>NC_053039.3:521420992-522045992 GCF_002575655.3 Aegilops tauschii subsp. strangulata
AGCCCGTGCGGCCATCTCACCGTGGACCGACACCATTACGCCAAGACCAACTCCGTTTAGCTGTGGAATGACACCAGTAACCTCCACTGATGCTGCCTGGCCACTCAAACCTCCTGCCAATCCACTGCATCACCGTAATCGCTCGCCGGAGATTCTCCGTTCACGGCCACCCCGTCGATCCGCCTATAAATAGAGGCCCCAAGCTTCAACTCGAGCACACACCATCCCTGCACTCCACCTAGAGCACGCCTAGCCACTGGAAGAGCCCCGAGGAGGTCTCCTTCCTCGACTCCGGCCGCCGCGACCCGCCACGGGATCCGGCTCGATTCGCCCCCGTGTGTGCACCTCCGCCTCCCTTCTCTTGCCAGTAGCTTCACTATGCATCCCTCCCTCTGACCCGCGCTTCAATTCGAACTTTGCAGCCCTCCACCGGAGTTCCCCACCATCACCCGAGCCGCCGTCCGCCGGAGATAGTGTCGCCGTCGACGTGGTTCTCCCCGTTGGTCGAGTCCACCACCCACCGACGCGGAAGAACACGCTGAAGCTCTTGGTACCCTCTGATCCTCCTAACTCGCCGTGGTTCGACGCCGGCGTCCACCGCAGTCTTCGGGCGCCGGCGAGCTTTTCAAACCTGACATGTGGACCCCGCATGTCAGCCTCTGTTATATTCTCCCTTGAACCGTTTTCTGTTGGCGCCTTCGGGCAAATACGCTTTCCCTCTTGAGCTTGCGCATTTCCAATCGAACCGTTTTCTGTTTTCTCAGTTAAAACCCTGGAACTTTTCTATTTCATTACAGATAAGTCCCTGGACAGAAACCTTTATAACTTTTTAAGAAAAAGGGATTTTTGAGTGATTCTTTTTCTGACAATCTTCAAATTTTGTCTAGTTTTTTATGGGATTTATTTGAATAATATTTGGAGAAGTTTCTGTGCACCCATTGGTTTTCACGTTAGTACCCGTCTTTCGTGATTGCCGTAGGTTCCGGAAGAGGTGACGGAGCCGCGAACTTCGCCGAGCTAGACTCCGACTTCTCCGAACCAGGCAAGCATGTTTTGAACATTTGATATGACAGGTGTTTACATGTTTGCTTGAAAGTTTGTGCGTGGCATATGAGTGTCGGTAAATACCTCGTTGCTTGTAAGGCAACTACCCGCATGTTCCAAAGTTGCGATGATCTCTGATGAGAGATGGCCTAATCATGTGGTGACATGAAGGGCAGCAAGGTGGTACTGTTGTAGCATACCAGCCTTGCGTCATCCGACTTTCTCCGACGTTAACGTGGACGGAGTCACGTTATCGTTCTTTTCCCCGCATGTTCCAAAGTTGCGATGATCTCTGATGAGAGATGGCCTAATCATGTGGTGACATGAAGGGCAGCAAGGTGGTACTATTGTAGCATACCAGCCTTGCGTCATCCGACATTCTCCGACGTTAACGTGGACGGAGTCACGTTATCAATCTTTCCCCCTTCCGTGCTACCACATGTTTCATTTGCCAGGATGCGGTTTAGTAAGTTGGTAACCTCTTTCCGTGTACACACCAAACAGAGAGGCCGGGATGATGGTAGCTTGGCCCAGGATTAAAGCCAGTCATCTGGTCAGGGGGCATGGGTGTTTCCGGTTGGGACCGAGAGGGGGGGCACCCCCTTAGAGCGCGCGTATAGAAATTTGATCCCATGCTACGCGAGGTTGTAGCCTCCCCGTCTCAAGGTTTTTCTTGAACGTTGCCGAGGGTGATCCCTGGCGTCGGAAGGTTGAATTGGGTGTGTACTGGTTAGACGTGTTTCTTCCAAAACACCGTAGACGGAACTAGTCCCTGTGACTACTGAAATCCGTTGGCTGTGGTTAAGTACAACTCTGCAGAGTCAATTCCTCCAAAGTCATCGTATCCATGATCAAGTAGTGTAATCAGTATATCCATATCTATCCGCGTGAAAAACTTGTCCCCGGTGAACAAGCTCAAGTGGTAAATCCAGTTAAATTATTATTCCTGTGGATGGACTAACGTTATATTTGTCTCTTACTTGTGATAATTTATGTTCCCGAACTATTGTATTATTGAGCTACAATATAAGCCCTTTATGTGACGTCGCTCAGACGTCCGACTGTGGCATGTTCGTCTTTTGTTTTCTGTTATAAGCCCTTTATGTGACGTCGCTCAGACGTCCGACTGTGGCATTATTATTATTCTCGCAGTTTCCTCTCGAGGAGTCATTCAGACCCTCGTTTGGCACCAGCATTATTATTCTCGCAGTTTCCTCTCGAGGAGTCATTCAGACCCTCATTTGGCACCATTATTATTATTCTCGCAGTTTCCTCTCGAGGAGTCATTCAGACCCTCGTTTGGCACCAGCATTATTATTCTCGCAGTTTCCTCTTGAGGAGTCATTCAGACCCTCGTTTGGCACCAGCATTATTATTCTCGCAGTTTCCTCTCGAGGAGTCATTCAGACCCTCGTTTGGCACCAGCATTATTATTCTTGCAGTTTCCTCTCGAGGAGTCATTCAGACCCTCGTTTGGCACCAGTATTACCATTCTGCAGTTTCCGCTCGAGGCTTCATTCAGACCCTCGCTTGGCACCCAGTATTTATTATCTCTATGTCTGAGCGCACTGGATAAATTGTTCATATGCTTCATGTTTACATTTGTTATATCTTATGTCCGAACTGTCTTGCGAGTACTTTCATAGTACTCACCTGGCTTGTTGATTTGGCCAGATGTTGACGAAGGCGATCTCTTGGATGAAGAGTTTGATAGAGCGTCCGACGCCTAGAGGAGTCCCAGTCAGTCCTGTGCGATCCCGGATATTGGTCACTTGTATTATATACGCTTCCGCCACCCGCTATCAGTCTACTCGAGCCTCACTCCGACGCTCGAAGAGCTGTAGTCTTCAGGAGTCATATCACTCGCTTCGCGGTGATATTTCCACCACCGTTATTATCGTGAGTTAGTAGTATGCCACCCTATCCGCCGTCTTGTTTTATCGGCGTGCTTGTAATAAATTGTTGGGCAGTCTCCGCTCAACCTTGTATTATATTTAGTACTCCTGGTATTTTTCTTCTGTGACCAAGATATTGTCTACCAGTGAGAAGGAATTCTTCCTTACTGGTCCGTAAAAGGGATTGGTCTCTCAATAATTATTCTATTGAAAAACCGGTCGTGACAAGCTTGGTATCAGAGCCAGGCTGACTGTAGGAAGCCAGTAGGTGCGATCGCTAATCGGTTATGAGCGTCCTTTGTGCTTTTTCAGCATTTTGCAATTGTAGCTATTTTCTGTTGGTCATCATAAATTTATGACATGACTACTCAGAATTTTTGCCTACTTTTGTAGATGGCTGGCAGCAGCTGTGAGAATCGAGTGTTCACGAACGTGCCCGAGGGGTTTGTCAAGCTCCTCGTCTCCATCACCAAGCTCGCGATCGGGCCAGCAGCTCGCCCGGAGTTCACGCTCTACCAGCACAAGCTTAGTGACGACGTGTCTATGCACCAAGCTGTGGTGCAATTCAAGGGAGGACGTTCTGCAGCTCGCCACTTCCGTTTTGTGGGAAGAGCCATGCCTACGGAGAGGCATGCCATGCAGATGGCTGCCCGTGAGGCGATAGCTCGCCTTCGGGACATCCTTCCTACGATGAAGACTCGTCGCTATCGCTACCTCCCATGCCATGTGCCATACACCAGCCACTATGCGTTCGCCTGCCATCGGGGAGAGCGAGATGAAGCCATCGAGATGGTTGTGGAGTATCTCAAGGCTCTGGAGGAGTCTTTCGACAACCTCGTAGACGGTCTTGTGGCTGCCCGCATGGACTTAGTCCGGGGCGGTCCTGCCAGCAGGAAGGAGCTTCTCCACACGACACCGCCTCTGACATTCGTCTCGTCTTCAGCCTCGTATGCACCGGCCGTTTTGGCCACTGCTCGCCGTTTGCCTACCACTGAAGAGTTCGACCGAGTCATCGCTCCTACTCTAGTCAGAGCTGCACCGCCTGCCGCACCCGCGCTACCACTAGTCGCCCCCGCACCATCACCGCAGCGCAGCGTCACGCGCCAGGAGCCAGCTAGAGAGGAGGTGGAGGTGGATTCTCCTGGACCGCTGAGTCTTGCCATCGGCAAGGGAAAGGAAATCTTCACCATCTTCGACTGAGAGCACCGAGTAGCCGCGCGTTATGTCTGCTTGTATGATGTGTTGCCTTATCTGTACGCTAGTTTGTATTGGTGTGCTGCTGCCTTCCGGAGTAGTCCGCTAGCCTAAATAACATGTCAGGATGTGTACGCGCATCCTGAGTGCTGTATCGTGTGTTTGCTTTTCGCATGTAAGATAGTTGCTAAGCAGTTCTTCTCCATGCAAAATCGCTTATGTTTTCTTGAAAACCTTGAGATCTTTTAAATTTGTTGCCTTTGCAAGATTTTCCCTGTGCTGCACAGTTTTTCTCATGGGTTTTGCACAATAATACCCCAGACTGGAAAAAATGTCTCGCCCGTGGACTCGCTCCATGCCCAATCAGCCAGAAGAGGTTTACGGGACACAGACTAGCAACAATTTCACTCAGGGTCAGTCCAGCCAACAAGACAGCGAAGCAGCCCTGTCTCAAGTATGCCGTCTCTTCGAGCAAAGCCAGCAACAATACCAAGAGATGATGAACCATGTCATAAATATGGGAAACCATCGTGAGCCCTATCAACAGCATTCCAAGTTATCTGAGTTACAGAAGACTCGCCCCTCAACTTTTGCTCACACCGATAGGCCGCTAGAAGCCAATGATTGGCTTCATGACATTGAAAGGAAGCTGATCATTGCTCAGTATTCAGATCATGAGAAGGTGCTTTATGCACCACACTACCTTACTGGAGCAGCTGCAGCATGGTGGGAAAATTTCCTACACATGCATCCCAGTGAACACAACATCACCTGGGAAGTGTTCAAGGAAGGCTTCCATGGGGCACACATCCCCAGGAGCATCCTAAAGATCAAGAAGAGGGAGTTTGATGACCTGAAGCAGAGAGGCATGTCAGTAACAGAATACAATGGTCAGTTTACCCAGTTGTCTCGTTATGCCTACGACGAGCACATGATAGAAAGCAAGAAGATGGAAAAATTCCTGGACGGCCTGGCACCAGCACTAAGATGCCAACTGATTGTACACACCTTCCCGGATTTTAAGACTCTAGTGGACAAGGCCATTACCTTGGAGAATGAGCGCCGTAGTCTGGAAGATATCCGTAAGCGAAAGAGGGACAAGACGACTCTTGCTCGCAACAACCGAAGCAAGGCTGAGGTTCCACGGACGGACACAAGGAGATCCACGACTACTGATCCAAGACCCGTCGGACAGTTCCATGCCAGGGATAAGGAGTACACATACCGTCCAGGGGTCACCTGCTATGCTTGTGGTCAAGAAGGGCACTATGCTAAACAGTGCCCAAAGCCAAAGAACTCGGCACCCAAGCCAAACAATGGTGGAAACAATCCAACCCCCAAGCGCAACAACTTCAACCCCAACAACAACCACAGGAAGGGTCACCTGAACCATGTGACCAGGGAAGAGGCGCAGAATGCCCCAGACATCATGCTCGGTACGTTCCCTGTCAACACAATACCTGCCACGGTTTTGTTTGATTCTGGAGCTTCCCATTCGTTCGTTTCGAAGAGTTTCGTTTTGCAACATGGTTTTCCGATACTTCCCTTGGAAAAATCTATGATCATCAAGTCCCCCGGAAATAAGCAAATCGCGCAGGGTTACTGCCGAGGAGTGGTCATTGAGTTCAAAGGACTACAATTCCAAGCAAATCTCATCGTGTTGGAGAGTAAAGGACTGGATGTCATTTTAGGGATGGACTGGTTGACCACCAACAAAGGATTCATTGACTGTTTCAATCGGACAGTGATTCTCACTCACCATCACGGCAAGACAATAAGAGTTTCCGCTCAAGAAAGGCCATGATCACAACAACCAAAACTGAACAAAATGGACATTGCAGAACTGAGAAAAGTTCCAGTGGTATGCGAGTTTCCTGATGTGTTCCCTGAAGAACTACCAGGCATGCCACCAGACCGAGAGATAGAATTCAGCATCGAACTAGCACCTGGCACCGCTCCCATCTATAAGAAGCCTTATAGAATGGCACCCTCAGAATTGGTGGAGTTGAAGAAGCAGATAAAGGAATTATTGGACAAAGGATTCATTCGAGCCAGCTCCTCACCATGGGGTTCGCCTGTGTTGTTCGCAAAGAAAAAGGATGGGACACTGAGACTGTGTATAGACTATCGAGCCCTCAATATGGTCACCATCAAAAACAAATATCCGATGCCAAGGATAAATGATTTGTTTGACCAGCTCGCACAAGCCAAGGTATTCTCAAAGATTGATTTGAGATCGGGATACACCAATTGAAAGTACGGACAGAAGATATCCCCAAGACAACGTTCACTTCCAGATATGGGTTATACAAGTTTACAGTGATGCCTTTTGGACTAACAAACGCCCCCGCATATTTCGTCCACCTCATGAACAAAGTGTTCATGAAATTCATGGACAAATTTGTGGTGGTATTCATTGACGATATTCTGGTTTACTCAAGGACGCTAGAAGAGCATGCTGAGCACCTCAGAATTGTTTTAGGAGAATTGAGGAAACATCAGTTGTACGCCAAATTTAGCAAGTGCGAATTTTGGCTAAGACAAGTTGGTTTCTTAGGCCATATATTGAACCAAGAAGGCGTGGCCGTAGACCCAGAAAAGGTCAAGGCCATACTTGACTGGAAGCCACCCGCCAACGTTACTGATGTGCGGAGTTTCCTAGGAATGGCCGGATATTACAGAAGATTTATTGAAGGATTCTCCACTGTGGCAAAACCAATGACACAGTTGCTCAAGAAGGACAAGAAATTTGTATGGACGGAAGCATGCGAGCAGAGTTTCCAAGAACTAAAGAAGAAGCTGACAACCGCACCGGTATTAACTGTGCCAGACATTCACAAAAGTTTTGAAGTGTATTGTGACGCATCCCGAAAAGGTCTCGGATGTGTACTAATGCAGGATGGCAAAGTAGTCGCATATGCCTCACGGCAGCTGCGAAAGCATGAGGAAAATTACCCAACACAAGACTTGGAGCTAGCAGCAGTTATTCATGCACTCAAGGAGTGGAGGCACTTTCTGTTGGGAAATCGCTATGAAATATACACGGACCATAAGAGCCTCAAATATATCTTCACACAGCGAGAGCTAAATTAACGCCAACGACGCTGGTTGGAATTGGTCAAGGACTATGATGTCGGCATTCACTACCATCCAGGGAAAGCAAATGTAGTGGCAGATGCCCTTAGTCGAAACCCCAGCTCAGACAATGACGGTCCGCAAAACTTGAGGCCTGAGTTTCAGAAAGAGTTCGCTAGGCTCAACATGATGTTAGTCGCTGAGGGCACCGTATCAAATCTGGAGATACAACCCACCCTGGTGGAACAAATTAAGAAGGCTCAACAGGGACATCCCAGCATCGAAGGCATAAAGAAGAAAATAAACCTTGGTAAGGCTTCAGAGTTCGTCACCGACAGTGAAGGGACACTATGGTACGGAGACAGACTTTGCGTACCTAACATTGAGGAACTCAAGCAACAAATCTTAACCGAAAGCCACACCGCTCCATACTCGATCCATCCTGGAGGAACCAAAATGTACAAGGACAATCAGGAAAGATTTTGGTGGCACGGTATGAAAAGAGATATAGCCACATTTATTGCTTGTTGCGATTCATGTCAGCGCATCAAGGCCGAGCATCAAAAGCCAGCAGGGCTACTCCAGCCAAACAGGATACCGGAATGGAAATGGGATGAAATAGAAATGGACTTCATCGTCGGACTACCCCGATCACAACATGGGAATGACGCCATATGGGTCATCACAGACCGACTAACCAAGGTTGCTCATTTCATTCCCGTGAAGACTACCTACTCCACACAAAGACTGGCCAAACTTTATCTCTCCCGTATAGTTTGCTTACACGGAGTCCCAAAGACTATAATATCAGATCGAGGCACCCAATTCGTCTCCAAATTTTGGGATCACCTACAACAAGCTCTGGGCACACAACTAGCTTTCAGTACAGCATACCACCCTCAGACTGATGGACAAACGGAACGTGTAAACCAAATCCTAGAGGATATGCTAAGAGCCTGTGTGCTTACCTATGGATCCAGTTGGGAAGAGAGTTTGCCGTATGCCGAATTTTCTTACAACAACAGTTACCAAGCCAGCTTACAAATGGCACCCTTTGAAGCATTGTACGGACGAAGGTGTCGTACCCCACTGAATTGGTCAGAAACAGGTGACAGCCGTATCTTCGGCCCGGACATGCTTAAAGAGGCCGAGGAGAAAGTTAAACAAATCAGGGACAGACTTAAGACAGCACAGAGCCGACAAAAGAGCTACTATGATCAGAAGCATCGTGAAGTCAACTTTGAACCCGGTGATTCCGTATACCTCCGAGTATCTCCTATGAGGGGTCTACAATGGTTCAAAATTAAGGGGAAGCTAGCCCCAAGATTTATTGGACCATTTTGTGTAAAGGCACGAAGAGGCACGGTAGCCTACCAACTAGACCTACCCAAGGAACTGTCAGACGTCCATGACGTATTTCACGTCTCACAGTTGAGGAAATGTGTGGGTAACCCAGATAAGCATGTACCTCATGAGAACATTGATATGCAACCAGATCTCACCTACAGAGAGAGGCCAGTAAAAATATTGGAAGAGTCTGAACGGAGGACCCGTCAGAAAACGACAAAGATTTTCAGAGTTCAGTGGAGCAACCACACTGAGGATGAAGCTACATGGGAAAGGGAAGATTTTCTCCGGGCAGAGTATCCATATCTATTTGAGGATCAGCAGAAATCTCGAGGACGAGATTTCTCCTAAGGGGGTAGGTGTTGTGACACCCAAGTTTTTAATTGGATTTTCTCAAAAGATTTTATTTGACTTGAGGGAGGTGATTTAAATTTTTCTTCAAAAGAACTCTCCCTTTCAAATATTTTTTTATGGAAAAAGTTTTATTTGGATTCACCCAAGATCTGTCTTTGGTCTTGGAGGTTCTTGCCTTTTATTTGGACTCAAGACAAAATGCTTTTCACTTGGGAAAATGCCTTTTGAAAATCTCTTTGAAATTTGCACTATGGCTTTTGGAATAATCCTTTACCACTTTCAACAATTCCTTCTTGCCATGGCCTTAGTGCAAATCCTCTCTCCTAACCCTTCCCTCATCTTTGGATCATGTTTGGCATCTAATCCAGCAAGTTGTACCTCCCCTATGTTTATTTTCCATTTAAATCTTATTCAAATAAGTTTCTGTCTCCTATTCTATCCATTGGTGATTTACAAAGGAACTCTACTTTCTGTTTTGATTTTTGCCCCCAAACCAACTCTCCTTCCTAGTCCTTTGAACCCTCAACCAAGATCCATGAAGATCCACTGGTCTTCAGTTCAAATTTTTCAAACTACACTTGCTGCAAGTTTGGGCCAGATTTGTCAAATTTGGTGAAATTCATTCAAATCTTTCTCCAAAAATTCCAACTAAAATCAAGCAGCCTCTGGGTGCATTGAGTGGTCACCTCACCAAGTTACCGCCCCAGAAAAATTTATCTCATAGCCAGATCATTCTGTCGAGCACCTGCAGTGCATGGTCATTGTCAAGTTCAGAAAATTCAGAGAAACGTTCAGTGGCTTACTGTCGTTTTCTTCAGAGATGGTTGTCGATCTGGACAGTGCCCCGATGTCGCCTTGCTCCTCGTCCCCTCCCCCTTGTTCCCGCACCGCACGAATGCCTGGCACCTTGCGGACGTCGGTGACGAGCAGCAGAAGGTGCGCCGCCCCGTGACCGACGCCAGCGGCGGCTTTGCGGCCGCCAGCGGGAGGCACGGCGCTGACGGCGCCACCCAGCGCCGCCCAAGCCACCGGAGCTCGCCGCGTGGCCTTCCACTCCCCCGAACGCGCTGCCGCTCTCGTCGTGAACCGCAGGGCGCGGAGCGGGCTCTCTGCCGCCGTCGAGCCCGTGCGGCCATCTCACCGTGGACCGACACCATTACGCCAAGACCAACTCCATTTAGCTGTGGAATGACAACAGTAACCTCCACTGATGCTGCCTGGCCACTCAAACCTCCTGCCAATCCACTGCATCGTCATAATCACTCGCCGGAGATTCTCCGTTCACGGCCACCCCGTTGATCCGCCTATAAATAGAGGCCCCGAGCTTCAAGTCGAGCACACACCATCCCTGCACTCCACCTAGAGCACGCCTAGCCACTGGAAGAGCCCCGAGGAGGTCTCCTTCCTCGACTCCGGCCGCCGCGACCCGCCACGGGATCCGGCTCGATTCGCCCCCGTCTGTGCACCTCCGCCTCCCTTATCTTGCCAGTAGCTTCACTATGCATCCCTCCCTCTAACCCGCGCTTCAATTCGAACTTTGCAGCCCTCCACCGGAGTTCCCCACCATCACCCGAGCCGCCGTCCGCCGGAGATAGTGTCTCCGTCGACGTGGTGCTCCCCGTTGGTCGAGTCCAGCACCCACCGACGCGGAAGAACACGCTGAAGCTCTTGGTACCCTCCGATCCTCCTAACTCGCCGTGGTTCGACGCCGGCGTCCACCGCAGTCTTCGGGTGCCGGCGAGCTTTTCAAACCTGACATGTGGACCCCGCATGTCAGCCTCTGTTATATTCTCCCTCGAACCGTTTTCTGTTGGCGCCTTCGGGCAAATACGCTTTCCCTCTTGAGCTTGCGCATTTCCAATCGAACCGTTTTCTGTTTTCTCAGTTAAAACCCTGGAACTTTTCTGTTTCATTACAGATAAGTCCCTGGACAGAAACCTTTATACTTTTTAAGAAAAAGGGATTTTTGAGTGATTCTTTTTCTGAAAATCTTCAAATTTTGTCTAGTTTTTTATGGGATTTATTTGAATAATATTTGGAGAAGTTTCTGTGCACCCATTGGTTTTCACGTTAGTACCCGTCTTTCGTGATTGCCGTAGGTTCCGGAAGAGGTGACGGAGCCGCGAACTTCGCCGAGCTAGACTCCGACTTCTCCGAACCAGGCAAGCATGTTTTGAACATTTGATATGACAGGTGTTTACATGTTTGCTTGAAAGTTTGTGCGTGGCATATGAGTGTCGGTAAATACCTCGTTGCTTGTAAGGCAACTACCCGCATGTTCCAAAGTTGCGATGATCTCTGATGAGAGATGGCCTAATCATGTGGTGACATGAAGGGCAGCAAGGTGGTACTGTTGTAGCATACCAGCCTTGCGTCATCCGACTTTCTCCGACGTTAACGTGGACGGAGTCACGTTATCGTTCTTTTCCCCGCATGTTCCAAAGTTGCGATGATCTCTGATGAGAGATGGCCTAATCATGTGGTGACATGAAGGGCAGCAAGGTGGTACTGTTGTAGCATACCAGCCTTGCGTCATCCGACTTCCTCCGACGTTAACGTGGACGGAGTCACGTTATCAATCTTTCCCCCTTCCGTGCTACCACATGTTTCATTTGCCAGGATGCGGTTTAGTAAGTTGGTAACCTCTTTCCGTGTACACACCAAACAGAGAGGCCGGGATGATGGTACCTTGGCCCAGGATTAAAGCCAGTCATCCGGTCAGGAGGCATGGGTGTTTCCGGTTGGGACCGAGAGGGGGGCACCCCCTTAGAGCGCGCGTATAGAAATTTGATCCCATGCTACGCGAGGTTGTAGCCTCCCCGTCTCAAGGTTTTTCTTGAACGTTGCCGAGGGTGATCCCTGGCTTCGGAAGGTTGAATTGGGTGTGTACTGGTTAGACGTGTTTCTTCCAAAACACCGTAGACGGAACTAGTCCCTGTGACTACTGAAATCCGTTGGCTGTGGTTAAGTACAACTCTGCAGAGTCAATTCCTCCCAAGTCATCATATCCATGATCAAGTAGTGTAATCAGTATATCCATATCTATTCGCGTGAAAAACTTGTCCCCGGTGAACAAGCTCAAGTGGTAAATCCAGTTAAATTATTATTCCTGTGGATGGACTAACGTTATATTTGTCTCGTACTTGTGATAATTTATGTTCCCGAACTATTGTATTATTGAGCTACAATATAAGCCCTTTATGTGACGTCGCTCAGACGTCCGACTGTGGCATGTTCGTCTTTTGTTTTCTGTTATAAGCCCTTTATGTGACGTCGCTCAGACGTCCGACTGTGGCATTATTATTATTCTCGCAGTTTCCTCTCGAGGAGTCATTCAGACCCTCGTTTGGCACCAGCATTATTATTCTCGCAGTTTCCTCTCGAGGAGTCATTCAGACCCTCGTTTGGCACCATTATTATTATTCTCGCAGTTTCCTCTCGAGGAGTCATTCAGACCCTCGTTTGGCACCAGCATTATTATTCTCGCAGTTTCCTCTCGAGGAGTCATTCAGACCCTCGTTTGGCACCAGCATTATTATTCTCGCAGTTTCCTCTCGAGGAGTCATTCAGACCCTCGTTTGGCACCAGCATTATTATTCTTGCAGTTTCCTCTCGAGGAGTCATTCAGACCCTCGTTTGGCACCAGTATTACCATTCTGCAGTTTCCGCTCGAGGCGTCATTCAGACCCTCGCTTGGCACCCAGTATTTATTATCTCTATGTCTGAGCGCACTGGATAAATTGTTCATATGCTTCATGTTTACATTTGTTATATCTTATGTCCGAACTGTCTTGCGAGTACTTTCATAGTACTCACCTGGCTTGTTGATTTGGCCAGATGTTGACGAAGGCGATCTCTTGGATGAAGAGTTTGATAGCGCGTCCGACGCCTAGAGGAGTCCCAGTCAGTCCTGTGCGATCCCGGATATTGGTCACTTGTATTATATACGCTTCCGCCACCCGCTATCAGTCTACTCGAGCCTCACTCCGACGCTCGAAGAGCTGTAGTCTTCAGGAGTCATATCACTCGCTTCGCGGTGATATTTCCACCACCATTATTATCGTGAGTTAGTAGTATGCCACCCTATCCGCCATCTTGTTTTATCGGCGTGCTTGTAATAAATTGTTGGGCAGTCTCCGCTCAACCTTGTATTATATTTAGTACTCCTGGTATTTTTCTTCTGTGACCAAGATATTGTCTACCAGTGAGAAGGAATTCTTCCTTACTGGTCCGTAAAAGGGATTGGTCTCTCAATAATTATTCTATTGAAAAACCGGTCGTGACAATAAACCAGGCTTTTCTTAAGCACAGGTGCTTATTTGTACAGGGTAGACGCATAACTAGGCGTCTCTCCTGTAGAAATAGGCACCGGTGCTTCAGAAAAACCCTATTTATTTTTCTAAGCACCACCCTAAGCATGTAGCATTGTACAAGGCTTAACATGCATCACCAAAATAGTATTAACAACTTGGAACAGTAAACCAGAGTAGCAGCAAACTCTTAAGATAAACGGCATAGGTTCAGACACACCATAGGACATCAGTTTTAGAGTCTAACAACAAAGAAACATAGATAACATAAGAGGACACGGCGGTCCTGGGGCAGCAGCAGCACTCTAGCAGCACATCACTTCTCTCCCTTCTTCAATGGAGGTTGTAGGGCTCATTGACTTCGACAATCTCGAGGAAGCGTGCGTAGGCCGCATGTTTAGCCAGAGTACTGGCCTTATGGTTCTTACCATGTCCATTGCCAGTGCTGATGGCATGCTAGATCATGCCATCTATGCCGCCACCAATCACCTTGCAACAGAAAGGGCACCCAATCTTGCCAAAGAAACGGTACTTGATCTTGCCAGCAATCAGATGCCTCAGGGTGTAGCGGCTCTTGCTGTGCCTGCTGTCCATGCCGTAGTCCACGTCGTCGTCATCCTCCTGTGAATTAGTGAATTAGTACACATAGAAGAACTCAGCTAATCTATTATGGTACATTGCCTTAATTACAATGTTTTGAAAGTACACATGTGTAACATGGCAACTATCTATTTGCTAGAAATAAGGCGTATGTGCACATACATAATTGAGCCAAAGAAATTGACATGCATAAATATGGACGGTGGAATAGTTGCATTTATAGATTAGTGCACAAGTAGTACATAATTAACACATGAAAGACTTCATGAACTGGCTTGGTTTAATGATATTTGATACTTGTTACAGGTGTAATTCTGATTGGAATCAGAAAAATGGCTTCATTATACTCCATGTTTCACACAAGGGGGGTTTGTTCTATCTACTGGAATGAAGAAACCATTATTCTTTCTGACAGCGGCAATATTGCTTCTCCAACATTGTTAGACCCTGATAAGTTTCAGAAGGAAATTGGTAAAGGAGCTATGGGGTGTCTCACTGCTCATATTGATGAGAGATGTGGCTGTGATCATCTAGATAATATACTAGGGAAAATTGGCTACATGGAATGTTTTGATTTTGTGTCAGCCCATAATTATTAAGGGAGCAATCACTTCCTTTGCAAAATGGAAATCTTTACAGAATTTGCAAATGGATCATCTATGAACATGTGTGCAAACTGATCATCTATGAACATGTGTGCAAATTAATTCATCTACATAAACTAAAATGAATCAGGAACTGCAGCATTTTGTCACTGTCCTGAGGAAGCCAATGGAGAATCCTGCCATATATCCATTGTTTAACCCACTTTTTTCATTAATGTATCCCTGCCATGAACATTTTCTTGTATTTGGGTTCATTACCCCACTTCTTTCATTAATGTATCCCTTGTGAAACTTATGCTCATCTAGTTAACAAGACAAACCCCAATGCCATGAAAAAAAACAGAGTATCTGCTGGAATCAGAATGTGAATCAGATTTAAAATTCCACATCCAACATGAAGATCTATGCTACATCCCTACAATCCTACATACGTACAACTAGCACGCCCTAATGAATTTGATGCTCATCTAGTTAACAAGAAAAACCTCAATGCCATGAAAAAAACCAGAGTATCTGCTGGAATCAGATTTAAAAATCCAAATCCAACATGAAGATCCATGCTAAATCCCTACAATCCTACATATGTACAACTAGCACGCCCAAGTGAAATTGATGCTCATCTAGTTAACAAGAAAAACCCCCAATGTCATAAAAAAACAGAGCAAAAAACAGAGTACTACCTCAGATAGCTCGTCGATGGCATCCTCGTCGAAGTCGCTGCCCTTCCTGCAATCTACGTCGAACTCCTTTATGGCGTTCTCCTCGTAGAGCTCTTCGATTTCGTCATGCACCTTGCGCTTAAGCCTTCTCATCTCCTCCTCCAACAGATCTTCCCCGACCTTCTGCTCGCCGACGGGTGCCTCCACGGCTGCGATGGCAGCGGGAGCAGGCACAACGGTCGCTGCACCGCCAGCTTTCACCGCTACGGCGGACTCAGCCGCTCCACCCACGGCTGCAGCCACGGCAGCAGACTGCTCTGCTCCGATGGTTGCCTCCGGCTCGTCCGCCGCATCTTCACGCCCGCGTTTCATCGTCGGTCGAAGACAGGAGGAGGGAGGCATAGGAAGGGAGGAGGGTGGTGAGGAAGGAGGAGAGGGTGGTGAGGTGGTGAGGAAGGAAGAGAGGGTGGTTAGGTTCGGGAGAGGACGAGGGTTTTCTACCCGATTTGGGGAAGAAATGCACTGCTCCTGCCTGTTGGAGTTACCGAGAAGCCGCGGGTGCCGATTTGACTTGACACACCCACCCGGCCGTCCCCATTCCACGTGGGGACGTGGCGGTCGTGCACGCGGTCGTGCACCTCCTGCGGTTTGCCATCAATTGCTATCGGTCTCACAAGTGGGTCCCCTTGTCATCCACACAACCGCGCCACCACATGTAACCACATTTTTCTTTCTCCCCGTCTCGACCACTCCACATCTTTCTTTCTCCCCTTCTCGACCAGCGCCGCCGCCGCCATCTCCCGACGACCCCTCTCTTCGCTGCCGGTGCGCGGCCGCCGCCAACTCCGGCAAGTACGTGAGATCTCCCCTCTTCTTCCCTTCCCCAACCGCGTCTCCCTACGGAGGCGGATTTGAGCCGATTGGCTGTTGCCGGCCGGAGCTCGTCGGATCTCTCGAGCTTTGACGCCATGTCTGATTTAGATTCATGACGTGCCCTCGCATATGGCTTTGTCCACGGTTTGAACCTTTGGATTCAATCCAAAAGTTGAAAACGGTTTTGACTGGGTTGGATGACGAGCATGTATAGTTCGGTTTGGTCTAGATTCTAAATGAAAATATCTGGATTGGTTTGGTTTTGATGTGTGCCGTGGATTGGACTAGTTTTAGTTTGGATGCCGAACTATTCCCAGGTTTAGATGAGACGGGCATTGCCATTGTCATTGGCATTGCTTTATTACGTAGATGATAGTAAATAGATTGATTGGCCATTGCCAGTATAGGTTATCACTATGATTTATTATATGTATGATCTTTGTATTGTACTATGTACAATTCAACTTAGAGGTCAACATGTTCTGTGTAGAATGGAGGAAGCACCATGTGGACGCTGCAACTCACGGTGCCGAACCAGCCTTTCTACTGCCACGCTGTTCGGCATCTACTTCCAGCCTTCTTTTGTTGTTGCAGCGGTAACAATTTATATGAACCTTCTGACAGTACATTCTTTTTTTTGCTATTTCCACTAATGTATTGTGTCTGTTATTTGTTTTTATCTTACACAGATCGTACCATGCAATGTGAGATTGACATTCAATGAGCTCATCGGAGACACCGTGACCTTCGATGCTCTTGGGGGCCCATACACTATGCAGGTCGAGAAGGGGCGAAAGATAACCCAGATAGGAGGAGATGATTGAGATCGTTTCATCGCCCGCATGCGTCTTAGTGGGGGTGAATTGATCAGCTTCTCCTTCAGAAGAGATAGGCCCAGGATTTCTGTTATCTATCTAAATTTGATTCCGGATAGTGAGGATGAAGTTCATGAGGAGGAAGATGGTGCTGATTCAGATGATGACGATTCAGATGATGATGAGAACCCACTTGTTGAATACCTGTATGCCCAAGGACTCAGACTGGGCGACGAGGAAATCGGCAACCTCTGGGACATGCTTCCGCTACGTGAAGACTACCTAGGGAAGCCATTCGTGACCCGCCTCACCAGGACGAATGTTAAACGGCATATCATGGTATGTTACTTAGTGTGGTAATTACATGATATGCATGCTTAGTTAGTGTAGTAGTTCATATGATATGCATGTTGTAGTACTGTGATGAGAGGCCTAGTTTAGAATTCATTTAGTGAAGAATTTTATGACATGCATGTAGTGTAGTAATATGCGATGATATGCTTAGTGTACGCAGTAATCTAATGATATGCCTAATTACTGTAGTAATTTGATGCTTGGCGTATAGTGTAGTGATGTGATGATATATATGCTCAGTGTTGAATCCAATGATATATGTGTCTTGAAGTGTATGCTTTGTTGATAATTGCACGTGACATGATCATATATCATGTCAACTGTTTTCAGAAATTACCTAAGAGGTTACTTGATAGCTGTGGCATCGACCCGGACGAAGAAGGCATGGCTGCTGGACTACGCCTTACCAGAACGGGCTCCATCACCAGCTGTGCCTATGCAGTGGACACGGACGGTCGCACTGTCTTGAGAAGGGCAGGGTGGAAGAAGTTCCTTCGTGGCAAGAATCTTCGGGTAGGACAGGCTATCCTACTCACTGTTGCGAACACCAGTCGCCATGACTTGAGGATGATGATCACCATCCACCTCATTTAGAACTGGGCTGGGCCATGTATCGATGTGAAATGAACTTGTTATGTTAGCTCTTGTTTGCGAGTACTTGTCGTGTATTACCGTACCTATATCTACTCATATCTAGGTACTATTGCTTGTGATGGATTGCAACTATTATTAACTGGTAACTAATGCTCTACTAGCTATGATTATTCCACTGTGTGATGTTTTATAGACTGTAGTGTGACATGGTAACTGTTATATATGGTAGAGGCTGGTCTCTAAGACCTTGTACAATGCAAGGTGCTTAGGGATGTGCTTAGAAAAATAAAGCGGTTTTTTCTGAAGCACCAGTGCCTATTTCTACAGGAGAGACGCCTAGTTAAGCGTCTACCTTGTACAAATAAGCACCGATGCTTAAGGAAAACCTGGTTTATTTCTCTAAGCACCTCTCCTAAGCACCCTGCATTGTACAAGGCCTAATTGGACCGACATGTTGAACTAGTATCAATGGTAGAGGCTGGCTGCCACAAAGTTCCATTCACAAGCTACTATGAATTTGAAATAATGCATAAACAAAATACGAAGCTTTTCTTAAGCACAGGTGCTTATTTGTATAGGGTAGACGCTTCACTAGGCGTCTCTCCTGTAGAAATAGGCACCGGTGCTTCAGAAAAACCCTGTTTATTTTTCTAAGCACCACCGTACGCATCAAGCATTGTACAAGGCTTATCATGCATCACCAAAATAGTATTAACAACTTGGAACACTAAACCAGAGTAGCAGCAAACTCTTAAGATAAACGGCAGATCAACCACCGCACAGCATAAGTTCAGACACACCATAGGACATAAGTTCAGACACACCGAACAACAAAGAAACATAGATATCATAAAAGGACACGGCGCTAGCAACTTGAAGGCAGACTTTGATCTCTCTTCATGCCGCGTAGTGGTAGTGGTAGTAGGGGTCAGCCTCCCGTGCTTCTAAAATTTCCACACCTGATTTGATGTTGTCTATTATCTTCCAAGCCTTGTAGGTGGCGTACGCATCCTTCGCTGCGTACTCGATGAGGTAGTCTCGCAGCGGGCTGATCCCCCACAGTTTATGGTCTTCGGTCCTGTTGATCTTCTTCTTCATGTTTTGGTAAAATGGGTGGATGACGCTGGCTGCAACATCAGCCAAGGAGTCGTACTGCTTCTTTCTGCAGGCATCTGGAACTCTATAGTTTTTCTGAATGTCGATGTACTTTTCGGGGTTGATCTCCAAACCAGACATCTTCAGCATCTGTTTGTCATTATGAATGCTGAAACCGGCAAAGGTGAACAACTTCTTCTCCTGGAGGAAGCTCTTGAGGCGCTTGGGCCTTCAAGGGGAGAGACATATTGAAGATTAGTAGTAATTTTGAAGATTTAGGAGTTGTTTGGTTTGTGACTAAGTTTGCCAAAGATTGCCACACCTAAGGTTAGGCAAGTTTGACCAACTTAGGTGTGTGTTTGGTTCAAGCCACACCTTAGGCAAGCCACACTTGGGTCCCACATGGCATACACACAAAAAGTGTGGCAAGATTCCCTTAGGCTTGCCAACTTGTGGCCCTCATTTTGATGAACTAACCTTAGGAAAACTTGGCAAAAAATTGTGGCAAAGTGTGACAATGCTAGTGCTAGAACCAAACAATACGAGTGATGAATGCATGAAGTACATGATGTTATTTCTCTTTTTGGATCATACAGTTGAAAATAACACTACAGCAAACTACTTCACTACATCAACTTCAGAAACAACTTTTAATACATCTAGTCCAGTGCATCCACACCGGTAGACACAACACTAATGCATCAATATCAGAAACTACACTAGTATATCAGAAACTACACTAGTAGACACAACACTAATACATCTAGTCCAGTGCATCAACTTCAGAAAATAACACTAATGCATCCACACCGGTAGACACAACACTAATGCATCAAGATCAGAAACTACACTAGTATATCAAGTTTGGTGATTAATCTGGTGCAAGATTTTAAGATACTAATCCAGTGCATCAGGGTAAAAATCTATGCCAGTGCATGTACTTGAGAAACCACACAAGTGCGTCCACTTCACAATCTACACTAGTACATGTAGTTGAGAAACTAGGGTATATGAGTAGGATGGCTCACCATTTTGTGGCCGCACCGATGTGGTACACCAGGCAGAGTTCCTCCACGCATAACTGCAGAACTGCTGCGTACTGCGGAGGTTCGTCATCCCTGGTATACTCCACATCAACGCCGACGAATCTAGGATACATGCCGCCGGCTTTCATGAAGAGCCTCGTGAGCATTTCGTCGGCAGTGTCTGGATTGCTTGTGCAGACGACCTCCAGTGTCTCTTTGCCGTGGAGTTCCACCTTGTCAAGTTTGGTGGTGTAGTCGCGCTTCTCACCGGTGATCTGAACGTCGTCTTCCTTGATGCTCTGGTCGGACGTCTCGCCACAGTGATGCCTGGTAGACGGCTCCTCCGCCATTGCCCTTCTCCAGCGACGGCGGTTTTGAGACAGAGACGGTGGTTGCAGTTTGTGGAGTAGATGGACGTGGTTCGCATAATGAGGGAGGAATGGAGGAGAAGGTGCCTTTTTGAGTTCTGGGGGAGGCGGTTCGTCGCGTGAGGGAGGCGCTCGTCGTTATCGTGATCGTGGGGGTCGTGGGGCTCGCGTGCTGTTGGTGTTCCATTCTGTAACCACCCACGGGCCTGCATCGTGGCCCATATCACTGGGTTTGTAGTCGTATGCAGGCCGTGGTGTGTGAGAAAACTCATGTTAGGTAGGTGGGCTTTTCTCCTCCTTCACCCGGCGGCCGTGATGTAAACATGAGAAGCAAGTTTGCTAAGGTTGTAAACGGACAAAACATCCAACATGAGCAAATTCATAGGAGTTCTAGATCCATGGATACCATCAAGAAAAAATGCTCAGTTTTAATTCAGACACAAGACTTGGTGAAAACATGCATATTCATATCAGCAACATTGATATGGCATCTTTGCAAGCTTGGGTCAGTGACTTGTCTTGTGTTTCATGGCATGACAATAATTTTAACAATAAATAGACATGAAATTGACCCAAACTCATGTACAAAGTTAGGCCATATGATGCATGGATTAATTCACAAATAAATAACAAAATGCCAACTTTGTATAGAATTTGCAGTACTGAAATATTTCAGTGTGTACCGGTGTGTACTGAAACTGCAGTACTGAAATTATTCAGTGTGCATCGGTGTGTACTGAATTGTAGTAACGAAATATTTCATTGCCTACCGGTGTGTACCGAAATATTTCAGTGTCTACCACTACAACATTACAAATTTTGCCTAGGGCAGTACCGAAATATTTCAGTGCCTACCGGTGTGTACCAAAATATTTCAGTGTCCACCACTACAACATTACAAATTTTGCCTAGGGCAGTACCGAAATATTTCAGTGCCTACCGGTGTGTACCAAAATATTTCAGTGTCCACCACTACAACATTACAAATTTTGCCTAGGGCAGTACCGAAATATTTCAGTGCCTACCGGTGTGTACCGAAATATTTCAGTGTCTACCACTAGAACATTACTAATTTTTCCTAGGGTTCATATGATGCCTAGGGTTCACATACATCATAATCATCCTCCAAATCCATGTACTCAAATATTCATGCAATTCATTGAGATTAAAATGCCATATAGCATTCCCTCTCTGAGCTATTACGATCAGTATCACCACGATGTAAGCACGAGCAGTAGGAAGATGAGGAGTGGGGAAGCTTACTCTAAACATAGCTACCGCCGCCGTTCAGACGAGGAGAGTGGCGAGGGAAGCGTGGAGAACGGCGGGGAAGCGAGGTCGCGACCACTGTCCTCCTCATCTTGTGCTTCGGAGTCTCCGATGACTCGGTTGGAGGCTGCACAATCTGCAACGGCACCTCGTGCACGGTGGGTTCCTGATCCAGTGGATGCTCTACCCTGGATCTGAACACCTACCACCTCCGCCTGGTCCACTTGCTGGACGAATTGGCCTGCTCCATCGCCCAGAGGAGGATCTCGATCTTGTGAATCAGTTGTGCGGGCGGGGGGCAAAGCTTTGCCCTCTCCTTCTTCGTCAAATTCTTGAGAGTGGCCATTGCCGTCCATCTCATCTGCCTTGTGTTGTCAAACCAAGAACGGATCTCCCTCAACCTGGCCAACTTGACCTGGTCGCCGCCGGCGATCTGCACGAAGTCGGTGTTCTCGCCGCCGGCCATCAGCTCGATCTGCCAATTCTTGCTTCGATGGAAGAGGGGGTGGGGGTGGGTGGGGGGGTTTGCCTGAGTGGAGAGAAGTTGCAGCGGCGAGAAGGAGGAGATGACTGCGGTGGACTTGGAGGAGAGGGCGGAGATGGCCGTTGATGAGTAATTGTGGAAGGTGTAGCACCATGGCGGCGGTTTTGCATTCGACGAGAGGGGCGGCGCGTGCAAATTTTCCTAGGACTAAACTGCCCCTATATTAAAACGCGTCCCCACCTTGTCACGAGTACCGGCCCCACTCGTTTTAGTACTTTCGCGTACTTTCGTCGGAGTACTACCCAGTACTTCGTATTTGTCTGCCGTTAGATCGACATCAACGAACGGTTCTAAAAAAGCCCAACCACTCTAAAACTTGTAATTTTTTTATTATGTCTTTCTCATGCTTCCTCGTTATCCGAGTGTTGTAATGGATTTGTCAGGCCGTTCGCCTGCACTATTATGTCCTGTTAGTCTTCCACCGGCTACAACTTTCAGTTGGGTCATCATTATGCATAAAACTGGTTCCTTTGTTTCCTCCCTTTGATCATACTGTACTGTACTAGCATCTTGTTCCATCTGAGCGCTAGGGTGCAGAAGAAGCTGGGCAGAAAGCTGAAGCAGCTCAGAAGCGAGAACCCGACAATTCCTGCTATTGCATGGCTATGGAAAACCTGCAATCAGCTCAAGCATAAGATTTTCTTCTGGCTGCTTGTCAATAACAGGCTGAATACTAGAGAACCCTCTAGAGGAAGTGCTTTTTCATTGAGGACTGCACATGTGTCATGTGTGATCAGCATGTTTTAGAGACAAGAGATCACTTGTTCGTTCATCTGCCCAAGTTGGTCTCCCCTGTCTGCAGGTATTCAAAATCAGCTCAGTCAGATAGTTTGCCTGCTCAATCTTCCATTTGCAATGGATGTCATGATACTGATAGCTTGGACCATTTGGAGCATGAGGAATGCTTATGCTTTCAGAAGGGTTATCCCCAGTCTCTTTGCCTGCAGACGTAGGTTCAGGGAGGAATTTCAGTGGTTACTTCTATAAGAGCAAAAAGAAAATCCTGCTACTCTGCCAGATTGGGTTCAGACTTTCAGATAAGCAGAGCAGGGCTTGCACAAATTCCATATGGCGGAGATCAGCACTGTGGACCGAACTTTTGCAAAGATGAGAGCCGTCCCAAAGATGACGAACCCTACTGCAATTGACGATTATCCGCTTATTAGACATTCCGAGACAGACATCCATTCTTAATCTCATATGGCAGAACTGTCCGACCCAAACACATTTAATAGTTCAGAAATACTAATTGGCGAGCATTCCCTGGGAGGGGGGGTGTCAAGCAAACACATTTTTCTGATAGTTTTAGTTGTGACTTGAGATCAAACGGTGGCGGTTTTAGAAGAAAAAATGTCTTCCTCTGAAGAAAATGTTATCCCTCCTAGCAGATATTCACGGGTTATTGCGGTCCTTAATCATTTTGAATTTCAACACAGACGCCCAGACTATCCATACAATCCGAAATCTCTCAATCTTGAAGGGCAAAACAGAGCGATCCGAATGTGATGTCTGCCACGTCGAAACGACAGCTGGGCCCTTCCTCCCTTTTCAAGCAGCCCCCCTCCTCGCTCGAGAAAATTACATGGTTTGTCCCTGAACTCTTTGGCGCACTACGATTTGGTCCCTCAAGTTGAGAAACACTCCAATACGATCCTTATACATGCGAATACGTAACACTCTACGGCCCCCTCAACGGTCGAGTGCATTGGTGCCGCCACGTACCCCCCTCCCTTGCATGTCAGAATCCTTTTGCGGTCACACCCTTGTCGTTTCTGAATAATAACCCGCGCTCCACCCCTCCGACGGTGGTGTCATTTTGCTGCTTGGTCCGTTCCGACCGTGCACATTTCGCCGCCCCCAGCCCCACCTAGCTGATGAGTTCGTCTTGCTCGAAGACAACGACGTTGAGCGGTGGTGCGAGCCAATCGCCGCCCCTGCTTGGAGCAGATAGGGTCGCACGCGGGCCATCTAGTGTGGCTTGGACTGCATTCTCGCTGCTCGCCGACTCATTCATGCGATGGGGATACGGCAGCCCTCTCGTGCTGTACGGTGAGCTCCAATTCAGCTCAAACTCCATCAATTTCATTCATTTGGAGCT
Organism: Aegilops tauschii subsp. strangulata; assembly: GCF_002575655.3. Classification (NCBI taxonomy): domain Eukaryota; kingdom Viridiplantae; phylum Streptophyta; class Magnoliopsida; order Poales; family Poaceae; genus Aegilops; species Aegilops tauschii. Next base: position 521,445,111 of record NC_053039.3, read on the forward strand.
CAGTTTAGAGCATTTGGCCTTCGTTAGTTTAGTTTTAATCAACATGCATGGACGATTAGAGTATGGCTAGGGTTTGTTCTGCTGCTTAGGGTTTCAGCCGTTTGTATTAAAATTTCAATTTTAACTTGTCTGACAGATGAAGCCTGTGATTTCTACACCGTAGAGCTTGTTTATGGTGGATATTTTTTCCAAAGTGGAGCTAATAGGTCGTAACTCAGTGAAAAAAGAGAGGCATCTTTTGATTTCTGTGATGCTTCATAGATTACATTTCGATGTTAGAAAATTTGATAGAGTGGGGTATGAGAGTGCAGGAAGAGTGAAAACATATTTGTTGTTGCCAGGAATGCAAATCAATGAGCAAGGACTGAAGCATATTAAAGACAACAATGACACCTCCTGCATCAAAAGAATTTGTTAGAGAGTGGCACAAATATGTTATGTGTTATCTTGATCATGAGAACGCCATGTGTGCTAATGACTGGGAGAAGGATGATGTGGTTGACAACACTGTTGCAAATCTTTCTCTCGTTTTGAGTCCAACAAAGACATAAGGGGGGTTGTGGAGGATAGTAATTTGGATCAGTGTGTTAGTCTGGTGTCGATACAGAAACTGTCGAATCTCGGGGTAGGGGGTCCTGAGATGTAGGTCTAGAAACAATGGTAATAGGGGATGAAGGGAGACGATATTTATTCAGGTTCGGGTCCTCTTGAAGAGGTAAAATCCTATGTCCTGCTTTGATTATATTGATGTGATGGAGTACAGAGTACAAGATGATCTACCTAGAGATTGTATGATTGTGTTCTAAACCCTGAGGCTGGTAATCGTGCCTCCAAACACTAAACCCCTCGGCTTATATATGCACCAGGGTGCCTAGGTTACACACATGGTTGGTTGTCAATACGCTGGCTACAGAGCAATTCTTGAAGTACATGCCCAGTCTTCGAAGGTTTCCATCTTGGTTACGTCGAGGTTCATAGCTTCGGTGGTCCTTCCTTTAGTGATGGGCGGGCCCTAAGCCCGGCCCATGGACTACGGGTCGTACAGGTTAGTATCCCTTAGTCCAAGATAACATCACCTGGTATGTGTTAATGATGGCACAAGCAATTTAGTAGTACCCAAGGAAGAACCAAGCAGCAGTGCAATCCCAACCACAAGAACAAGAGCAAGCAGACAGGAAGAACAAGGATTTATTAGTGAGTTTCAGTGAGAGGATTCAGACTATGTTCCTGATGATTTGGTTGACGGTGAATATGATTTGGAGGATGGGGATGACAAACTAATCCATGAAGGCAGAGTTGGTGATGAAGAAAACGGGGGAGATTCAAAGGTGAAGGAAATAAGCTAGAAGAAGATTTCAATTTAGATGATGAACTATGTGGATTTTTTGATTCAGATGTAGGGCTCCCGGCTGGATTCAATGGGCGAAGACGACAAGGAGGACAATGACGGAGCTCGGGGACAAGTTTTTAGGGCACGAAGAGGACGAGGAGCACAGGAATGGTGGAGACCATGGCGACGGTGGTTGTGGTTATGGGTGGAATCGACAAGGGAGAGAACGAGGGGGAAAGTGAGGAGTCTAGGTTTCGCAGGGGGATCGACGATGACCTAGTAGACGCCGGGGAGGGCTGGATGGCTGCCCCGTGGCCATCCAGGGCCATGGACGTGCGTGCGACGTCCAGCGCACCTCCTGTGAACAGGAGGAAGATGATGGATGGGGAAGTTGGGCTGAGTGAGGGAGTCCTGGACTAAGGGGTCCTCGGGCGTCCGGCCTGTTAGCCATGGGCCGGACTGATGGGCTGTGAAGATACCAAGACCGAAGACTCTACCCGTGTCCGGATGGGACTCTCCTTGGCGTGGAAGGCAAGCTTGGCGACCAAACATGAAGATTCCTTTCTCTGTAACCGACTTTGTACAACCCTAGTCCCCTCCGGTGTCTATATAAACCGGAGGGCTTAGTCCGGAAAGAGATATAGTCATACATGCTAGACTTCTAGGGTGTTAGCCATTACGATCTCGTGGTACATCAACTCTTGTAATACTCATATTCATCAAGATCAATTAAGCAGGAAGTAGGGTATTACCTCCATAAAGAGGGCCCGAACCTGGGTAAACATTGTGTCCCCCGTCTCCTGTTACCATCGACCTTAGATGCACAGTTCGGGACCCCCTACCCGAGATCCGCCGGTTTTGACACCGACATTGGTGCTTTCATTGAGAGTTCCACTGTGTCGTCCCCAAAAGGTTTGATGGCCCCTTCAATCATCCACAACAATGCTGTCCAAGGAGAGGTCTTCCTCCCCGGACAGATCTTCGTGTTCCGCGGCTTCGCACTGCGGGCCAACTCGCTTGGCCATCTGGAGCAGATCGATAGCTATGCCCCTGGCCGTCAGGTCAGATTCGGGAGCTTGAACTTCGACGCGGATATCCGTGGAGACTTGATCTTCGATGGATTCGAGACCACGGCAGTCGCTCCCCGTCACCACGATGAACATGACTTAAATCTGTCATCGGGCCATACCCAGGAAATTGCACCTGTAACCGCTCTGGCCTTAGATCCAGAGCAGATCGCGCCATCCGAGGACGGGAAGCTCAACCCCACCACGGAAGCCGCAGATTCTGTGGCGTTGGAGCCGCACACAGACCTAACCTCGGGTGATGTCTGTGTCACCAGAACCTCGGACTCGTTTCCGGCTATAAGTTCCGAACCATGTGCGTCCGCGTATGTCGGGCTGGATCGGTCATCGATCGCCGAATTCAGTGCCGCGGACATCTTCCGGCACTCGCCTTTAGGCGACGTGCTGAACTCATTAAAAAATCTTTCCATAGCAGGGCACTCACAGCCGAATTATGTTCGGTTCGAACTAGAAGTTGATGATGGAGAATTTCGCTTCCCACCCGCCACCCACTTCATAGCGACTGTCGAGGACTTAACCGACATGCTCGATTACGGCTCCGAAGACATCGACGGTATGGACGACGATGCCGATGAGGAGCAGGGCCAAAACCCGCCGTTTACCGGATGCTGGACGGCCACTTCTTTGTACGACGTGTACATGGTAGATACACCCAAAGAAACTAACGACAATGACAAAGAAGATCCAGTCGAGGATAAACCTCCTGAGACACACCCAAAGCGTCGGCGTCATCGACGCTGCTCTAAGTCACATCGTGCAAAAGACAGCAATACCGGAACCAGAGAAAACAATACTCCGAACGATGCCGAAGATAATGAAGACCCCGTTGAGGTAACCTCCGAATAGGAGGAACAGGAAGACCGGCAAGTTAGCCCTGATGAATAGGCCGAACACAATGACTCGGAGGACAGTAATTATCTTCCACTCTCCGAGGATGAGGTGAGCCTCGGCAACGAGGATTTTATCGTGCCTGAGGAACCTCTCGAGCAGGAGCGCTTCAAGCGCCGGCTAATAGCCACTGCAAGGAGCCTGAAAAAGAAGCAGCAGCAGCTTCAAGCTGACCAAGATCTGCTCAACGAAAGATGGACTAACATCCTGGCAGCCGAAGAATACGACCCCAAGCGCCCAACCAAGAGTTACCCGACGCGCAAATTGCTACCTCAGTTCGATGAGGAGGCGCCGGAGCCCGTACCTCCCTCGCGCAATGCGGCCGACCGACCACCACGCGGTTGGAACAATGCGGCTGACCGACCACCACGCGGTCGGGTAAATCGGCAACTCAAGCCGAACAGTAGCCCGCCCCACCTCAACGTAAAAATAGAGATAAAACAGCTCGGGGATATACATATGACCTTCGGCAGGACCTGGATAGTAGAGCAAGACATACCAGATCGATCTACGGATCGCGTGGACGTGCCTTGACACGCAACGACGGCCATCTATTCGGACATGACAAACCTAGTCACGCCCGGGCCGAAAACCGCAGACAGACTCCATCGGAGCTACGTCACGATGCGGCCCGATATAGAGGCGCCGCACACCCTCTTTGCTTCACTGATGAAGTAATGGATCATGAATTCCCAGAAGGGTTTAAACCCGTGAATATTGAATCATATGATGGAACAACTGATCCTGCGGTATGGATCGAGGATTTTATTCTCCACATCCATATGGCCCGCGGAGATGACCTTCACGCCATCAAATACCTCCCACTAAAACTCAAAGGACCAGCTCGGCACTGGTTGAACAGTCTGCCTAAAAACTCTATTGGCAGCTGGGAGGATCTGGAAGACGCATTCCGCGACAACTTCCAAGGTACATATGTCCAGCCACCAGATGTCGATGACTTAAGTCACATTGTCGAGCAGCCCGGAGAGTCAGCCAGGAAGCTTTGGACTAGGTTCTTAGTTAAAAGGAACCAAATTGTAGACTACCCGGACGCAGAAGCCCTTGAAACATGATCAGTTGACTCGCTCCGCGACCTTCAAACACAGCGTCCGAGATGAGTGGCTCGCCCGCCACCTCAGTCAGGAAAAACCAAAATCCATGTCAGCCCTTACCGCTCTGATGACCCGCTTTTGCGCGGGAGAAGACAGTTGGCTCACTCATAGAAGCAACAGCGCCAGCGATCCGGGCACTTCCGAAGTTCGAGACGGCAATGGGAAGCCGCAACACAATAAACACAAATGTCACAATAATAATGAGGAAACGCACGACATAGCGGTAAACGCCGGATTCAGCGGCCCCAAACCTGGCTAATGGAAAAAGCCATTTACGGCAAATAAAGATGGACCATCCAATTTAGACAAGATATTGGATAGGCCCTGCAAGATTCATGGCCACCCCGATAAACCAGCTAATCACACCAACAGAAGTTGTTGGGTCTTCAAACAGGCTGGCAAGTTAAACGCCGAACACAAGGGGAAGAGGCCGCCCGGCGACAGCGACGACGAAGAGACTCACCAACCAAACACCGGGGGTCAGAAGCAGTTTCCCCCCGAAGTAAAAACAGTGAACATGGTATACGTGACACACACACACCCCTACAGGGGAACGCACGGAACGCTCCCTCCGTACAGAGGATCATACTACGGCTACCTCAGCTGAACTATACAGCGGCCTTATCACACCGCATACCTCGTCGGCCATTAAGCCGCCGGTCTCCATTCAACATGACCGATCAATGTCCAAGCTGGACTAGCAGTTCGGCTTCCGCCGTTTTCCTAATATACCTATGAAGTCTGTACCGCGCATACATAATTATGCACTTAAAATACCCTGGGCATCGGCGGAAGCACAATACGGACCGGCCTGCAAGTACTCCCATAACCTCCCCTTTTTTCTAACTACTTTTTCTTTTTCATTATCCTCTCCACGGGTGGCTCAATGGCTGGCCACAGACTCTATCGGAGTTCGGGTTCGTATACTCACCCAAAGGCTATTCCCGTCAAGGAATCCCTTCACCAAGGACAGGCGGCGCAGACGTGCGACAGGAGGTCCAAAATAACTTTTTGTAGACCGCACTCTCTATTTCGAGCATGTAAAGTGCCTTTTTCCTCAGCCTTCAACCCTTGGCATGTCAAAAGACGGGGTTGCGGCTATGTTATCTATAAAATAACGATTGGCATATCACTCAGGTCCTAGTAAAACATAATCCGCATCCAGTATTCGCTTTTTTCTAAAGAACTGAATTTTACTCCTGTGGTTGTTTCACACATACACCTCGGCAAAACTTGCCAGGGGCTCGGTATGGGAACAAATGAGTTGCTGACAAGTCCGAATAGCTCTATAGCACACTTCGGCATCGCGAGTTTGGCCTTATATGCATCAGCTCCGAATCATGTCTTGGGTCAATAGTTGGGTTGCCCGGATCCTGTGCTTGCTACCTTACGTTCCGCTCTATCGGCTAGGGTAGTAAAGGGAGAACTACTGCGATTGTGCTTCCGGTTCATCTGGTCAAGCACCTCAGTAGAGAAAGCCGAAAACTGACTGTCATGATGCGGCGAGAGCTGGTCAACCACTCGACGACTTATTGGAATCTTTTGTGATTCCCTCCGTGTTATACGAAGGACCTTTTTCTTCACGTCATATATGTAACGCATTATATTGGAATAAGTCGCGTACATACTAGGGGCTATATCGTAGACCCACCATAAAACTCATATGGCTAAGTGAAAGTGTTAGCGCCCTATAGTCTGATTGCCTAGTTCGCCGCATTGACACCTCCTTCATGGACCAAGACGTTGGGTTAAGAGTGAACAAATGCCTTTCCGAACACCCCCGTATTTCATACGAGGGGGCTGAAGCCGACGACTGGAAAACTTTCAGACCATACCAAAAACGGCCGCACAGGAGGAACAAAAGTTTTTAGGCGAAACTAAAACAGAAAATAGCTTTATTATGATATTGTCTTTTACAATTTCCATACACTTCACTTGAATATTATGTTTTTCGAGCATTGAGCGGGCAGCCTCTAAGACATCCTCGAAATAATGCTCTGGTGCGTGATGGTCCTTCATCTTCGTCCAGTATATCTTAACACGGGCAAAGGCCATCCGTGCACCTTCAATGCACGTTGACCGCTTAACGGCGTCGATATGCGGCACCGCATCAACAAGTCGCCGCACCAAACCAAAATAACTATCCGGAATTGGCTCGGTCGGCCACAGCCGGACCACGACGTCCTTCATGGCAACGCCGGATATCCGGTGAAGCTCGGCCCATTGGGTCATCTGTTAGTTCAGCAACAACGGGCGCTTTGACACACCGAATTGTGACCAAAAAAGCTTCTCCGTTGCATACCCTTCTTGCGCTTGGTAAAACTGCGCCGCATCGGAAGCACTCTTCGGCAAATCCAATAAAGCGTCCGGAGAACTCCACACTTGATTAAGCGGGGCATAATTCGGATCGCCGAACTTAGTTTGTAATAAAAATGGCTTACCATCCGCGATCTCCCCAGCTTGCCAGATCTCCTCCCGAGCCGCTCTAGATTCGGACCGCGCTTCTTTTGCCTCTCATAAGGCCTTGTCAAGATCAGCCGTTTTGGCTTTATGATCCTTCTCAAGGAATTCACAGTGGCTAGCGGCATCCTTTAGTTCACGCCCCATCGTGGATATTTTCTCCTTGTTTTGGCGCCGAGCAGCCTGTTCGGCCTTCAACTCGGCAGATGCCTTTTCGGCAGCCGCATTACTAAACCAGGCCTGCTCCTTGGCCCGGGCTAGATCCGCCTGAAGAATCTCAACTGCGGCTGCACCATCTGCAGTCATGCATATCTCAGTATACAATCTTCAGAGTCACGCTTATATTATAAGCACGTACATGTAATGACTGCCCCAAATACATACCTTGCGACTCGTCAAGACGCCTGTTGATTGATACGTCTCCAACGTATCTATAATTTATGAAGTATTCATGCTATTATATTATCTGTTTTGGATGTTTATGGGCTTTATTAAACACTTTTATATTATTTTTGGGACTAACCTATTAACCCAGAGCCCAGTGCCAGTTTCTGTTTTTTCCCTTGTTTCAGTGTTTCGCAGAACAGGAATATCAAACGGAGTCCAAACGGAATGAAACCTTTGGGAGCGTGATTTTTGGAATGAACGTGATCCAGGAGACTTGGAGTTGAAGTCAAGGAAGCTTCGAGGTGGCCACGAGGCAGGGAGGCGCGCCTGCCCCCTGGGTGCGCCCCCACCCTCATGGGCCCCTCGTGGCTCCGCTGACCGACTTCTTTCGCCTATATATATCCATATACCCTAAAAACATCGGGGAACAGAATAGATCAGGAGTTCCGTGCCGCAAGCCTCTGTAGCCACCAAAATCCAATCGGGACCCTGTCCCGGCACCCTGCCGGAGGGGGGCAACCCTCACCGGTGGCCATCTTCATCATCCCGGCGCTCTCCATGACGAGGAGGGAGTAGTTCACCCTCGGGGCTGAGGGTATGTACCAGTAGCTATGTGTTTGATCTCTCTCTCTCTCTCTCATGTTCTTGAGGTGATACGATCTTGATCTATCGCGACCTTTGCTATTATAGTTGGATCTTATGATGTTTCTCCCCCTCTCCACTCTTGTAATGGATTGAGTTTTCTCTCTGAAGTTATCTTATCGGATTGAGTCTTTAAGGATTTGAGAACACTTGATGTATGTCTTGCATGTGCGTATCTGTGGTGACAATGGGATATCACGTGATTCACTTGATGTATGTTTTGGTGATCAAATTGCGGGTTCCGTGACCTCGTGAACTTATGCATAGGGGTTGGCACACGTTTTCGTCTTGACTCTCCGGTAGAAACTTTGGGGCACCCTTTGAAGTACTTTGTGTTGGTTTGAATAGATGAATCTGAGATTGTGTGATGCATATCGTATAATCATACCCACGGATACTTGAGGTGACATTGGAGTATCTAGGTGACATTAGGGTTTTGGTTGATTTGTGTCTTAAGGTGTTATTCTAGTACGAACTCTATGATAGATTGAACGGTAAGAATAGCTTCGTGTTATTTTACTACGGACTCTTGAATAGATCGAACCGAAAGGATAACTTTGAGGAGGTTTCGTACCCTACCATAATCTCTTCGTTTGTTCTCCTCTATTAGTGACTTTGGAGTGACTCTTTGTTGCATGTTGAGGGATAGTTATATGATCCAATTATGTTATTATTGTTGAGAGAACTTGCACTAGTGAAAGTATGAACACTAGGCCTTGTTTCCTAGCATTGCAATACCATTTGTGCTCACTTTTATCATTAGTTACCTTGCTGTTTTTACATTTTCAGATTATAAAAACCTATATCTACCATCCATATTGCACTTGTATCACCATCTCTTCGCCGAACTAGTGCACCTATACAATTTACCATTGTATTGGGTGTGTTGGGGACACAAGAGACTCTTTGTTATTTGGTTGCAGGGTTGTTTGAGACAGACCATCTTCATCCTACGCCTCCCACAGATTGATAAACCTTAGGTCATCCACTTGAGGGAAATTTGCTACTGTCCTACAAACCTCTGCACTTGGAGGCCCAACAACGTTTACAGGAAGAAGGTTGTGTAGTAGACATCATTGATAAGCGTAGTGTCATCTCCCGCCACATCAAGCTTCCGCTGCAGATCGGCAACTTCTGTAGTCCGGGCGGTCGCCAGGGAGGTAACAGCCTGTGTTCCAATTAATCAGATTATTTCCTGGGCATATATTTTTCGATCCTCTGATCGCCTCCCTTGGGAAGCCAATCCGAGTCTCAGGGGCTACTATCTATACACAGGTTCATTTTGCGAATAAAGCACAATCGAAAATATTACATTACAAACCTCGAAGCCTCTTAGCAGGCTCGTGAAGGCTTCATTCAATCTGCTTTTCGCGGACAGAACCCTTTCAACCACAGTACCCATCAAGGTACGATATTCCTCTGAGACGAGTGCCTGACGCGGCATGTTTGTCAATATAGCCGGCGCTTCTGGATCTCCGGAAGCTGCTGTAGGGACCCGTTTATTCGTCCCTAGAGTCATCTCCGGCTGTAAGCCGGACAGTCTGAGGCCTTTATTGTTGGCCCCCGGACCCTGGGCCACCGAAGTATCACCTTTGGGTAGTGTCTTCATCACCCCTCGCACCACTTGCTGTTCAGGAGAGACCCTCCGGGACGACACCTCAAAGTCATTCGCCTTATTGGGCGAGGAGTTCGGTGGAGGTGTCTCGCTTTCCATCATCTCCGGGAGAAGATCCCCCAAGGAAGAGTATTGGTGAAGAAGACTGTGTGCGAGCTCCAAAAACATATATTCTAGATGTTACCCTGGTAACAGGAAAGGAACGGGATATGTTTAAAAACACCCTTGTTCACTTACGATTTGGCTAGAGGCTTGTCCTCATCACGGGACTGTGCGACGATGTCGTCCTCTAAGCCCGAGCCGCCCGACAGGGGCATCTTGCCTCGCTTAGGAGCCCTTTCCTCCCAATCTTTGGAGGCAGCCCTTTTCTTACCATGGGGAGAAGGGACGTCGGCTTCTCCCTCACTTTTGTCTTCAGGTGGGGGAACCTTGATCTCCCCGGACACAGTGTATGATATACCCTTGGAATGAAGGCCACCTTTGGCCTTCCTGCTCTCCGCCTTGTCTTTCTTCACAGGCACCTGGTGCGGTGCCGGGGCCAGCATCCTTGTTAGCACGGGATCCGCTGAGTCTTCGGGAAGGGGGGCCGAACACCTAATTCGCTCCGCTTTCTTTATCCAGCCCTGGAAGAAGATAGTTTGCTTAGTAACGTATTACAGCATACTTAACTAAAAAGTGTTCGGGAGTCAAGCGCTTACCGAGGTATCTGGATGGTTGCAGTCGAGGTCAATGTCCTCGGTGGTGTCTGGCCACTTTTTTCGTTTCCCGAAAAACAACTTCCACATCCCTTTGTGCATAGTGCCAAAGAAGTGTTGGAGGGTCCGTTCTCCTTTCGGATTAAACTCCCACATACGGAGAGGCCGTCGCTGGCACATCAGGGCCCGCCGGACCAGCATTACTTGAATCACGTTGATAAGATCGATGTCCTTCTCAAGGAGATTCCGGATGCGGCTCTGTAGAGTCTGCACTTAGTCAACTGATCCCCAGTCCAGCCCCTTATTAATCCATGATGCAAGCTGTAACGGAGGGCCAGATCAGAACGCAGGTATAGCTGCCCACTTGGTGCCACAAGGTTCAGTGACGTAAAACCACACCCGATGTCATTGGTTGGGAGTTTCGGGGAAAGATCCTTTTGGCCAGAGAGCATTGGTAAGCTTGCTCACTGTAGCACCGCCACACTCCACTTGTTCCCCATCGACTACCTTCGTTTTCACACTAAAGGTCTTGTGCCATAAACCGAAGTGTGGGGGAATACGGAGAAAGGCCTCGCACGTAATAATGAACGCCGAGACGTGGAGGAAAGAATCTGGGGCTAGATCGTGAAAATCTAGTCCGTAATAAAACATGAGCCCCTGGACGAAGGGATGAAGAGAGAATCCTAGCCCTCGGAGGAAGTGGGAGATGAATACAACCCTCTCACCGGGTCTGGGAGTAGGAATAACCTGTCCTCGAGCAGAAAGCCTGTGTGGGATCTCCGCGGTCAGGTATCTGGCCGCATGGAGCTTCGCAATGTCCTCCTCTGTAACAGAGGAAACCACCCATCGGCCTTGTGGGCTGGTTCCGGACATGATTGGGAAGCTTGAAGCAATAAAGTCGAGCCTTGGGTGCTAGAACTCGAGGTTGGGAGGGCTGAGGAAAAGGTTAGCGTAAAAGAAAGAAACGGCCCTTGGCTCCCTTATAAAGGCAATGGATATCAAACACCTCCTCCTAAGCCTGGAAACCTGCCTATTCCTAAGGAATCATGCCAACGGACAGTTGGGTTACCCACGCCCGTATTGATGAAGATCCCGCAATAAGGGGACACGATCTCTGCTTTGACAAGAGGTGCCAATAAAAACCGCGCCTCGAAACGTGGAACGACAGGACAAGAAACGTTTCAAAATAATGACCGGGCTGACGTAATGTCACATTGCAAAAAAGTTGTCGGCGGATTGGACTTGTGAAATATTATACTCTTTGCGGTTGTGTGTGGTACTTGTGTTGCAGATCCGGACACGTTCATCCGAAGGTTATCTTGGAGTATTCAGAAAGAGGAACCCGCCTTGCAATGCCGAAGACAATCTGCGTGCCGGACACCTCGCCATTGAAGCCTGGTCCAGGGGCTACTGAGGGAGTCCTGGACTAAGGGGTCCTCGGGCGTCCGACCTGTTAGCCATGGGCCGGACTGATGGGCTGTGAAGATACCAAGACCGAAGACTCTACCCGTGTACGGATGGGACTCTCCTTGGCGTGGAAGGCAAGCTTGGCGACCAAACATGAAGATTCCTTTCTCTGTAACCGACTTTGTACATCCCTAGTCCCCTCCGGTGTCTATATAAACCGGAGGGCTTAGTCCGGAAAGAGATATAGTCATACAGGCTAGACTTCTAGGGTTTTAGCCATTACGATGTCGTGGTAGATCAACTCTTGTAATACTCATATTCATCAAGATCAATCAAGCAGGAAGCAGGGTATTACCTCCATAGAGAGGGCCCGAACCTGGGTAAACATTGTGTCCCCCGTCTTCTGTTGCCATCGACCTTAGACACACAGTTAGGGACCCCCTAACCGAGATCCGCCGGTTTTGACACCAACGCTGGGCTACACTGTGCACTTGCAGCCCAGTCCAACAATGGTTTTTTTCTATTTTCTCTGCCCCTTTTATGCTTTGCTGTTTTGCAATTTTTATAAATAGCAAAAGATTTTTGTTCAACATGGTATTTGGCACATAAATACTAGGCAGTGTTTTGAGCTAGCACAGAAAGTCTCAATTTAAAGTGAAGTGTTTATGTATTTATTTAAATTAAAATCGTTAATTTAAATGCTGCTAGCTTTGTTTTAGATAGGTAGGGGCATTTTAATAATCCAAAATATGTTGGATAATTCATGAAAATTGCATAGTGAATATTAGCAGCCCAACCAACATTTTGTTTTTACAGGTTGAGGAAATAATAATTTGATTTGCATTTGAATTTGAATTTGACTTTGATTTTTATCAAGTGGCAATTTAGCTTACCAAAAAGGTGATGACATGGCATCATTAGCATGGGTTCACTTTAATTTAATATAGGGGCGTTACAAGAGGCAGAGAGGGTTCAATGAGTATTTGCAATGGAAGAGGAGAAGAGACAACATGCATGGGAGGCAGAACTCCAAGCTGGGCAAGGAAACATGGAAGAAGATGAACTATAGAAGAATACAGTAGAAGAGATACAAAAAGAGAGAGTAGAAGAACAAAGGAAGATGGAGGCAGAGTTGATTTTTAACAATCATTCATGCTTCATTTTGCCAAGAGACTGCGAGCTCATCTCAACCTTCCTCCTAAATTCAATGATCCCATGAGGGGCTACAGCGGTTTCAAAAATCCCAGGCGCACCAGCATGTTTCATGTGTTCAATTAATTGAGGGGTGAAGGCACAAGGCAATTTTATGTCGATGGTTGATGTATTTTGTGCAAAACCGATCTTATGCTGATGATTGATGTATTTTGCGCAAAACTGATCTTATGCTAATGGTTGATGTAGTTTGTGTAAAACTGATCTTATGGTTATGCTAGTTCTATTTGTGTGATGCTGATGTATTTTCCGATTCACTAATGTGTGTATGAAGCTGGCAATGCAACAACACATATTAGCAGTACTGAATTATAATTGAATGCAACTGGAATTCTCAGGCATTTTACAAGTGAAACTCAAATACTCTGGTTAAAAAATGTTGTCATTAGGACAAATTTTGTTGGTACCAAATGTTGCCATCAGGACACACACACACTACAATTATTACTGAATTCAACGGCATTACAAGTGAAACTCAAATTCTCAGGCATTACAGCAGAACACATTAGTAGTACTGAATTAAACTGAAGAGTGCAGTGAACACACTAATATTACAACTAATTAAATTAAGACTGAAACCAGATAGGACTACTGAATTTAACTGCATCAATCAACTAGTGTTTCCGTCGTCACCTCCAGGTCCGGTGCCGTCAATCCTCCCGCGCCAGCAAAGGAACATGTGCTCACGGCTGAGGCATTCGCTTTCATTAGGGCGGTACTTGTTCAACAAATCTTCAGCCATTAGCTCGCCGTGATCTACCATGGACATGACATGGACGATGATAGTGTGGATGCATGTGCGCATGGACGTCGGTGACACAGGAGGGGGCGGCGACTGACATTCGTCGTCGGAGGAAGGCAGCTTGCTCCACATTGTCGGCTTTGGTTTGGTGACCTTGAGTTCGAGCACCTTAGGAACCTTGCTTGGGTTGCAGGACCATGCATCCACGACGTGCTCACGCTTTGTCCTGCAGTGGCCTGATGTGGATTAGCTCGCCACCTAGCTTTTCACAAGCGCGGTGACGACATCTGGCTCCCGTGCCTCCTTAGTTAGCCTTTCGAAGCTCCGTGCTCTTGTACTACAGCTCGTCGGGATTACCATGCACTGCGCGGTGCTAGCGAACGAACCGGATCCAAGAGCCAGTGCACTTCACTTACATTGATGATTCAAGCACGCGTGTGCACGTCGCCTCCTCCTTGAAGGCGAGCCAAAGGTTGTATGGAGGGGTGGCCTCCTCGATGCACACCTGCGAGTCAAGACTAAAGATTTTTTTTCTCCAGGACCTCAAACAACTACTACCAGCGATACCAGACCATGATACTGAGCCTCCAACGCATCCACCCCAGGCGTGCATTGGAGGAGAACATAGTCATAATCATGCCGGAGTTCTGGCTCCCCGCAACGCCAAAACTCATGCATGAACTTCCTCCCAGCCCACCAATACGGGTTCACATGGCTTCGTCCACTGGCGCGCACCGGCTCTGCTGGTAGGGCAATAGCAGCACGCACCAGCTCTGCTGGAAGGGCAACGACAACAGAGATCTCGCGACCGTCCTCAACACTCTCACCATCCATGGATTTGGAGAGGGGATTGAGGATTGGGGAAGGGGGAGGAGAATGGAAAGAACGATCAGGGTGGGCCGGTGGGGATTGGGGATTTAGGACAGAGCCAGATCTGCGGTGGAGCGCGGGTTATTATCCAGAAAAGGGCAGGGGCGTGACGCAAAAGGATTCTGACACGCATGGGGGTACATGGCGGCATCAGGGCTGTAAAGTTCCTACTAGTATCGTGGCGAGATCTAGGGTTTCTATTAGCTTGAGCTGTCCTCCCAACCACCCTCACAGTGAATTCGAATTACAAACACTCTCTGGTCAGGCCGAAGCCGCCGTCCTCCTTCCTGTCTCTCTCTAGAAGCTATCGGTATTTAAACCATCGACCGTTACACCCCGCTTCAGCGGGTCCAGTTTGGGCTTGCAAGCCACTGGGGAGGCTTCCGCGCGCGAGTGGGCCAGCCCTTTGGCCCATGACTTGATTCCTCTGGTTCCCGCCTCTTGCCAGGTCCATCTTCTGTGTCGACGCGCTGGCTGCCGACATCCCCCCTTTCTTGAAACACGGCTTGTCCCCAAGCCGGTGCTCGTGGAAACGCCTGTTGCAAGGCGTCTCTGTCTTCCCACGTAGGTTCAGAGCGTTGGGATCCACTCCATTCCACCAAGACCTGGGCAATAGAATGGTTGTTCTTGCGGCGAATTCGTTGTTGCAACACACGAACGGGCACTTGGAAGTTGAGATCAGGTGAAGGCAGGGACTGCTGAACTGCATGTTTGGGAGAAATAAACTATTTAAGCTGAGAAACATGGAAAACTGGGTGCACCTTGCTATCAGGAGGTAGATCCAAGCGATAGGCCACTTCACCGATGCGCTCCACAATTGGAAATGGCCCAAAATAACAAAAGGACAACTTGTTGCTGGATCTTGAAGCAACTGATTTTTGCACATATGGCTGAAGTTTCAAGAAAACCATGTCACCAGGAGCAAAGACTCTATCTGTGCGTTTTTATCAGCTTGAGCTTTCATTCTCTGTTGAGTTCTGAGCAAATGTTGTCTGACAGTATCCTGCACCACAATCCTGGAGTCCAACCACTATTGCATATCCTGAGGAGCAATAGTATCAGAAGGAGTAATACCAAAGTATCTGGGTTCCTGACCATACAACACTGCAAATGGAGATTTTCCCAAGGAAGAATGCCAGTTGGTGTTATACCAAAACTCACAGAGTGATAGCCACTTGTTCCATTTCCTAGGGTGAGCAGAGATAAAACATCCGAGATAACACTCAATCTGTTGGTTAACTCTCTCAGTTTGACCATCAGTCTCAGGATGGTAGGCAGTGCTCATATTCAAAGTTATTCCTGTCCTTTTAGTGTGAGTTTGCCAGAACTGACTAGTAAAGACAGGATCTCTGTCAGAGACAATGAACAAGGGCATACCATGCAATTTGTAGATGTTATCCAGGAAAAGTTCAGCAATCTTAAGAGCATTGTAGGGTTGTTTGACTGGAATGAAGTGGCCATATTTGGTAAACTTATCAATAACCACCATAATGCAGTCAAAATGATCAGAAGGAGGCAGCCCAGAAATAAAATCCATAGTGACTGTTTCCCAAGCTTTAGTAGGAACTGGAAGAGGTGACAGTAAGCCAGGGTAATTAATGTTGGGGAACGTAGTAATTTCAAAAAAAAATCCTACGCACACGCAAGATCTTGGTGATGCATAGCAACGAGAGGGGAGAGTGTGTCCACGTACCCTTGTAGACCGAAAGCGTAAGCGTTAGCACAACGCGGTTGATGTAGTCGTACGTCTTCACGATCCGACCGATCAAGTACCGAACGCACGGCACCTCCGAGTTCTGCACACGTTCAACTCGATGACGTCCCTCGAACTCCGATCCAGCCGAGCTTTGAGGGAGAGTTCTGTCAGCACGACGGCGTGGTGACGATGATGATGTTCTACCGACGCAGGGCTTCGCCTAAGCACCGCTACGATATTATCGAGGTGGACTATAGTGGAAGGGGCACCACACACGGCTAAAAGATCAAAGAGATCAATTGTTGTGTCTATGGGGTGCCCCTCTCCTCCGTAAATAAAGGGGGGAGGAGAGGGCCGGCCAAGGGGAGGAGGTGCGCCCAAGGGGGGAGTCCTACTCCCACCGGGAGTAGGACTCCTCCTTTTCCTATTTGGAGAGGGAGAGGGAAGGAAGAGGAAGGAGGGAGGAAGGAAAGGGGGGCCGGGCCCCCTCCCAATTTGGATTGGGCTTGGGGGCGCGCTTCCTCCCTTGCTCCTTTCCCCTCCTTTCCACTAAAGCCCATTAAGGCCCATATACCTCCCGGGGGGTTCCGATAACCTCCCGGTGCTCCGATATTATCCCGATCTCACCCGGAACCATTCTGGTATCCAAATATAGTCGTCCAATATATCGATCTTTACGTCTCGACCATTTCGTGACTTCTCGTCATGTTCGTGATCACATCCGGGACTCCGAACTACCTTCGGTACATCAAAATACATAAACTCATAATATAACCGTCATCGAACTTTAAGCGTGCGGACCCTACGGGTTCGAGGACTATGTAGACATGACCGAGACACGTCTCCGGTCAATAACCAATAGCGGAACCTGGATGCTCATATTGGCTCCCACATATTCTACAAAGATCCTTATCGGTCAAACCGCAAAACAACATACGTTGTTCCCTTTGTCATCGGTATGTTACTTGCCCGAGATTCGATCGTCAGTATCTCCATACCTAGTTCAATCTGGTTACCGGCAAGTCTCTTTACTCGTTCCGTAAAACATCATCCCGCAACTAACTCATTAGTTGCAATGCTTGCAAGGCTTAAGTGATGTGCATTACCCAGTGGGCCTAGAGATACCTCTCCGAAAATTGGAGTGACAAATCCTAATCTCGAAATACGCCAACCCAACAAGTACCTTTGGAGACACCTGTGGAGCACCTTTATAATCACCCAGTTACGTTGTGACGTTTGGTAGCACACAAAGTGTTCCTCCGGTAAACGGGAGTTGCATAATCTCATAGTCATAGGAACATGTATAAGTCATGAAGAAAGCAATAGCAGAATACTAAATGATTGTGTGCTAACCTAACGGAATGGGTTAAGTCAATCACATCATTCTCCTAATGATGTGATCCCGTTAATCAAATGACAACTCATGTCAATGGCTAGGAAACATAACCATCTTTGATCAACGAGCTAGTCAAGTAGAGGCATACTAGTGACACTCTGTTTGTCTATGTATTCACACAAGTATTATGTTTCCAGTTAATACAATTCTATCATGAATAATAAACATTTATCATGATATAAGGAAATAAATAATAACTTTATTATTGCCTCAAGGGCATATTTCCTTCAATTAACCCTCTCAGGTTTGGCCTTCTGACAAATCAGGCAAGATTACACAAACTCTTTGATGAAAGTTTTCATACCAGACCACTTGAATAAGGCATGAATTCTTTTGTAAGTAACAGGAAATCCAGAGTGACCTCCAGAGGTGTAGCATGGAAAGCATGACAAATCTTTGCTTGAAGTTGAACATCATTACCAATCCAGATGCAGTTTTTGTACTTGAGTAGGCCATTAGTTAAGGAGAAGGAGGGCCTGGATGTTGGTTGAACAGAAAGTTGTTGCAATAGCTCCTGAGCTTTTGGATCTTGTCCATAACTGTCCATGATTTCCTGCAACCAGGAAGGTTGAGCAGAAGAAACAACCATTACTTGTGAAGATAGATGAGGCCTTCTAGAAAGAGCATCAGCAGCAGAGTTGTCAGTGCCCTTCTTATACACAATTATGTAGTTAAGTCCCAGAAGTTTAGTGAAAACTTTGTGCTGCCATGGGGTATGCAATCTTTGATCTGTCAGGTGAGTGAGACTTTTTTGGTCTGTCTTAATAACAAACTCTTGGAATTGCAGGTAAGATCTCTAGTGCTCCACAGCAAGCAGAATGGCCATATATTCCTTCTCATACACAGACATGCCTCTGTTTTTTGGTCCTAAAGCTTTACTAACAAATGCTAGTGGGTGACCCTTTTGCATCAGTACTGCTCCTATCCCATAATTACATGCATCAGTTTCCAGCACAAAGGGCAATGAAAAGTCAGGTGATGCCAACACAGGGGCTTGAATGAGAGCTTGTTTCAGAGTTGCAAAAGTAGTATCAGCAGCAGGTGTCCAAATGAACAGTGTACCTTTCTTCAACAGTTCAGTTAATGGCCTGCTAATAATTCCATAGTTCTTAATGAACTTCCTGTAGTAACTAGTGAGGCCAAGCAATCCTCTGATCTCCTTCACATTGACTGGAGTAGGCCAGTTCTCAACAGCTAAGATTTTAGACGGATCAATAGAAACCCCTGTTTCACTCATGATGTGACCCAGGTAAGCAACTTGCTGTTGTGCAAATGAACACTTACTCAGCTTGACCTTCCATTGTTTTTCTTGCAATGTAGTGAGCACCCACATGTACCAGATGTTCCTTCAAGGTTTTGCTAAAAACTAGGATATCATCAAAGAAAACTAGGACAAATTCCCTTAATGCAGGCAGATTAGAGTTCATAGCTCCATGAAAGGTGCCTGGTGCTTCAGATAGCCCAAAACTCATAACCAAGAATTCATAGTGCCCTTCATGAGTTTGGAATGCAGTTTTGAATTCCTCAGTAGGAGCCAGTCTAATCTGATGATAGCCTGCCCTCAAGTCCAGTTTAGTAAACCAGCATGCTCCATGCAACTCATCTAACAATTCATCAATTACAGGAATGGGATATTTGCCTTTCATAGTTATTGTATTCAAGTGTCTGTAATCTACCATCATGCACCAGGTGACATCTTTTTTCTTGACCATAAGCATAGGAGAAGAAAAAGGGCTTTTACTGAGTCTAATCATACCATTCTGCAACAGTTCCTTAACTTGCTTTTCCATTTCAGTTTTCAGATGAGGAGCTACTCTGTAAGGTCTGACAGCCACTGGTGTTGCTCCA
The DNA here is from genome assembly GCF_002575655.3 of Aegilops tauschii subsp. strangulata. NCBI lineage: Eukaryota > Viridiplantae > Streptophyta > Magnoliopsida > Poales > Poaceae > Aegilops > Aegilops tauschii. The sequence continues at coordinate 521,464,496 of NC_053039.3, forward strand.
GGAATTAGTGGTATAGTATGATCATACTTCCTTCTAGGGGGCACCCCTTTTGGTTCTTCAAAAACAGCAGAGAACTTCTGTAACAATGCTTGTACTTCAGGTATATGTTTACTGTCCTCACTACTATCTGCACCCTCCAACTCAACACTCATGACTGTATAAGTGCAATCTTCTGGCAGTTCTCCCTGTAATGTAATCCAAGATCCCTGGAACTGGAAGGAAAACCACTTCTGCTCCCAATCAATAACCATAGGGCTATGACTGGCCAACCAATCAAGCCCTAAGATACCATCATAGTGGCCTAGCTGAAGCAATCTGAAATCTGTTTTAAACACTGCTTGGTCACATTGCCAGCTGCATTGTTTCACAACTTGTGTACAATATAACTGAGCTCCACCAGCCACAGTTACTACAATTGGCTTGATATCCTGGACAGTAGGCAATAGTGCAATCAGAGCTGTATTGAGGAAAGAATGGGTACTGCCAGAGTCGACCAAGAAGGTAAGTGTTTGTCCTTGAACAACCGCTCTTAGTTTCATTGTTGAAGGAGTAGTTTCAGCAGAACAAGCAGCTACAGACAGTAACATGAGGTTGTCTGAATCACTGTCAGACGACTCTGGGTAGAAGGAACTGTTGCTCTGTATATGTTCAATCATTTCCTGCACAATATGAAGTTGAACTGACGATTTGCACTGATGATCCTTGGACCATTTCTCTCCATAGATAAAACACAGGCCCTTTGATTTCCTATAAGTACGCAGGGCATTCCATTTGTCCTCTGGAGGAGCTATCTTACTGGTTTCTGTCATTTTTCTGTCAGAACTGGATAAAGTTTTCGACGAATGAGTGGCAGTGGTCACTGTTTTCCTAAACGGCTGGGTTGAAGAGTGACTGTCACTAAGCTCTTCATGGAGTAAAGCTATGTCATAAGCAGCATCCAGATCTTGTGGTTTTTGCAGAGCCACTGACATGCGCACACCAGGTTTAAGGCCATCGATGAAACGCGTGGTGTAGTACAAGCTGTCAGGCATCTCCTCATAAGCCGATAACTGATCATACAATTCCGCAAAGCGTTCCACATAATCTTTCACTGTTGATTCCTGAGCAATACGAAACATCTGCCTCACTAGTGTTTGATGTTGATTGCGGTCGAACCTGTTCATTAGCAGCTGACAGAACTCTGACCAAGACTAATGGGGGGATCTGCGCTGCACCGCTTCCAACCATCTAGCTGCAGCTCCATCAAACTGAGAGGTGGCGAAGGATATCCATCTCGATGCAGGTGTGCCACAAATTTTGAAGTAGTCCTCACATCGGGATTGCCATAGCCGCGGATTCGCGCCATCAAACCGCGGCAATTCAACACGGGGTGCAGATTGGAACATGTCAGAGACCTCGGAAATGGCGAAATCACGAGGGGATAAAATTTCACGGGGATAGCTGGAATCGCGCACACCTCTGATCGGAGGAGGCACATAAACTTGGTGCGCCTTCCCCCGGTGGAATTTGTCGAAGCCAAGGGGATCTGGAGCAGTCGAATCGCGGCCGCTCCCAACTTCCTTGCTGGTCGACGTGGTTGCCTGCTTGTCCATGGCATCATCCTTGCCGCAGTGACGAGGTCCGCGCGGATTTGCTCGACGTCGAGGTTGAACTCCGATCTGGCCCCATCGATCCGCGTCATGATGAGGCCGTCGAGCGCGACGGTCATTTCCTTGAGCATCTTGCCAATGGACTTGATGATCTCGTCGCCCGGACGACAGCTTGTCCATGGTGGTGCTCCTCTGCTGGAGTTTGAAGCGCGTGGCGTGGACGTGATTTGGGATCTCCAGGATCAACAAGCTCTGAGTACCAGATGTAAAGTTCCTACTAGTATCATGGCGAGATCTAGGGTTTCTATTAGCTTTAGCTATCCTCCCAACCACCCTCCCAACGAATTTGAATTACAAACACTCTCCGGTCAGGCCGAAGCCACCGTCCTCCTTCCTGTCTCTCTGTAGAAGCTATCGGTATTTAAACCATCGATCGTTACACCCTGCTTCAGCGGGTTCAGTTTGGGCTTGCAAGCCACTAGGGAGGCTTCCGTGCGCGAGTGGGCCGGCCCTTTGGCCTATGACTTGATTCCTCTAGTTCCCACCTCTCGCCAGGTCCATCTTCCATGTCGACGCGCAGGCTGCTGACAAGGGCGCTCGGCCATAGAAGGGACTGTAGAGTGTTACGCATTCGTTGTAGACAGATGATTTGCAATACGATGATTGATTGGGGTGCTGGTGCACGCATATATAATATAAGGGAAGGCCTCTACCTCAACTATACAAGACTAGGAGGTGGGCCACAACTCCAATATACGTGCAGTACAAAGTACATACTCAACACCCCCCCCCCCCCGAAGTCGAAGCGTCGCCGGAGACACAGAGACTGGACCGAAACTCCTCGAAGACGGGAGTAGGCAATCCCTTAGTCATCACATCAGCAAACTGTTGCGTCGTCGGCACTGGAGAACCCGAACACGGCCAAGGGCAACCTGCTCGCGCACGAAGTGAATGTCGAGCTCAATATGCTTCGTTCGTCGATGGTGCACCGGGTTGGCGGAGAGGTAGACCGCGCTGACGTTATCGCAGTAGACAAGAGTGGCCTTGTGAACATCACAAAGCAACTCCTAGAGCAGCTGACGTATCCAAGAGCACTCGGACATGGCATTAGCCACGACGCGATACTCTGCCTCGGCGCTGGAGCGGGAGACCGTGGGCTGCCGCTTTGATGGCCAAGAGATCAACAAGGGCCCAAGGTAGACGCAGTAGCCTGACGTAGAGCGTCGCGTGTCGGAGCAGCCAGCCCAGTCGGTATCCGAGTAGGCCACAAGGTCAGTGGAGGCGGAGGCCGTCAGGGTGTGTCCCAAAGACACGGTGCCGCGTATGTAATGGAGAATACGCTTCACCAGAGTCCAGTGAGAGTCACGCGGGGCGTGCATATGGAGGCACACCTGCTGGACAGCGTACTGCAGGTCGGGGCGAGTCAGCGTCAGGTACTGTAAAGCACCGACAATAGAGCGATAAAACGCTCCAGCGGATGCAAGAGACCCCTCGACAGCATAGACCTTCACCTTCGTGTCGACGGGGGTGGGCGCCGGCTTGCAGTTTAGCATACCGGCACGCTCCAGGAGCTCGTGGGCGTACTTCTGCTGATGCAGAAAGAAGCCGTCAGTCCGTCGGACCACCTTAATGCCGAGGAAGTAGTGCAGGGACCCCAAGTCCTTGAGGGCGAACTCATCACGAAGACGAGCAGTCAGCCACTGAAGGAGGTCGGGGGCGAACGTCGTGAGGATGATGTCGTCGACGTAAAGCAATAGATATGCAGTGTTAACTCCCTGATGATACACGAAGAGTGAAGCATCGGAGCGAGTGGACCGAAATCCGAGAGACTGCAGGAAGGCTGCGACACGCTGGTACCAAGCCCGAGGCGCTAGCTTCAACCCGTAAAGAGAACGGGAGAGCAAGCTGATAACCCACAAGTATAGGGGGTCGCAACAGTTTTCGAGGGTAGAGTATTCAACCCAAATTTATTGATTCGACACAAGGGGAGCCAAAGTATATTCTCAAGTATTAGCAGTTGAGTTGTCAATTCAACCACACCTGGATAACTTAATATCTGCAGCGAAGTATTTAGTAGCAAAGTAATATGGAAGTAACGGTAACGGTAGCAAAAGTAATATTTTTGGGTTTTGTAGTGATTGTAACAGTAGCAACGGAAAAGTAAATAAGCGGAGAACAATATGTGAAAAGCTCGTAGGCATTGGATCGGTGATGGAGAATTATGCCGGGTGCGGTTCATCATGTAACAATCATAACATAGGGTGACACAGAACTAGCTCCAATTCATCAATGTAATGTAGGCATGTATTCCGAATATAGTCATACGTGCTTATGGGAAAGAACTTGCATGACATCTTTTCTCCTACCCTCCCGTGGCAGCGGGGTCCTAACGGAAACTAAGGGGTATTAAGGCCTCCTTTTAATAGAGTACCGGACCAAAGCATTAACACATAGTGAATACATGAAGTCCTCAAACTATGGTCATCACCGGGAGTGGTCCCGATTATTGTCACTTCGGGGTTGCCGGATCATAACACATAGTAGGTGACTATAGACTTGCAAGATAGGATCAAGAACTCACATATATTCATGAAAACATAATAGGTTCAGATCTGAAATCATGGCACTCGGGCCCTATTGACAAGCATTAAGCATAGCAAAGTCATAGCAACATCAATCTCAGAACATAGTGGATACTAGGGATCAAACCCTAACAAAACTAACTCGATTACATGATAAATCTCATCCAACCCATCACCGTCCAGCAAGCCTACGATGGAATTACTCACACACGGCGGTGAGCATCATGAAATGGGTGATGGAGGATGGTTGATGATGACGACGGCGACGGATTCCCCTCTTCGGAACCCCGAACGGACTCCAGATCAACCCTCCCGAGAGAGTTTAGGGCTTGGCGGCGGCTCCGTATTGTAAAACGCGATGAATCCTTCTTCTTGATTTTTATCTCCCCGAACACGAATATATGGAGTTGGAGTTGAGGTTGGTGGAGCTCCAGGGGGCCCACGAGGCAGAGGGGCGCGCCCCCCACCCTCGTGGACAGGTGGTGGGCCCCCTGGCCTTGATTCCTGCGCCAATATTTTTAATATTTTCCAAAAGTAAGTTCCGTGGAGTTTCAAGTCATTCCGAGAACTTTTGTTTCTGCACATAAATAACACCATGGCAATTCTGCTGAAAACAGCGTCAGTCCGGGTTAGTTCCATTCAAATCATGCAAGTTAGAGTCCAAAACAAGGGCAGTGTTTGGAAAAGTAGATACGACGGAGATGTATCAACTCCCCCAAGATTAAACCGTTGCTTGTTCTCAAGCAATTCAGTTGATAAACTGAAAGTGATAAAGAAAAACTTTTACAAACTCTGTTTGCTCTTGTTGTTGTAAATATATAAAGCTAGCATTCAAGTTTTCAGCAATGATTATGACTAACCACATTCACAATAACTCTTAGGTCTCATGTTTACTCATATCAATGGCATAATCAACTAGCGAGCAATAATAATAAATCTCGGATGACAACACTTTCTCAAAACAATCATAATATGATATAACAAGATGGTATCTCGCTAGCCCTTTCTGAGACCGCAAAACATAAATGCAGAGCACCTTTAAAGATCAAGGACTGACTAAACATTGTAATTCATGGTAAAAGAGATCCAGTCATAGTCATACCCAATATAAATTAATAGTAATGGATGCAAATGACAGCAGTGCTCTCCAGCTGGTGCTTTTTAATGAGATGGTGATGACTCAACATGAAAGTAAATAGATAGGCCCTTCACAGAGGGAAGCAGGGATTTGTAGAAGTGCCAGAGCTCGATTTTTAAAGCAGAGATAAATAATATTTTGAGCGGCATACTTTCATTGTCAACATAACAACCGAGAGATGGCGATATCTTCCATGCTACACACATTATAGGCGGTTCCCAAACAATGGTAAAGTTTATACTCCCCCTCCACCAACAAGCATCAATCCATGGCTTGCTCGAAACAACGAGTGCCTCCAACTAGCAACAGTCCCAGGGGAGATTTGTTTGCAATTATTTTGATTTGGTTTGCATAAAGCATGGGACTGGGCATCCCGGTGACCAGCCATTTTCTCGTGAGTGAGGAGCGGAGTCCACTCCTCTTGAGAATAACCCGCCTAACATGGAAGATACGGACAGCCCTAGTTGATACATGAGCTAATCGAGCATACAAAACAAAATTTCATTTGAAGGTTTAGAGTTTGGCACATACAAATTTACTTGGAACGGCAGGTAGATACCGCATATAGGAAGGTATGGGTGGACTCATATGGAATAACTTTGGGGTTTAAGGGATTGGATGCACAAGCAGTATTCCCTCTTAGTACAAGTGAAGGCTAGCAAAAGACTGGGAAGCGACCAACTAGAGAGCGACAACAGTCATGAACATGCATTAAAATTAATAAACATTGAGTACAAGCATGAGTAGGATATAATCCACCATGAACATAATATTGTGAAGGCTATGTTGATTTTGTTTCAACTACATGTGTGAACATGTGCCAAGTCGAGTCACTTAAATCATTCAAAGGAGGATACCACCCCACTATACCACATCACAACCACTTTAATAGCATGTTGGCACGCAAGGTAAACCATTATAACTCATAGCTAATCAAGCATGGCACGAGCAACTATGATCTATAATTGTCATTGCAAACATGTTTATTCATAATAGGCTGAATCAGGAACGATGAACTAATCATATTTACCAAAACAAGAGAGGTCAAGTTCATACCAGCTTCTCTCATCTCAATCAGTCCATCATATATCGTCATAATTGCCTTTCACTTGCACGACCGAACGATGTGAATAATAATAAGAGTGCACGTTCATTGGACTAAGCTGGAATCTGCAAGCATTCAATAAACAGGAGAAGACAAGGCAATATGGGCTCTTGGGTAATTCAACAATAATGCATATAAGAGCCACTTCAACATTTTAATCATGGTCTTCTCCTATCGACCCCCAAAGAAAAGAAATAAAACTGTTTACACGGGAAAGCTCCCAACAAGCAAAAGAAGAACGGGAAATATTTTTGGGTTTTCTTTTAATTAATTACTACAGCAAGAAAGTAAACTAGCTAAAAGCTACTAGTATTTTTTTTGTTTTTCTTAAGGTTTATCAAACACACAAGAAGAAAGCGAGGAAAAGAAAATAAACTAGCATGGATATTACAATGAAAGAGTATGAGCACCGACAACTAGAAATGAGTGTGTGTGAACATAAATGTAATGTCGGTGAGAAATACGTACTCCCCCAAGCTTAGGCTTTTGACCTAAGTTGGTTTATTGCCACGGATGGCCTAGCGGATATCCAAAGATGTAGTTGGGGTCGTACTGCGATGAAGAAGCCCCTGATTGCCTCTGGTTGGCAATCATCTCCGGATCCCACTGGTAATTAGACTGTCGTGGAGGATCAAATTGTGGTTCCGGCTCTGGCTCTGTGGCTGATGTAGGGTTCCGGTAGGCGTGGATGGCCGCCAACGGAACGAGATACTGGCCTGCAGATAAATCAAACAAGGAAGGAGCAGGCAAAGTAATAGTCTCAGGGTGATGTTTATCAAAGAACAATTTGTATTTAAGCGCCCTTTCCCTATTCTTAACAATAAAATCATGAACTACCATACTCTTATAATCTAAATAAACAGTGGGCAGCAATTTTTCTTCCTTTTCATAGTGCCTAATAGGTATGTTATAATATGCAGCAAGGCGTGAAGCATAGACACCTCCAAAGATAGGGCCCTTTGTACGGTTCAGACTTAACCGTTTAGCAATAATACCGCCCATACTAACAGAGTCATCGCGGAATAAACCATGGAACAAAATAATAATATCAGGAACACTAAGGTTTCCACAGTTTCCGCGACCAATTAAGCAACGACTAGCAAATATTGCAAAGTAGCATAAAACAGGAAAATGTATGCTAGTGATTCTTGCATCAGAAACCTTCCTAGTTTCCCCTACAGTAATAGTATCAATAAACCCGTCCACATCTTTACGATGTGGTTCCTCTAAGCTACCCTCGAAAGGTATTTTGCAAACCCTGCAAAATTCATCTAGTGACATCTTCTTAACCACATCATATAAATGAAACTCTACTGAAGGAGGTGATTCCTTAGGATAATAGTAGAAGTTTTGCACAAAAGTATTGGTGAGTAAGAGATACTGTTCGTGTTGGTCGCGGAGGAAGTCGGTGAGGCCTGCATTCTCAGCCAATTCATAAAAATCATCATAAATCCCGGCTGCTCTCAAGAAATCATCGGAAGGCCATTCACACGGCCGAACCTCCGCGGTGCGAGGCAGATTATATTTGGGCCTCTCTGCTTCTTCCCTTTGCTTTAACTTCGAGCTTCGGCTCGATGAGCCCCTCAAAAATCTCTTCATCATTTCTGAAATTTTTAGTAACTTCAAATAAAAGTGAACCAAGCTCAACAAAATTGATAGCAACTACTCCTACAAGTGCCTAGAGCCTATATCATGCATTAGAACTACTTGGAACCATATAAATTTGACATGCAAGCTCAAGAACATGGTCACCTAGGCAGCACAAATTTGCAATGAATAAAGCACTAGAACAAAAACTAATTGGACCAATGGAGGAGTCACATACCAAGGAACAATCCCCCAAAGCAGTCTGGTGAGAGGTGCTTTGAGCAAGGAGATCAAAAATTGCAGCAAAATGAGCTAGAACTCGTGCCTGAGCTGGATGGTGCTTTTTTGGGAGGAAGAAGAAGTGTGTGGGTGCAGGAATAAGTGGAGGGGAGCCACCGTGGGCCCACGAGGCAGGGGGGCGCCCTGGACCCTCGTGGCCAGGTGCTTGCTCCCCCTGCTGTGTTCTCAGTGCCAGATATTCTCAAATATTCCAGAAAAAATCATATTAAATTGGCAGGGCATTTGGAGAACTTTTATTTTCAGGGTATTTTTATATTGCACGGATAATTCAGAAAACAGACAGAAAAATACTATTTTTACTTTATTTCAACTAAATAACAGAAAGTAGAGAGAGGGTACAGAAGGTTGTGCTTTCTAACTTCATCCATCTCATGCTCATCGAAAGGAATCCACTGACAAGGTTGATCAGGTCTTGTTAACAAACTCATTCCGAATAACATGGAACCAGAGAAATTTCGAATAACACTATGTTACCTCAACGGGGATATGCACATCCCCTATAATAAGAATATCATATCTCTTTTTGATAGTAGGGAGAGGAAATTCAAAACCTCCAAAAATAATCAATGGAATTTTTCCAATAGAATTGATACTGTGGACTTGAGGTTGTTTCCTCGGGAAGTGTACCGTATGCTCATTACCATTAACATGCAAAGTGACATTGCCTTTGTTGCAATCAATAACAGACCCTGCAGTATTCAAAAAGGGTCTTCCAAGAATAATAGACATACTATCGTCCTCGGGAATATCGAGGATAACAAAGTCCGTTAAAATAGTAACGTTTGCAACCACAACAGGCACATCCTCACAAATACCGACAGGTATCGCAGTTGATTTATCAGCCATTTGCAAAGATATTTTAGTAGGTGTCAACTTATTCAAATCAAGTCTACGATATAAAGAGAGAGGCATAACACTAACACCGGCTCCAAGATCACATAAAGCAGTTCTAACATAGTTTCTTTTAATGGAGCATGGTATAGTGGGTACTCCTGGATCTCCAAGTTTCTTAGGTATTCCACCCTTAAAAGTATAATTAGCAAGCATGGTGGAAATTTCAGCTTCCGGTATCTTTCTTTTATTAGTAACAATTTATTTCATATACTTAGCATAAGGATTCATTTTGAGCATATCAGTTAATCGCATACGCAAGAAGATAGGTCTAATCATTTCAGCAAAGCGCTCAAAATCCTCATCATCCTTTTTCTTGGATGGTTTGGGAGGAAAAGGCATGGCTTTCTGAACCCATGGTTCTCTTTCTTTACCGTGTTTCCTAGCAACAAAGTCTCTCTTATCATAATGTTGATTCTTTGATTGTGGGTTATCAAGATCAACAGCAGGTTCAATTTCTACATCATTGTCATTACTAGGTTGAGCATCGACATGAACATTATCATTAACATTATCACTAGGTTCATGTTCATTACCAGATTGTGTTTTAGCATCAGAGATAGAAATATCATTGGGATTCTCATGTGTGTCAGCAACAGGTTCACTAGAAGCATGCAAAGTCCTATCATCTTTCTTTTTCTTCTTTTTAGAAGGACTAGGTGCATCTATATTATTTCTCTGAGAATCTTGCTCAATTCTCTTAGGATGGCCTTCAGGATACAAAGGTTCCTGAGTCATTTTACCAGTTCTAGTAGCCACTCTAACAGCATAATCATTATCCTTATTATTTAATTCATTGAGCAAATCATTTTGAGCTTTAAGTACTTGTTCTACTTGAGTGGTAACCATAGAAGCATGTTTACTAATGAGTTTAAGTTCACCTTTAACTCTAGACACATAATCACCCAAGTGTTCAATCATATAAGCATTTTGTTTTAATTATATACCAAAATAAGCATTAAAATCTTCTTGCTTAACCATAAAGTTATCAAACTCATCCAAGCATCGGCTAGCAAACTTAGTAGGAGGGATTTTAGCTTTGTCATATCTATAGAGAGAATTTACCTTTACTACCTGTGTCGGGTTATCAAGACCATGTGTTTCTTCAATAGGTAATGGATTAGGATCATATATTTCTTCAACAGGTGGTGAATTAAGACCATGTATTTCTTCAATAGGAGGTAAATTCTTAACATCTTCAGCTTTAATACCTTTTTCTTTCATAGAATTCTTTGCCTCTTGCATATCTTGAGGACTGAGAAATAGAACACCCCTCTTCTTCGGAGTTGGTTTAGGAATAGGCTCAGGAATTGGCTCAGGAAGTGTCCAATTATTTTCATTGGTGAACATATTATTCAATAGAATTTTAGCTTCATCCGGTGTTCTTTCCCTGAAAACAGAACCAGCACAACTATCCAGGTAATCTCTGGAAGCATCGGTTAGTCCATTATAAAAGATATCAAGTATTTCATTTTTCTTAAGAGGATGATCAGGCAAAGCATTAAGTAATTGGAGAAGCCTCCCCCAAGCTTGTGGGAGACTCTCTTCTTCAATTTGCACAAAATTATATATATCCCTTAAAGCAGCTTGTTTCTTATGAGGAGGGAAATATTTAGCAGAGCAGTAATAAATCATATCCTGGGGACTACGCACACAACCAGGATCAACAGAATTAAACCATATCTTAGCATCACCCTTTAATGAGAACGGAAATATTTTAAGAATATAAAAGTAGCGAGTTCTCTCATCATTAGTGAACAGGGTGGCTATATCATTTAATTTAGTAAGATGTGCCACTACAGTTTCAGATTCATAGCCATAAAAAGGATCAGACTCAACCAAGGTAATTATATCAGGATCAATGGAGAATTCATAATCCTTATCAATAACAAAGATAGGTGAAGTAGCATAAGCAGGATCATATTTCATTCTAGCATTCACAGTTTCTTGTTTAAGCTTAGCTAATAATTTCTTAAGATCACTTCTATCATTGCAAGCAAGAAAGTCTATTTTAGTTTCTTCATCCATAACATAGCCCTCAGGCACAACAGGTAATTCATATTTATTAGGGGGAGAGTCTTCATCATCACTATCATCAATATTATCAGTTTCAATAATTTCATTCTCTCTAGCCCTAGCAAGTTGTTCATCGAGAAATTCACCAAGTGGCACAGTAGTATCAAGCATAGAAGTAGTTTCATCATAAGTACCATGCATAGCAGAAGTGGCATCATCAATAACATGCGACATATCATAATTAATAGCAGAAGCAGGTTTAGGTGTCGCAAGCTTACTCAAAACAGAAGGTGAATCAAAGTGCAGAGCTAGATGGCAGTTCCTTACCTCCCCTCGTAGTTCAGGGATAAATTTTTGTTTTCTCGTCTTTCAAGTTCCTCATAGTGACCAGAAGATATAAATCCCAAGTGACTCAAAGAATAGAGCTATGCTCCCTGACAACGGCGCCAGAAAATAGTCTTGATAACCCACAAGTATAGGGGATCGCAACAGTTTTTGAGGGTAGAGTATTCAACCCAAATTTATTGATTCGACACAAGGGGAGCCAAAGAATATTATCAAGTATTAGCAGTTGAGTTGTCAATTCAACCACACCTGGATAACTTAATATCTGCAGCAAAGTATTTAGTAGCAAAGTAATATGGAAGTAACGGTAACGGTAGCAAAAGTAATATTTTTGGGTTTTGTAGTGATTGTAACAGTAGCAACGGAAAAGTAAATAAGCGGAGAACAATATGTGAAAAGCTCGTAGGCATTGGATCGGTTTTGGAGAATTATGCCGGATGCGGTTCATCATGTAACAATCATAACATAGGGTGACACAGAACTAGCTCCAATTCATCAATGTAATGTAGGCATGTATTCCGAATATAGTCATACGTGCTTATGGGAAAGAACTTGCATGACATCTTTTGTCCTACCCTCCCGTGGCAGCGGGGTCCTAACGGAAACTAAGGGATATTAAGGCCTCCTTTTAATAGAGTACCGGACCAAAGCATTAACACATAGTGAATACATGAACTCCTCAAACTATGGTCATCACCGGGAGTGGTCCCGATTATTGTCACTTCGGGGTTGCCGGATCATAACACATAGTAGGTGACTATAGACTTGCAAGATAGGATCAAGAACTCACATATATTCATGAAAACATAATAGGTTCAAATCTGAAATCATGGCACTCGGGACCTAGTGACAAGCATTAAGCATAGCAAAGTCATAGCAACATCAATCTCAGAACATAGTGGATACTAGGGATCAAACCCTAACAAAACTAACTCGATTACATGATAAATCTCATCCAACCCATCACCGTCCAGCAAGCCTATGATGGAATTACTCACGCACGGCGGTGAGCATCATAAAATTGGTGATGGAGGATGGTTGATGATGACGACGGCGACGGATTCCCCTCTCCGGAGCCCCGAACGGACTCCAGATCAGCCCTCCCAAGAGAGTTTAGGGCTTGGCGGCGGCTCCGTATTGTAAAACGCAATGAATCCTTCTCCTTGATTTTTTTCTCCCCGAACACAAATATATGGAGTTGGAGTTGAGGTCGGTGGAGCTCCAGGGGGCCCACGAGGCAGGGGGCGCGCCCCCACCCTCATGGACAGGTGGTGGGCCCCCTGGCCTTGATTCTTTCGCCAATATTTTTATTATTTTCCAAAAATAAGTTCCATGGAGTTTCAAGTCATTCCGAGAACTTTTGTTTCTGCACATAAATAACACCATGGCAATTCTGCTGAAACAGTGTCACTCCGGGTTAGTTCCATTCAAATCATGCAAGTTAGAGTCCAAAGCAAGGGCAAAAGTGTTTGGAACAGTAGATACGACGGAGACGTATCACAAGCACACGAAGTCAGGGTGCTGGGCGTCGACAAAACCAGTGGGCTGCTCATAGAACACCTGCTTGGCGAGATGGCCGTGTAAGAAGGCATTGGAGACATCCAACTGGTGCACAAGCCAGACGCGCGAGACTGGCAGCTGACGCACAGTGCGAATCGTGCCCGGTTTCACAATCGGGGCGAAGGTGTCGGTGAAGTCCACGCCCGCGCGCTGCCGAAAACCACGTACCACCAACCGAGCCTTGTAGCGCTCGAGAGAACCGTCCGGGCGAGTCTTGTGGCGAAACACCCACTTGCCAGAGATGATGTTGGCACGAGGGGGTCGCGGAACAAGCTGCCACGTGCGGTTGCGCTGTAAGGCGTCGAACTCCTCCTACGTCGCAGCTAGCCAGTGGGGATCCCGAAGGGCAGCACGAGCGGAGGTGGGGACGGGTGATGGTGTCGATGTCGAGGCGGCGCACAGATACTCGTCGGCGGAGTAGCATGTGCTGGGCCGCAGCACTCCTGCTCGGGCACGGGTAGTCACGCCACGTAACGGGGCAGCAGGGCCGGCGGGTGCCACGGCGGCAGGGGCCGTGGCGGCGGGGGCACCCAGTGGGGCGGCGGGGGCCGTGACGGCGGCGGCGGAAGAGGCGGCGGGCGAGGTTGACGTCGAGCCCGTCGCAGGGGTGGCGGGCGGGGTGTCGGGCTCAACCTCATATGAGGGAGACGGGGACCCAGGGGCCCGCTCGGACTCGACCTCGGGGGAGGGAGTCATGAAGCCAGATGGTGGCGGCAGAGGGCGTCGTGCCGGGGGGCCGCCAGGGGCTGCCGCCGTGCATCGCTCCATGAAGGGGGCGCGGGGGCCGGCGCTAAAGGGGCCGAAGCCGGAGGAACCTGAAAAAAGGGAACACCGTCTCGACAAAGTACACATGCCTCGAGGTGTACACACGATGAGTGACAGGATCATAGCACCGGTAACCTTTGGTGTTAGGAGGGTAGCCAAGGAAGACGCAGGGGACGGATCGTGGTGCGAGCTTATGTGGCGTGGTGGACGCGGTGCTAGGATAACAGAGACACCCGAAGATGCGGAGACTGAGGGAGTCCAGGACTAAGGCGTCCTCGGGCGTCCGGCCTGTTATCCATGGGCCGGACTGATGGGCTATTAAGACATGAAGGCCGAAGACTGTACCCATGTCCGGATTGGGCTCTCCTTGGCGTGGAAGGCGACTGACTATGAAGATTCCTTCTTATGTAATCGACTCTATGTAAACCCTAGATCCTCCCGGTGTCTATATAAACCGGAGGGGTTGGTCCGGAAAGCAGATACTCATTACCATAGTCATACAGGCTAGGCCTCTAGGGTTTAGCCATTACGATCTCGTGGTAGATCAACTCTTGTAATACTCATATTCATCAAGATCAATCAAGCAGGAAGTAGGGTATTACCTCCGTAGAGAGGGCCCGAACCTGGGTAAACATCATGTTCCCTGTCTCCTGTTACTATCGATCCTAGACGCATAGTTCGGGACCCCCTACCCGAGATCCGCCGGTTTTGACACCAACATTGGTGCTTTCATTGAGAGTTCCACTGTGTCGTCGACGAAAGGTTTGATGGCCCCTTCGATCGTCAATAGTGACGCTGTCCAAGGAGAAACCTTCCTCCCCGGACAGATCTTCGTATTCGGCGGCTTCGTACTGCGGGCCAACTCGCTTGGCCATCTGGAGCAGGTCGATAGCTACGCCCCTGGACACCAGGTCAGATTCGGAAGCTTGAACTACGTCGCGGATATCTGTGGAGACTTGATCTTCAATGAATTCGAGACCGCGGCGATCGCTCCCCCTCGCTCCGATGGACATGACTTAAATCTGCCATCGGACCATATACAGGAGATGGTTCCTATAACTGCTACGGCCTTACACCCAGAGCAGATCGCACCATCCGAAACCATAGAATCCGCGGCGTCGGAGCCGCACACGGACCTAGCACCGTGCAATGTTTGCGCCAACGGAATTTCGGACTCGCTTCCGGCTATAAGTTCCGAACTACGCACATCCGCAGGCGCAGAGCTGGATCGGTTATCGATCTTCGAGTACAGCGCTGCAGATATCTTCCAATACTCGCCCTTAGGCGAGGTTCTAAATTCATTAAAAAAGTATGTCCCTGGCGGAGGACTCACAGCCGAACTATGTCCGGTTCGAGCTAGAAGCTAACAATGGAGAACTTCGCTTCCCACCCGCCACCCACTTCGTAGCCACTATCGAGGACTCAACCGACATGCTTGATTATAGCTCCAAAGACATCGACGGTATAAATGACGATGCCGACAAGGAGCAAGGCCAAGACCCGCCATTCACCGGACGTGGGACGGCTACCTCTTCGTATGACGTGTACATGGTTGATACACGTAAAAAAGCTAGCGATGATGACAAAGAAGATCCAGTCGAGAATAAACCTCCTGAGACACAGTCTAAATATCGACGCCTAGAACGCCGCTCTAAGTCACATCGCAGCAACGCTGGCACCAGAGAAAATAGTACTCCGGACGACGCCAAAAACAATGAAGACCCTATTGGAACAAGATCCGATCAGGAGGAACAAGAAAACGGGCAAGCTAGCCCCGATGAATAGGCCCTACCCAGCTACAATTTAGATGACGATAACTACCTTCCGCTCTCTGAAGATGAGGTAAGCCTCGGCGACGACGACTTCATCGTACCCGAAACCTCGAGCACGAGCGCTTCAAGCACAGGCTAATAGCCACCACAAGGAGCCTCAAAAAGAAGCAGCAGCAGCTTCAAGCTGACCAAGACCTACTCAACGATAGATGAACCGAATTCCTGGCCGCCGAAGAATACGGCCTTAGCGGCCCAACCAAGAGCTACCCGAAATATAGATTGCTACCTCAGTTCGATGACGAGGCGTTGGTGCCCATACCATCATCACATAACGCGACAGATCGTCGACAACTCTGTCCGGATAAAGAGGCAACTCAAGCCGAACACCAGACCGCCCCACCTCGCCGTAAAGGCAGGAATAACACACCTCATGGCCGTACAGACGACCTCCGACGGGACTCAGAACGTAGAGCAGGACACGCAGGATCAATCTATGGATCGCGAGGGCATGCCTCGACATGCGACAGGGGCTACCTATTCGGACATGACAAACCTCGCCACGCCCGAGCCGGAAACCGCAAGTGGGCTCCTTCAGAGTTATGTTGCAGTGTGGCCCAACATAGAGGCGCCGCACACCCTCTTTGTTTCACTGATAAAGTAATGGATCATGAATTCCCCGAAGGATTCAAACCCGTCAATATTGAATCATACGACGGAACAACCGATCCCGCGGTATGGATAGAAGATTTTTATTCTACATATCCAAATGGCGCGTGGAGATGACCTTCACGCCATTAAATACCTCCCACTAAAGCTAAAAGGGCCAGCTCGGCACTGGCTAAACAGCCTGCCTGAAAATTCCATAGGCAGCTGGGAAGACTTGGAAGAAGCATTCCTCAACAACTTCCAAGGAACATATGTCCAGCCGCCAGATGCCGATGACCTAAGCCACATTGTCCAGCAGCCCGGAGAGTCAGCCAGGAAGCTCTGGACTCGGTTCTTAGTTAAAAAGAACCAAATCGTCGACTGTCCGGACGCGGAAGCCCTTGCGGCCTTCAAACACAGCGTCCGGGACGAATGGCTAGCACGCCACCTCGGACAAGAAGGACCTAAATCCATGACAGCCCTTACTGCTCTAATGACCCGCTTTTGCGCGGGAGAAGACAGCTGGCTCGCTCGTAGAAGCAACATTGCCAGCGACCCAGACACTTCCCACATCCGAGATGGCAATGGCAAGCCACGACGAACCAAACACAACAGTCGCAATGATAATGAAAGATCATGCGACACAGCGGTCAAAGACGGATTCAGCAACCCCAAGCCCGGTCAACGGAAGAAGCCATTCAAGGAAAATCGAGACGAACCATGCAACCTAGACAGGATATTGGACCGACCCTGCCAGATTCATGGCCACCCCGATAAACCAGCTAATCATACCAACAGAAACTGCTGGGTCTTTAAACATGCCGACGAGCTCAACGCCGAACACAAGGGGAGGAGGCCGTCAGGCGACAGGGACGACGGAGGCGTTCATCAACAAAATACCGGGGGTTAGAAGCAATTCTCACCCATGGATCGACCACTCCCGGAGCGGAAATAGCAACCCGGCTTCGCCGCCCACTCCGCACACCTGCAAAATTTGTACCGCGCATACATCATTACGCACTCAAGATACCATGGGCATTGGCGGAAGCACAATACGGACAAGCCTGCAAGCATTCCAGTAACATTTTTTATTTATTTTCTTTTTATTTCTTCCTTGACTATCCTTTAAAAATAGGTGATGAACAGGATAAACATCTGAAACTGGTTCTATCGGAGTCCGGATCCATACACTCACCTAAGGGGCTATTTCCATCAAGGATTCCCCCCACCGAGGACTGCCGGCGCAGACGTGCGACAGGAGGTCCAAAATAACTTTTTGTAGACCGCACTCTCTATTTTTTGAGCCTGTACTATGCTTGTTCCTCCGCCTCTGACCCCGAGCATGTCAAATAGCCGGGAGGATGGCTTTTATATATATCATAAGTAATCATTGGCATATCGCTCAGTTCCCAGTAAACAGTATCCGAACTAATCATCCGTGTTGTCTCGCCACTGAATACGGCTCCCATGGTTGTTTCACAGATATACCTTGGCATAACCTGCCAGGGGCTCGGTATGGGAACAAATGAGTTGCCAGCAAAAGCCCGAACAACTCTACAGCGCACTTCGGCGTCGCAAGTTTGGCCTTATATGCATCAGCTCCGAATCATTGTCTTGGGTCAATACTTGGGTTGCCCGGCTCCTGTGCTTGCTACCCTACGTTCCGCTCTATCGGCTAGGGTAGTAAAGGGAGAACTACTGCGATTGTGCTTCCGGTTCATCTGGTCAAGTACCTCAGTAGAGAAAGCTGAAAACTGACTGTCATGATGCAGCGAGAGCTGGTCAACCACTTGACGACTTATTGGAATCTCTAGCAATTCTCCGTATCACACGAGGGATCTTTTTCAAATCAAATATGTAAGGCACCATACGCCGCATACATACCAGGGGCTATGTCGTAGCCCCACCATAAAACTCCTATGGCTAAGTGAAAGTGTTAACGCCTTATAGTCCGATTGCCTGGTTCGCTGCATTATCACCTCCTTCATGGACCAATACGTTGGATAAAGAGTGATTAAATGCTTTTTCGAACACCCCCGTACTTCCTATGAGGGGGCTGAAGCCGACGACTGGAAAACTTTCAGATTATATTAAAACGGCCGCACAGGAGGAATTCAAGCTTTCGAGCAAAACATAAAAATAGATTAACTATAAAATTGTCTTTTACAATTTTCATACACCTCACTCGTCTTTCGAGCACTGACCCTCTATCAAGCGGGCGGCCTCTAGGACGTCTCCAAAATAATGCTTCGGTTCCGGGCGGTCCTTGCCTTTGGGTGGACTCTTCGTCGCAACATCGATGGCCTTCATCTTCCCCCAGAATGTTTTGACTCGGGCAAAAGCCATCCGTGCACCCTCAATGCACGTTGACTGCTTCACAGCATCGATACGCGGCACCGCATCAACAAGCCTCTGCACCAAACCGAAATAGCTATTCGGAACAAGCTCGGTTGGCCACAACCGGATTTTGACATCCTTCATGGCAGCGCCGGATATCCTATGAAGTTCGGCCCATTGGGACATCTGTTCATTGAGCAACAGAGGGCGCTTTGATGCGCCAAACTGCGACCAAAAAAGTTTCTCTGTTGCATATCCATCTCGCGCTTGGTAATACTGCACCGCATCGGCAGAACTCTTCGGCAAGTCCAAGAACTCGTCCGGAGAACTCCACAGTTGGTTAAGCTGGGCATAGTTCGGGTCACCGAACTTAGTTTGCAGCAGAAAGGGCTTTCGAGCCGCAATCTCACTCGCCTGTCGAACCTCCACACGGGCTGCTCTGGATTCCGACCGCGCTTCTCTCGCCTCTTGTAAGGCCTTGTCCAGATCAGCCGTCAAGGCTTTACTCTCCTTCTCCAGAAATTCACAGCGGCTGGTAGCATTCTCCAATTCGAGCGTCATTGTGGATATCTTCTCCTCATCTTGGCGCCATGCACCTTGTTCGGCTTTTAATTCAGCCGATGCCTTTTCGGCAGCAGCATTGCTATATCGGGCCTGCTGCTTGGCCCGGGCCTGCTCCGCTCGAAGAACTTCAACGGCGGCAGCACCATCTACAGCCATGCATATTCCAGCATCTAAATCTCAGCATCATGCATTTACCACAAAAATGAATGAGGATTGCCCCGAATACATACCTTGCGACTCGTCAAGACGCATATTGATTAAAGCAAGATCATCCGCTGCCACATCAAGCTTCCGCTGCAACTCGGCAATTTCCATAGTCCGGGAAGTGGCCAAGGGGGAAGCAGCCTGTGTTCAAATTTCATCAGGTTAGTCCTCAAATGATCCTTTTCGATCCTCCGTTTGCTTCCCAGTGGAAGCCAACCCGAGTATCAGGGGCTACTACCTATACACAGGCGCATCTTTGCAAATGAAACATAGCTGAAAACATTATGTCACAAACCTTGAAGCCCTTCAGTAGGCTCATGAAAGCTTCATTTAATCCGCTCTTCGCGGACGAAATCTTCTCAATCACTATACCCATTAAGGTACGCTGCTCCCTAGAGACAGATGCTTTCCGCAACATGTCCCACAATATGTCCGGAGTCTCCGGGTCTCCGGAAGCCTCTCTAGGAGCATGACCATCCTCTAAAGGAATCTGTTCAGCCGCCTCCAGAATCACTGTCGGCTGCGAGCCAGATAGTCCGGGGCCTTTGTTATCATCAGCCCCGGATTCCCGGACGGTCGGAGACCCACCTTCAGTCACTGACTCTTTTGTCCCCTGCATAACTTGTTGATTAAGAGGGACCCTCCGCGACGACACTTCAGAGTCATCTGCCTTATTGGGCGAGGAGGTTCGAGGAGGCGTCTCGCTCTCCATCATCTCTGGGAGGAGACTCCCCGAAGAAGAGGATTGCCCAGAAAAACTCTGTGCCGACCTGTAAAAATGCATGGATGCGTTATGTATATCTTCGGTAAACAGCAATGGAGCGAGATGCTGTCAAAGTACTCTGGATTCACTTAAGGTTTGGCCGAGGGCTTGTCCCCTTGTTGGAGCTGTTCAACAGCGTCGCTTTCCAAACCCAAGCCGCTCGACGGTGGCATCTTGCCCTCTTGGAAGACCGCCCCTCCCAATCTTCGGAGGCGGCCCTTTTCCTCCTGTTAGGAGAAGGGATACTGGATCCTTTTCCGCCTCTGTCTTCAGGCGAGGAAAGGTCGATTTCTTCGGACTCAGTGTCCGACTCACCTCCGGGACCAAGGTCCTCTTGGGTCTTCACTCTCCTCTTTACCCTCCCTTACCGGCGCCTGGCATGGTGCCTAGGCCAGCATCCTTATTAGCACAGGAGTAGCTGAGTCTTCGGGAAGGGGAGCCGGACACCTAATCCGTTCCACCTTCTTTATCTAGCCCTGAAAAAGGATGATACTGTCGGTATCTTGCCACTTGGTATCTGAGTATAAGGTATTCGGCAAACGGGTACTTACCGGGGTATCGGGATGGTTACAGTCTAGGCCGACATCTTCGGTGGTGTCTGATACGTCCATTTTGCATCATGCTTTTATATCGATATTTATTGCATTATGGGCTGTTATTACACATTATGTCACAATACTTATGCTATTCTCTCTTATTTTACAAGGTTTACATAAGGAGGGAGAATGCCGGCAGCTGGAATTCTGGGCTGGAAAAGGAGCAAATATTAGAGACCTGTTCTGCACAACTCCAAAAGTCCTGAAACTCCACGAAAGTTATTTTTGGAAATAATAAAAAATACTAAGCGAAAGAAATACGTCAGGGGGGCCTCCACCTGTCCACGAGGGTGGGGGGCGCGCCCCTGCCTCGTGGGCCCCCTATTGGCCCTTCCGTGCCCATCTTCTGCTATATGAAGTCTTTTGTCCGAAGAAAAATCATAAGCAAGCTTTCGGGATGAGACTCCGCCGCCATGAGGCGGAACCTTGGCGGAACCAATCTAGGGCTCCGGCAGAGCTGTTCTGCCAGGGACACTTCCCTCCGGGAGGGGGAAATCATCGCCATCGTCATCACCAATGCTCCTCTGATCGGGCGAGGGCAATCTCCATCAACATCTTCACCAGCAGCATCTCCTCTGAAACCCTAGTTCATCTCTTGTATCCAATTCTTGTCTCATAGTCTGGGATTGGTACCTGTAGGTTGCTAGTAGTGTTGATTACTCCTTCTAGTTGATGCTAGTTGGTTTATTTGGTGGAAGATATATGTTCAGATCCCATATGCATATTAATACCCCTCTATTTATGAACATGAATATGCTTTGTGAGTAGTTACGTTTGTTCCTGAGGACATGGGAGAAGTCTTGCTATTAGTAGTCATGTGAATTTGGTATTTGTTCGATATTTTGATGAGATGTATGTTGTCTATCCTCTAGTGGTGTTATGTGAACGTCGACTACATAACACGTCACCATTATTTGGGCCTAGAGGAAGGCATTGGGAAGTAATAAGTAGATGATGGGTTGCTAGAGTGACAGAAGCTTAAACCCTAGTTTATGCGTTGCTTCGTAAGGGGCTGATTTGGATCCATATGTTTCATGCTATGGTTAGGTTTACCTTAATACTTTTGTTGTAGTTGCGGATGCTTGCAATAGAGGTTAATCATAAGTGGGATGCTTGTCCAAGCAAGGGCAGCACCCAAGCACCGGTCCACCCACATATCAAATTATCAAAGTACCGAACACGAATCATATGAACGTGATGAAAACTAGCTTGACGATAATTCCCATGTGTCCTCGGGAGCGCTTTTCTCTATATAAGAGTTTGTCCAGGCTTGTCCTTTGCTACAAAAAGGATTGGGCCACCTTGCTGCACTTTATTTACTTTTGTTACTTGTTGCTCGTTACAAATTATCCTATCACAAAACTATCTGTTACCTATTATTTCAGTGCTTGCAGAGAATACCTTGCTAAAAACCACTTATCATTTCCTTCTGCTCCTCGTTGGGTTCGACACTCTTACTTATCGAAAGGACTACGATAGATCCCCTATACTTGTGGGTCATCAAGACTCTTTTCTGGCGCCGTTGCCGGGGAGTGAAGCGCCTTTGGTAGGTGGAATTTGGTAAGGAAAAATTTATATAGTGTGCTGAAATTTACTGTCACTTGTTACTATGGAAAGTAACCCTCTGAGGGGCTTGTTCGGGGTATCTTCACCCCGACCAGTAGAGCAAAGAGTTGCTCCTCAACCTACCAAACCTACTGGAAATGAAAATGTCTACATTGAAATTCCTTCGGGTATGTTAGAAAAACTGCTAGCTAATCCTTTTGCAGGAGACGGAACAAAGCATCCTGGTGAGCACCTAATCTATGTGGATGAAGTTTGTGGATTATTTAAGCTTGCAGGTATACCCGGTGATGTTATTAAGAGGAAGGTCTTCCCTTTATCTTTGAAGGGAGATGCATTGACATGGTATAGGCTATGTGATGATACGGGATCATGGAACTACAAACGATTGAAATTGGAATTTCATCAGAAATTTTATCCTATGCATCTTGTTCATCGTGATCGCAATTATATATATAATTTTTGGCCTCGCGAAGGAGAAAGCATCGCTCAAGCTTGGGGGAGGCTTAAATCAATGTTATATTCATGCCCCAATCATAAGCTCCCAAGAGAAATAATTATTCAAAAATTTTATGCTCGGCTTTCTGATAACAATCGCACCATGCTCGATACTTCTTGTGCTGGCTCTTTTATGATGAAGACTATTGAATTCAAATGGGATTTATTGAAAAGAATTAAACGCAACTCTGAAGATTGGGATCTCAATGAAGGTAAGGAGTCAGGTATGACACCTAAGTTTGATTGTGTTAAATCTTTTATGGATACCGATGTTTTCTGTAAATTTAGCACTAAATATGGACTTGACTCTGAGATAGTAGCTTCTTTTTGTGAATCTTTTGCTGCTCATATTGATCTCCCTAAGGAGAAGTGGTTTAAATATCATCCTCCCATAGAAGTAAAAGTAGCTGCACCTATTAAAGTTGAAGAAAAGACTATCACTTATAATGATCCTATTGTTCCTACTTCTTATGTTGAGAAACCACCTTTCCCTGTTAGGATAAAGGATCATACTAAAGCTTTAACTGTGGTTCGTAAAAGCAATATTAGAACTTATACACCTCCTGAGCAAATTAAAGTTGAACCTAATATCGCTATTGTTAAAGATCTCTTGTCTGATAATATTGATGGGCATGTTATTCATTTCCGTGATGAAACTGCTAGAATTGCCAAACTTTGTGCTAAAGATAAACATAGACCTGTGTTAGGCATGCCTGTTATTTCGGTTAAAATAGGAGATCATTGTTATCATGGCTTATGTGATATGGGTGCTAGTGCTAGTGCAATACCTATTAACTTATACAAAGAAATTAAGCATGATATTGCACCTACTGAGTTAGAAGATATTGATGTCACAATTAAACTTGCCAATAGAGAAACTATATCACCAATGGGAATTGTTAGAGATGTTGAAGTCTTGTGTGGGAAAACTAAATATCCTGCTGATTTTCTTGTTCTTGGTTCCCCACAAGATAGCTTTTGTCCCATTATATTTGGTAGACCCTTTTTGAACACTGTTAATGCTAGGATAGACTGTGAAACGGATGTTGTTACTATTGGTCTAGGTGATATGTCTCATGAGTTCAACTTTTCTAAATTTTGTAGACAACACCGTGAAGAGGAATTGCCTGGTAAGGATGAAATAATTGGTCTTGCTTCTATTGCCGTACCTCCTAGTGATCCTTTAGAACAATATTTGCTAGACCATGAAAATGATATGTTTATGAATGAAAGAAGGGAAATAGATGAAGTATTCTTTAAACAGGAACCTATCCTGAAACACAATTTGCCTGTTGAAATCCTAGGGGATCCTCCTCCACCCAAGGGTGATCCCGTGTTTGAGCTTAAACCGTTACCTGATACTCTTAAATATGCTTATCTTGATGAAAAGAAGATATATCCTGTTATTATTAGTGCTAACCTTTCAGAGCATGAAGAAGAGAGATTATTGAAAACTCTGAAGAAGCACCGTGCTACCATTGGATATACTCTTGATGATCTTAAGGGCATTAGTCCCACTCTATGTCAACACAAAATAAATTTGGAGAAAGATGCCATACCAGTTCGTGATCACCAACGACGGCTGAATCCTAAGATGAAATAAGTGGTAAGAAAGGAAATAGTAAAGCTTCTTGAGGCAGGTATTATTTATCCCGTTGCTGATAGTCAGTGGGTAAGTCATGTCCATTGTGTCCCTAAGAAGGGAGGTATTACTGTCGTTCCTAATGATAAAGATGAATTGATCCCGCAAACAATTATTACAGGTTATAGGATGGTAATTGATTTCCGCAAATTAAATAAAGCTGCTAAAAAGGATCATTACCCCTTACCTTTTATCGATCAAATGCTAGAAAGATTATCTAAACATACACATTTTTGCTTTCTAGATGGTTATTCTGGTTTCTCTCAAATACCTGTGTCAGTCGATGATCAATCAAAGACCACTTTTACTTGCCCTTTCGGTACTTTTGCTTATAGACGTATGCCTTTTGGTTTATGTAATGCACCTGCTACCTTTCAAAGATGCATGATGGCTATATTCTCTGACTTTTTTGAAAAGATCTGTGAGGTTTTCATGGACGATTTTTTCGTCTGTGGATCCTCTTTTGATGATTGCTTGAGCAACCTTGATCGAGTTTTGCAGAGATGTGAAGAAACTAATCTTGTCTTGAATTGGGAAAAGTGCCACTTTATGGTTAATGAAGGTATTGTCTTGTTGCATAAAGTTTCTGAAAGAGGTATTGAGGTTGATAAAGCCAAGGTTGATGCCATTGAAAAGATGTCATGTCCCAAGGACATCAAAGGTATAAGAAGTTTCCTTGGTCACGCCGGTTTTTATAGGAGGTTCATTAAGGACTTCTCAAAAATTTCTCGGCCTCTGACTAATTTATTACAAAAAGATATACCATTTGTCTTCGATGATGATTGTGTAGAAGCATTTGAAATACTTAAGACAGCATTGATCTCTACACCTATTGTTCAGCCACCTGACTGGAATTTACCTTTTGAAATTATGTGTGATGCTAGCGATTATGTTGTAGGTGCTGTTCTAGGGCAAAGAGTTGATAAGAAATTAAATGTTATTCAATATGCTAGTAAGACTCTAGATAATGCTCAGAGAAATTATGCTACTACTGAAAAGGAATTCTTAGCAGTTGTATTTGCTTGTGATAAGTTCAGACCTTATATTGTTGATTCAAAAGTAACTATTCACACGGATCATGCTGCTATTAAATATCTTATGAAAAAGAAAGATGCTAAACCTAGACTTATTAGATGGGTTCTCTTGCTATGAATGTCAAAGAATAGGTAATATTAGTAGACGTCAAGAAATGCCTATGAACTATTCACTTGTTATTGAGCCATTTGATGTTTGGGGCTTTGATTATATGGGACCTTTTCCTGCCTCTAATGGATACACACATATTTTAGTTGTTGTTGATTATGTTACTAAGTGGGTAGAAGCTATTCCAACTAGTAGTGTTGATCATAACACTTCTATTAAGATGCTTAAAGAAGTTATTTTTCCGAGGTTTGGAGTCCCTAGATATTTAATGACTGATGGTGGTTCATATTTTATTCATGGTGCTTTCTGAAAAATGCTTGCTAAGTATGATGTTAATCATAGAATTGCATCTCCTTATCACCCACAGTCTAGTGGTCAAGTAGAATTGAGTAATAGAGAGCTCAAATTAATTTTGCAAAAGACTGTTGATAGATCTAGAAAGAATTGGTCCAAGAAACTTGATGATGCATTATGGGCCTATAGAACTGCATATAAAAATCCTATGGGTATGTCTCCATATAAAATGGTTTATGGAAAAGCATGTCACTTACCTCTCGAACTAGAACATAAGGCTTATTGGGCTATTAAAGAGCTCAATTATGATTTCAAACTTGCCGGTGAGAAGAGGTTATTTGATATTAGCTCACTTGATGAATGGAGAACCCAAGCTTGTGAGAATGCTAAATTGTTTAAAGAAAAAGTTAAAAGATGGCATGAAAAAAGAATACAAAAGCGTGAGTTTAATGTAGGTGATTATGTATTACTATACAACTCTCGTTTAAGATTTTTTGCAGGAAAACTTCTCTCTAAATGGGAAGGCCCTTACGTTATCGAGGAGGTCTATCGTTCCGGTGCCATAAAAATCAACAACTTCGAAGGCACAAATCTGAAGGTGGTGAACGGTCAAAGAATCAAACATTATATCTCAGGTAATCCTATAAATGTTGAAACCAATGTTATTGAAACCGTAACCCCGGAGGAATACATAAGGGACACTTTCCGGAACGTTTCAGACTCCGAAAAGGAATAGGTATGTGGTACGGTAAGTAAACCGACTCCAAAACAGTTCTAATGGCAATATTTCTCCGTTTTGGAATATTTAGAAAAATAGAAAAATAAGAGGCAGTCTGGGAAGGACATGAGGCCTCCACGAGGGTGGAGGGCGCGCCCTACCCCCCTAGGCGCGCCCCCCTACCTCGTGGGCACCTCGTGTGCTCTCCGGACTCCGTTTTCTTGCATGATACGTATTTTGGTCGGTAAAAATTCATTATATAATCTCCCGAAGGTTTTGACTCCTGTATCGCGCAATTATCCTCTGTTTTCGTTTCGACCTGTCCTACTGCAGATTAGAGCAACATGTCATCCCAGGATTCGAAAGGAGAAAGTTATGTGGCTGATAACCTTGCAAATCCTAAGGTCTATGGAGATGTGGAGCATTGAGGTTGGACTACGAAAGAAGAAGAGGACTATGAACCCAAGAGAAAGGAGGAGACGAGCTCAGATGAAGATGAAGTCCCATTACCTCAACCTGGGGACATGCATGTGGAGTTCAAAAAGTCAAGCCTCCCTGATAGAGCAAAGAAACTTAAGATCGAGTTTATCCCTTTTCGTCTCTTGCAGGAAAACAAGCAGGAACTATGCAAAAAGATATTAAGCCTGGAGCAGGAGATTGATGACTTGAGGGATCAAAATTCTGTCCTCAAGCGCAAATTAAGGAAGAAGCCTACGCCATCAACTAAACCATCACCACCACCTTCTTCACCAGCAAAGGAGACATAATCACATGGGTATGGGCACTCCCCTTGGCAACTGCCAAGCTGGGGGAGATGCCCCGGTATCGTATCACCCTCACATCTCCTATCTTTACCGTTTTTCTTAGTTTGATCCTGTTAGTAGTATCTTGATCTATTAGAATAAAGTTTTGGTATGATCTAGTTTTGAGTTTTGCTTTATGATCTTTCTATGTAATCGAGTCCGTGAGCTATATAATAAAGATTAGTGTTGAGTCAAGGGCTTGATTATTTTGCCATGATCTTGAGTGAATAAAAGAAAAGAGAAAAGAATAAAAAAACAAAGAGATCATATCTATACCTACTAATAAAGCAAGGTGAGTTTCTCTAATTTTTTCATCCGTTCACCACAGAAAATATTTTTTTACTATTCGAGGTGGTACTAATTTTTTGTGCATCCATGTGCTACAAAAAGAGATACGATTTGTTCAGAATTTCGTACATGGGCCGCGCGCTGCGGCCCAGTAAAGTCCCCAACTTATTTCCTTGCCCACGCAGAGGGGAAAATACTATTTGCCGCATGCAGCGATAGATAGTTGGGGCTTCGCACAGATAGCCCTGGACTGGGCCGTCCCCTTTTTCTTTTTCTGCGTTTATTTTCTATTTAAACTTTTTATGTTCCTTTCTCTTTTTCTTTCTCCTTTATTTTTTATTTTTCATTTTTAAGTTAATTTTTAACTTTTTTGATAGACTAAATTTTTTATATTTTTTAGAATTTCAACTTTTGTTCAATTTTTGAAGAAATGTTCAGAATTACATAATTTTATTCCATTTAAAAAATGTTTGGATATTCAAAAAAATCTTGTTCCTAAAACTCAAAAAATGTTTGTGTTTTACAAAATTGTTCAAGATTTAATAAGAATTGTTTTTTAAAAAATGTTCCAAATTCGAAAAATGTTCTTATTGTAGTGAAACATTCACGAATTCAATATAAAAATATTTTAAATAGCCCCATATTGCTCTTTACATATAGTTGTACCAATTTATAAACGTGTGTGATACCACATGTAGTAATAAGATGCATGAAGTATGGATCTATTATCCCGCAAGAAGGATGGATGAATTGGCACGTGAGCTAGGTGGAAAAGGACACTTTTTTTAGTGAAAAGTAATATTCCCATTTTTTTTTTAAAATGTTGTACTTTCCAAAACTGTTCAAGATTCTTAAAAAATGCTCCAAATTTGAAAAATATTCTTGTTTTAGAGAAATTTTTACAAATTGAAATAATGTTCGCGTTTAAAATTACACATTTTCTACAATTGTTTTGAATGCTCAAAACATGTTCCCTTTTTTGAAAATTGTTCACAAATTGAAAAAATGCTCATGTTCTTATAAAAGGTTCATGTTTTTTAATAATGTTCGTGAATTTTAGAAAATGTTCCTGTTTGAATTTTAGTTTCTGTACTTCTGAAAAAGTATGAAACTTTCAAAAAACAAATCATAGTTTTGAAAACTGTTCGGGATTTCAAAAATTGTCCATGTTTCCAAGAATATACGGTAATTCATAATAATTATTATTTTTTGAAAAGCTGAAAAAAAGTAATCATAGAATGTTTCGAATCTGATACTACGGTATGTTCTTAAATATTTACGTTGGCCATAAGTTAGCAAGACGTGTTTGTTCGAGTGAGTGGCAGCACTATGTCGAGTGTTTGAAATCATGAGTACGATCATTCAACTCATGTTTTTTACCGGATATTTACTCACGCCTTACACATACAGGTCGATTCGGTGTCCGAAAATTTCACACCCCACGGAATTTAGCCAGCCCAAGTACCTAGGAAATAAGGAAAAAATATATTTTCAATCCCATATTGCTCGTTTATATACAGTCATAAAAATTTATATACGTCTGCGAAACTATATGTAGTAAACTGAATGAAGGATGGATGCATTAACTTGGATGAAGGATGGATGAATTAAGCCGGATGAAGGATGGATGGATTAGTAAGTGAGCTTTCTAAAAAAAGGAATTAAATCCAGTACGTGAGCTAGATGGATGGATTGCTTGCTGAACTGTCTACAGAAGGGCCCTAAATTTCTCAAGGATTCCTACTCGAGGCAAAGAGAAGAGAAGACCCGACTACGTGAGCTAGATGCATGAAAAAGAAAAGATCCGGCGACCTCCCACATTATGGAACTTTAACCTTAAACCCCCTCGACCAAGGAACGCAAAAATAGTGGAGTACAATTAACTCCGGTTGTGTACATCGAAAAGAGAAGACCCGCCTCATTTCCATATTATTGAACTTCATGCCTTAAAATCGCCTCGAATGAATGAAAAAATATATTGAATAATTCATGGACCTTCTCTGGCGTGCGATGACCTAATAATACCCTTAAATCCACTCGATCAATGAATAAAAAAATAGCGGATTGATTACTTCACAGGCGACGAAACCCAGAACCAAAATGTTCCTTCTAGACGTGCACACATGGTTTTTCTTGCACATATAATTCTCACTAATTAAGTGCATACTATTTTGCCTCCCGTTGCAACGCACGGGCATATGTGCTAGTTGATCTTATGGATAGTAATGACTTCACATAGAAAGAGTATGATGATTAAAAATTGTTGAGAGTTGGCAAACATAGCTTTGGTCATCGTTGCAATTAATAGGAAGTAATAAAGAAAGAGAGGTTTCACATATAAATATACTATCTTGGACATATTTTATGATTGGGAGCACTCATTAAAATATGACATGCTAAAGAGTTGATGTTGGACAAGGAAGACAACGTAATGGGTTATATTTTCTCATATCTGAGATAAAGTATATTGTCATGGATCATCCAACATGTTGAGCTTGCCTTTCCCCCTCATGCTAGCCAAATTCTTTGCACCAAGTAGAGATACTACTTGTGCTTCCAAAAACCCTTAAACCTAGTTTTGCCATGAGAGTCCACCATATCTACCTATGGATTGAGTAAGATCCTTCAAGTAAGTTGTCATCGGTGCAAGCAATAAAAATTGCTCTCTAAATATGTATGATTGATTGGTGTGGAGGAAATAAGCTTTATACGATCTTGTGATGTGGAAGAAATAAAAGCGACGGACTGCATAATAAAGGTTCATATCACAAGTGGCAATATAAAGTGACGTTCTTTCGCATTAAGATTTTGTGCATCCAACCGTGAAAGCGCATGGCAACCTCTGCTTCCCTCTGCGAAGGGCCTATCTTTAATTATTATCTTCTACCTTATGCAAGAGTCATGGTGATCTTCACCTTTCCTTTTTACATTTTATCCTTTGGCAAGCATAGGATGTTGGAAAGATCCTGATATATATATCTAATTGGATGTGGGTTAGCATGAATTATTATTGTTGACATTACCCTTGAGGTAAAAGGTTGGGATGCGAAACTATAAGCCCCTATCTTTCTCTGTGTCCGATTAAAACTCCGTAACCACAAGTATTGCGTGAGTGTTAGCAATTATGAAAGACTAGATGATAGTTGAGTATGTGGACTTGCTAGAAAGCTCTGACATAGACTGCAATTGCTTCAATGACTGAGATTATAGTTTGTTGGTTCTCAATAAAGTTTTTGATTCATACTTTGCATTGTGAATAGATTATTACTTGAGCATAAGAAATCATATGACAATATCCATATATGTTGCTGTTATGAGAATAATCATGATGCCCTCATGTCTGTATATTATTTTATTGACACCTCTACCTCTGAACATGTGGACATATTTATCGTTATCGGCTTCCGCTTGAGGACAAGCGAGGTCTAAGCTTGGGGGAGTTGATACGTCCATTTTGCATCATGCTTTTATATCGATATTTATTGCATTATGGGCTATTATTACACATTATGTCACAACACTTATGCCTATTCTCTCTTATTTTACAAGGTTTACATAAGGAGGGAGAATGCCGACAGCTGGAATTCTGGGCTGGAAAAGGAGCAAATATTAGAGACCTATTCTGCACAACTCCAAAAGTCCTGAAACTCCACGAAAGTTATTTTTGGAAATAATAAAAAATACTGAGCGGAAGAAATACGTCAGGGGGGCCTCCACCTGTCCACCTCGTGGGCCCCCTGTTGGCCCTCCGGTGCCCATCTTCTGCTATATGAAGTCTTTCGTCCGAACAAAAATCATAAGCAAGCTTTTGGGACGAGACTCCGCCACCACGAGGCGGAACCAATCTAGGGCTCCGACAGAGTTGTTCTGCCGGGGACACTTCCCTCCGGGAGGGGGAAATCATCGCCATCGTCATCACCAACGCTCCTCTCATCGGGAGAGGGCAATCTCCATCAACATCTTCACCAGCACCATCTCCTCTCAAACCCTAGTTCATCTCTTGTATCCAATTCTTGTCTCATAGTCTAGGATTGGTACCTGTAGGTTGCTAGTAGTGTTGATTACTCCTTGTAGTTGATGCTAGTTGGTTTATTTGGTGGAAGATCATATGTTCAGATCCCATATGCATATTAATACCCCTCTGATTATGAACATGAATATGCTTTGCGAGTAGTTACGTTTGTTCCTGAGGACATGGGAGAAGTCTTGCTATTCGTAGTCATGTGAATTTGGTATTCGTTCGATATTTTGATGAGATGTATGTTGTCTATCCTCTAGTGGTGTTATGTGAACGTCGACTACATAACACTTCACCATTATTTGGGCCTAGAGGAAGGCATTGGGAAGTAATAAGTAGATGATGGGTTGCTAGAGTGATAGAAGCTTAACCCCTAGTTTATGCGTTGCTTCGTAAGGGGCTGATTTGGATCCATATGTTTCATGCTATGGTTAGGTTTACCTTAATACTTTTGTTGTAGTTGTGGATGCTTGCAATAGAGGTTAATCATAAGTGGGATGCTTGTCCAAGCAAGGGCAGCACCCAAGCACCGGTCCACCCACATATCAAATTATCAAAGTACCGAACGCGGATCATATGAACGTGATGAAAACTAGCTTGACGATAATTCCCATGTGTCCTCGGGAGCGCTTTTCTCTATATAAGAGTTTGTCCAGGCTTGTCCTTTGCTACAAAAAGGATTGGGCCACCTTGCTGCACTTTATTTACTTTTGTTACTTGTTGCTCGTTACAAATTATCCTATCACAAAACTATCTGTTACCTATTATTTCAGTGCTTGCAGAGAATACCTTGCTGAAAACCGCTTATCATTTCCTTCTGCTCCTCGTTGGGTTCGAAACTCTTACTTGTCGAAACGATTACGATAGATCCCCTATACTTGTGGGTCATCAGTGTCCGGCCATTGCCTTCGTTTCCCGAAGAATAATGTCCACATTCCTTCGTGCGTAGTGCCGAAGAAGTGCTGAAGAGTCCGCGGCCCTTCTGGATTGAACTCCCACATGCGGAGAGGCCGTCGCTGGCACGGCAGGGTCCGACGAACTAGCATTACTTGAAGGACGTTGGCTATATTGATGTCCTTCTCAATGAGGCCTCGGATGCGACTTTGCAGAGTTCGCACCTCGTTCGTTGATCCCGAATCCAACCCCTTATTAATCCACGATGCAAGCTGAATTGGGGGGCTGGATCGAAATACAGGCGCAGTTGCCCACTTGGAGCCACGGGGCTCGGTGATATAGAACCACCCCTGCTGCCACAGATTGGAAGATTTGGCGAAGGATCCTTTCAGCCAAACGGCTCTAGCAAGCTTGCTCACTGTAGCACCACCGCACTCGGCCTGCTCCCCCTCTACCACTTGTGGCTTCACATCGAAGGTCTTAAGCCACAAGCCGAAGTGCGGAGGAGTTCGGAGGAAGGCTTCACACGTGACGATAAATGCCGAGATAAGAAGAATAGAGTCTGGGGCCAGATCATGAAAGTCTAACCCGTAATAGAACATGAGCCCTAGGACGAAGGGGTTAAGTGCAAACCCTAACCCACAGAGGAAGTGGGACACGAACACGACCCTCTCGCCGGATCTGGGGGTGGGAATAACCTGCCCCTCGGCAGGAAGCCGATGATGGATTTCTGCGGTCAGGTACCTCGCCGCCCGAAGCTTTCCAATATCTTCCTCCGTGATAGAAGAGGCTACCCATCGGCCTTGACGGCTGGATCCGGACATGATTGGGGCTTGCGGCGACCAAAACCCGGGTGTTGGAACTCGGGGTAGCAGGGGTTGAGGAAGAAGCAAGCGTGGAAGAAAAAGACGGGTATGTACCCCTATATAAAGGCTGCGAATATCAAACGTCTCCTCTTAGGCCTCAAAAACTTTCTTGTTTCCAAGGAGTTGTACCCAAGCAACGGATGGGTTACCCACGTCCGGGTTGACAGGAATCCCTTAAAAAAGGGAGGCACGATCTCAGCTTGGATAAGACATGCCAATAAAACCACGTCTTGAGACGTGGGGCGACGGGCCAGCTAAAACGGTTCGCAAATATGGCCGAGCAGGCATGATGTCATATTACCCAAAAGTTGTCGCTGGATTGAAATCGCGAAATATTATATCCTCTGCAGTTGTGTATACAAGTCCGGATACAATCATTACATCTGAAGATCAACTAGAAGTTCGGAAGGGGGGACCCGCCTTGCAATGCCGAAGACAATCTGCGCGCTGGACTCCTCGTCATTGAAGCCAGGTTCAGGGGCTACTAAGGGAGTCCTGGACTACTGGGTCCTCGGGCGTCCGGCCTGTTATCCATGGGTCGGACTGATAGGCTGTGAAGACGTGAAGACCGAAGACTGTACCCATGTACGGATTGGACTCTCCTTGGCGTGGAAGGCAAGCTTGGCGACCGACTATGAAGATTCCTTCTTATGTAATCGACTCTATGTAAACCCTAGATCCTCCCGGTGTCTATATAAACTGGAGGGGTTAGTCCAGAAAGCAGATACTCATTACCATAGTCATACAAGCTAGGCATCTAGGGTTTAGCTATTACGATCTCGTGGTAGATCAACTCTTGTAATACTCATATTCATCAAGATCAATCAAGCAGGAAGTAGGGTATTAACTCCATAGAGAGGGCCCGAACCTAGGTAAACATCGTGTCCCCTGTCTCCTGTTACCATCGATCCTAGACGCACAGTTCGGGACCCCCTACCCGAGATCCGCCGGTTTTGACACCGAGAGAGACCATCATAGGACGGTGGTGTGCTGAAGAGAAGGTGGTGAGGGGCGTAGTTCCACCGAGGGCGACACGGACGAATGTTAACTAAGAGAGTGGCGGTAGCGAGGGTATCGGGCCAAAACCGAGCGGGCATGTTAGAGTGAAAGAGTAACGTGCGAACGCAGTCATTAAGAGTGCGGAGAATGCGCTCGGCGTGGCTGTTCTGCTGGGAAGTGTAGGGGCAATTCAGACGGAAGGTGGTGCCGTGAGAGGCGAGAAGTGTGTGAAGAGCAACGTTGTCAAACTCTTTTCCATTATCAGTTTGGAGTGCGAGTATGGGGCGACCGAACTGGGTGGTGACATAGGAGTAAAAGGCGGTGAGTGTGGCTAAAGCATCAAATTTACGACGAAGGGGAAAAGTCCACACATAATGAGAGTAATCATCTAAAAGCACCAAGTAGTAAAGATAGCCCATGTTACTCGCGACGGGAGATGTCCAAACATAACTATGAAGTAATTGAAACGGAAAAGTGGAAACTTAAGAAGACGCACTAAAGGGAGGATGAACGTGCTTGCCTAAGCGACAAGCCTCACAAGAGTGCTCGTCGAGCTTATCACATGAGAAAGAGAAACTCCTAAGAATTTGACGTAAGACGGTGTGGTTGGGGTGACCCAAGTGAGCGTGCCAAAGGTCAACGCCAGCGGCAAGGGCGACGGGTGTGGAGGTGGAGGCACCGGCGTGCACGGGGTAGAGCTCATCGGGACTGTCACATCGGTGAAGGACCATCCGGGTACGGGCGTCTTTCACAGAAAAGCCAACACCGTCAAATTCAACAGTATGTGGGTTCTCACGAGTAAGACGACGAACGGAAACTAGGTTCGTGACTAAATCAGGTGAAACAAGAACATTAGACATAGTGATGGGTGTGGAAGTGGAGGGAAATCTAGTGCTACCGATATGAGTAATAGGTAAGGAGGAGCCGTTGCCGACAGTGGTACGAGTGGGTGTGTGGACAGGAGTGGAGGAGGTTAGGTTGCCGGGATGAGCTGCCATGTGTGCAGTAGCACCTGAGTCCATGTACCAGTCGGCTCCACCGACAGAGCTACTCGGCAACGGTGCGGAGTGCTGGGCGGCGAGGAGGGTGGGGTCCCATGGCACAGGTACCGGCGGCGGCGGAAGGCCCCCGTAGGGCGGCTGAGGGAGTCCTGGACTAAGGGGTCCTCGGGCGTCCGACCTGTTATCTATGGGCCGGACTGATGGGCTGTGAAGACACGAAGGCCGAAGACTGTACCCGTGTCCAGATAGGACTCTCCTTGGCGTGGAAGGCAAGCTTGGCGACCAACTATGAAGATTCCTTCTTATGTAACCGACTCTATGTAACCCTAGATTCCCCCGGTATCTATATAAACCGGAGGGTGCAGTCCGGAAAGGAGATACTCATTACCATAGTCATACAGGCTAGGCTTCTAGGGTTTAGCCGTTACGATATCGTGGTAGATCAACTCTTGTAATACTCATATTCATCAAGATCAATCAAGCAAGAAGTAGGGTATTACCTCCATAGAGAGGGCCCGAACCTGGGTAAACATCGTGTCCCCTGTCTCCTGTAACCATCGACCTTAGACGCACAGTTTGGGACCCCCTACCCGAGATCCGCCGGTTTTGACACCGACATTGGTGCTTTCATTGAGAGTTCCACTGTGCCGTCGACGAAGGGTTCGATGGCCCCTTCGATCGTCTATAGTGACGTTGTCCAAGGAGAAACCTTCCTCCCCGGACAGAGTTTCGTATTCGGCGGCTTCGTACTGCGGGCCAACTCGCTTGGCCATCTGGAGCAGATCGATAGCTACGCCCCTGGCCACCAGGTCAGATTTGGAAGCTTGAACTACGTCATGGATATCCGTGGAGACCTGATCTTCAACGGATTTGAGACCACGGCGATCGCTCCCCCTCGCTCCGATGAACATGACTTAAATCTGTCATCGGACCATATTCAAGAGATGGTTCCTGTAACTGTTACGGCCTTAGATCCGGAGCAGATTGCGCCATCCGAAGCCACAGAATCCGTGGCGTTGGAGCTGCACACAGACTCAGCACCTTGCAATATCTGCGTCAACAGAATTCCGGACTCGTTTCCGGCTATAAGTTTCGAACCACGCAGGCCTGCGGATGCAGAGCTGGATCGGTTATCGATCTTCGATTTCAGCATCGCAGATATCTTCCAACACTCGCCCTTGGGCGATGTGCTAAATTCATTAAAGAGCCTGTCCTTGGTGGGGGACTCACAGCCGAACTATGTCCGGTTCGAACTGGAGGCTGATGACGGAGAATTTCGCTTCCCACCCACCACCCACTTCATAGCCACTGTCGAGGACTTAACCGACATGATTGATTATGGCTCCGAAGGCATCGACGGTATAGACGACGATGCCGACAAGGAGCAAGGCCAAGACCCGCCATTCACTGGACGTGGGACGGCCACCTCTTCGTACGATGTGTACATGGTTGATACACCTAAAAAAGCTAGCGATGATGACAAAGAAGATCCAGTTGAGAATAAACCTCCTGAGACACAGTCCAAGTGCCGGCACCCTAAACGCCGCTCTAAGTCACATCGCTCAAAAGACAGCAACGCTGGCACCGGAGAAAATAATACCTCGGACGATGTCGAAAACAATGAAGACCCTGTTGGAGTAAGATCCGAACAGGAGGAACAAGAAAACGGGCAAGCCACCCCCGATGAACAGGCCCTGCCCAGTGACAATTCGGAGGACGACAACTACCTCCCGCTCTCCGAAGATGAGGTAAGGCTCGGCGACAAAGACTTCATCGTACCCGAAGAACCCCTCGAGCTGGAGCGCTTCAAGCGCAGGCTAATAGCTACTGCAAGGAGACTGAAAAAGAAGCAGCAGAAGCTTCAAGCTGACCAAGACCTCCTCAACGATAGATGGACCGAAGTCCTGGCCGCCGAAGAATACGGCCTTAGCGGCCCAGCCAAAAGCTACCCGAAGCATAGACTGCTACCTCAGTTCGATGACGAGGCGTGGGAACCCGTTCCATCATCACACAATTCGGCAGGTCGTAGACAACTCGGTCCGGATGAAGAGGCAACTCAAGCCGAACACCAGACCGCCCCACCTCGCCGTAAAGGCAAGAATAACACAGCCCGTGGCTGTACAGACGACCTTCGACGGGACTTGGACATTAGAGCAAGACACGCAAGATCGATCTATGGACCGCGAGGGTATACCCGGACACGTGACGATGGCTACCTATCCGAACATGACAAACCTAGCCACGCCCGAGCCGAAAGCCGCAAATGGACTCCTTCGGAGTTACGTCACAGTGTGGCCCAACATAGAGGTGTCGCACACCCTCTTTGCTTCACCAATGAAGTAATGGATCATGAATTCCCCGAAGGATTCAAACCCGTCAATATTGAATCATACGACGGAACAACCGATCCCGCGGTATGGATAGAAGATTTTATCCTCCACATCCATATGGCCCGTGGAGACGACCTCCACGCCATTAAATACCTCCCACTAAAGCTAAAAGGGCCAGCTCGGCATTGGTTAAACAGCCTGCCTGAAAATTCCATAGGCAGCTGGGAGAACTTGGAAGAAGCCTTCCTTGACAACTTCGAAGGAACATATGTCCGGCCACCGGATGCCGATGACCTAAGTCACATCGTCCAGCAGCGCGGAGAGTCAGCCAGGAAGCTCTGGACCCGGTTCTTAGTCAAAAAGAACCAAATTGTCGACTGTCCGGACGCGGAAGCACTTGCTGCCTTCAGACACAACGTCCGGGACGAATGGCCGACACGCCACCTCGGTCAAGAAAGACCTAAATCCATGACAGCCCTTACTGCTCTAATGACCCGCTTTTGCGCGGGAGAAGACAGCTGGCTCGCTCGTAGAAGCAACAGCGCCAGCGACCCGGGCACTTCCGAAATCCGAGACGGCAACGGCAAGCCACGACGAAGCAAATACAACAGTCGCAATGATAATGGAAGATCACGCGACACATCGGTCAATACCGGATTCAGCAATCCCAAGCACGGTCAACGGAAGAAGCCATTCAAGGCGAACCGAGACGAACCATCCAACCTAGACAAAATATTGGACCGACCCTGCCAGATTCACGGCCACCCTGATAAACCAGCTAATCATACCAACAGAAACTGCTGGGTATTTAAGCAGGCCGGCAAGCTCAACGCCGAACACAAGGGGAGGAGGCCGCCAGGCGACAGGGTCGACGGAGAGGTTCACCAACGAAATACCGGGGGTCAGAAGCAATTTCCACTCGAGGATCGACGACTCCCGAAGCAGAAATAACAGTCCGGCTTCCGCTGCCCACCTCGTATATCTGCGAAATTTGTACCGCGCATACATCACTATGCACTCAAGATACCATGGGCATTGGCGGAAGCACACTACGGACAAGCCTGCAAGCATTCCCGTAACATTTTTTATCTATTTTCTTTTTATTTCTTCCTTCACTATCTCTTAAAAACAGGTGACGAACAGGACAAACATCTAAAACTGACTCTATCGGAGTTAGGATCCATGCACTCACTGAGGACAGGCGGCGCAGACGTGCGACAGGAGGTCCAAAATATATTTTTTGTAGACCGCACTCTTTATTTCAAGCCTGTACTATGCCTCTTCCTCCGCCTTCGACCCCGAGCATGTCAAATAGCTGGGGTTGTGGTCTTTATATATATAAAGTAATCATTGGCATATCACTCAGGTCCCAGTAAACAGTATCCGAATTTATCATCCGTGTTGTTTTGCCAATAAATATGGCTCCCATGGTTGTTTCACAGATATACCTTGGCATAACCCGCCAGGGGCTCGGTATGGGAACAAATGAGTTGCCAACAAAAGTCCGAACAGCTCTATAGCATACTTCGGCGTTGCAAGTTTGGCCTTATATGCATCAGCTCCGAATCATTGTCTTGGGTCAATAGTTGGGTTGCCCGGCTCCTGTGCTTGCTACCCTACGTTCCGCTCCTTCGGCTAGGGTAGTAAAGGGAGAACTACTGCGATTGTGCTTCCGGTTCATCTGGTCAAGTACCTCAGTAGAGAAAGCCGAAAACTGACTGTCATGATGCGGCAAGAGCTGGTCAACCACTTGACGACTTATTGGAATCTTTAGTGATTCTCCGTGTCACACGAGGGACCTTTTTCAGATCAAACATGTACAACATCGTATTATAATATGTTGCGTACATACCAGGGGCTATGTCGTAGTCCCACCATAAAAATCCTATGGCTAAGTGAAAGTGTTAACGCCCTATAGTCCGATTGCCTGGTTCGCCGCATTATCACCTCCTTCAAGGACCAAGACGTTGGATAAAGAGTGATTAAATGCTTTTCCGAACACCCCCGTACTTCCTACGAGGGGGCTGAAGCCGACGACTGAAAACTTTCAGATTATATTAAAACGGCCGCACAGGAGGAATACAAGCTTTCAAGCAATACATAATAATAGATTAACTATAAAATTGTCTTCTACAATTCTCATACACCTCACTCGAACATTATGTCTTTCGAGCACTGACCCTCTATCAAGCGGGCGGCCTCTAGGACGTCTTCAAAATAATGCTCCGGTTCAGGACGGTCCTTGCCCTTGGGTGGACTCTTCGCCGCAACATCGATGGCCTTCATCTTTCCCCAGAATGCCTTGACTCGGGCAAAAGCCATCCGTGCACCCTCAATGCACGCCGACCACTTCACAGCATCGATACGCGGCACCGCTTCAACAGGCCTTTGCACCAAACCGAAGTAGCTATCCAGAACAGGCTCAGTGTGCCACAACCGGATTATGACGTTCTTCATGGTAGCGCCGGATATCCTATGAAGTTCGGCCCATTGGGACATCTGTTCATTCAGCAACAGAGGGAGCTTCGATGCGCCAAACTGTGACCAGAAAAGCTTCTCCGTTGCGTACCCATCTCGTGCTTGGTAATACTGCACCGCATCGGAAGAACTCTTCGGCAAGTCTAAAAACTCGTCCGGAGAACTCCACACTCGGTTAAGCTGACCATAGTTCGGATTGCCGAACTTAGTTTGCAGCAAAAAGGGCTTACCAGCCGCAATCTCCCCAGCTTGCCAGATCTCCTCACGGGCTGCTCTCGATTCCGACCGCGCTTCTCTCGCCTCTTGTAAGGCCTTGTCTAGTTCAGCCATTTTGGCTTCATTCTCCTTCTCCAGAAATTCACAGCGGCTGGTAGCATTTTTTAGCTCGAGCGCCATCGTGGATACTTTCTCCTCGTCTTGGCGCCGTGTAGCTTGTTCGGCTTTTAACTCAGCCGATGCCTTTTCGGCAGCAGCATTGCTACACCGTGCCTGCTCCTTGGCCCGGGCCAGCTCCGCTCGAAGAACTTCAACGGCGGCAGCACCATCTGCAACCATGGATATTCCAGCATATAAATTTTAGCATCATGCTTATACCACAAAATGTATGGGGATTACCCCGAATACATACCTTGCGACTCGTCAAGACGCATATTGATTAACGCAAGATCGTCCCCTGCTACATCAAGCTTCCGCTGCAGCTCGGCAATATCCATAGTCTGGGAAATAGCCAAGGGGGAAGCAGCCTGTGTTCAAGTTCATCAGGTTGTCCTCGAATGATTCTTTTTGATCCTCCGTTCGCTTCCCAGTGGAAGCCAACCCAAGTCTCAGGGGCTACTACCTATACACAGGTGCATCTTTGCAAATAAAACATAGCTGAAAACATTATATCACAAACCTTGAAGCCTTTTAGCAGGCTCATGAAGGCTTCATTTAATCCGCTCTTCACGTACAAAATCTTCTCAACCACTATACCCATCAAGGTACGTTGTTCCCCCGAGACAGATGCGTTTCGCAACATGTCCCGCAATATGTCCGGAGCCGCTGGGTCTCCGGAAGCCGCTCTAGGAGCACAGTCATCCTTTGAAGGAATTCATTCACCCGTCTCCGGAATCATCGTCGGTTGCAAACCAGACAGTCCGGGGCCTTTATTATTGGCCCTAGAATCCCGGGCGGTCGGAGGTCCACCTTCGGGTACTGCCTCTTTCATCCCCTACATAGCTTGTTGAGCAAGAAAAATCCTCCGCGATGACACTTCGGAGTCGTCCGCCTTATTGGGCGAGGAGGTCGGGGGAGGCGTCTCGCTTTCCATCATTTCAGGGAGGAGACCTCCTAAAGAAGAGGATTGCCCCGAAAAACTCTGTGCTGACCTGTAGAAATGCACGGACACTTTACGTATATCTTTGGTAACGGCAAAGGGGCGGGACGCTATCAAAGCACCCCGGATTCACTCACGGTTTGGTTGAGGACTTGTCCCCATGTTGGAGCTGTTCAACGGCGTCGCTTTCCAAACCCAAGCCGCTCAACGGTGACATCTTGCCCCTCTTGGGAGACTGCCCCTCCCAACCTTCGGAGGCGGCCCTTTTCCTCCTGCTCGGAGAAGGGATATTGGATCCTCTCTCGCCTCTATCTTCAGCCGAGGAAAGGTCGATTTCTCCGGACTCAGTATCTGACTTACCTCCGGAACAAAGGTCATCCCGGGTCTTTTCACTCTCCTCTTTGCCCTCCCTTGCCGGCGCCTGGTATGGTGCCGAGGCCAGCATCCTTGTTAACAACAGGATCAGCCGCGTCTTCGGGAAGGGGAGCCGGACACCTAATCCGTTCCACTTTCTTTATCCAGCCCTGAAAAAGGATGGTTCGGTCAGTGTCTTACCACTGGGTATCTGATTATGAGGTGTTCGGCGAACGGGCACTTACCGGGGTGCCCAGATGGTTACAGTCTAGGCCGATATCTTCGGTGGTGTCCGGCCATTGCTTTCGTTTCCCGAAGAATAATCTCCACATTCCTTCGTGCATAGTGTCGAAGAAGTGCTGGAGAGTCCGCGACCCTTCTGGATTAAACTCCCACAGGCGGAGAGGCCGTCGCTGGCACGGCAGGGTCCGACGGACTACCACTACTTGAACAACGTTGACCATTTTGATGTCCCTCTCAATGAGGCTTCGGATGCGACTTTGCAGAGCCCGCACCTCGTCCGTTGATCCCCAGTGCAACCCCTTATTAATCCACGATGCAAGCAGAATTGAGGGGCTGGATCGAAATGCGGGCGTAGCTGCCCACTTGGAGCCACGGGGCTCGGTGATATAAAACCACCCCTGCTGCCATAAGTCGGAAGATTTGGCAAAGGATCCTTTCAGCCAAACAGCGCTAGCAAGCTTGCTCACCGTGGCACCACTGCACTCTGCCTGCTCCCCCTCTATCACTTACGGCTTCACATCGAAGGTCTTGAGCCACAAGTCGAAGTGCGGAGGAGTTCGGAGGAAGGCTTCGCACGTGACGATAAACGCCGAGATAAGAAGAATGGAGTCCGGGGCTAGATCGTGAAAATCTAGCCCATAATAGAACATGAGCCCTCGGACGAAGGGGTTAAGTGCAAACCCTAACCCACGGAGGAAGTGGGACACAAACACGACCCTCTCACCGGATCTGGGGGTGGCAATAACCTGCCCCTCGGCAGGAAGCCGATGAAGGATTTCTGCGGTCAGATACCTCGCCTCCCGAAGCTTTGCAATATCTCCCTCCGTGACAGAGGAAGCCACCCACCGGCCTTGACGGCTGGATCCGGACATGATCGGAGCTTGTGGCGACTGAAACCCGGGTGTTGGAACTCGAGGTAGCAAGGGTTGAGGGGGAGGCAAGCGTGAAAGAAAAAAGACGGGTCTGTGCCCCTATATAAAGACCGCGAATATCGAGCATCTCCTCCTGGGCCTCAAAACTTGCCTATTCCCAAGGAGTTGTACCCGAGTGACGTTTGGGTTACCCACGTCCGGGTTAACAATAATCCCTTAAAAAAGGGAGACACGATCTCCGCTTGGATAAGACGATTCCAATAAAACCACGTCTTGAGACGTGGGACGACGGGCTAGCCAACGGTTCGAAAATAATGACCGAGCAGGCGTGATGTCATATTACCCAAAAAGTTGTCAGCAGATTGGGTCCGTGAAATATTATATCCTCTGCAGTTGTGCTTACAAGTCCGGATACAATCATTACATCGGAAGACTATCTTGGAGTTCGGAAAGGGGAACCCGCCTTGCAATGCCGAAGACAATCTGCGCGCCGGACTCCTCGTCATTGAAGCCAGGTTCAGGGGCTACTGAGGGAGTCCTGGACTAAGGGGTCCTCGGGCGTCCGACCTGTTATCTATGGGCCAGACTAATGGGCTGTGAAGACACAAAGGCCGAAGACTGTACCCGTGTCCGGATAGGACTCTTCTTGGCGTGGACGGCAAGCTTGGTGACCAACTATGAAGATTCCTTCTTATGTAACCGACTCTATGTAACCCTATATCCCCCCGGTGTCTATATAAACCGGAGGGTGTAGTCTGGAAAGGAGATACTCATTACAATAGTCATACAGGCTAGGCTTCTAGGGTTTAGCCATTACGATCTCGTGGTAGATCAACTCTTGTAATACTCATATTCATCAAGATCAATCAAGCAGGAAGTAGGGTATTACCTCCATAGAGAGGGCCCGAACATGGGTAAACATCGTGTGCCCTGTCTCCTGTAACCATCGACCTTAGACGCACAGTTCGGGACCCCCTACCCGAGATCCACCGGTTTTGACACCGACAGCGGCGCCGGGACGGTCGGGCCATAACCACCGAGGGGCGGCAGCGCAAGGAGGGCGCCGTAGTCGGCGCCAGCCAACTGGAAGGGCGCGTCGATGAACGCCTGGTGGCCAGCGGGGAGAGCCTGCTGATAGTGCGGCACCCCCCCCCCGGCGTCCTGGGCCTGCTGCTGCTGCAGGCAGCGGCGACCGCCGCCACGCCGGTGGCGTCGGCCCCCTCCCCCATGCGGGTGTTGCGGGGGACGTGCTGGTGGCGACAACGGGTAACACCCGGTGGGTGCGGGAGGACGCGGCTGGATCGGCGCGGTCGGTGGAGCGGTTCCACCGTTGATGGTGAAGTAGCCTGGAGAGTCCATGGACGGCGGCGACGGCGCGCGCGGGGAGGCACGGCGCGGCGGCGGTGGGGAGCGGCGGCGGCGTGCGCGGGGAGGCGCTGCGCGACGGCGGCGGCGGGGAGCGGCTACGGCGCGCGATGGAAAAGGTGCGGAGCGGCTGCAGGGGCGCGGGATGCACGGGCAGCGGCGGCTTCGGGACGCGCATGCAGAAGCGTAGCAAGACAGCGGCGGCGTGGGCCT
Organism: Aegilops tauschii subsp. strangulata; assembly: GCF_002575655.3. Taxonomy (NCBI): domain Eukaryota; kingdom Viridiplantae; phylum Streptophyta; class Magnoliopsida; order Poales; family Poaceae; genus Aegilops; species Aegilops tauschii. Next base: position 521,509,152 of record NC_053039.3, read on the forward strand.
GGGAAAGCAGAGCAGCGCGGGGGCGGCAGCTAGCGAAGAGCGGCGCGGGAGCGAAGCTAGGAAGCACGGCGTTGCGGGCTGACTGGCAGGCGGTCAACGCGGGCGCGACGGATGCGAAGCGGCAACACGGGCGGGGCGGGCAACGCGTGCGGCTGGCGGGCGATGCGGCGTCGCGAGCGGCGGGCGTGGATCGTGAGCGAGCGGCTGGCGTTGCAGGCATGCAGCGTTGCGGGCGGGCGGCTGGCCTGGATCAGGTAGCTAGTGGCTGGCGTGGAGCAGCGATGCAGTGGATGTATCGGCAAACGCAGCAGCGGGCTCGCGAGCGAGGCAGTGAGAAGAGCGGCGACGGCTGGCGCGGGGAGGCGCACGGGGGCGGCGGCGGCTGGGTAGCGGCGGCGGCGCGGAGAAGACGCGCGGCGGCGGCGCCGCCGGAAGCGGGAGGAAAACCTAAAAAACGGATACCATGGAGACAGATGATTTGCAATACGATGATTGATTGGGGTGCTGATGCACACATATATAATATAAGAAAAGGCCTCTACCTCAACTATACAAGATTAGGAGGTAGGCCACAACTCCAATATACGTGCAGTACAAAGTACATAGTCAACATTCGTGTGTATAAAGATTATATTGCAGTGTTTCTCTACTTGGGGATTAAATCAGAGCGTGCCAGAGAGTTCAAGAAAGAAACGTGTAATTTTCTCTCCTCGCTCTCACTCGGGCCCTAGCCGCGAAACGCCAAACCGATGGGTAATGTTTACACCCGGCCGACCAGCTGAATTTTGCGCCGGTCCGCTGCACACGCGCCATGTGTACGCGGGTCCCACGCACGTCCTTATCCCCACCAGGCCGTTTTCACCGGTAAATTTGACAAATTTGACCTATGGACGAAATCAAATCACAAAATGAACTGTCCGTGAAACTATTTCACGCGGCTGACCTTTTTGTGTGACGCCCGACACGAAGGCGCCATACTACACTGTGCAACGCCTCACAGATAGGCGCTACATGACCAACGTCGCACCCGTGTGATCCAAAAATTACTAAGTCAGTGTGGAGCGCCTGAGAGCTAGGCGCCACACTATACAGTGTAGCGCCTAGCTCCTAGGCGTTGCACTAGTGCAGCGCCTGAGAGCTAGGCGCCACGGGTCAACCGCGTGAAATAGTTTCACGGACAGTTCATTCTGTGATTTGATTTCGTCGATAGGTCAAATTTGTCAAATTTGCCGTTTTCACCCGCACAAATCTTATCCCTTTTCTATCGCCTAGCTTCTTCTTTCTTCTTCTCCCTCCACCGCTCATCCACCTGCGCGCGCCTCCTGCCTCACGCTCGCACCGCTGCATCCCTAGCTCCGGCGAGCCTCCACCGGTGGACCTCCTCTCTGCTTCTCCTTTTCCTCTTTTCTCCGACGAGCTTTTTTCCCTATGCAACCCCGACGGCCCTCCCTTCCAGCTTCCCGATGACGCCCTACCCTCTCGCTCCGAGATGGACCATGGACGGCAGAAGGAAGAGCCTCTACCGGCCACGCTGGGAGCTGCAGCCATTCACACGTTATTTTGCAGGTTGTAGCTTCTCCACCACCTGGTTGCAACTTTTTTTGCACCGGTTCCAGCAAATTGCGGGCGACACCGCAGCTCTCCCTCGACCGTAGCAACATTTTCTGTCCCCGGTTCCAGCTTATCTCTCTGCCGGTTCCAACATCTAGTTTGGCCTGTTCTAGTATTAGCCGGCGTGGTCGCCGCATCGCCAAATTTTCGATCCAACAGCTTCGTCAGACACGGTTCCAGCTCGCGGTCGATACGGTTGAAGCAACCCTGATGGCTGGTTCCAGCAGTATCCTGGAGTCGTGTGGCCGCCGTATCCAGCATCGATGGCTGCCCCGTTGGAGGAGCTGCAACTGGGCAGTGGCAGAGCTACAACCATGTGCAAAAAAGCTGCAAAGTCATACGACGACCGCGGGCACGAATGGCGATTTGTCAATTTTTGCTACAAACGGAGGTACTTTTGGTTGTGTCCAGCGTTGGTTTTTGCTACGATCGACGACGACTTGGGGGCGATTTTTTGCTACAACCGGAGGTTTTTTTGTTGTTGTGTGCAGCGTTGATTTTTTGCTACGATCGATGGCGACAGGCGGCTACCGGCGATGGATATCTCATCGGCGAGGTTGTGAGCGGCGCCGGCGAAGCTGCAAACGAGGGTGTGTCCAGCTGCAAACGAGGGCTCGAGGGATCGGACGGCGGTGCCGAGCATTCGCGTAGGGGAGGAGGCACTAGTAGAAAAAGGGTCAAATGTGAGACACATTAGTCCCAGTTTGCATTTGAGCCGGCACTAAAGTGTCCATTAGTGCCGGTTCAAACGGCTAGGCGGGAGGAGATCTTTAGTACCGGTTCATGCCACGAACCGGTACTAAAGTGGCTGGGGCCTGGCCAGCACCTTTAGTACCGGTTCGTGGCATGAACCGGTACTAAAGATGTTGTGGCAGAGGCTGTTTTTAGTCCCACCTTGCTCCCCTAGCAAGATTTTTACCACCTTAAATATGTTACTTCTCAAACTATCACAAGCACTTAGTCGTCATTGAACTCTATGTGTAGAATTAGTGGTCGCAATATGAGTCTTCACCGGTTTCTAAACCGTTGAGGACTCATATTGACAGTTTAGATTGTACACAAAAAGATCATTGATAATCAATGTATTTCTTATGTATATTTTGGACAACCTGGACAATCATTTGCTATAAGAGTTTGTTTTGGAGTATCTCTTTCGCAGAGGCTGTTTTTTATGTACAAACTGGACAATCTTTTTCGGAGTATCAGGGTTTCGGACGAGAACTCATCTGTTACACGGCCACTTCAATGTTTTTTAAACTTATTTGAACTCCAGACTATTTTTGCGTTCAGTATGCAGCATTCAAAGCGACGTCATCAATTTCCAACACGTTCTGACATCATTTGCTGTTTTTGAGTCATTTACCGATTTGTTTAGAAAGCTAAATGATCGTGAAATTGAAAATCACTACAAAATGAACTCTGAAAATGTTGGAACTTGGCATGGTATCATCATTTCACCCGCATAGCATGTGCAAAAGAGTAGAGAGGGTCACGGCAAAAACTGGATGCACTTCGTGTACAAACTGGACAATCTCTTTCGAAGTATCAGGGTTTCGGACGAGAACTCATCTGTTACACGGGCACTTCATTTTTTTAAACTTATTACAACTCCAGACTTTTTTGCGTTCAGTACGCACCATTCAAAGCCACGTCACTTTCAACCCTTTCTGACATCATTTGCTATTTTTCATTCATTTACCGATTTGTTTTGAGAGCTAAATGGCCGTGAAATTGAAAATCACTACAAAATGAACTCTAAAAATGTTGAAACTTGGCATGGTATCATCATTTCACCTGGATAGCATGTGCAAAAGAGTAGAGAGGCTCACGGCGAAAACTGGACGCACTTTGTTTACAAACTGGACAATCTTTTTCGGAGTATCAGGGTTTCGGACGAGAACTCATCTGTTACACGGGCACTTCATTTTTTTAACTTGTTTGAACTCCAGACTTTTTTGCGTTCCGTATGCACCATTCAAAACCACGTCATCAATTTTCAACCCTTTCTGACATCATTTGCTATTTTTCAGTCATTTACCGATTTGTTTAGAGAGCTAAATGACCGTGAAATTGAAAATCACTACAAAATGAACTCTGAAAATGTGGAAACTTGGCATGGTATCATCATTTCACCCGCATAGCATGTGAAAAAGAGTAGAGAGGGTCACGACAAAAACTTGACGCACTTCATGTACAAACTGGACAATCTCTTTCGGAGTATCAGGGTTTCGGACGAGAACTCATCTGTTACACGGGCACTTCGTTTTTTTAAACTTATTTGAACTCCAGACATTTTTGCGTTCAGTATGCACCATTCAAAGCGACGTCATCAATTTCCAACACATTCGGACATCATTTGCTGTTTTTCAGTCATTTACCGATTTGTTTAGAGAGCTAAATGACCGTGAAATTGAAAATCACTACAAAAGGAATTCTGAAAATGTTGAAACTTTGCATGGTATCATCATTTCACCCGCATAGCATGTGCAAAAGAGTAGAGAGGGTCACGGAAAAAACTGGATGCACTTCGTGTACAAACTGGACAATCTCTTTCGGAGTATCAAGGTTTCGGACGAGGACTCATCTGTTACACGGGCACTTCGCTTTTTTTAAACTTATTTGAACTCCAGACTTTTTTTGCGTTCAGCATGCACCATTCAAAGCGACGTCATCAAATTCCAACACTTTCTAACATCATTTGCTATTTTTCAGTCATTTACCAATTTTTTAGAGAGCTAAATGGCCGTAAAATTAAAAATCACTACAAAATGAACTCTGAAAATGTCGAAACTTGGCATGGTATCATCATTTCACCCACATAGCATGTGCAAAAGAGTAGAGAGGGTTACGGCAAAAACTGGACGCACTTCGTGTACAAACTGGACAATCTCTTTCGAAGTATCAGGGTTTCTGACGAGAACTCATCTGTTACATGGGCACTTCATTTTTTTAAACTTATTACAACTCCAGACTTTTTTGCGCGCTACCCTGTGGGCCCGCTCGGCCTTGGGCGTGCACATGCAGGCCCATAAGGCCAGGCAGGCTCACAGGGCAGCGTGCAAAGTTAGGCCCAGAAGCCTACTTTAGAGAGAAGCTTGAAAGGGCGGCCGCGGCTGGGTTTATAAACCAGTGCGGCTGCCCTTTGCTCGGCGAGGTGGGACTAAACATTGTGCCCCGCGGGTGGCAGCGCACACCCTTTAGTACCGGTTGGTGGCTCCAACCGGTACTAATGGGGGCCTTTGGTACCGGTTGGAGCCACCAACCGGTACTAAAGGGTGTCGTTTCCCGCCGCTTGACCTGGCCAAATTGGCCTTTAGTACCGGTTGGTGGCTCCAACCGGTACTAAAGGCCCCGCCTATATATATGGCACTTACGAAAATTTCAGTTTCATCAACCACCACTTCTTCTTCCAACTGCTTCGCTCGACATCGCCGCCCCCGCCGCGCGCCGTCGCCTTCGTCGCCCCCGCCGCGCGCCGCCCCCTTCGTCACCATCTCCGTCGCGTCGCCGCCCCCGCCGCGCGCCGTCGCCTTCGTCGCCCCCGCCGCGCGCCGTCCCCTTCATCGCCGTCTTCGTCGCGTCACCGGCCGTCGTCACCGTCTTCGTCGCGTCGCCGTCCCCGTCTCGCGCCGCCGCCCGTAAGCTGCTGCCCCCCGCTCGTACACACACACATACACACACACACAGTACACACACACACATTTTTTTACTTATTTTCTGTTTTCTGTTGTTTTAGATTAATGCATGTCAAATTGTTAATTAGATGATCGAATTAGATAAATTACATAGATAAGAATGTTAGAATGTTAATGTTAGATGAATTAGATAGAAAAGTTGTTAAATATTACTGTCAATTGTTAGATGAATTAGCTAGATATTAAGTAGGTATATGAGATTTGAACTAGCTAGTTGAATTAATATAACTAGTTTATTTTTAGTAAGAAAATTAATAGAACTAGTTTATTTTAGTAAGAAAATTTAGGTATATGAGATTATTTGAACTAGTTGAATTAATACAATTAGTTTATTTTTAGTAAGAAAATTTAGGTATATGAGATTATTTGAACTAGTTGAATTAATACAACTAGTTTATTTTTAGTAAGAAAATTTAGGTATATGAGATTATTTGAACTGGTTGAATTAATACAACTAGTTTATTTTTAGTAAGAAAATTTAGGTATATGAGATTATTTGAACTGGTTGAATTAATACAACTAGTTTATTTTTAGTAGGAAAATTTAGGTATATGAGATTTGATGACCTAATTAAAATATTACTATATATAGCTACTTTATATATTTTAGTAAAAAATTAATAGAACTGGTTTATTTTTAGTAAATTCTTAGTTGAATTAGTTGAATTAATAGAACTAGTTTATTTTTAGTAAGAAATTTAGGTATCTGAGATTTGATGATCTAATTAAAATATTACTATTTAGAACTAGTTACTTTATTTTAGTAAGAAAATTAATAGAATAAGTTTATTTTTAGTATATGCTTAGTTCAAATAGTTGAATTAATAGAACTAGTTGAATTAATAGAACTAGTAAGTGTTTAATGTTTCACCTATATGAACATAGGAAATGTCGTCTGACGACGAAAAAGATTTCATTATGTGCGAATACTGTGAAGACCAGCGTGGCTTGTGCGACAGAAATTTCCTTGTTGATGATAGGCGCTTCAGCATCAAGCTGGATGAGACCTTCGAAGTGGATACAGTAAGTCACAACGACCAGTCTTTTTTCGTAATTAAGCATGACTTATATATGCTTCATTTGCTTCAACTTATAATTTTAATTTTTCACTATTCTACTAGCGCATCCCCTGCCATGCAAGAATTTTTGTCTTGGATAAGATAGGTTTCAGTGCTATGGAAACTTCGGAGGTAAAGAGAGTTTACCTGAAGACCGAGCATGCTTATACTTTCAACGTAAAATTATACAATGCAGACACATACACCTATTTTGAATGCAAAACTTGGCAAGCACTATGCAAGGCTTATGCATTTGAGCCTGATATGTTTATCACCTTTGATATTCATCCGGAAGATGATATTGAAGGTAATAGAGACATCTGGGTCGACGTGCAGACGCCTCCAATTCTACCATTATGTGAGTTTCTCAACCATGCATATTTATGTCTTTGATATTGTTTATTCAAAAATAGTTGACAACTAATTTCTTTTGACAGCTTATTTCCATTCAAGCAAACATGTCCGGCGCTTGGTAGACAGGACCTACTACTGTCCCGGGGCCGAACTAAACTGCGAGGAGATAAGTCATTATGTTTCATGGTTTGAGGATCTTCATACTGTCAAGTCAAATTTTCTTCCTGCACTTAGAAATGTTAGTACGCAAACGTGCGACCAATAGTGATCGTATTAAACTACGGTCACATCTATTTAGGAAATATGGTAAGATTTTTACTATTTGTCCTCAGTGTATCTTTTGCATACATTATTTGAAGCTAAACTTTCATTGCTAAGTATATTAATTACTATACGATGTTCTTCAACAGGGACTCCCGATGACAGTTGTGCCTCAATGGATCGAGACTAAAGGTCGCATGTCAATGGTTAGCTTACGGCCAAGATATCCTACATTGCACATGAGTGCATTCAGGATTTCTAAAAGTGATGAATGCTTAATAGTGAAAGATTGAAGCAAAATTGTTAACGATCTCAGAGAAGAACTAGGGGGCAGCAAACAGAAGCGCAGCCCACGATTAGGAGACAGGTTCATCTGCATGCTCCAGTATGATGAATCAGGAGAGCTATACATGTTCTATGCTATTTTACCTGAGAGAGAGCAGCAGTAGTGATTTAACTAGTTCATGCTCTTAGTACTTGTCCTCTCATGTCCGTGTTCTTCGTCCTTGAACTGAATCTCAAAGAGTGATTTGCTTTTGTAGTGTTATGAACGCTTATAATATCATGACCATGTTGAACTCGATGATATCTTTGCTTCTGGTACAAGTGAATGTTTCCTCTTTAAGCTAGTGTTGGTGGTGATTAGATAGCGGTGATGACTATGATGATTAAACAGTGGTAATGACGACTATGATGATTTTTAACTAGCTAGTATATATACTGTTGTTGATGATATGATGCAAGAGTTTTTATATTAATATGATGATGATGATGATGATGATGAGTTATTATATCATTTATGAAATAAACCGCGGATTAGTTTCAGCTGGATGGATCCTAGGTGATCAAGTATAATATGGATATGGCATATACTTGATCACTTAGCTAGGATCCACATGCATCCAGTCGAAACTAATCTGCGGTACTTTCACCTAATGATTTAACAACTCATTATAATGTAAAATAATCACTAAATTAAATTAAAAACACAAAATTAAAAAAATAAAACCAAAACACCCCCAACATTTAGTACCGGTTGGATCCTAATGTCCTACACGCACCCGGGCCTGGCTCGTGCCACGTGGTGGCACTTTAGCGCCGGTTCGTGATGAACCGGTACTAAAGGGGGACCTTTAGTCCCCACTCTTTAGTGCCGGTTGTGAAACCGGCACTAAAGGCCCTTACGAACCGGCGCTAAAGCCTGGTTCTGCACTAGTGAGGGAACGACCTATTTTAGTGGATCTGACGCGAGAGAGAAACTGCAGCGAGACGAGAAACAACGTTTCACGTGGATCCGACGGTTGAAGGCGAGCACATCCAACGGACGCGCGGCGACCGGCCCAAATTTTCGGCCCAAATTTTCGGCCGGTCCGCCGGCGCCTATCACCCGCCCAAGCCGATACCGCGTAAACTAGAAGCGCTGCAAGTCACGGCCGCCCACTGCTCACTGCCCACTGTGTACAGTATAAAGATTAACGCATGTCGTTTCCGTCTCGCATCTTCCGACTCTGCTCCACTCCCAACCTCGGTCTCCACCTCCTCCCTCTCGATCCCCTCCTCCCCGTTGCAGCATTGCCGGCGCCGGTGGCAGCCTGTGTCCTCCAACTCGACGCCCCTCTTCTACTTCTCGGGCAGCTACGCCACACGAGGAGTCACGGCGGCCCGATCCCCTCTTTGGATCTCCAAGCCCAGTGTTGCCGTGGGCTGATTGCCCTCTGCTCTCCTTCCTCCGGATATCATATCAGGTCAGGGCTAGCTCTTTCTTTCTTTTCTTGCGGTGCTTCTCCTCTTAGCACTTGGTGTATGAACAATGTTTGTTAAAAAATTCTAGTCTGAAGCCTTTGAACTACGTGATGCAGTCTTTGTCAGCTAGAGGTGAAATTCATTACTGAAGTGCATGTGACAGCAGCCGCTTGATGCTAGATTCTCTATTCAGAACACGCATGCTTACGCAAGTGAGCTTGCTTTGGCATATAACCAAACACAGTAAAGTAATTTGATACTCTTTACTGGTCCGAACCAAACAAAATGCTACTCACACTTTACATACCAATACTCTTTACGGTATTCCTTTTCCTGTCAGAAAGCACCTGGATGTTGCTTCCTGTTTTGTTCCATTATCTCTTTGGTAATGGAAGGTCGTTTGAAAAAAAAAAACAGTCATGCAGAATTACCCCCATGAAGCTCCAGTTAATACCACAGTAGAACTGCACAATAATGATTTATCTTGCTATCTCCTATCTACAATTTTGACCTTTCCTTATGGATGCATTCTCTCCATTGATGAAGTCCAGCAACAAAATTAAATATTTTTCTACAATTTTGTGCCAATTACTGAAGATGCCACCTAGGTTTATCCCTCTGTTTTTGTATACAAGGCCACTTCATATTTTTATGTCTAACTTGGACCATCAATTAAAATGTGAGTTACATGCCACAAAAAGTATGCCACTGGATGCACATTTGAAAGAACTTTCTGATGATATATTTTTTATGACATATAACCCATATTTTGTTGACCAAAGTTATAAGTCAAAGTTTGACACGAAAAACGAAGGGAGTATAATTAAACCAGAGAATGTTTATTCTTCATCGCCTAGAGAATATGTTATGTTATTAAATGGGGGGAAGTCTAGCACTTATATCCTCTTGATTTATGTGTGTTGGACTGAAACCGACTCTTATCTTACTCCATCTTTTTATCAACTTCCTAATCTTTAGCAGCAAGAGGAGATCTTTTATGACAAACTACCTTTAAAGTAATGCACATCAATGTTTTCGCCAGTACATGCTAGGCATCTAATGTGGCCACAAATCACTTGCCAATCAATATTCTCCAGAGTACTCTTATGTTGTTGATAACTCTGGTTAGCTGAGATTTGAGTTTCACACTTTTGGAAACTATTTTTCAGGTCAAGTCCATGTATCCAGCCTACTAGTCAAAACTAACCGGTATACTCAGTCTTTTCTACGTTACTTCCATAAGATGGATCTTCGAGAAAGTATGGTGACAGAAATGCTTCGAAGGAATGACAGATCAAAGTGGTCATCATATAGCAATCATAACATAAAATGCTTTGCCGAGGGCGAGATAAGAGGAATTACCAGCAACTATGAAACTATCATTGGAAAAGGCGGCTTTGGACAGGTTTACAAAGGTGTTTTCCAAGATGGAAGAATAGTTGCAATCAAGAAATTTATGTGTAATGTAGAAGAAATTTTGCCAAAGAGCTGAAAGTTCACTGTGAAATCAACCACAAGAATGTAGTTAGGCTCATAGGCTACTGTGCTGAGGAAAATGCCCTTATGATAGTCAGTGAGTATATATCTCAAGGGAACCTTAGCGATGTTCTTCACCATAAATGCATTCCCATCACGTTGGACACACGACTGCGGATCGCGGTGGAGTGTTCAGAGGCACTGTGCTACATGCATTCACAAATGTATACTCAGGTCATTCATGGTGATATCAAGCCTGCCAATATACTTTTAGATGACAACTTCAATGCAAAAATATCTGACTTTGGAATATCAAGATTTGTCAACACAGAATCGGCCCTTTTCACTGACCATGTAATAGGGAGCATAGGTTACATGGACCCTTTGTTTGTTCGCAGCGGGCGTCTTACCTCGAAGAGTGATGTTTATAGTTTTGGAATTATTCTGGTCGAATTGATCACAAAGAAAAAGGCAACAGTAAGAAATGGGGAAACCAACATAGTTGAATGTTTCACGCAAGCTCTTGCAACAGGGAAGAGAAGGGTGAGAGAGCTGTTCGATGTTGAAATCTCAAGCCGAAACAACATGAAGATTCTCGAAGGGGTTGCAAAGTTAGCAGGACAATGTTTGAAGATGGAAATGGATGGACGCCCTGAAATGAGAGATGTCACGATCGGTTTTTCAATAAAATAATTATTGAGAGACCAATCCCTTTTACGGACCAGCGAGGAAGAATTCCTTCTCACTGGTAGACAATATCTTGGTCACAGAAGAAAAATACCAGGAGTACTAAATATAATACAAGGTTAAGCAGAGACTGCCCAACAATTTATTACATGCATGCCGATAAAACAAGACGGCGGGTAGGGTGGCAAACTACTAACTCACGATGATAACGGTGGTGGAAATACCATCGCGAAGCGAGTGATATGATTCCAGAAGACTACAACTCTTCGAGCGTCGGAGTGAGGCTCGAGAAGACTTATTGCGGGTGGCGGAAGCGTATACAAAACGAGTGACCAATATCCGGGATCGCGCAGGACTGACTGGGACTCCTCTAGGCATCGGACGCGCTATCAAACTCTTCATCCAAGAGATCGCCTTTGTCAACATCTGGCCAAATCAACAAGCCAGGTGAGTACTATGAAAGTACTCGCAAGACAGTTCGGACATAAGGTATAACAAATGTAAACATGAAGCACATGAACAAGTTAACCAGTGCGATCAGACATAGAGATAATAAATACTGGGTACCAAGCGAGGGTCTGAATGACGCCTCGAGCGGAAACTGCAGAATAGTAATACTGGTGCCAAACGAGTGTCTGAAAGACTCCTCGAACGGAAAATGCGGAATAATACTGGTGCCAAACGAGTGTCTGAAAGACTCCTCGAGCGGAAAATGCGGAATAATAATACTGGTGCCAAACGAGTGTCTGAAAGACTCCTCGAGCGGAAAATGCGGAATAATAATACTGGTGCCAAACGAGTGTCTGAAAGACTCCTCGAGCGGAAAATGCGGAATAATAATACTGGTGCCAAACGAGTGTCTGGAAGACTCCTCGAGCGGAAAATGCGGAATGATAATGCCACAGTCGGGCGTCGGGGCGACACCACATAAAGGGCTTATAACAGAAAATAAAGACAGTGCATGCCACAGTCGGACTTCTGAGCGACATCACATAAAGGGCTTATATTTAAAGTGAGAAACGAGTACACGCCACAGTCGGACGTCTGCGCGACGTCACATAAAGGGCTTATATCACAGCTCAATAATACAATCGTTCGGGAACATAAATTATCACAAGCATGCGACAAATATAAGGTTAGTCCATCCACAGAAATAACAATAAAACTGGATTTACCACTTGAGCTTGTTCACCGGGGACAAGTTTTTTTCACACGGATAGATATGGGTATAATGTTTTCACTACTTGATCATGGATACGATGATTTGGAGAGACTTGACTCTGCAGAGTTTGTACTTAACCACAGCCAACGGATTTCAGTAGTCACGGGGACTAGTTCCGTCTATGGTGTTTTGGAAGAAACACGTCTAACCAGTACACACCCAATTCAACCGTCCGAAGCCAGGGATCACCCTCGGCAACATTCAAGAAAAACCTTGAGACGGGGAGGCTACAACCTCGCGTAGCATGGGATCAAATTTTTATACGCGCGCTCTAAGGGGGTGCCCCCCCTCTCGGTCCCAACCGGAAACACCCATGCCCCCTGACCGGATGACTGGCTTTAATCCTGGGCCAAGGTACCATCATCCCGGCCTCTCTGTTTGGTGTGTACACGGAAAGAGGTTACCAACTTACTAAACCGCATCCTGGCAATGAGACATGTGGTAGCACGGAAAGGGGAAAGAACGGTAACGTGGCTCCAACCACGTTAACGTCGGAGAAAGTCGGATGACGCAAGGTTGGTATGCTACAACAGTACCACCTTGCTGCCCTTCACGTCACTACATGATTAGGCCATCTCTCATCAGAGATCATCGCAACTTTGGAACATGCGGGAAAGGAACGATAACGTGGCTCCAACCACGTTAACGTCGGAGAAAGTCGGATGACGCAAGGCTGGTATGCTACAACAGTACCACCTTGCTGCCCTTCATGTCACCACATGATTAGGCCATCTCTCATCAGAGATCATCGCGACTTTGGAACATGCGGGAAAGGAACGAGAACGTGGCTCCAACCACGTTAACGTCGGAGAAAGTCGGATGACGCAAGGCTGGTATGCTACAACAGTACCACCTTGCTGCCCTTCATGTCACCACATGATTAGGCTATCTCTCATCAGAGATCATCGCGACTTTGGAACAACCGGGTTGTTGCCTTACAAGCAACGAGGTATTTACCAATACTCATATGCCACGCACAAACTTTCACGCGAACATGCAAAACACCTGTCATATCAAATGTTCAAAACATGCTTGCCTGGTTCGGAGAAGTCGGAGTCTAGCTCGGCGAAGTTCGCGGCTCCTTCACCTCTTCCGGAACCTACGGCAATCACGAAACGGGTACTAACGTGAAAACCAACACTTGCACAGAAACTTTTCCAAATATTTTTCAAATAAATCCCATAAAAAACTAGACAAAATTTGAAGATTGTCAGAAAAAGAATCACTCAAAAACACCTTTTTATTAAAAAGTTGTAAAGGTTTCTGTCCAGGGACTTATCTGTAATGAAACAGAAAAGTTCTAGGGTTTTAACTGAGAAAACAGAAAACGCTTCGGTTGGGAATGCGCAAGCGCAAAGGAGAAAACGTATTTGCCCGAAGGCGCCAACAGAAAACGGTTCGAAGGAGAATAGGATAGAGGCTGACAGGCGGGGTCCACCTGTCAGGTTTAAAAAGCTCGCCGGCGCCCGAAGACTGCGGTGGACGCCGGCGTCGAACCATGGCGAGTTAGCAGAAACGGAGGGTACCAAGAGCTTCAGCGTCTTCTTCCGCGTCGGTGGGTGGTGGACTCGTCCAACGGGGAGCACCACGTCGACGGCGACACTATCTCCGGCGGACGGCAGCTCTGGTGAGGATGGGGAACTCCGGTGGAGGGTTGACAGCTACAAATTGAGGCGCGGGTCAGAACGAGGGATGCAAGGTGAAGCTACTGGCAAGAGAATGGAGGCGGAGGAGCACACACGGGGGCGAATCAGGCTGGATCCCGTGGTGGGTCGCGGCGACCGGAGTCGAGGAAGGAGGCCTCCTCGGGGCTCTACCAGTGGCTAGGCTTGCTCTAGGGGGAGTGCAGGGATGGTGGGTGCTCGAGTTGAAGCTCGGGGCCTCTATTTATAGGCAGATCGACGGGGTGGCCGTGAACGGAGAATCTCCGGTGAGCGATTACGGCGGAGCAGTGGATTGGCAGGAGGTTTGAGTGGCCAGGCAGCATCAGTGGAGGTTACTGGAGTCGTTTCACAGCTAAACGGGGTCGGTCTTGGCATAATGGCGTCGGTCCACGGTGAGGTGACCGCACGGGCTCAACGGCAGCAGAGAGCGCGCTCCGTGCCCTGCGGTTCACGACGAGTGCGGCAGCGCATTCGGGGGAGTGGAAGGCCACGCGGCGGGCTCCGGTGGTTTGGGCGGCGCTGGGTGGCGTCGTCGGCGCCGTGTCTCCCGCTGGCGTCCGCAAAGCCGCCGCCGGCGTCGGTCACGGGGCGGCGCACCTTCTGCGGCTCGTCGCCGACGCCCGCAAGGCGCCAGGCGTTCGTGCGGTGCAGGAACAAGAGGGCGGGGACGAGGAGCAAGGCAACGCGGTTGCACTGGCGAGATCGACGTCCTTCTCTGAAGAAAACGACAGCAGGCCACTGCAGTGTTCTCTGAACTTTCTGAACTTGACATAGACAGTGCACTGCAGGTGTTCGACAGAAGGTTTTGGCTATGAGATGAATTTTTCTGGAGTTGTAACTTGGTGAGGTGACCACTCAATGCACCCAGAGGCTGCCTGATTTTATTTGGAATTTTTGGAGGAGGTTTTGAATGAGTTTCACCAAATTTGACAAATCTGGTCCAAACTTGCAGCAGGTGTAGTTTGAAAATTTTGAACTGAAGACCAGTGGATCTTCATGGTTCTAGGTTGAGGGTTCAAAGGACTAGGAGGGGAAAAAGGTTTGGGGGCAAAAATCAAGACAGAAAGTGGAGTTCCTTTGCAAATCTCCAAGTGCTAGAAAAGGAGGCAGAAAATTATTTGAATAGAATTTAAATGGAAATAATCACATGGGGAGGTTCAACTTGCTGGATTAGGTGTAAAACATGATCCAAAGGTGAGGGAAGGGTTAGGGGAGAGGATTTGCACTAGGGCCATGGCAAGACGGAATTGTTGAAAGTGGCAAAGAATTTTCCAAAAGCCATAGTGCAAATTTTCAAGGAGATTTTCAAAAGTCATTTCCCAAGTGAAAATATTTTGTCTTGAGTCCAAGTGAAAAGCAAGAACCTCCAAGACCAAAGACAGATCTTGGTTGAATCCAAATAAAACTTTTGCCATAAAGAAAATATTTGAGAGTGAGAGTTTTCTTGAAGAAAAATTTTTGATCACTCCCCTCAAGTCAAATAAAAGCCTTTTGAAAAATCCAAATAAAAACTTGGGTGTCACAACACCTACCCCCTTAGGAAAAATCTCGTCCTCGAGATTTTTGCTGATCCTCAAATAGATATGGATACTCTGCCCGGAGGGATCTTCCCTTTCCCATGTGGCTTCATCCTCAGTGTGGTTGCTCCACTGAACCCTGAAAAATCTTGTCGTTTTCTGACGGGTCCTCCGTTCAGACTCTTCTAGAATCTTTACCGGCCTTTCTCTGTAGGTGAGATCTGGTTGCATATCAATGTCCTCATGAGGTACATGTTTTTCTGGGTTGCTCACACATTTTCTTAACTGTGAGACGTGGAACACGTCATGGACGTCTGACAGCTCCTTGGGTAGGTCTAGTTGGTAGGCTACCGTGCCTCTTCGTGCCTTTACACAAAATGGTCCAATAAATCTTGGGGCTAGCTTCCCCTTAATTTTGAACCGTTGTAGACCCCTCATAGGAGATACTCGGAGGTATACGGAATCACCGGGTTCAAAGCTGACCTCACGGTGCTTCTGATCATAGTAGCTCTTTTGGCGGCTTTGTGCTGTCTTGAGTCTGTCCCTGATCTGCTTAACTTTCTCCTCGGCCTCTTTAAGCATGTCTGGGCCGAAGATACGGCTGTCACCTGTTTCTGACCAATTCAGTGGGGTACGACACCTTCGTCCGTACAATGCTTCAAAGGGTGCCATTTGCAAGCTGGCTTGGTAACTGTTGTTGTAAGCAAATTCGGCATACGGCAAACTCTCTTCCCAACTGGATCCATAGGTGAGCACACAGGCCCTTAGCATATCCTCTAGGATCTGGTTCACACGTTCCGTCTGTCCATCAGTCTGAGGGTGGTATGCTGTACTGAAAGCTAGCTGCATGCCCAGAGCTTGTTGTAGGTGATCCCAAAATTTGGAGACGAATTGGGTGCCTCGGTCTGATATTATAGTCTTTGGGACTCCATGCAAGCAAACTATACGAGAGAGATAAAGCTTTGCCAGTCTTTGTGTGGAGTAGGTAGTCTTCACGGGAATGAAATGAGCAACCTTGGTTAGTCGGTCTGTGATAACCCATATGGCGTCATTCCCACGTTGTGATCGGGGTAATCCGACGATGAAATCCATTCCTATTTCATCCCACTTCCACTCCGGTATCCTGTTTGGCTGGAGTAGCCCTGCTGGCTTTTGATGCTCGGCCTTGATGCGCTGACATGAATCGCAACAAGCAATGAATGTGGCTATATCTCTTTTCATACCGTGCCACCAAAATCTTTCCTGAATGTCCTTGTACATTTTGGTTCCTCCAGGATGGATCGAGTATGGAGCAGTGTGGCTTTCCGTCAAGATCTGTTGCTTGAGTTCCTCAATGTTAGGCACGCAAAGTCTGTCTCGGTACCATAATGTTCCTTCACTGTCGGTGACGAACTCGGAAGGCTTACGAAGATTCATTTTCTTCTTTATGCCTTCGATGCTGGGATGTCCCTGTTGAGCCTTCTTGATTTGTTCCACCAGGGTGGGTTGTATCTCCAGATTCGATACGGTGCCCTCGGAGACTAACATCATGTTGAGCCTAGCGAACTCTCGCTGAAACTCAGGCCTCAAATTGTGCTGACCGTCACTGTCCGTGCTGGGGTTTCGACTAAGGGCATCGGCCACTACATTTGCTTTCCCTGGGTGGTAGTGAATGCCGACGTCATAGTCTTTGACCAGTTCCAACCAGCGTCGTTGGCGTAAATTCAGCTTTGGCTGTGTGAAAATATATTTGAGGCTCTTATGGTCTGTATATATTTCACAGCGATTCCCCAACAGAAAGTGCCTCCACTCCTTGAGTGCATGTATGACTGCTGCTAGCTCCAAGTCATGTGTTGGGTAATTTTCCTCATGTTTTCGTAGCTGGCTGGAGGCATATGCGACAACCTTGCCATCCTGCATTAGTACGCATCCGAGTCCTTTCCGGGATGCGTCACAATACACCTCAAAGCTCTTGTGTATGTCTGGCACAGTTAAGACTGGTGCGGTTGTCAGCTTCTTCTTGAGTTCTTGGAAGCTCTGCTCGCATGCTTCCGTCCATACAAATTTCTTGTCCTTCTTGAGTAACTGTGTTATAGGCTTCGCCACAGTGGAGAATCCTTCAATAAATCTCCTGTAATATTCGGCCATTCCTAGGAAACTCCGCACATCTGTGACGTTGGCGGGCGGCTTCCAGTCCAGTATGGCCTTGACCTTTTCTGGCTCTACGGCCACGCCTTCTTGGTTCAGTATATGGCCCAAGAAGCCAACTTGTCTTAGACAAAATTCGCACTTGCTAAATTTGGCGTACAACTGATGTTTCCTCAATTCTCCCAAAACAATTCTGAGGTGCTCGGCATGCTCTTCTGGTGTCCTTGAGTAAACTAGAATATCGTCAATGAATACCACCACAAATTTGTCCATGAATTTCATGAACACTTTGTTCATGAGGTGGACGAAATATGCGGGGGCGTTCGTTAGTCCAAAAGGCATCACTGTGAACTCGTATAACCCATATCTGGAAGTGAATGCTGTCTTGGGGATATCCTCTGTCCGTACCTTCAGTTGATGGTATCCCGATCTCAAATCAATCTTTGAAAATACCTTAGCTTGTGCGAGCTGGTCAAACAAATCATTTATCCGTGGCATCGGATATTTGTTTTTGATGGTGACCATATTGAGGGCTCGATAGTCTATACACAGTCTCAGTGTCCCATCCTTCTTCTTGGCGAACAACACAGGCGAACCCCACGGTGAGGAGCTGGCTCGAATAAATCCTTTGTCCAACAACTCCTTTATCTGCTTCTTCAACTCCACCAATTCTGAGGGTGCCATTCTATACGGCTTCTTATAGATGGGAGCGGTGCCAGGTGCTAGTTCAATGCTGAATTCTATCTCTCGGTCTGGTGGCATGCCTGGCAGTTCTTCCGCAAACACATCAGGAAACTCGCATACCACTGGAACTTTTCTCAGTTCTGCAATGTCCATTTTGTTCAGTTTTGGTTGCTGTGATCGTGGCCTTTCTTGAGCGGAAACTCTTATAGTCTTGCCGTGATGGTGAGTGAGAATCACTGTCTGATTGAAACAGTCGATGAATCCTTTGTTGGTGCTCAACCAGTCCATCCCTAAAATGACATCCAGTCCTTTACTTTCCAACACGATGAGATTCGCGTGGAATTGTAGTCCTTCGAACTCAATGACCACTCCTTGGCAGTAACCTTGAGCGATTTGCTTATTTCCGGGGGACTTGATGATCATAGATTTTTCCAATGGAAGTATCGGAAAACCATGTTGCGAAACAAAACTCTTCGAAACGAGCGAATGGGAAGCTCCAGAATCAAACAAAACCGTGGCAGGTACTGTGTTGACAGGGAACGTACCGAGCACGATGTCTGGGGCATTCTGCGCTTCTTCCCTGGTCACATGGTTCAGGTGACCCTTCCTGTGGTTGTTGCTGGGGTTGAAGTTGTTGCGCTTGGGGGCTGGATTGTTTCCACCATTGTTCGGCTTGGGTGCCGAGTCTCTTGGCTTCGGGCACTGTTTAGCATAATGCCCTTGCTGACCACAAGCATAGCAGGTGACCCCTGGACGGTATGTGAACTCCTTGTCCCTGGCATGAAACTGTCCGACGGGCCTTGGCTCAGTAGTCGTGGATCTCCTTGCGTCTGTCCTTGGGACCTCAGTCTTGCCTCGGTTGCTGCGGGCAAGAGTCGTCTTGTCCCTCTTCCGCTTACGGATATCTTCCAGACTACGGCGCTCATTCTCCAAGGTGATGGCCTTGTCCACCAGCGTCTTAAAATCAGGAAAGGTGTGCACAATCAGTTGGCATCTCAGTGCTGGTGCCAGGCCGTCCAGGAATTTTTCCATCTTCTTGCTTTCTGTCATGTGCTCGTCGTAGGCATAACGAGACAGCTGGGTGAACTGACCGTTGTATTCTGTGACTGGCATGCCTCTCTGCTTCAGGTCATCGAACTCTCTCTTCTTGATCTTTAGGATGCTTCTGGGGATGTGTGCCCCACGGAAGCCTTCCTTGAACTCTTCCCAGGTGATGTTGTGTTCCCTGGGATGCATGTGTAGGAAGTTTTCCCACCATGCTGCGGCTGCTCCAGTAAGATAGTGTGGTGCATAAAGCACCTTCTCATGATCTGAGCACTGAGCAATAATCAGTTTCCTTTCAATCTCACGAAACCAATCATCGGCTTCCAGCGGCCTATCGGTGTGAGCAAAAGTTGAGGGGCGAGTCTTCTGTAACTCGGATAACTTGGAATGTGGTTGATAGGGTTCACGGTGGTTTCCCATGTTGATGACATGGTTCATCATCTCTTGGTGTTGTTGCTGGCTTTGCTCGAAGAGACGGCATACTTGAGACAATGCTACTTCGCTGTCCTGTTGGCTGGACTGACCCTGAGTGAAATTGTTGCTGGTCTGTGTCCCGTAAACCTCTTC
The DNA here is from genome assembly GCF_002575655.3 of Aegilops tauschii subsp. strangulata. Lineage (NCBI taxonomy): Eukaryota > Viridiplantae > Streptophyta > Magnoliopsida > Poales > Poaceae > Aegilops > Aegilops tauschii. The sequence continues at coordinate 521,528,861 of NC_053039.3, forward strand.
TGGTTGATTGGGCATGGAGCGAGTCCACGGGCGAGACATTTTTCCAGTCTGGGGTATTATTTGCAAAACCCATGAGAAAAACTGTGTAGCACAAGAAAAATCTCGCAAAGGCAATAATAAAAGAGGCTTCAAGATTTTCAAAGAAACACAAATGATTTTTCATGGAGAAGAAGTGCTTAACATAAAACTTACTTGCGAAAAGCAAACACATGATACAGCATTCAGGATGCGCGTACACAATCCTGACATGTTATTAAAAACTAGCGTACTACTCCGGAAGGCAGCAAACACACCAATACAAACTAGCGTACAGATAAAACAGCACATCATACAGGCAGACATAACACGCGGCTACTCGGTGCTCTCAGTCGGAGATGGTGAAGATCTCCTTCCCCTTGCCGATGGCAAGGCTCAGCGGTCCAGGAGAGTCAACTTCCACCTCCTCTCTAGCTGGCTCCTGGCGCGTGACGCTGCGCTGCGGTGATGGTGCGGGGGCGACTGGTGGTAGAGCGTGTGCGGCAGGCGGTGCGGCTCTGACTGGAGTAGGAGCGATGACTCGGTCGAACTCCTCAGTGGTAGGCAGACGGCGAGTAGTGGCCAAAACGGCCGGTGCATAAGAGGCTGAAGACGAGACGAATGTCAGAGGCGGCGCCGTGTGGAGAAGCTCCTTCCTGCTGGCAGGACCACCCCGGACTAAGTCCATGCGGGCAGCCACAAGATCATCTACAAGGTTGTCGAAAGACTCCTCCAGAGCCTTGAGATACTCCACAACCATCTCGATGGCTTCATCTCGCTCTCCCCGATGGCAGGCGAACGCATAGTGGCTGGTATAAGGCACATGGCATGGGAGGTAGCGGTAGCGACGAGTCTTCATCGTAGGAAGGATGTCCCGAAGGCGAGCTATCGCCTCACGGGCAGCCATCTGCATGGCATGCCTCTCCGTAGGCATGGCCCTTCCCACAAAACGGAAGTGGCGAGCAGCAGAACGTCCTCCCTTGAACTGCACCACAGCTTGGTGCATAGACACATCGTCACTGAGCTTGTGCTGGTAAAGTGTGAACTCCGGGCGAGCTGCTGGCCCGATCGCGAGCTTGGTGATGGAGACGAGGAGCTTGACAAACCCCTCGGGCACGTTGGTGAATACTCGGTTCTCACAGCTGCTGCCAGCCATCTACAAAAGTAGGCAAAAATTCTGAGTAGTCATGTCATAAATTTATGATGACCAACAGAAAATAGCTACAATTGCAAAATGTTGAAAAAGCACAAAAGACGCTAATAACCGATTAGCGATCGCACCTAGTGGCTTCCTACAGTCAGCCTGGCTCTGATACCAAGCTTGTCACGACCGGTTTTTCAATAAAATAATTATTGAGAGACCAATCCCTTTTACGGACCAGCGAGGAAGAATTCCTTCTCACTGGTAGACAATATCTTGGTCACAGAAGAAAAATACCAGGAGTACTAAATATAATACAAGGTTGAGCAGAGACTGCCCAACAATTTATTACATGCATGCCGATAAAACAAGACGGCGGGAAAGGTGGCAAACTACTAACTCACGATGATAACGGTGGTGGAAATACCATCGCGAAGTGAGTGATATGATTCCAGAAGACTACAACTCTTCGAGCGTCGGAGTGAGGCTCGAGAAGACTTATTGCGGGTGGCGGAAGCGTATACAAAACGAGTGACCAATATCCGGGATCGCGCAGGACTGACTGGGACTCCTCTAGGCATCGAACGCGCTATCAAACTCTTCATCCAAGAGATCGCCTTCGTCAACATCTGGCCAAATCAACAAGCCAGGTGAGTACTATGAAAGTACTCGCAAGACAGTTCGGACATAAGGTATAACAAATGTAAACATGAAGCACATGAACAAGTTAACCAGTGCGATCAGACATAGAGATAATAAATACTGGGTACCAAGCGAGGGTCTGAATGACGCCTCGAGCGGAAACTGCAGAATAGTAATACTGGTGCCAAACGAGTGTCTGAAAGACTCCTCGAGCGGAAAATGCGGAATAATACTGGTGCCAAACGAGTGTCTGAAAGACTCCTCGAGCGGAAAATGCGGAATAATAATACTGGTGCCAAACGAGTGTCTGAAAGACTCCTCGAGCGGAAAATGCGGAATAATAATACTGGTGCCAAACGAGTGTCTGAAAGACTCCTCGAGCGGAAAATGCGGAATAATAATACTGGTGCCAAACGAGTGTCTGAAAGACTCCTCGAGCGGAAAATGCGGAATAATAATACTGGTGCCAAACGAGTGTCTGAAAGACTCCTCGAGCGGAAAATGCGGAATAATAATACTGGTGCCAAACGAGTGTCTGGAAGACTCCTCGAGCGGAAAATGCGGAATGATAATGCCACAGTCGGGCGTCGGGGCGACACCACATAAAGGGCTTATAACAGAAAATAAAGACAGTGCATGCCACAGTCGGACGTCTAAGCGACATCACGTAAAGGGCTTATATTTAAAGTGAGAAACGAGTACACGCCACAGTCGGACGTCTGCGCGACGTCACATAAAGGGCTTATATCACAGCTCAATAATACAATCGTTCGGGAACATAAATTATCACAAGCATGCGACAAATATAAGGTTAGTCCATCCACAGAAATAACAATAAAACTGGATTTACCACTTGAGCTTGTTCACCGGGGACAAGTTTTTTTCACACGGATAGATATGGGTATAATGTTTTCACTACTTGATCATGGATACGATGATTTGGAGAGACTTGACTCTGCAGAGTTTGTACTTAACCACAGCCAACGGATTTCAGTAGTCACGGGGACTAGTTCCGTCTACGGTTATTTGGAAGAAACACGTCTAACCAGTACACACCCAATTCAACCGTCCGAAGCCAGGGATCACCCTCGGAAACATTCAAGAAAAACCTTGAGACGGGGAGGCTACAACCTCGCGTAGCATGGGATCAAATTTTTATACGCGCGCTCTAAGGGGGTGCCCCCCCTCTCGGTCCCAACCGGAAACACCCATGCCCCCTGACCGGATGACTGGCTTTAATCCTGGGCCAAGGTACCATCATCCCGGCCTCTCTGTTTGGTGTGTACATGGAAAGAGGTTACCAACTTACTAAACCGCATCCTGGCAATGAGACATGTGGTAGCACGGAAAGGGGAAAGAACGGTAACGTGGCTCCAACCACGTTAACGTCGGAGAAAGTCGGATGACGCAAGGTTGGTATGCTACAACAGTACCACCTTGCTGCCCTTCACGTCACTACATGATTAGGCCATCTCTCATCAAAGATCATCGCAACTTTGGAACATGCGGGAAAGGAACGATAACGTGGCTCCAACCACGTTAACGTCGGAGAAATTCGGATGACGCAAGGCTGGTATGCTACAACAGTACCACCTTGCTGCCCTTCATGTCACCACATGATTAGGCCATCTCTCATCAGAGATCATCGCGACTTTGGAACATGCGGGAAAGGAACGATAACGTGGCTCCAACCACGTTAACATCGGAGAAAGTCGGATGATGCAAGGCTGGTATGCTACAACAGTACCACCTTGCTGCCCTTCATGTCACCACATGATTAGGCCATCTCTCATCAGAGATCATCGCGACTTTGGAACAACCGGGTTGTTGCCTTACAAGCAATGAGGTATTTACCTATACTCATATGCCACGCACAAACTTTCACGCGAACATGCAAAACACCTGTCATATCAAAATGTTCAAAACATGCTTGCCTGGTTCGGAGAAGTCGGAGTCTAGCTCGGCGAAGTTCGCGGCTCCTTCACCTCTTCCGGAACCTACGGCAATCACGAAACGGGTACTAACGTGAAAACCAACACTTGCACAGAAACTTTTCCAAATATTTTTCAAATAAATCCCATAAAAAACTAGACAAAATTTGAAGATTGTCAGAAAAAGAATCACTCAAAAACACCTTTTTATTAAGAAGTTATAAAGGTTTCTGTCCAGGGACTTATCTGTAATGAAACAGAAAAGTTCCAGGGTTTTAACTGAGAAAACAGAAAACGCTTCGGTTGGGAATGCGCAAGCGCAAAGGAGAAAACGTATTTGCCCAAAGGCGCCAACAGAAAACGGTTCGAAGGAGAATAGGATAGAGGCTGACAGGCGGGGTCCACCTGTCAGGTTTAAAAAGCTCGCCGGTGCCCGAAGACTGCGGTGGACGTCGGCGTCGAACGACGGCGAGTTAGCAGAAACGGAGGGTACCAAGAGCTTCAGCGTCTTCTTCCGCGTCGGTGGGTGGTGGACTCGTCCAACGGGGAGCACCACGTCGACGGTGACACTATCTCCGGCGGACGGCGGCTCGGGTGAGGATGGGGAACTCCGGTGGAGGGCTGCAAGCTACAAATTGAGGCGCGGGTCAGAACGAGGGATGCAAGGTGAAGCTACTGGCAAGAGAATGGAGGCGGAGGAGCACACACGGGGGCGAATCGGGCTGGATCCCGTGGCGGGTCGCGGCGACCGGAGTCGAGGAAGGAGGCCTCCTCGGGGCTCTACCAGTGGCTAGGCTTGCTCTAGGGGGTGTGCAGGGATGGTGGGTGCTCGAGTTGAAGCTCGGGACCTCTATTTATAGGCAGATCGACGGGGTGGCCGTGAACGGAGAATCTCCGGCGAGCGATTACGGCGGAGCAGTGGATTGGCAGGAGGTTTGAGTGGCCAGGCAGCATCAGTGGAGGTTACTGGAGTCGTTTCACAGCTAAACGGGGTCGGTCTTGGCGTAATGGCGTCGGTCCACGGTGAGGTGACCGCACGGGCTCAACGGCGGTAGAGAGCGCGCTCCGTGCCCTGCGGTTCACGACGAGTGCGGCAGTGCATTCGGGGGAGTGGAAGGCCACACGGCGGGCTCCGGTGGTTTGGGCGGCGCTGGGTGGCGTCGTCGGCGCCGTGTCTCCCACTGGCGTCCGCAAAGCCGCCGCCGGCGTCGGTCACGGGGCGGCGCACCTTCTGCGGCTCGTCGCCGACGCCCGCAAGGCGCCAGGCGTTCGTGCGGTGCAGGAACAAGAGGGCGGGGACGAGGAGCAAGGCGACGCGGTGGCACTGGCGAGATCGACGTCCTTCTCTGAAGAAAACGACAGTAGGCCACTGCAGTGTTCTCTGAACTTTCTGAACTTGACATAGACAGTGCACTGCAGGTGTTCGACAGAAGGTTTTGGCTATGAGATGAATTTTTCTGGAGTTGTAACTTGGTGAGGTGACCACTCAATGCACCCAGAGGCTGCCTGATTTTATTTGGAATTTTTGGAGGAGGTTTTGAATGAGTTTCACCAAATTTGACAAATCTGGTCCAAACTTGCAGCAGGTGTAGTTTGAAAATTTTGAACTGAAGACCAGTGGATCTTCATGGTTCTAGGTTGAGGGTTCAAAGGACTAGGAGGGGAAAAAGGTTTGGGGGCAAAAATCAAGACAAAAAGTGGAGTTCCTTTGCAAATCTCCAAGTGCTAGAAAAGGAGGCAGAAAATTATTTGAATAGAATTTAAATGGAAATAATCACATGGGGAGGTTCAACTTGCTGGATTAGGTGTAAAACATGATCCAAAGGTGAGGGAAGGGTTAGGGGAGAGGATTTGCACTAGGGCCATGGCAAGAGGGAATTGTTGAAAGTGGCAAAGGATTTTCCAAAAGCCATAGTGCAAATTTTCAAGGAGATTTTCAAAAGTCATTTCCCAAGTGAAAATATTTTGTCTTGAGTCCAAGTGAAAAGCAAGAACCTCCAAGACCAAAGACAGATCTTGGTTGAATCCAAATAAAACTTTTGCCATAAAGAAAATATTTGAGAGTGAGAGTTTTCTTGAAGAAAAATTTTTGATCACTCCCCTCAAGTCAAATAAAAGCCTTTTGAAAAATCCAAATAAAAACTTGGGTGTCACAAAAGATGTGGCAGAACGTCTTCGGGCACTTAGGAAAACTCAAGTTCAAGGAAAACAAACACTAACTATTTTTCCTTGGGGGTGGAGGAACAAGCCAGCAGCTCAAAACAACTGGCAATCTTCTAGCTCAGTTACGCCACAATCTTTGACATCCAATTTGTGCTTCCAGTTCTCTCTTAGTGAGATGAAATCTGCGACAAGAAACTTTGATGAGTCATACCTTATTGGTCATGGTGGATCTGGTAGAGTTTACTACGGAATGATTGATGGGGGAGCAACCAAGATGGTGGCTATCAAACGTGGCAGAGTTGAGGAGGATGTGAGCAAGTTCCAGACAGAGATAGCAATGACGGCAAAGCTCCACCACCATCATCTCGTATCACTTATGGGTTACTGCAAAGAGGAAAATGAGTTGATACTGATCTACGACTACATGGCTCGTGGAACCCTGCGTGGGAACCTTTACGCTAACAACACCAAGGAGCCACCACTTACTTGGAGGCAGCGTCTAGACGTCTGCATCGGTGTTGCTCGTGCCCTGCACTACCTTCACGAGTGTTCCATCATCCATAATGACGTGTCCACGACAAACATTCTCCTAGATGAGAGATTGGTTGGCAAGATTCCAATTAAAGTCTATCTGCCGCAGGATAACTCCCATGTGAGCACGCAGCTTCTGGGAAGTATCGGTTTTTTCGATCCCGAATATCTCTGCACTGGGCAACTAACAGAGAAATCCAATGTATATTCTTTTGGTGTCGTGCTGTTTGAGGTTTTGTGTGCTCGGGCTGCTTATGATTATAGTCTTTCAGAAAGACAAGCTAATCTGGTATATTGCGCCCTTAGTTGCCAGAAGAAGGGCATCCTTAATCTGATTGTTGATCCCTATCTTTTAGGAAAGATTGCTCCGCGGTGCTTCAAGAAATTTGTGGAGATTGCTGAGAAATGTGTTAGTGATCGTGGTATTGATCGCCCTACAATGCGAGAAGTGTTTGAGAACCTGGAGCTGTGTCTTGCAGAACAAAGCGGAAGCCTTGGTGATGAGATGCTGGGTGTAAATGACACTAATGGTCCTTCAAGGACAGAACGTCTGCTGAACCTGGAGATGTACCTTGCAGAAGACGATGGTATCAACCTTCAAAGATGATGGCATAGAATGGGGATTTGATGGCGGTGTGGATTCCGATTCCGAATTGCCAATACCACCATGAGCAGGCAGGAAGTGGCCGCCAATTTTCCTACTGTCAGTGCTCTCTCCACTGACAGATCATGGCAGAGAATTACTCCATACATGTATACTGCAATTTCTGACGGTCCCTTTCTTTTCTGAAGCGAGTATTTCGTGTTATGTCTGTGTTCATGCTTTTCATTATCCGGGTGTTGTAATGGATTTTTCAGGCCGTTCGCCTGCACTATTATTATGTCCTGTTAGTCTTGCGCTGGCTACAGTTTTCAGTTGGGTCATCATCATTATGCATAAAACTGGTTCCTTTGTTTCGTCCCTTTGATCGTACTGTACTAGCATCTTGTTCCGTCTGAGTGTTAGGGTGCAGAAGAAGTTGCGCAGAAGGCTGAAGCAGATCAGAAGCGAGAACCCGACAATTCCTGCTGCTGCATGGCTATGAAAAACCTGCAATCAGCTCAAGCATAAGATTTTCTTCTGGCTGCTTATCAATAACAGGCTGAATACTAGAGAACTGCTCCAGAGGAAGAGCTTTTTCACTGAGGACTGCACATGTGTCATGTGTGATCAGCAAGTCTTGGAGACAAGAGATTACTTGTTCTTTCATCGTCCCTTAGCCAAACCATGTTGGCAATACATCTGCCCCAGTTGGTCTCCCCTGTCTGTCTGCAGGTATTCAAGATCAGCTCAGTCAGATAGTTCGCCTGCTCAATCTTCCATTTGCAATGGATGTCATCATACTGATTGCTTCAGTGGTTACTTCTAAGAGCAAAAAGAAAATCCTATGCTACTCTGCCAGATACCCTTAGTTGCTTGTGCTGGTAATTTCACAGTTGCCATACAAAGTAGTGGGACGAATTTTATAATAGCTCAGATGTAGTTACAATGCTGTTAAGTAGTGTTGTTAGATTGATCTTCTAGATAAGGGTATGTAGCTCAGATGGTAGAGCGCTCGCTTAGCATGCGAGATGTATTGGGATCGATACCCCACTTCTCCATTATTCTGTCTTTTTATTTTTGCAAATCTGAACACTGAAATGTACTGTAGAATTCAAATTCCTCCACATCAAGTTATCACATTTTCCTTGGATGATGGAACATCTTTGTCAAAACTGTCACCGCGTGAGCTACAAACCTTCATGCATTGCTCAAAATGAAAAAACCTTCATGCAGATGATAATGAGCTGAGATTTTGCATTCACCTGGTACATAAAAGGCCATCATACATAAAAAAAGAGAACAAAGCCAACAAAGCGCATCTGGTGTAGTGGTATCATAGTACCCTCCCACGGTACTGACCAGGGTTCGATTCCCTGGATGCGCATTTATTTATTTGCTCATCTTGTTTTGTATGGACTTTCAGATAAGCAGAGCAGGGCATGACGCACAATGGATTTCTTTCTCTGCTGTTTTGTTGTACTTGTTTTTGATACTCCTAGGCCCTGGTTTTCTTTTTCTTTCTTTGTACATAACAATTATTTGAAAATTTATAAAAATATGGGGAGAAACTATAGTTATAGCTTCAGGAGCAGTGAAACGATGAACGGCCGAAAGCTGTTCCACCATGAGCCCTGCCCTGGGTGTTTTTTCCTTTGCGGCATAACCCCTGGGTGTCTGACAATAGTTACATTTCTGGATTTCCATTTGTTCGCGGGCATAGGTTCGTTTTCGTCGCGGAAAATCTTGCCGTTGCGCCGCTTCCACGGATTCTATATGGCGGAGATCAACGCTGTAGAACGAACTTTTGCAAAGATGAGAGCCGTTCCAAAAATCACGAACCTTGCTGCAACTGTGAACATCGGAGTGAAGAAAAATGGTTGAAGCCCATCCAATGTCAGGCCAACCCAGGAGACACCAAACATACAGTGTAAAAGTACTACTGCATACAGGGTAATCCGAGAAACCAACTTCTCCTGCTGCTACCCAAAGAACAAGGCACAAGTCATCAGTATTAATGAGGACGTGCCCTAAGGTTCAAGCTTTGATCTGCAACAACAACAACAAGAACAAAGCCTTTAGTCCCAAACAAGTTGGGATAGGCTAGAGGTGAAACCCATAAGATCTCGCAACCAACTCATGACTCTGCCACATGGATAGCAAGCTTTCACGCACCCCTGTCCATAGCTAGCTCTTTGGTGATACTCCATTCCTTCAGGTCTCTGTTAACGGACTCCTCCCATGTCAAATTCGGTCTACCCCACCCTCTCTTGACATTCTCCACACACTTTAGCCATCCGCTATGCACTGGAGCTTCTGGAGGCCTGCGCTGAATATGCCCAAATCATCTCAGACGATGTTGGACAAGCTTCTCTTCAATTGGTGTTTTTTAGAAAAGGAGGATGACCCCCGGCCTCTGCATCTGGACGATGCATACGGCCACTTTATTAATTATTCTCACAAGACCTTACAAAGTCATACATCAGTAAGACTAAAGCCGCCGTCTAAGCAACAAACAGTCGCTACACCTATCCAGTTGATGAAGGGGCACAGATAGCCTGGGCCTAATACCAAACAGACATCACAGCCAAGCCTAACATCTAAGACCTAAGACCCCAACCTAGCCACTTGCCGGGTCTGGGGCACACACTGGTCTGGCGTGCTCTCAGAGGTCGCCGCCGCCAACTGCCACCGCTACATCTTCAGAACCGTACTGATGCATCAACCTTGCTCGGTCTAGCTATCGTCGACGCCACCACGGCGCCCAACGGCACCTCCTCCCTGCGCGCAAACAGCTGAGCACGTCGCGGTCGCCACTAATACACCTCAGCGCCATGCTGCCAAGTACCACCAGCCAACACAGCTGTGACGCCCGGATAATTAAGCTACAATAATTCCCTGCTAATGATGCCATGTCATCGCTTTTACTGTTGCTAGGTCCTACGTTGATTCAAACCAATTCTAAATTCAAGTTTAAAATAAAGTCAAACAATAAAAGTTTTCAAATGTCAAATCTAAAATGTGCAAACTATTGTAAATAATTCATAAGTATTGTTGGTGAAGAACCAAATTTTTATTAAAAATTTAAGTGCTCAAAATTAATGAAAATAGTAGCTAAAACAATTAGTTAAATGCCTTTTCTTATTTTATAAATTAGCAAACTATTTTGTTTGGGAGTAGCACTTTTTGTGGCAGAGGTATAAATAATATAATAATTTAGAAACTACTTTTGTATTTTAACTAACTAAAGTATTGTGGAAATTAAATAAACATGTAAAAAGAAAATAAAAGAAAAGAAAACAGAAATAAAACAAAGCCCCCCTCCCTTGGGCCGGGTGGCCCATCTATCTAGCAGGCCTGCACAGCCTAGCCCAACACCCCCCTGTTTTCCCCTTCCTCCTGCTACAGAAGCAAACGACGCCGTGGCGGCCATCCACGGCGCCATGGCCGCGGTGGCGACCATCGGCGCCCCCTCCCACCTATTTAGCCGACCCCGGCGCCCCCTTCTTCCCCTGGAACCCTAACCCCTCTTTCCTCGACGCCCCCAACCCCCCTCCCAGATCCACCTTCTCTCCCCCTCGCTACACCGAACCGCCATCGCCATGACCAAGCTCACCGGCGTGGCCTCCGTCACCCCGCGCCCTGGGCCTGTGTCCAGCAGTTCTTCTGTGCTCCTCTGCTTCGCCTACGACCCTCGATTGACGAGGAGGACCACTAGCGCCGTCGCCCACTTCGTCTTCTTTCTCGGATCACCGTCGCCGTTCGCCGTTGATCCGGCAAAACCTCTGCGCTCCTAAGCTCCCGCCGGCCACCGTGTGCCGCAACGTGAGCTCTCCCTCGACTCCACTGTTTTCCCCCTTCGGTTCGTCGCCTAAGTCGCCGTAGCCGCCGTACCCGAGCACCCGCAGCGAGCTGCGTGGACACGCTCACCGCATGGCGGTCGCGCCCTACATGCCTTGCCCGCGCGCCCCGACGCCTTCCTCGCGCAGGCTCACAGCCGCCGCTCAGCTCCTGCCATTGCTGTCGCTGCTTGCGTTGCGCTACTACCTACCGTTGTTGTCTGCTGCTGCTTCGCCCCGCCTCCGCTCGTCGTGGCTGGCCGCGCCCGCCTGTCCGACGCTCAGCCCCGTGACCGCACCGGCCGCGCCCAGCCGCGCTGTCCCGCGCTCACCCCGCGGCCCTCAGCCGCACGCCGCGCCCTGGGCTGCGCCAGCCACGCCCCCGCCGCGGCGTGGCCGCCACCGCCCGGCCCCTGCAGGCGAACGGCCTGAAAAATCGCCACGCCCCCGCTGTTGCGGCTCTACTTCGGCCAAGCCGCCACCGCCGTCGCTGGCACCCCGCCTCTGCAGCCCCACACCTCGCCCCGCTCCGGCTCCGGCCTGCCGCGCCTCGCCGGCGTCCCGTCAGCCTCCGGCCGGGTCCGCCTCGTCGGGCTCCCGAGGCGCCTGGCACCCACGCCCGTACCGTTAGCCCGCTAAGGCCTTAGTGCCACTACACGTGGGGCCCGCCCCTGTAATAAATAAAAAGAAAGATTTTAAAAATGTAAATATATATAATTAATTAATTAATTAGTTAATTAATTTGGTTTAATTTAGCCTAATTAACTTAATTACCTAGTTAACTAGAGGATTAACTCATGAGCCTATGACAGGGGGGCCCACCCCCTGTTGACCAGTCAAACGTTGACTGGTCAACCGGGACCCCCTGGCCCACCTGTCAGCCTCTGCTACACTTCTGTGTACGCAGAGCTGGGTACCCATAGCAATTTGTTATTAATTTTCGAATTAGTAATAATTTCAGAATATTGTTTAAATCTTTGAAAAATCATAGAAAATAATCCGTAACTCGGATGAAGAAGTTTTATACATGAAAGTTGCTCAGAACGACGAGACAAATCCGAATATGCTCTCCGTTCATCTGTCACATGCCCCTAGCATAGCGAACATGGAACTTTCCCCCTCCGGTCCGCCTGTCCAAAAATGCCTAACTCCGGGAAAACTTTCCGGATGTTATCCCCCTTCACCGGTATCGTGTAGCACCGCGTTAGAACACCCCTAGCCCTACGTGTTACCGTTGTCATGCATTTGTGTTGCATCTGTTTGCATTAGATTTACTGTTTCTTCCTCCTCTTCTCTCCGGTAGACCCCGAGACCGTTGATGATGCCCCTGTGATCGACTACGTCGACGACGACCCTTCTTCCCTTTCAGCGGAGCTTCCAGGCAAGCCCCCCCTTTGATCATCCCGATATCGCCCATTCCATTCTCTCATGCTTGCATTAGATTTTGCTACTGTTATTGATTTCTCCTATTCTGATGCATAGCCTGCTTTTGTATCTGCTATTGTTACCTACCTGCTTATCCTAAACTGCTTAGTATAGGTTGGTTAGTGATCCATCAGTGACCCCCACCTTGTCCTTGTTGCCCCTGCTTCATCATCGACGACTCGATCAACGTGATCGACGACCAGAGCCCGACACCTCACATCACATCACGCCCCTTTTGTTGCTCGACTCTGCAGAGCTACTATCGAGTGCCGCCGTCATCTCGAAGCGGTCAGGGGCGGATGTCCCCAAGATCCCGCTGGAGGACTCTGCCAAGAAGTGGCAGAACTCCTTCTTCTACGTCCGCAACCTTGGTGCGGATCGCATCAACCTTCCGGCCTTCGCCATCGCACCACCGCGGGCGAAGACGAACTGGGGCTACTCGCCCAGGCGCCCGTCGGAGGAGATCGTTAATCTCTGCGAGCGGGTGACGGTGATGAGGACGCAGGAGGGGCTCATCGGCACCGACCTCCTCGCCGCGTTCATCATGCGCTGGGTCCTTCCGCTTCAGGGGCGCTCCTGCCTCATCGGCGAGATGGTCGGCCTTCAAGACCCCAACCGCATGGGATCGATGTGGCTGTCCGTGGAGCAGGTCGTGCGTGGCGTGAATGACATCTCCAAGGCCAACCTTGGGGAGGACTGGCGGTTCGGGAAGGCGCCGTACAGCCAGTCGAACCCGGCACCGCGGGTGAGTGTCTGATCTTCTTACTTTGCTGCCGCGCACCTTCTCATCCGTCCTGACGCGATGCGGGGGGTACTTCTGAACGCGATTCGGCATCCTTACGCCCGGGCCCCGTCGCAGGTGGAGCCGGTGGCGCCAGAGGAGCTCGCGGCTCATGGCAGGGAGGAGGAGGCCGAGTCCGACGCCGGCGCTGGGCGTCGCGCGGGTAAGTCTCGTGTTTTTCTTCATGTGTCTTGAATTGCTGACCGCGGCACGGAACGGTCGGTGCTGACGCCAGTTGTCGGTGTAGTGGCGTTGGGCGGGGGAGGCGGCGACGCGGGTGGAGCCGGGTCCCCGCATGGGGCGGTGCCGAGCCGCCCGCATGGGAAAGACAGCGTCGCGCCGCGACCCCGGGCCCCGAAGCGCACGGCGGACCCGGCCGGGGCCGGGAGGCCGGCCAAGAGGAAGCGCGGCGGCGGGCACAGGAGGCCGGGTCGAGCGAGTCGGACCGGTGGCCGGGTTCAGTGGTATAGTGATGCAAGAAAATAGGGACACAATAAATTGGTCGACAAGAGGCAGCCCTTGAGTCTCGTTCGGGGACCCCATAGTTTCATGCGTTTACAAAAGGCGATGACACATACGCTCGTGCGGCTAACTGTAAAATGGGCGGAGGAGTTCCGCGTTCCACGGCCGGGTCGTTTCTTCACCGGCGGTGTCCTTCTTGCGCTTCCTTGACTTGCGTGCGTCGATGAGGTAGTAGGCGTTGCGGTCGCGCAAGGCCCTGCTCACGATGAATGGGCCCTCCCATGGAGGGGACAGCTTGTGCTGGCCTGCCTGCTCTTGGACGAGTCAGAGGACGAGGTCGCCCTCGCGGAATGCGAGGGGCTTGATCTTCTTGATGTGGTAGTGCCTCAGGCCTTGCTGGTAGATGGCCGAGCGACTGAGCGCCAGGAGGCATGCTTCTTTGAGCAGGTCGACGCCATCTTTGCGGGCTTCTCTGGCTTCGGCTTCGGTGTACATCGCGACGCGTGGCGAGTCAAACTCGACGTCGGTCGGGATGACGGCTTCGGCTCCGTAGACGAGGAAGAACGGGGTGAGCCCGGTCGACCGATTCGGCGTGGTGCGTAGACTCCAAAGAACGGCTGGCAACTCGTCAAGCCAGCTGCCGGGTGAGCGGATGAGCGGCTCGACGAGTCGCGGCTTGATGCCGGACAGGATGAGTCCATTGGCCCGCTCGACCTGCCCGTTGGACTGCAGATGCGCAACGGAGGCCAGGTCGAGGCGGATGCCGGAGACGGAGCAGTATTGCTCGAGCGTGCCCTTGGCGAAGTTGGTGCCGTTGTCGGTGATGATGCTGTTCGGCATGCCGTAGCGCACCGCTATGTCCTTGATGAACCGGACGGTTGTTGGCCCGTCCAGTTTCTTGATTGGTCTTGCCTCGATCCACTTGGTGAATTTGTCCACTGCCACCAGCAAGTGCGTCATGCCGCCTCGAGCGGTTTTGAAGGGTCCCACCATGTCGAGTCCCCAGACCGCGAAGGGCCAGGCGATCGGTATGGTGCGGAGTGCTGACGCCGGCTGGTGGCTGCGTTTGCTGAAGCGCTGCCATCCCTCACACTTGAGGATGAGCGACTCGGCATCTTGGAGGGCCGTGGGCCAGTAGAAACCGTGGCGGAACGCCTTGGCCATCAGGGATCGTGATGCGGCGTGGTGCCCACACTCGCCCTGATGTATGTCGATGCCCCGTTCCTGCTCGACGCAGCGCTGGAACACGCCGGTGGAGCTGCGCTTGACGAGCTCGTTGTTGATGATGCTATAGGCGGACGCCCGGCGCTGCACTTGCCGAGCTTCGGTCTCGTCCATGGGGAGAACCCCGTTCTCCAAAAATTCTGATATTGGGAGGGCCCAAGATGGAGCCGCAACCACGGCGAAGACGGCCACCAGGGTGGGTTCCGAGTCGGCAGCCCCCGAGCCGGGTTGAGCAGCCCCCGGGTCGGGGATGGCGACGGCCGGGTCCGGGACGATGGTGGCCGGGTCGAGCTGAGCAGCCCCCGGGCCGGGTTCAACAGTCCCCGGGCCGGGTTGAGGTGCGGCCGGGTCGTCTGGAACGTGGATGGACTCGGAGTCCGGCGATGGCTTGACGGACGGCTCGCGCAAGTGCTCGAGGGAGACGTCGGACGGGATGGCTTGTCGTGACGAGGCGATCTTGGCGAGCGTGTCGGCTGCTTCATTCTCCGCGCGCGGGACGTGGAAGAACTCGCAGCCCTCAAAGGATCCGGACAGCTTCTGGACGAGGAAGCGGTAGCTTCCCATGTTGGAGTCGCGGGCGTCCCATTCGCCGGAGCATTGCTGCACCACCAGGTCTGAGTCGCCGTAGCACAGGATGCGCCGGATGCCGAGTTCCTTGGCAAGTCAGAGGCCGTGCACAAGGGCTTCGTACTCGGTGACGTTGTTGGAGGCGGCGAAGTGGATCTGGAGCACGTAGCGGAGCCGGTCGCCCTTCGGGGACGACAGTACGATGTCGGGCCCCAAGCTGAGTCGCATTTTGGACCCGTTGAAGTGCATGCGCCAATGCGTCGAGTCGGGAGGCGGCAGCAAGTACTGGGTCTCGGTCCAGTCGACGAGGAAGTCGGCCAGGGCTTGACACTTGATCGCGGTGCGGGGCTCGTAGAGGATGGTGTGGCCGGCTAGCTGGATCGCCCACTTGGCAACCCGGCCAGAGGCATCCCGGCACCCGATGATTTCTTTGATAGGAGCCATGCTGACCACGGTGACGACGTGCTCTTGGAAATACTGCTTCAGCTTCTTGGCGGTGAAGTACACGTCGTAACACATCTTCTGGTAGTGCGGGTAGTTCTGCTTGGAGATGGAGAGCACCTCGCTCAGGTAGTAGACTGGGCGCTGGACGGCTTGGATCTTGCCCTTCTCTGGTCGCTCGACCACCAGCACCGTGCTGACCGCCTGCGAGGTCGCGGCTATGTAGAGCAACAGTGGCTCCTTGTCGGTCGGCGCGGCCAGGACTGGTGCGGTGGAGAGCATGCGCTTGAGGTCTTGGAAGGCCTCGTCTGCCTTGCCGTTCCATTCGAACAGGCTCGTCTTCTTCATGAGCTGGTACAGGGGTAGCGCCCTCTCGCCCAGCCGGCTTAGAAACCGGCTGACCGAGGCCAAGCATCCGGTGAACTTCTGGATATCGCGCAGCTGAGCCGGCTTGCCCATGCGCTCGATGGCCTTGATCTTCTCCAGGTTCGCCTCAATGCCGCGTTCCGAGACGAGGAAGCCGAGTAGCTTTCCGGCCGGGACGCCGAAGACGCATTTTTCCGGGTTAAGCTTGACCTTGTATTCGCGGAGGTTGGCGAAGGTTTCCTTCAAATCGTCGAGGAGCGTGAGGTGCTGCTTGGTCTTCACCATGATGTCGTCCACGTATACGTGGATATTGCGGCCGAGTTGCGGCAGCAGGCATTTCTGCATGCAGCGCTGGAAGGTGGCGCCGGCGTTCTTCAAGCCGAACGACATGGTGATGTAGCAATACGCCCCAAAGGGCGTGATGAAGGACGTCTTCAGGGCGTCGGCCGGGTCCAGCTTGATCTGGTGGTAGCCGGAGTAAGCGTCCAGGAAGGACAGGAGCTCACACCTGGCGGTCGAGTCGATGACTTGGTCGATCCGCGGGAGGGCGAACGGATCCTTGGGACAGGCCTTGTTGAGGCTGGTGTTGTCGATACACATGCGCCAGGTCTTGTTCTTCTTCAGGACGAGGACTGGATTGGCCAGCCACTCGGGGTGAAACACTTCCATTATGAAGCCGGCCGCCAAAAGCTTGGTGACCTCTTCATCAATGGTTCTTCTCTTCTCTTCGGAAAATCGTCGTAGGGGTTGACGGACAGGCTTGGCGTCCTTGCAGACGTGAAGTTTGTGCTCGGCGTACTTCCTCGGGATACCCGGCATGTCCTTGGGGGTCCACGCGAAGATATCCCGATTCTCACGGAGGAAGTAGATGAGCTCGCCTTCCTATTTGCTGTCGAGGGGTGCGCCTATGACAACGTACTTGCTGCAGCTGGGGTCTTCCGGGTTGAGCTTCACTTTCTTGGTCTCCTTGGAGGGCTTAAAGGCGGCCTCGTCGGCCGGGTCCGGGGTCGGGATCGACGCGGCGGAGGCCTCGCCTGCCAGGGCGACGATCCGGTCGAGCTGGCGTCGCTCCTTGGCAATGACCAGCGACTCGGCCAACTTGGCACCGTCTCGGGCGCACTCCAGGGACTTGCGGTAATCGCCGGTGACGGTGATGAGGCCCTTGGGACCCGGCATCTTCATCTTCAGGTACGCGTAGTGGGGAACCTCCATGAACTTGGCGAGCGCAGGCCGGCCCAGCAACGCGTGATACGCGCTGGACAGGTCCACCACCTCGAACCAGATCGGTTCGCGCCGGAAGTGGCTGCTGTCACCGAACAGGACATCTAGCCGGACCCGGCCAATGGGGGAGCAGGAGAGGCCGGGCACGATGCCGTGGAAGATCGTTCGGGTTGGCTCCAGGTCCTCGGCCTTGAGGCCGAGCTTGGTCATCGTGTCACAGTAGAGGATGTTGATGATGCTGCCGCCGTCGATGAGGACTCGGGAGAACTTGCACGTGCGCCGCGCGACGATGCTGGGGTTGAGGACGAGGGCGTAACCACCTGGGCTCGGCATGACTGCTGGGTGATCCTCCTGGCTCCAGGTGATCGGGCAATCCGACCAATGCATGAACTCCGGCTTGGCCGGGACGACGGTGTTCACCTCCTGCCGAAGGAGGGGCTCGCTGCGCTTGTCATCGCCGAGGCTGGTGAAGACGACGTAGGCCGCGCTCTTGTCCGGGTAGGCGTCATCGCGCATCGCTCCGCCAGCTGGAGGCGGCGATGGAGGCGGAGGCGGCTATCCCGCGCCTGGAGCCAAAGCCGGAGGGGGCGGGACGTCGCCCCTCGTGATGCGCTTGGTGATGGCGTACTGCCGAAGCGTGTGCGTGGAGGGTCTTGCGCCGCTGTGGTGCTTGCAGGGGGCATCGAGCATCTGCTCGAAGCTCATGGCGGGTTGCCATGCCGTCTTGCCGGTTTGCCGGCGTTTCGCCGCCGGGTCCGCCGCGGGCTCGGTGGCCGCGACGAGCCGGTTGTCGTGACGCGGTGCCGGCTGCTCGGCCTTGCGCTTGTTGTTCTGGTGATGCTGCTGCCGGCTGCTTTCACCGGCCGGCTTCGGAGGGGGAACCGGCTTCACCTTGCCGGCTTCATCCAGCGCCACCTGGATCTTCATGGCGGAGTCGGCGTTGGCGTACTTGTCCGCCGTCAACATGAGCGCGGCCATGGTGGCCGGCTCGGAGCGTAAGAGCTTGTGCTTGAGGAGGGTGCCGTCTCGGCACCCGCTGACGAAGTACTGGATCGCCTGGACTTCATGGACGCCCTCGCAGCTGTTCCGGAGCTCGGTCCAGCATGCGAGGTACTCGCGACTGGCCTCCGTAGGCCCTTGCACGCACATGGCGAGCTGGCTAGGGCGGCCAGGTCGCTTGTAGGTCCCCGTGAAGTTGCGGACGAAGGCTTCCTCGAAATCCACCCACGTGTTGATGCTGCCCATCGGCTGTTGGGGATCGTAGCAGAAATTAAAATTTTCTACGCATCACCAAGATCAATCTATGGAGTTTACTAGCAACGAGAGGGGAGGAGTGCATCTACATACCCTTGTAGATCACGAGCGGAAGCGTTCAAGAGAACGGGGTTGATGGAGTCGTACTCGTCGTGATCCAAATCACCGATGATCCAAGCGCCGAACGGACGGCACCTCCGCGTTCAACACATACGGAGCGGTGACGTCTCCCACGCCTTGATCCAGCAAGGAGGAGAGAGAGGTTGAGGAAGAAGGCTCCAACAGCAGCACGACGGCGTGGTGGTGGTGGAGTGACAGTTCTCCGGCAGGGCTTCGCCAAGCACACGCGGAGGAGGAGAGGTGTTGGGGAGGGGAGGGGCTGCGCCTTGGATGTGGTGCTGCAGCCCTCCCCTCACCCCTCTATTTATAGGGAGAAGGGGGAAGGGGGCCGGCCCCTCTAGATGAGATCTAGAGGGGGGGCGGCGGCCAAGGGGGAGGGAGCTTGCCCCCCAAGCAAGCCCCCCCCCCCTTTAGGGTTCCCCCCAAACCCTAGGCGCATGGGCCCTAGGGGGTTGGCGCCCAGCCCACTAAGGGCTGGTTCCCTTCCACCTACAGCCCATAAGGCCCTCCGGGGCAGGTGGACCCTCCCGGTGGACCCCCGGAACCCCTCCGGTGGTCCCGGTACAATACCGGTATACCCCCGAATGTTTCCGGTGACCGTATGGTGACTTCCCATATATAAATCTTTACCTCCGGACCATTCTGGAACTCCTCATGACGTCCGGGATCTCATCCGGGACTCCGAACAACATTCGGTAATCACATACAAACATTCCTTATAACCCTAGCGTCATCGAACCTTAAGTGTGTAGACCCTACGGGTTCGGGAATCATGCAGACATGACCGAGACACCTCTCTAGCCAATAACCAACAGCGGGATCTGGATACCCATGTTGGCTCCCACATGAGCCACGATGATCTCATTGGATGAACCACGATGTCGAGGATTCAAGCAATCCCGTATACAATTCCCTTTGTCAATCGGTACTTTACTTGCCCGAGATTCGATCGCCGGTATCCCAATACCTCATTCAATCTCGTTACCGGCAAGTCACTTTACTCGTTCCGTAATGCATGATCCCGTGACTAACTACTTAGTCACATTCAGCTCATTATGATGATGCAATACCGAGTGGGCCCAGAGATACCTCTCCGTCATACGGAGTGACAAATCCCAGTCTCGATCCGAGCCAACCCAACAGACACTTTCGGAGATACCTGTAGTGCACCTTTATAGCCACCCAGTTACGTTGTGACGTTTGGTACACCCAAAGCATTCCTACGGTATCCGGGAGTTGCACGATCTCATGGTCTAAGGAAATGATACTTGACATTAGAAAAGCTTTAGCAAACGAACTACATGATCTAGTGATATGCTTAGGATTGGGTCTTGTCCATCACATCATTCTCCTAATGATGTGATCCCGTTATCAATGACATCCAATGTCCATGGTCAGGAAACCGTAACCATCTATTGATCAACGAGCTAGTCAACTAGAGGCTCACTAGGGACATGTTATGGTCTATGTATTCACACATGTATTACGATTTTCGGATAACACAATTAAAGCATGAATAATAGACAATTATCATGAACAAGGAAATATAATAATAACCATTTTATTATTTCCTCTAGGGCATATTTCCAACAGTCGCCCACTTGCACTAGAGTCAATAATCTAGTTACATTGTGATGAATCGTACACGCATAGAGTTCTGGTGTTGATCATGTTTCGCTCGTGGAAGAGGTTTAGTCAACGGATCTGCGACATTCAAATCCGTATGCACTTTACAAATATCTATGTCTCCATTTTGAACATTTTCACGAATGGAGTTGAAGCGACGCTTGATGTGCCTGGTCTTCTTGTGAAACCTGGGCTCCTTGGCAAGGGCAATAGCTCCAGTGTTGTCACAGAAGAGAGTCATCGGCCCCGATGCATTGGGAATAACTCCTAGGTCGGCAATGAACTCCTTCATCCAGATTGCTTCATGTCCTGCCTCTGAGGCTGCCATGTACTCCGCTTCACATGTAGATCCCGCCCCGACGCTTTGCTTGCAACTGCACCAGCTGACTACCCCACCATTCAAAATATACACGTATCCGGTTTGTGACTTAGAGTCATCCAGATCTGTGTCGAAGCTAGCATCGACGTAACCCTTTACGACGAGCTCTTCGTCACCTCCATAAACGAGAAACATATCCTTAGTCCTTTTCAGGTACTTCAGGATGTTCTTGACTGCTGTCCGGTGTTCCATGCCGGGATTACTTTGGTACCTTCCTACCAAACTTAGGGCAAGGTTTACATCAGGTCTGGTACACAGCATGGCATACATAATAGACCCTATGGCCGAGGCATAGGGGATGACACTCATCTTTTCTCTATCTTCTGCCGTGGTCGGGCATTGAGCCGTACTCAATCTCACACCTTGCAATACAGGCAAGAACCCCTTCTTGGACTGATCCATATTGAACTTCTTCAATATCTTGTCAAGGTATGTGCTTTGTGAAAGACCTATTAGGCGTCTCGATCTATCTCTATAGATCTTGATGCCTAATATGTAAGCAGCTTCTCCAAGGTCCTTCATTGAAAAACACTTATTCAAGTAGGCCTTTGTACTTTCCAAGAATTCTATACCATTTCCCATCAATAGTATGTCATCCACATATAATAAGAGAAATGCTACAGAGCTCCCACTCACTTTCTTGTAAACACAGGCTTCTCCATAAGTCTGCGTAAACCCAAACGCTTTGATCATCTCATCAAAGCGAATGTTCCAACTCCGAGATGCCTGCACCAGCCCATAGATTGAGCGTTGGAGCTTGCATACTTTGTCAGCATTCTTAGGATCGACAAAACCTTCCGGCTGCATCATATACAATTCTTCCTTAAGGAAGCCGTTAAGGAATGCCGTTTTGACGTCCATTTTCCATATTTGATAATCGTAGAATGCGGCAATTGCTAACATGATTCGGACGGACTTCAGCTTCGCTACGGGTGAGAAGGTCTCATCGTAGTCAACTCCTTGAACTTGTCGATAACCCTTAGCGACAAGTCAAGCTTTATAGAAGGTAACATTTCCATCCGCGTCCGTCTTCTTCTTAAAGATCCATTTATTTTCTATCACTCGTCGATCATCGGGCAAGTCTGTCAAAGTCCATACTTTGTTTTCATACATGGATCCTATCTCGGATTGCATGGCTTCAAGCCATTTGTTGGAATCTGGACCCGCCATTGCTTCTTCATAGTTCGATGGTTCACCGTTGTCCAACAACATGATTTCCAGGACAGGGTTGCCGTACCACTCTGGTGCGGAACGTGTCCTTGTGGACCTACGAAGTTCAGTGGTAACTTGATCATGATCGTCATCATTAACTTCCTCTCTAGTCGGTGCAGGCACCACAGAAACATTTTCTTGTGCTGAGCTACTTTCTGGTTCGAGAGGGGTCATCTCATCAAGTTCCACTTTCCTCCCACTTACTTCTTTCGAGAGAAACTCTTTCTCCAGAAAGGACCCGTTCTTGGCAACGAAGATCTTGCCTTCGGATCTGAGGTAGAAGGTATACCCAATGGTTTCCTTAGGGTATCTTATGAAGACGCATTTTTCCGACTTGGGTTCGAGCTTTTCAGGTTGAAGTTTCTTGACATAAGCATCGCATCCCCAAACTTTAAGAAACGATAGCTTAGGTTTCTTTTCAAACCATAATTCATACAGTGTCGTCTCAACGGATTTTGATGGAACCCTATTTAAAGTGAATGCGGTAGTCTCTAAAGCATAGCCCCAGAATGATAGTGGTAGATCAGTAAGAGACATCATAGATCGCACCATATCCAATAGAGTGCGATTACGATGTTCGGACACACCATTACGCTGAGGTGTTCCAGGCGGCGTGAGTTGTGAAACAATTCCACATTTCCTTAAGTGTGTGCCAAATTCGTGACTCAAATATTCCCCTCCACGATCTGATCGTAAGAACTTTATTTTCCTGTCACGTTGATTCTCAACCTCACTCTAAAATTCCTTGAACTTTTCAAAGGTCTCAGACTTGTGTTTCATTAAGTAGACATACCCATATCTACTCAAGTCATCAGTGAGGGTGAGAACATAACGATAGCCACCGCGAACCTCAACGCTCATTGGACCGCACACATCGGTATGTATGATTTCCAATAAGTTGGTTGCTCGCTCCACTGTTCCGGAGAACGGAGTCTTGGTCATTTTGCCCATGAGGCATGGTTCGCACGTGTCAAATGATTCATAATCAAGAGACTCCAAAAGTCCATCTGCATGGAGTTTCTTCATGCGTTTGACACCAATGTGACCAAGGCGGCAGTGCCACAAGTATGTGGGACTATCATTATTAACCTTACATTTCTTGGCATTCGCACTATGAATATGTGTAACATCACGTTTGAGATTCATTAAGAATAAACCATTGACCAGCGGGGCATGACCATAAAACATATCTCTCATATAAATAGAACAACCATTATTCTCGGATTTAAATGAGTAGCCATCTCGCATTAAACGAGATCCAGATACAATGTTCATGCTCAAAGCTGGCACTAAATAACAATTATTGAGGTTTAAAACTAGTCCCGTAGGTAAATGTAGAGGTAGCATGCCGACGGCAATCACATCGACCTTGGAACCATTCCCAACGCGCATCGTCACCTCGTCCTTCGCCAGTCTCCGCTTATTCCGCAGCTCCTGCTTTGAGTTACAAATATGAGCAACTGCACCGGTATCAAATACCCAGGAGCTACTACGAGCGCTGGTTAGGTACACATCTATAACATGTATATCACATATACCTTTGGTATTGCCGGCCTTCTTATCCGCTAAGTACTTGGGGCAGTTCCGCTTCCAGTGACCGTTTCCCTTGCAATAAAAGCACTCAGGCTTTGGTCCATTCTTTGTCTTCTTCCCGCCAGCTTGCTTACCGGGCGCGGCAACTCCCTTGCCGTCTTTCTTGAAGTTCTTCTTACCCTTGCCTTTCTTGAACTTAGTGGTTTTATTCACCATCAACACTTGATGTTCCTTTTTGATCTCCACCTCCGCTGATTTCAGCATTGAATATACCTAAGGAATGGTCTTTTCCATCCCCTGCATATTGAAGTTCATCACAAAGCTCTTGTAGCTAGGTGGGAGCGACTGAAGGATTCTGTCAACGACCGCGTCATCCGGGAGATTAACTCCCAGCTGAGACAAGCGGTTGTGCAACCCAGACATTTTGAGTATGTGTTCGCTGACGGAACTATTCTCCTCCATCTTACAACTGTAGAACTTGTCGGAGACTTCATATCTCTCGACCCGGGCATGAGCTTGGAAAACCATTTTCAACTCTTGGAACATCTCATATGCTCCGTGCTGCTCAAAACGCTTTTGGAGCCCCGGTTCTAAGCTGTAAAGCATGCTGCACTGAACCAGGGAGTAATCATCACTACGTGTCTACCAGGCGTTCAGAACGTCTTGAGTTGCTGGGAAAACAGGTGCATCACCTAGCGGTGCTTCAAGGACATATGCTTTCTTGGCAGCTATGAGGATAATCCTCAGGTTATGGACCCAGTCCGTGTAGTTGCTACCATCGTCTTTCAGCTTGGTTTTCTCTAGGAACGCGTTGAAGTTGAGGGCAACATTAGCGTGGGCCATTCGATCTACAAGACATATTGTAAAGGTTTTTTAGACTAAGTTCATGATAATTAAGTTCATCTAATCAAATTATTAACGAACTCCCACTCAGACAGACATCCCTCTGTTGGAAATATGCCCTAGAGGCAATAATAAAATGGTTATTATTATATTTCCTTGTTCATGATAATTGTCTATTGTTCATGCTATAATTGTGTTATCCGGAAATCGTAATACATGTGTGAATACATAGACCACAACATGTCCCTAGTGAGCCTCTAGTTGACTAGCTCGTTGATCAACAGATAGTCATGGTTTCCTGACTATGGACATTGGATGTCATTGATAACGGGATCACATCATTAGGAGAATGATGTGATGGACAAGACCCAATCCTAAGCATAGCACAAGATCGTGTAGTTCGTTTGCTAGAGCTTTTCCAAATGTCAAGTATCATTTCCTTAGACCATGAGATTGTGCAACTCCCGGATACCATAGGAGTGCTTTGGGTGTGCCAAACGTCACAACGTAACTGGGTGGCTATAAAGGTGCACTACGGGTATCTCCGAAAGTGTCTGTTGGGTTGGCACGAATCGAGACTGGGATTTGTCACTCCGTATGACGGAGAGGTATCTCTGGGCCCACTCGGTAATGCATCATCATAATGAGCTCAGTGTGACCAAGTGTTTGGTCATGGGATCATGCATTACGGTACGAGTAAAGTGACTTGCCGGTAACGAGATTGAACAAGGTATTGGGATACCGACGATCGAATCTCGGGCAAGTAACGTACCGATTGACAAAGGGAATTGTATACGGGATTGATTGAATCCTCGACATCGTGGTTCATCCGATGAGATCATCGTGGAACATGTGGGAGCCAACATGGGTATCCAGATCCCGCTGTTGGTTATTGACCGGAGAGTCGTCTCGGTCATGTATGCATGTCTCCCGAACCCGTAGGGTCTACACACTTAAGGTTCGGTGACGCTAGGGTTGTAGAGATATTAGTATGCGGAAATCCGAAAGTCGTTCGGAGTCCCGGATGAGATCCCGGACGTCACGAGGAGTTCCGGAATAGTCCGGAGGTGAAGAATTGTATATAGGAAGTCCAGTTTCGGCCACCGGGAAAGTTTCGGGGGTCACCGGTATTGTACCGGGACCACCGAAAGGGTCCCGAGGGGTCCACCAGGTGGGGCCACCTATCCCGGAGGGCCCCATGGGCTGAAGTGGGAGGGGAACCAGCCCCTGGTGGGCTGGTGCGCCCCCCTTGGGCCTCCCCCTGCGCCTAGGGTTGGAAACCCTAGGGGTGGGGGGCGCCCCACTTGGCTTGGGGGGCAAGCCACCCCCTTGGCCGCCCCCCCCCCCTGGAGATTGGATCTCCTAGGGCCGCCCCCCCCCCTTGGAGATTGGATCTCCTAGGGCCGGCGCCCCCCCCCCCCCCAGGGGCCGGCGCCCCCCCCAGGGGCCCTATATAAAGAGGGGGGAGGGAGGGCAGCCGCACCCAAGCCCCTGGCGCCTCCCTCTCCCTCCCGTGACACCTCTCCCTCTCGCTGAGCTTGGCGAAGCCCTGCCGAGATCCCCGCTGCTTCCACCACCACGTCGTCGTGCTGCTGGATCTCCATCAACCTATCCCTCCCCTTGCTGGATCAAGAAGGAGGAGACGTCTTCCCAACCGTACGTGTGTTGAACGCGGAGGTGCCGTCCGTTCGGCGCTCGGTCATCGGTGATTTGGATCACGACGAGTACGACTCCATCAACCCCGTTCACTTGAACGCTTCCGCTCGCGATCTACAAGGGTATGTAGATGCACTCTTTTCCCTCTCGTTGCTAGAAGACTCCATAGATTGTTCTTGGTGATGCGTAGAAAATTTTTAATTTCTTCAACGATCTCCAACAGTGGCATCATGAGCCAGGTCTATGCGTAGTTTCTATGCACGAGTAGAACACAAACTTGTTGTGGGCGTAGATGTTGTCAATTTTCTTGCCACTAATAGTCTTATCTTGTTTCGGCGGCATCGTGGGATGAAGCGGCCCGGACCGACCTTACACGTATGCTTACGTGAGACAGGTTCCACCGACTGACATGCACTAGTTGCATAAGGTGGCTAGCGGGTGTCTGTCTCTCCCACTTTAGTCGGATCGGATTCGATGAAAAGGGTCCTGATGAAGGGTAAATAGAAATTGGCATATCACGTTGTGGTTTTACGTAGGTAAGAAACGTTCTTGCTAGAAACCTATAGAAGCCACGTAAAAACATGCAACAACAATTAGAGGACGTCTAACTTGTTTTTGCAGCATATGCCTTGTGATGTGATATGGCCAAAAGGATGTGATGAATGAAATATATGTGATGTATGTGATTGATCATGTTCTTGTAATAGGAATCACAACTTGCATGTCAATGAGTATGACAACCGGCAGGAGCCATAGGAGTTGTCTTTATTTTTTGTATGACCTGCGTGTCATTGAATAACGCCATGTAAATTACTTTACTTTATTGCTAAACACGTTAGCCATAGAAGTAGAAGTAATCGTTGGCGTGACAACTTCATGAAGACACGATGATGGAGATCATGGTGTCATGCCGGTGACGAAGATGATCATGGCGCCCCGAAGATGGAGATCAAAGGAGCAATATGATACTGGCCATATCATGTCACTATTTGATTGCATGTGATGTTTATCATGTTTTACATCTTATTTGCTTAGAACGACGGTAGCTTAAATAAGATGATCCCTCGCAATACTTTCAAGAAAGTGTTCCCCCTAACTGTGCACCGTTGCGAAGGTTCGTTGTTTCGAAGCACCACGTGATGATCGGGTGTGATAGATTCTAACGTTCAAATACAACGGGTGTAAGCCAGATTTGCACACGCAATACACTTAGGTTGACTTGACGAGCCTAGCATGTACAGACATGGCCTCGGAACACGGAAGACCGAAAGGTCGAGAATGAGTCGTATAGAAGATACGATCAACATGAAGATGTTCACCGATGTTGACTAGTCCGTCTCACGTGATGATCGGACACGGCCTAGTTGACTCGGATCATGTTTCACTTAGATGACTAGAGGGATGTCTATCTGAGTGGGAGTTCTTTGAATAATTTGATTAGATGAACTTAATTATCATGAACTTAGTCTAAAATCTTTACAATATGTCTTGTAGATCAAATGGCCCACGCTAATGTTGCCCTCAACTTCAACGCGTTCCTAGAGAAAACCAAGCTGAAAGATGATGGCAGCAACTATACGGACTGGGTCCGGAACCTGAGGATCATCCTCATAGCTGCCAAGAAAGATTATGTCCTAGAAGCACCGCTAGGTGACGCACCCATCCCAGAGAACCAAGACGTTATGAACGCTTGGCAGCAGCGTGCTGATGATTACTCCCTCGTTCAGTGCGGCATGCTTTACAGCTTAGAACCGGGGCTCCAAAAGCGTTTTGAGCAACACGGAGCATATGAGATGTTCGAAGAGCTGAAAATGGTTTTCCAAGCTCATGCCCGGGTCGAGAGATATGAAGTCTCCGACAAGTTCTTCAGTTGTAAGATGGAGGAAAATAGTTCTGTCAGTGAGCACATACTCAAAATGTCTGGGTTACACAACCGCTTGACTCAGCTGGGAGTTAATCTCCCGGATGACGCGGTCATTGACAGAATCCTTCAGTCGCTTCCACCGAGCTACAAGAGCTTTGTGATGAACTTCAATATGCAGGGGATGGAAAAGACCATTCTTGAGGTATATTAAATGCTGAAATCAGCGGAGGTGGAGATCAAAAAGGAACATCAAGTGTTGATGGTGAATAAAACCACTAAGTTCAAGAAAGGCAAGGGTAAGAAGAACTTCAAGAAGGACGGCAAGGGAGTTGCCGCGCCCGGTAAGCCAGTTGCCGGGAAGAAGCCAAAGAATGGACCCAAGCCTGAGACTGAGTGCTTTTATTGCAAGGGAAGTGGTCACTGGAAGCGGAACTGCCCCAAGTACTTGGCGGACAAGAAGGCCGGCAACATCAAAGGTATATGTGATATACATGTTATTGATGTGTACCTTACCAGCACTCGTAGTAGCTCCTGGGTATATTTGATACCGGTGCGGTTGCTCATATTTGTAACTCAAAGCAGGAGCTGCGGAATAAACGGAGACTGGCAAAGGACGAGGTGACGATGCGCGTCGGGAATGGTTCCAAGGTCGATGTGATCGCCGTCGGCACGCTACCTCTACATTTACCTACGGGATTAGTTTTAAACCTCAATAATTGTTATTTAGTGCCAGCTTTGAGCATGAACATTGTATCTGTTGGGAATCGTAGCATAATTTAAAATTTTCCTACGCTCACCAAGATGCATCTATGGAGTCTACTAGCAACGAGGGGAAAGGAGTGGATCTACATACCCTTGTAGATCGCGAGCGGAAGCGTTCCAATGAACGTGGATGACGGAGTCGTACTCGCCGTGATCCAAATCACCGATGACCGAGTGCCGAACGTACAGCACCTCCGCGTTCAACACACGTACGGTGCAACGACGTCTCCTCCTTTCTTGATCCAGCAAGGGGGGAGGAGAGGTTGATGGAGATCCAACAGCACGACGGCGTGGTGGTGGATGTAGCGGCTCTCCGGCAGGGCTTCGCAAGCTTCTGCGAGAGAGAGAGAGGTGTTGCAGGGGAGGAGGGAGGCGCCAAAGGCTGTAGTCTGCTGCCCTCCCCCCCCCCCTTTATATAGGCCCCCAAGGGGGTTGCGCAGCCCTAGGAGATGGGATCTCCAAGGGGGGGGCGGCGGCCAAGGGGGGAAGGGGTTGCCTTGCCCCCCAAGGCAAGGGGGAACTCCCCCCCCCCTAGGGTTCCCAACCCTAGGCGCATGGGGGGAGGCCCAAGGAGGCGCCCCAGCCCACTAGGGGCTGGTTCCCCTCCACTTTCAGCCCACGGGGCCCTCCGGGACAGGTGGCCCCACCCGGTGGACCCCCGGGACCCTTCCGGTGGTCCCGGTACAATACCGATAACCCCCAAAACATTCCCGGTGGCCGAAACAGGACTTCCTATATATAATTCTTCACCTCCGGACCATTCCGGAACCTCTCGTGACGTCCGGGATCTCATCCGGGACTCCGAACAACTTTCGGGTTTCCGCATACATATATCTCTACAACCCTAGCGTCACCGGACCTTAAGTGTGTAGACCCTACGGGTTCGGGAGACATGCAGACATGACCGAGACGCCTCTCCGGTCAATAACCAACAGCGGGATCTGGATACCCATGTTGGCTCCCACATGTTCCACGATGATATCATCGGGTGAACCACGGTGTCGAGGATTCAATCAATCCGTATGCAATTCCCTTTGTCAATCGGTATGTTACTTGCCCGAGATTCGATCGTCGGTATCCCAATACCTAGTTCAATCTCGTTACCGGCAAGTCTCTTTACTCGTACCGCAATGCATGATCCCGTGACTAACGCCTTAGTCACATTGAGCTCATTATGATGATGCATTACCGAGTGGGCCCAGAGATACCTCTCCGTTTTACACGGAGTGACAAATCCCAGTCTCGATCCGTGCCAACCCAACAGACACTTTCGGAGATACCCGTAATGCACCTTTATAGTCACCCAGTTACGTTGTGACGTTTGGCACACCCAAAGCACTCCTACGGTATCCGGGAGTTGCACGATCTCATGGTCTAAGGAAAAGATACTTGACATTGGAAAAGCTCTAGCAAACGAAACTACACGATCTTTTATGCTATGCTTAAGTTGGGTCTTGTCCATCACATCATTCTCCTAATGATGTGATCCCGTTATCAATGACATCCAATGTCCATAGTCAGGAAACCATGACTATCTGTTGATCAACGAGCTAGTCAACTAGAGGCTTACTAGGGACATGGTGTTGTCTATGTATCCACACATGTATCTGAGTTTCCTATCAATACAATTCTGTCGGGACCCCGATTCTAAGTCACACCAATCTAGCATGTAACACCTCATATCACTTTGCGGCCTCACGCACGGTATTCCCACGGGTGTCGCCTTACCATGGCCCGGGACCGTTTGCGCCTTTTGGCTCACGTATATGACAATGTCGCTAGCATCCATATGACAGAGAACCCGGGCCGACATGGCTAGTCGTGAACCCAAAGCGGCACTAACGTATGGGGACAGGCATACATGAATCAACATCGAACGCGTCGGTCAGCAGCGTGTGAATCCGGGCTGTAGCACTGGGCTAACAGGACTCCGGGAACCCGGGCTGTAGCAGGCTAGGCAGGACTCCGGATGCCACCGCGTGACATTTCCCCGAAGGGACAGACACAGGAACGATGTGAAACACATGCCGGCCAGTCAAGTGTCCAGAGCAGTAGTGCTGGGCTAGCAGGACTCCGGTGAACCGGGCTGTAGCGGACTACTATGGCTCAAGGAGGCACTAGACTACATTTCTCCATAAGAGAGGCCGCCAAGGATAAACAACTAGATTGTCGGATCCCACACATAGCAATACACGTTACACGTACGCATAACATGCAAGTATGTGCTGTACAACATGGCATCACAACATAACGCAAACTCATATAGATAAAAGGCCCAGAAGAGCCACATAGCATTAAGTACAAACAGGGGTCACATGACCCATCATTCAGAGCATACAAGCAACGGAAGCATTACATGTCTGAGTACAGACAACTACAAAGAAAAAGGCTGAGAAGCCTGACTATCTACAAGACCCTCCCAAGGGTTCAAGATCGTAGCTGAGGTACAAGCTACTCGTCGAAGTCCAAGCGGAACTACTAGTAAGACTGAAGTCTCCGCTGCAAAAACATAATTAAAGCAACATGAGTACAAAGGTACTCAACAAGACTTACATCAGATCCTATCATACATGCATTTGTATCAAGAAGGTAGTGTGGGGTTTAGTTGCAGCAAGCTAGCTTTAACTCAGTGGCTATCCTGTTCTACGACTACGAGAAACTTCTTTGAGGTAAGAAGGCGCACACGAGTCCACTAATCACCACCTCAATACACCACTATGGATTCATTCCCGTCTCACCACGAGAAGCCATCCATAGGACTCACACTTATCTTGAGCATTTTAGAGTATCCACTTCAAGTTGTCTATGTACCACGTAAGCATCCAAGAAGTCCATAACCGAGGACACGGCTATTCGAATAGATCATGATAACCCTGCAGGGGTGTACTGCGTCACACACGCTCTCGCCACTTACCGCCATGTACACGTCATGTACCTCGGCAACCTTCAAGCGGAAGCCTGGCGAGGGTGTCGGCCACGACCTGACTAACCACGCAAGACTCTAGTCCAGGTTTATCGCCTATTCGGGTTCCATCCGCAAGGAGATCCGGCCGGGGTGTCGCTCACGGCCCCAAACGATGTGTGCAGGGTTCCCGAGCCCACCATCCGGGTGCCACTCGGTACACCGGGCCACGTGTGCCTAGTCTGTCCCAAGCCCACCCTGCCGGGTGCCACTCGGTAGAAAAATAGCACCACCTACAAACACCAGAAACTAGTTGCAACTCCTGGACAGAGACCAAGTTGGTTAATAAGTCGAGAGGGGCACTTAAGCATTCCAATGTGTGGTAGTAGCTAGTCCTTGGACAGCATACACAGAACTCAGTGCTTAAGGACGGTTCCAGTGAGACAACCCACCATGTACTCCTACATGGCCTCCCACCGCTACCTTTACCAAATCGTGTTCACGCACTTGACTCTCAGGACCAGAACATATCGTAACACTCCAATTCATTCCCAATGAACCAGACCTGACACAACTCTAAGCAATAGCAGGCAAGGCATGGTAGGATCACAACATGGCTCAATCAACTCCTACACATGCTAGTGGGTTTCAACTATTTACTGTGGCAATGACAGGTCATGCAGAGGAATGGGTTCAACTACCGCAGCATAAAGTAGCAGTTGAATCGTTGTTGTCCTAATGCAGTAAAAGAGAGCAGGAGCGAGAGAGTAGGTTTGTATCGGAATGAACAAAGGGGGTTTGCTTGCCTGGTAGATCAACAGGGTGGCACTGCTCCTCAGACAGGTACTCTGGAACACTCTCCGGAGCAGGACCTATCGAGAGGGAACGGTGTCGACAGTCAAAACACAATCATATGCAACAATATGATGCATGAATATGGCATGAATATGTGATGTATTTTGAGCCAATGCATTTAGCATTCAACTTGGAAGAGATCCATTTGAACCAAAGGTTCAAATGCAACTCTAATTTAAGTCCTTATATATGCCATTTATATGTTTTCACTTATACAGTAGGTATAAGTTGGTTTGTCATGCATGAAACTAGTACAGATGGATAGATTGCATTTTTCTGATAATTTTTCATATATAAATTATTTAAATCTGAGCTACGGTTGAATTTCTATGAATTTTAGAAGTTTTGTACATTTTCTGGAATTTCCTGGTTTAATTTTAAATCCAGAAAAGGGGTATATTGCGTCAGCACTGCGTCATCATGACGTCAGCGGGTCAACGGTGCTGACCAAGTCAAACCTGACGTGTGGGGTCCACACGTTAGTGACACAGGGTTAAACAGAGGGTTGGTTTATCCTAATTACAGTGTTAGTGGCGCTGGGGCCCACTGGTCAGTGTCAGGGGTTAGGTTAGGTGGTGATTAGCACTAAGCTAATCACCTGACAGGCCGGACCCACGTGGCAGGCTCAGGCGACAGGGCTCGTCGCCGGCGACCACTGGCCACGGCGGAGTCCCCACTAGAAGCCACGGGAGCGGCGCCTGGGGGCACCAGGAGGTTGCCCGCGCTCCCGCGCATCCAGGGGAGCCCGTGAGAGGCTGCGGGGGCGGCGGATCTCGCCGGAGCGGAGCTCACGGCGGCGGCCGGAGCTCGGGCTCGAGCGGCTGCGGGGCTACGGAGCACGAGGAAGCGAGCGGGGAGGCACTACAGCCTCCTGGCGTCACCTTGAACACGGTGACACGTGTGGTTGCGGGCTGCAGTGGCTTGAGCGACGGCGGCGACATGGACGGCGGCGAGGAGCTACGGCCGTGGAGGAAACGGCGGCTACGATGCGGGAACGACGGGGAGAAGAGGGGGAAACGGGGAGGTGCTCACGGCGATCACGCGGAGCAGCACAGCGGGCTCAGGGGAGACCTGGTGACGGCGAATCGACGGCGGCAGACGGCGGAGCCCGAGGAGGAAGACGATGGCGATGGCGGCGCTCCAGGGCCTCCCGAGGCGTGTGGCTCGACGGAGAGGTAGCCCGCGACGTGGCGGAGCTTCTGGGCGTGCCGGGGAGGCGAGGGGGTGGCGGTGGCTACGGCAACGGTGGCCGGTGGCGACGGCAGCGCTCGGCCGTGAGAGAGAGCGAGGGGGAAGAGAGAATGGGCACGGGAGAGAGCGAGAGAGGTGCGGGGCGGCGCGTGGCGTCGTTCGGGCGATCCAGGCGACGAGGGGAGAAGCAGGAGGTGGCGCGCATGCGCGCGGGCGGCGAGCGCGTGCCCCTGTCCTCCTGGCGCGAGGAAGGGGACGACTGGCACTGGCCAGTCAGCTAGGCCGGCCTGCTGGGCCAGGCCAGGCCGCACAGTGCCAGGCCGCAGGTAAGCTCCCTTTTCCTATTTCTTTTTCTTTCCTAATTTTCTGACATTTGTTTGGTTTAATAAAAATACTAAACCATTTTATTTACTTATGCCAATTTTTATAGGGGCTAGTGGTATTATTTCAGAACTCCTCAACAAATGGCATAATTTTTGGACAATATTTTATATATATATAACAATATATATCCAAAGCAAATAATTACTGCATTAATTCCAAATGCCCAACATAAATATTTATGGTCTCCTAAAAATATTGGTTTGGTTTTTATCTCTGTCCAATATTTTCAGAGAGCAACATGAACATTTTCTTGGACCCTTTTGGAGCAATTTTTATCTAGGTCATTTCCAGAAATGATTCTGAGGGTTTCATAGATCCCCATTTCAAATTTAAATGAAATTTAGACATGATGCACACATGACTAGCTAGTCTAGGTCATACCAGAACTAGGGACGTGACAACTCGCCCCCACTTGAAAGAATCTCGTCCCGAGATTCAGGGGTCGATGGAAAGAAGGTGGGGTACTCCAGTCGAAGACGATCTTCTCGCTCCCAAGTAGCTTCTCTCTCAGAATGATGAGACCACTGAACCTTGAGAAACTTGATGTTCTGACGTCGGGTGACATGCTCTGCTTGATCAAGAATGCGAATAGGGTACTCTCGATATGTGAGGTTATCTTGGAGATCAAGCGTTTCGTAGACCACTCCGCGGATGGGATCCGAGAAGCAACGCCTGAGTTGAGAGACGTGGAAGACATCATGGACTCGAGAAAGATGTGGGGGTAGTTCCAACTGGTAGGCATCCTCTCCTCGTTTAGCGAGAATGCGAAAAGGACCAATGTAACGAGGAGCCAACTTGCCCTTGATACCGAAACGATGGGTACCCTTTAGGGGAGTAACCCGAAGGTAAGCCTTGTCGCCAACTTCATAAGCCACTTCCTTATGACGACGGTCATACTGGCTCTTTTGACGAGACTGGGCTGTTTTCAAATTCTCACGAATGATGCGAACTTGCTCTTCTGCTTCCTGGATCATGTCCGGTCCAAAGAATTGTCTTTCACCGGTTTCTGACCAGTTCAAAGGTGTTCGACATCTTCGTCCATACAGAATCTCGAAAGGAGCTTTCTTAAGACTGGATTGATAGCTATTGTTATAAGCAAACTCGGCGAAAGGTAGGCATTTCTCCCAATCCATACCGAATGAGATAACGCAAGCTCTAAGCATGTCTTCGAGAATTTGGTTGACCCTTTCCACCTGACCACTTGATTGAG
Source organism: Aegilops tauschii subsp. strangulata (assembly GCF_002575655.3). NCBI lineage: Eukaryota > Viridiplantae > Streptophyta > Magnoliopsida > Poales > Poaceae > Aegilops > Aegilops tauschii. Next base: position 521,563,981 of record NC_053039.3, read on the forward strand.
GGTGGAAAGCGGTACTGAAGGAAAGATGGGTGCCCATGGCAGTTTGGAAACTCTCCCAGAAATGAGAAGTGAAGAGGCTACCACGGTCTGAATTGATCTCTAGTGGAACACCATGAAGTGACACTATTCGAGAAATATATAAGTCAGCGAGCTGACTAGCAGTGATACTCTCTCGAACAGGTAGGAAGTGAGCCACTTTGGAAAGACGATCAATGACTACGAAGATAGCGTTATTCCCTTTCTTGGTCCTGGGAAAGCCGGTGATGAAGTCCATACCAACTTTATCCCATTTCCACTCAGGAATGGCTAAAGGTTGAAGGGTGCCAGCAGGTCTTTGATGTTCTGCCTTAACACGACGACAAACGTCACAGTTAGCTATGAACTCAGCAATTTCTCTCTTCATCCTAGCCCACCAGAACCTCTGGCGTAGGTCCTGATACATCTTAGTACTACCGGGATGAATCGTGAGAGGGGATTCATGCGCCTCCTTAAGGATCAATTGCCGAAGATGTTGCTTCTTGGGAACCACCAGACGATTCTCAAAGAGAACAGCACCTCGATCATCCATAGAGAAACATCCACCAACTCCCTTCTTAATGTTTCTCCTGATGCGGGTAACACCCCTATCAAACTTCTGGTCAGAAATGATCTGATCCTCAAGGGTAGGTTTCGCCACCAAGGTAGAAAGGAATCCTTGAGGAGCAATGTGAAGGTTAAGCTTACAGAATTCCTCATGGAGAAGTGGTTGGTCCTGCTGCAACATAAGGTTGTTGCAATAGGACTTACGACTTAGCGCATCAGCCATGACATTGCCCTTGCCTGGGGTGTAGGTAATCCCTAAGTCGTAATCTGAGATCAACTCCAACCAACGTCTTTGTCTAAGGATCAAATCTGGTTGGGTGAAAATATACTTGAGACTCTGGTGATCGGTGTAAATCTCGCAACGTTTACCGAGAAGGTAATGTCGCCATGTCTTAAGTGCATAGACTACGGCTGCAAGCTCTAGATCATGTGTAGGGTAATTCTCCTCATGTGGATGCAACTGTCGAGATGCATAGGCAATCACATGATGATCCTGCATAAGAATGCAGCCTAGTCCCTGTCGTGAGGCGTCGCAGTAGATAACAAAGTCTTTAGTGAAATCCGGTTGCACAAGTATGGGGGCAGAAGTCAGGCGTCTTTTCAGTTCCTGAAAACTGTATTCACACTGTGGGGACCACTCAAACTTTTTATCCTTCTTGAGAAGTTCCGTGAGTGGTTTGGCTACTTTGGAGAAGTTTTCAACGAAGCGGCGACAATAACTGGCTAGACCAAGGAAACTCCTAACTTGTTTAACTGTTTCAGGTGGAGTCCAATCAAGAACGGCCTGAACTCTCTCAGGATTGACAGCAATGCCCTTACCAGAGATCACGTGGCCTAGGTAGGTCACTTCTGGCAACCAAAATTCGCACTTGGAGAACTTGGCATAAAGGCGGTGCTCTCTGAGTTTTTCTAACACAAGTCTAAGATGTTCGGCATGCTCTTCCTCGTTCTTCGAGTAGATAAGGATATCATCGAGGTAAACCACGACGAACTTGTCTAAGTACTCCATGAAGATCGAGTTCATCAAGCGGGAGAAGGTAGCTGGAGCATTGGTTAGACCAAAGGACATGACGGTGTACTCGTACTGGCCATAACGAGTGACAAAAGCCGTCTTAGGAATGTCCCCGTTTCTAATCTTGATTTGGTGGTAGCCTAACCTCAAATCCATCTTGGAAAAGACTGAGGATCCAGCGAGTTGATCATACAGGTCGTTGATCCTGGGGAGCGGATACTTGTTCTTTATCGTGACCAAATTAACGGGACGATAATCTACAACCATCCGGTCCGTACCATCCTTCTTCTTGACGAAGAGGACGGGGCAAGCCCAAGGAGAAGAACTAGGACGGATGAAACCCTTTTGCAAGGACTCATCAAGTTGTTTCTTAAGCTCACCTAGTTCTAAAGGTGCCATCTTGTAAGGTCTCCTGGAGATTGGGGCGGTTCCTGGGATAAGATCTATGACAAACTCTACATCCCTGTCAGGTGGAATACCTGGCAGTTCTTCTGGAAAGACATCCGGAAAGTCACGGACTACCGGGATATCTTCAAGGTCTGGAAGAGGACTGGCATTAAGAGAATAGAGTTGACGCTTTGCAACTCTGGTGGAGACAGTGACTAACTTACCAGATGGGTGTGTGAGCTGAGCAGACCTGGTGTAACAATCAATCTTGGCATGATGAGCTGTCATCCAGTCCATACCCAAGATGATGTTAATATCTGTGGACTTGAGGGCTATAAGTGAGGCAAGGAATACAAGTCTGTCAACAAGGATTTCGTTACCATGGCTTATTCTGGTAGTTTGCCATCTAGACCCTGGAGTTTGGATTTCAAGTGGAGTTGGCATATCACAAAATGACATGTCGTGCAAACGAGCATAGCCTTCAGAGATGAAGGAGTGAGATGCTCCAGTATCGAATAGAACCGAAGCTGGATGGCAATTGACAAGGAGTGTACCAAGAACGACATCCGGATCATCATGAGCGTCTTTAGCTGAGACGTGATGCACACGTCCATGTTCAGTGGGAGCTGGCTTGACACTGATCATTTGCGTGATGGCTTACCACTGCCAACAGACTTCTCAGGCAGGGGTGGGGCATAGTTGGTTTGAGAGCAGTCACGTGCATAGTGTCCTGGCTTCCCGCATGTGAAACAAGTCCCTGAAGTTGGACGTGGACCCGCATTGACAAGCGGTCTACCAATAGGCCTGGGTGGAGCATACTGCTGAACTGGGTGAGGCGGCACATAAGATGGCCTCGGTGCATATCCAGGTGGAAGAGCGGAGTTCGGAACCCAAATCCGGCGCTTATGAGAACTAGAGCCAGAGGAAGAGACCAAATCACGGGTGTGCTTACGAGACTCCTCGTATGTGAGCTGAGCTGTCTCCGCATTAATGGCCTTGTTCACAAGAGCCTGGAAAGTATTGCAATGGTGCAAGTGGAGATCACGACGCAACTTGGGGTTGAGACCCTTCCGGAACCTAGCCTGCTTCTTAGCGTCCGTGGACACTTCTTCTGTAGCATAGCGGGTGAGGTTCTCAAACTCTCTACTGTAAGCATCAACAGCCATCTTACCCTGGGTGAAACTACAGAACTCTTCTCTCTTGCGGTCAATGAGAGCCTGAGGAATGTGATGCTCGCGAAAAGCCTCAGTGAAATCTCTCCAGGTCGGTATCTGGCCAGCTGGAAGCATAGCCTCAAAGTTCTGCCACCAAAGACTAGCAGGACCCTCCAGGTGATATGCCGCATAAGTGACCTTGTCACCTTCAGCTACGTTCGCAGAACGCAGCTTGTGTGTGATACTACGGAGCCAGTCATCTGCATCGAGTGGTTCAATGGAATGATGGAAGGTAGGTGGTTTCAAACCAATGAAATCATAGATGGTCGCTGACTCTTTGCACTGGGGTGCGGTGTTCTCCTCGATACGTGCTAACAAGCGGTTAGACTCGTGCTTGTTCCTCTCCATCTCTAACATAAACTCTGCCAACGAAGGCTGGTCGGGAGGATCCTCCTCATCCCTACCACCTCCGTGGTTCAGGCAACGAGCAACAGAACTTCGGTTAACTGACGACATCCTGAGAAGCGGAACCAAGGACGAGGTCAACAACAACTATAGGATGCAACATGTAGCATAAGAAAATTTAGTACCTCTCAAACTCCTAGGACAAATCTGGCAGCATAACGGCAGTAAAATGCTCAAAATGAGACATTCTGCAAAGGACGGGGTAGCACCTTACTCAACATCATCACTCAAGGTTCTGAGATATTACTAAACAGGCTACACTGGGGGTACTCAAGCTGGGATATGACTCTGATCAACCAATCCTAAGAGACTACAGAGTAGTAACACGTGATCCTGATAGACAGAAGAGGAAGCCTAGTTCCTTAACCCCGTAGGAAAGATAGGATGACTCAGATCAGAAGGGCATGAGGTAAAAGAAGTAAAAAGAGCCTTACGTTCCCTTCCACAATCAATTCCCTTACATAGCTAAAGAATTTCTAGACTCAACTTCGACCAGGTTGGCTTGGAAATCCTACAGGCAGTCAGGCTCTGATACCAAAGCTATCGGGACCCCGATTCTAAGTCACACCAATCTAGCATGTAACACCTCATATCACTTTGCGGCCTCACGCACGGTATTCCCACGGGTGTCGCCTTACCATGGCCCGGGACCGTTTGCGCCTTTTGGCTCACGTATATGACAATGTCGCTAGCATCCATATGACAGAGAACCCGGGCCGACATGGCTAGTCGTGAACCCAAAGCGGCACTAACGTATGGGGACAGGCATACATGAATCAACATCGAACGCGTCGGTCAGCAGCGTGTGAATCCGGGCTGTAGCACTGGGCTAACAGGACTCCGGGAACCCGGGCTGTAGCAGGCTAGGCAGGACTCCGGATGCCACCGCGTGACATTTCCCCGAAGGGACAGACACAGGAACGATGTGAAACACATGCCGGCCAGTCAAGTGTCCAGAGCAGTAGTGCTGGGCTAGCAGGACTCCGGTGAACCGGGCTGTAGCGGACTACTATGGCTCAAGGAGGCACTAGACTACATTTCTCCATAAGAGAGGCTGCCAAGGATAAACAACTAGATTGTCGGATCCCACACATAGCAATACACGTTACACGTACGCATAACATGCAAGTATGTGTTGTACAACATTGCATCACAACATAACGCAAACTCATATAGATAAAAGGCCCAGAAGAGCCACATAGCATTAAGTACAAACAGGGGTCACATGACCCATCATTCAGAGCATACAAGCAACGGAAGCATTACATGTCTGAGTACAGACAACTACAAAGAAAAAGGCTGAGAAGCCTGACTATCTACAAGACCCTCCCAAGGGTTCAAGATCGTAGCTGAGGTACAAGCTACTCGTCGAAGTCCAAGCGGAACTACTAGTAAGACTGAAGTCTCCGCTGCAAAAACATAATTAAAGCAACATGAGTACAAAGGTACTCAGCAAGACTTACATCAGATCCTATCATACATGCATTTGTATCAAGAAGGTAGTGTGGGGTTTAGTTGCAGCAAGCCAGCTTTGACTCAGTGGCTATCCTGTTCTACGACTACGAGAAACTTCTTTGAGGTAAGAAGGCGCACACGAGTCCACTAATCACCACCTCAATACACCACTATGGATTCATTCCCGTCTCACCACGAGAAGCCATCCATAGCACTCACACTTATCTTGAGCATTTTAGAGTATCCACTTCAAGTTGTCTATGTACCACGTAAGCATCCAAGAAGTCCATAACCGAGGACACGGCTATTCGAATAGATCATGATAACCCTGCAGGGGTGTACTGCGTCACACGCGCTCTCGCCACTTACCGCCATGTACACGTCATGTACTTCGGCAACCTTCAAGCGGAAGCCTGGCGAGGGTGTCGGCCACGACCTGACTAACCACGCAAGACTCTAGTCCAGGTTTATCGCCTATTCGGGTTCCATCCGCAAGGAGATCCGGCCGGGGTGTCGCTCACGGCCCCAAACGATGTGTGCAGGGTTCCCGAGCCCACCATCCGGGTGCCACTCGGTACACCGGGCCACGTGTGCCTAGTCTGTCCCAAGCCCACCCTGCCGGGTGCCACTCGATAGAAAAATAGCACCACCTACAAACACCAGAAACTAGTTGCAACTCCTGGACAGAGACCAAGTTGGTTAATAAGTCGAGAGGGGCACTTAAGCATTCCAATGTGTGGTAGTAGCTAGTCCTTGGACAGCATACACAGAACTCAGTGCTTAAGGACGGTTCCAGTGAGACAACCCACCATGTACTCCTACATGGCCTCCCACCGCTACCTTTACCAAATCGTGTTCACGCACTTGACTCTCAGCACCAGAACATATCGTAACACTCCAATTCATTCCCAATGAACCAGACCTGACACAACTCTAAGCAATAGCAGGCAAGGCATGGTAGGATCACAACATGGCTCAATCAACTCCTACACATGCTAGTGGGTTTCAACTATTTACTGTGGCAATGACAGGTCATGCAGAGGAATGGGTTCAACTACCGCAGCATAAAGTAGCAGTTGAATCGTTGTTGTCCTAATGCAGTAAAAGAGAGCAGGAGCGAGAGAGTAGGTTTGTATCGGAATGAACAAAGGGGGTTTGCTTGCCTGGTAGATCAACAGGGTGGCACTGCTCCTCAGACAGGTACTCTGGAACACTCTCCGGAGCAGGACCTATCGAGAGGGAACGGTGTCGACAGTCAAAACACAATCATATGCAACAATATGATGCATGAATATGGCATGAATATGTGATGTATTTTGAGCCAATGCATTTAGCATTCAACTTGGAAGAGATCCATTTGAACCAAAGGTTCAAATGCAACTCTAATTTAAGTCCTTATATATGCCATTTATATGTTTTCACTTATACAGTAGGTATAAGTTGGTTTGTCATGCATGAAACTAGTACAGATGGATAGATTGCATTTTTCTGATAATTTTTCATATATAAATTATTTAAATCTGAGCTACGGTTGAATTTCTATGAATTTTAGAAGTTTTGTACATTTTCTGGAATTTCCTGGTTTAATTTTAAATCCAGAAAAGGGGTATATTGCGTCAGCACTGCGTCATCATGACGTCAGCGGGTCAACGGTGCTGACCAAGTCAAACCTGACGTGTGGGGTCCACACGTCAGTGACACAGGGTTAAACAGAGGGTTGGTTTATCCTAATTACAGTGTTAGTGGCGCTGGGGCCCACTGGTCAGTGTCAGGGGTTAGGTTAGGTGGTGATTAGCACTAAGCTAATCACCTGACAGGCCGGACCCACGTGGCAGGCTCAGGCGACAGGGCTCGTCGCCGGCGACCACTGGCCACGGCGGAGTCCCCACTAGAAGCCACGGGAGCGGCGCCTGGGGGCACCAGGAGGTTGCCCGCGCTCCCGCGCATCCAAGGGAGCCGTGAGAGGCTGCGGGGGCGGCGGATCTCGCCGGAGCGGAGCTCACGGCGGCGGCCGGAGCTCGGGCTCGGGCGGCTGCGGGGCTACGGAGCACGAGGAAGCGAGCGGGGAGGCACTACAGCCTCCTGGCGTCACCATGAACACGGTGACGCGTGTGGTTGCGGGCTGCAGTGGCTTGAGCGACGGCGGCGACATGGACGGCGGCGAGGAGCTACGGCCGTGGAGGAAACGGCGGCTACGACGCGGGAACGACGGGGAGAAGAGGGGGAAACGGGGAGGTGCTCACGGCGATCACGCGGAGCAGCACAGCGGGCTTAGGGGAGACCTGGTGACGGCGCATCGACGGCGGCAGACGGCGGAGCCCGAGGAGGAAGACGATGGCGATGGCGATGGCGGCGCTCCAGGGCCTCCCGAGGCGTGTGGCTCGACGGAGAGGTAGCCCGCGACGTGGCGGAGCTTCTGGGCGTGCCGGGGAGGCGAGGGGGTGGCGGTGGCTACGGCAACGGTGGCCGGTGGCGACGGCAGCGCTCGGCCGTGAGAGAGAGAGCGAGGGGGAAGAGAGAATGGGCACGGGAGAGAGCGAGAGAGGTGCGGGGCGGCGCGTGGCGTCGTTCGGGCGATCCAGGCGACGAGGGGAGAAGCAGGAGGTGGCGCGCATGCGCGCGGGCGGCGAGCGCGTGCCCCTGTCCTCCTGGCGCGAGGAAGGGGACGACTGGCACTGGCCAGTCAGCTGGGCCGGCCTGCTGGGCCAGGCCAGGCCGCACAGTGCCAGGCCGCAGGTAAGCTCCCTTTTCCTATTTCTTTTTCTTTCCTAATTTTCTGACATTTGTTTGGTTTAATAAAAATACTAAACCATTTTATTTACTTATGCCAATTTTTATAGGGGCTAGTGGTATTATTTCAGAACTCCTCAACAAATGGCATAATTTTTGGACAATATTTTATATATATAACAATATATATCCAAAGCAAATAATTACTGCATTAATTCCAAATGCCCAACATAAATATTTATGGTCTCCTAAAAATATTGGTTTGGTTTTTATCTCTGTCCAATATTTTCAGAGAGCAACATGAACATTTTCTTGGACCCTTTTGGAGCAATTTTTATCTGGGTCATTTCCAGAAATGATTCTGAGGGTTTCACAGATCCCCATTTCAAATTTAAATGAAATTTAGACATGATGCACACATGACTAGCTAGTCTAGGTCATACCAGAACTAGGGACGTGACAAATTCTAGCATGGATAATAAACGATTATCATGAATAAGGAAATATAATAATAACCAATTTATTATTGCCTCTAGGGCATATTTCCAACAGTCTCCCACTTGCACTAGAGTCAATAATCTAGTTCACATCACCATGTGATTAACACTCACTGGTCACATCACCATGTGACCAACATCTAAAGAGTTTACTAGAGTCAACAATCTAGTTCACATCACTATGTGATTATCACTCAATGTGTTCTGGTTTGGTCATCTTATGCTTGTGAGAGAGGTTATTAGTCAACGGGTCTGAACCTTTCAGAACCGTGTGCTTTACGAATATCTATGTCATCTTTGTGGATGCTACCACGCGCTATTTGGAGCCTTCGCATCGACGTAACCCTTTACGACGAACTCCTTTCCACCTCCATAATCGAGAAAATTCCTTAATCCACTAGGTACTAAGGATAAGTTCGACCGTTGTCATGAGATCCTTTCCCGGATCACCATTGTACCCTCTTGACCAACTCATGGCAAGGCACACTACATGTGCGGTACACAGCATAGCATACTATAGAGCCTACGTCTAAAGCATAGGGGACGACCTTCGTCCTTTCTCTATCTTCTGCTGTGGTCAGGTCTTGAGTCTCACTCAATACTCACACCTTGTAACGCAGCCAAGAACTCCTTCTTTGCTGATCTATTTTGAACTCTTTCAAAATCATGTCAAGGTGTGCTTGTCTTTTGAAAGTATCATCAGGCGTCTTGATCTATCTCTATGGATCTTGATGCCCAATATGTAAGTAGCTTCATCCAGGTCTTCCTTTGAAAAACTCCTTTCAAACAACCCTTTATGCTTTCCAGAAATTTTACATCATTTAGGATCAACAATATGTCATTCACATATACTTATCAGAAATGTTGTAGCGCTCCCACTCACTTTATTGTAAATACAAGTTTCTAACAAACTTTGTATAAACCCAAAAACTTTGATCACCCCATCAAAGCGTATATTCTGACTCCGAGATGCTTGCTCTGATCCATGGAAGGATCGCTGGAGCTAGCATACCTTTTAGCATCCTTAGGATCGACAAAACCTTTCTGATTGTATCACATACAACCTTTCCTTACGAAAACTGGTAAGGAAACTTGTTTTGACATCCATCTGCCAGATTTCATAAATGTAGCTAATGCTAACATGATTCCGACGGACCTAAGCATCGCTACGGATGAGAAAAACTCATCGTAGTCAACTCCTTGAACTTGTGAAAATACTCTTTGCCACAAGTCGAGCTTCATAGACGGTAACATTACCGTCCATGTCCGCCTTCTTCTTAAAGATCCATTTATCTCAATGGCTTGCCGATCATCGGGCAAGTTCACCAAAGTCCATGCTTTGTTCTGATACATGAATTCTATCTCGGATTTCATGGCCTCGAGCCATTCGTCGGAATATGGGCCTACCATCGCTTCTCCATAGCTCGTAGGTTCATTGTTGTCTACCAACATGACTTCCAAGACAGGATCACGCATTACTCTGAAGTAGTGCGCATCCTCGTCGTCCTACGAGGTTTGGTAGTGACTTGATCCGAAGTTTCATGATCACTATCATAAGCTTCCACTTCAATTGGTGTAGGTGCCACATGAACAACTTCCTGTGCCCTGCTACACACTAGTTGAAGCGACGGTTCAATAACCTTATCAAGTCTCCACCATCCTCCCACTCAATTCTTTCGAGAGAAACTTTTCCTCGAGAAAGGACTCGTTTCTAGAAGCAATTACTTTTGCTTCCAGATAGGAGGTATACCCAACTGTTTTTGGGTATTCTATGAAGATGCATTTATCCGCTTTGGGTTCGAGCTTATCAGCCTGAAACTTTTTCACATAAGCATCGCAGCCCCAAACGACAACTTAGGATTCTATAAACGGTGTCGTCTCAACGGAATTGCGTGGTGCCCCTTTTAAAGTGAATGCGGTTGTCTCTAATGCCTAACCCATAAATGATAGTGGTAATTTGGTAAGAAACATCATGGCATGCACCATATCCAATAGGGTGCAGTTATGATGTTCGGACACACCATCACACTATGGTGTTCCAGGCGGTATTAATTGTGAAACACTTTCCACAATGTCTCAATTGTGTGCCAAACTCGTATCTCAGATACTCATCTCTATGATCATATCACAGACATTTTATCCTCTTGTTACGACGATCTTCAACTTCATTCTGAAATTACTTGAACCTTTCAATAATTCAGACTAGTGTTTCATCAAGTAAATACACTCAGCATCTACTCAAATCATCTGTGAAGTAAGAACATAACGATATCCACTGCATGCCTCAGCACTCATTGGACTGCGTACATCAAAATGTATTACTTCCAATAAGTTGCTCTCTTGTTCCATCTTACTGAAAACGAGGACTTTCAGTCATCTTGCCCATGTGGTATGATTTGCATGTCTCAAGTGATTCATAATCAAGTGAGTCTAAACGATCCATCTGTATGGAGTTTCTTCATGCATATATACCAATAGACATGGTTCGCATGTCTCAATCTTTTCAAAAATGAGTGAGTCCAAAGATCCATCCACATGGAGCTTCTTCATGCGTTCTATACCAATATGACTCAAGTGGCAGTGCCACAAGTATGTGGTACTATCATTACTATCTTATATCTTTTTGGCATGAACATGTGTATCACTACGATCGAGATTCATTTTAGGTGCAAGACCATTGAAGGTATTATTCAAATAAACAGAGTAACCATTATTCTCCTTAAATGAATAACCGTTTTGCGATAAACATAATCCAATCATGTTCAACGCAAACACCAAATCTCGATAGTAGAGGGAGCATGCGATGCTTGATCACATCAACCTTGGAAACACTTCCAACGCACATCGTCATCTCACCTTTAGCTAGTCTCCGTTTATTCCGCAACTTTTATTTCGAGTTACTAACACTTAGCAACCGAACCGGTATCTAATACCCTGGTGCTGCTAGGAGTACTAGTAAAGTACACATTCATATAACGTATATCCAATATACTTCTGTCGACCTTGCCTGCCTTCTCATCTACCAAGTATCTAGGGTAGTACTGCTTCAGTGACCGTTCCTCTTATTACAGAAGCACTTAGTCTCGGGTTTGGGTTCAACCTTGGGATTCTTCACTAGAGCAGCAAACGACTTGCTGTTTCATGAAGTATCCCTTTTGCCCTTGCCCTTCTTAAACTAGTGGTTCTACTAACCATCAACAATTGATGCTCCTTCTTGATTTCTACTCTCGCGGTGTCAAACATCGCGAATAGCTCAAGGATCATCATAATTATCCTTGATATGTTATAGTTCATCATGAAGCTCTACTAGCTTGGTGGCAGTGACTATGGAGAACTATCACTATCTTATCTGGGAGATTAACTCCCACTCGATTCAAGCGATTGTGGCACTCAGACAATCTGAGCACACGCTCAACGATTGAGCTTTTCTCCCTTAGTTTGCAGGCTTAAGAAACTTGTCAGAGGTCTCATACCTTTTGACGTGGGCACTAGTCTGAAATCCCAATTTCAGTCTTCGGAACATCTCACATGTTCTGCGACGTTTCAGAAACGTCTTTGGTGCCACAATTCTAAACCGCACCGAACTATCACGTAGTTATCAAAACGTGTATGTCAGATGTTTTGTAACATCTACAGACGACGCTGAGGTTCAGCACACCGAGCGGTGCATTAAGGACATAAGCCTTCTGTGCAGCAATGAGGACAATCCTCAGTTTACGGACCCGGTCCGCATAATTGCTACTACCAACTTTCAACTAAATTTTCTCTAGGAACATATCTTAACCAGTAGAACTAAAGCGCAAGCTATGACATAATTTGCAAATACCTATTTGACTATGTTCATGATAATGAAGTTCATCTGATTATGAACTCCCACTCAGATAGACATCCCTCTAGTCATCTAAGTGAAACATGATCCGAGTTCAACTAGGCCGTGTCCGATCATCACGTGAGACGGACTAGTCAAGATCGGTGAACATCTCCATGTTGATCGTATCTTCTATACGACTCATGCTCGACCTTTCGGTCCTCCGTGTTCCGAGGCCATGTCTGTACATGCTAGGCTCGTCAAGTCAACCTAAGTGTATTGCGTGTGTTCCGAGGCCATGTCTGTACATGCTAGGCTCGTCAACACCCGTTGTATTCGAACGTAAGAATCTATCACACCCGATCATCACGTGGTGCTTCGAAACGACGAACCTTCGCAACGGTGCACAGTTAGGGTGAACACTTTCTTGAAATTATTATAAGGGATCATCCTGCTTGCTACCGTCGTTCTAAGCAAATAAGATGCAAAAACATGATAAACATCACATGCAATCAAATAGTGACATGATATGGCCAATATCATTATGCTCCTTTGATCTCCATCTTCGGGGCACCATGATCATCTTTATCACCGGCATGACACCATGATCTCCATCATCATGATCTCCATCATTGTGTCTTCATGAAGTTGTCACGCCAACGATTACTTCTACTTCTATGGCCAACTCGTTTAGCAACAAAGTAAAGTAATTTACATGGCGTTATTCAATGACTCGCAGGTCATGCAAAATAATAAAGACAACTCCTATGGCTCCTGCCGGTTGTCATACTCATCGACATGCAAGTCGTGATTCCTATTACAAGAATATGATCAATCTCATACATCACATATATCATTCATCACATCTTCTGGCCATATCACATCACATAGCACTTGCTGCAAAAACAAGTTAGACGTCCTCTAATTGTTGTTGCAAGTTTTTACGTGGTTTGTAGGTTTCTAGCAAGAACGTTTCTTACCTACGTATGACCACAACGTGATTTGCCAATTTCTATTTACCCTTCATAAGGACCCTCTTCATCGAATCCGTTCCGACTAAAGTAGGAGAGACAGACACCCGCTAGCCACCTTATGCATCTAGTGCATGTCAGTCGGTGGAACCTGTCTCACGTAAGAGTACGTGTAAGGTCGGTCCGGGCCGCTTCATCCTACAATGCTGCCGAAACAAGAAAAGACTAGTAGCGGCAAGAAGAATTGGCAAACTCAACGCCCACAACTACTTTGTGTTCTACTCGTGCATAGTAACTACGCATAGACCTGGCTCATGATGCCACTGTTGGGAATCGTAGCATAATTTAAAATTTTCCTACGCTCACCAAGATGCATCTATGGAGTCTACTAGCAACGAGGGGAAAGGAGTGGATCTACATACCCTTGTAGATCGCGAGCGGAAGCGTTCCAATGAACGTGGATGACGGAGTCGTACTCGCCGTGATCCAAATCACCGATGACCGAGTGCCGAACGTACAGCACCTCCGCGTTCAACACACGTACGGTGCAGCGACGTCTCCTCCTTTCTTGATCCAGCAAGGGGGGAGGAGAGGTTGATGGAGATCCAACAGCACGACGGCGTGGTGGTGGATGTAGCGGCTCTCCGGCAGGGCTTCGCAAGCTTCTGCGAGAGAGAGAGAGGTGTTGCAGGGGAGGAGGGAGGCGCCAAAGGCTGTAGTCTGCTGCCCTCCCCCCCCCTTTATATAGGCCCCCAAGGGGGTTGCGCAGCCCTAGGAGATGGGATCTCCAAGGGGGGGCGGCGGCCAAGGGGGGGAAGGGGTTGCCTTGCCCCCCAAGGCAAGGGGGAACTCCCCCCCCTAGGGTTCCCAACCCTAGGCGCATGGGGGGAGGCCCAAGGAGGCGCCCCAGCCCACTAGGGGCTGGTTCCCCTCCACTTTCAGCCCACGGGGCCCTCCGGGACAGGTGGCCCCACCCGGTGGACCCCCGGGACCCTTCCGGTGGTCCCGGTACAATACCGATAACCCCCGAAACTTTCCCGGTGGCCGAAACAGGACTTCCTATATATAATTCTTCACCTCCGGACCATTCCGGAACCTCTCGTGACGTCCGGGATCTCATCCGGGACTCCGAACAACTTTCGGGTTTCCGCATACATATATCTCTACAACCCTAGCGTCACCGGACCTTAAGTGTGTAGACCCTACGGGTTCGGGAGACATGCAGACATGACCGAGACGCCTCTCCGGTCAATAACCAACAGCGGGATCTGGATACCCATGTTGGCTCCCACATGTTCCACGATGATATCATCGGGTGAACCACGGTGTCGAGTATTCAATCAATCCGTATGTAATTCCCTTTGTCAATCGGTATGTTACTTGCCCGAGATTCGATCGTCGGTATCCCAATACCTAGTTCAATCTCGTTACCGGCAAGTCTCTTTACTCGTACCGCAATGCATGATCCCGTGACTAACGCCTTAGTCACATTGAGATCATTATGATGATGCATTACCGAGTGGGCCCAGAGATACCTCTCCGTTTTACACGGAGTGACAAATCCCAGTCTCGATCCGTGCCAACCCAACAGACACTTTCGGAGATACCCGTAATGCACCTTTATAGTCACCCAGTTACGTTGTGACGTTTGGCACACCCAAAGCACTCCTACGGTATCCGGGAGTTGCACGATCTCATGGTCTAAGGAAAAGATACTTGACATTGGAAAAGCTCTAGCAAACGAAACTACACGATCTTTTATGCTATGCTTAAGTTGGGTCTTGTCCATCACATCATTCTCCTAATGATGTGATCCCGTTATCAATGACATCCAATGTCCATAGTCAGGAAACCATGACTATCTGTTGATCAACGAGCTAGTCAACTAGAGGCTTACTAGGGACATGGTGTTGTCTATGTATCCACACATGTATCTGAGTTTCCTATCAATACAATTCTAGCATGGATAATAAACGATTATCATGAATAAGGAAATATAATAATAACCAATTTATTATTGCCTCTAGGGCATATTTCCAATAGTATCAGGATCTCGTTTAATTCGAGATGGCTACTCATTTAAATCCGAGAATAATGGTTGTTCTATTTATATGAGAGATATGTTTTATGGTCATGCCCCGCTGTTAATGGTTTATTCTTAATGAATCTCGAACGTAGTGTTACACATATTCATAGTGTGAATACCAAAAGATGTAAGGTTGATAATGATAGTCCCACATACTTGTGGCACTGCTGTCTTGGTCACATTGGTGTCAAACGCATGAAGAAGCTCCATGCAGATGAACTTTTGGAGTCTCTTGATTACGAATCATTTGACACGTGCGAACCATGCCTCATGGGTAAGATGACCAAGACTCCGTTCTCCGGAACAATGGAGCGAGCAACCAACTTATTGGAAATCATACATACTGATGTGTGCGGTCTAATGAGTGTTGAGGCTCGCGGTGGCTATCGTTATGTTCTCACTCTCACTGATGACTTGAGTAGATATGGGTATGTCTACCTAATGAAACACAAGTCTGAGACCTTTGAAAAGTTCAAGGAATTTCAGAGTGAGGTTGAGAATCAACGTGACAGGAAAATAAAGTTCTTACGATTAGATCATGGAGGGGAATATTTGAGTCACGAATTTGGCACACACTTAAGGAAATGTGGAATAGTTTCACAACTCACGCCGCCTGGAACACCTCAGCGAAATGGTGTGTCCGAATGTCGTAATCGCACTCTATTGGATATGGTGCGATCTATGATGTCTCTTACCGATCCACTGCTCTCATTTTGGGGCTATGCTTTAGAGACTGTCGCATTCACTTTAAATAGGGCTCCGTCGAAATCCGTTGAGACGACACCGTATGAATTATGGTTTGGGAAGAAACCTAAGCTGTCGTTTCTAAAAGTTTGGGGATGCGATGCTTATGTCAAGAAACTTCAACCTGAAAAGCTCGAACCCAAGTCGGAGAAATGCGTCTTCATAGGATACCCTAAGGAAACCATTGGGTATACCTTCTACCTCAGATCCGAAGGCAAGATCTTTGTTGCCAAGAACGGGTCCTTTCTGGAGAAAGAGTTTCTCTCGAAAGAAGTAAGTGGGAGGAAAGTGGAACTTGATGAAGTACTACCTCTTGAACCGGAAAGTAGCGCAGCTCAGGAAGATGTTCCTGTGGTGCCTGCACTGACTAGAGAGGAAGCTAATGATGATGATCAAGGTACTTCGGATCAAGTTACTACTAAACTTCGTAGGTGCACGAGGACACGTTCCACACCAGAGTGGTATGGCAACCCTGTCCTGGAAATCATGTTGTTAGACAACGGTGAACCTTCGAACTATGAAGAAGCAATGGCGGGCCCAGATTCCAACAAATGGCTTGAAGCCATGCAATCCGAGATAGGATCCATGTATGAAAACAAAGTGTGGACTTTGACAGACTTGCCCGATGATCGGCGAGCGATAGAAAACAAATGGATCTTTGAGAAGAAGACGGACGCGGATGGTAATGTTACCATCTATAAAGCTCGACTTGTCGCTAAGGGTTATCGACAAGTTCAAGGGGTTGACTACGATGAGACTTTCTCACCCGTAGTGAAGCTGAAGTCCGTCCGAATCATGTTAGCAATTGCTGCATACTATGATTATGAGATATGGCAAATGGACGTCAAAACGGCATTCCTTAACGGCAGAAGATAGAGAAAAGATGAGTGTCATCCCCTATGCCTCGGCCATAGGGTCTATTATGTATGCCATGCTGTGTACCAGACCTGATGTAAACCTTGCCGTAAGTTTGGTAGGAAGGTACCAAAGTAATCCCGGCATGGAACACTGGACAGCGGTCAAGAATATCCTGAAGTACCTGAAGAGGACTAAGGATATGTTTCTCGTTTATGGAGGTGACGAAGAGCTCGTCGTAAAGGGTTACGTCGATGCTAGCTTCGACACAGATCTGGATGACTCTAAGTCACAAACCGGATACGTGTATATTTTGAATGGTGGGGCAGCAAGCTGGTGCAGTTGCAAGCAACGCGTTGTGGCGGGATCTACATGTGAAGCGGAATACATGGCGGCCTCAGAGGCAGCACAAGAAGCAATCTGGGTGAAGGAGTTCATTACCGACCTAGGAGTTATTCCCAATGCGTCGAGCCCGATGACTCTCTTCTGTGACAACACTGGAGCTATTGCCCTTGCCAAGGAGCCCAGGTTTCACAGGAAGACCAGGCATATCAAGCGTCGCTTCAACTCCATTCGTGAAAATGTTCAAAATGGAGACATAGATATTTCTAAAGTACATATGAACCTGAATGTAGCAGATCCGTTGACTAAACCTCTCCCCGGTCCATATAGTTGCTGCCATCATCTTTCAGCTTGGTTTTCTCTAGGAACGCGTTGAAGTTGAGGGCAACATTAGCGTGGGCCATTTGATCTACAAGACATATTGTAAAGATTTTAGACTAAGTTCATGATAATTAAGTTCATCTAATCAAATTATTCAAAGAACTCCCACTCAGATAGACATCCCTCTAGTCATCTAAGTGATACATGATCCGAGTCAACTAGGCCGTGTCCGATCATCACGTGCGACGGACTAGTCATCATCGGTGAACATCTTCATGTTGATCGTATCTGCTACACGACTCATGTTCGACCTTTCGGTCTCTTGTGTTCCGAGGGCATGTCTGTACATGCTAGGCTCGTCAAGTCAACCTAAGTGTATTGCGTGTGTAAATCTGGCTTACACCCGTTGTATGCGAACGTTAGAACCTATCACACCCGATCATCACGTGGTGCTTCGGAACAACGAACCTTCGCAATGGTGCACAGTTAGGGGGAACACTTTCTTGAAATTTTAGCGAGGGATCATCTTATTTATGCTACCGTCGTTCTAAGCAAATAAGATGTAAAACATGATAAACATCACATGCAATCAAATAGTGACATGATATGGCCAATATCATTTTGCTCCTTTTGATCTCCATCTTCGGGGCGCCATGTTCATCATCGTCACCGGCATGACACCATGATCTCCATCATCATGATCTCCATCATCGTGTCTTCATGAAGTTGTCTCGCCAACTATTACTTCTACTACTATGGCTAACGGTTAGCAATAAAGTAAAGTAATTATATGACGTTCCAGTTGACACGCAGGTCATAAATAAATTAAGACAACTCCTATGGCTCCTGCCGGTTGTCATACTCATCGACATGCAAGTCGTGATTCCTATTACAGGAACATGATCAATCTCATACATCACATATATCATTCATCACATCCTTCTGGCCATATCACATCACATGACACTTGCTGCAAAAACAAGTTAGACGTCCTCTAATTGTTGTTGCAAACTTTTACGTGGCTGCTATAGGTTTCTAGCAAGAACGATTCTTACCTACGCCAAAACCACAACATGATATGCCAATTTCTATTTACCCTTCATAAGGACCCTTTTCATCGAATCCGATCCGACTAAAGTGGGAGAGACAGACACCCGCTAGCCACCTTATGCAACTAGTGCATGTCAGTCGGTGGAACATGTCTCACGTAAGCGTACGTGTAAGGTCGGTCCGGGCCGCTTCATCCCACGATGCCGCCAAATCAAGATAAGACTAGTAACAGCAAGTAAATTGACAAAATCGACGCCCACAACAACTTGTGTTCTACTCGTGCATAGAAACTACGCATAGACCTAGCTCTGATGCCACTGTTGGGGATCGTAGCAGAAATTAAAATTTTCTACGCATCACCAAGATCAATCTATGGAGTTTACTAGCAACGAGAGGGGAGGAGTGCATCTACATACCCTTGTAGATCGCGAGCGGAAGCGTTCAAGAGAACGGGGTTGATGGAGTCGTACTCGTCGTGATCCA
Source organism: Aegilops tauschii subsp. strangulata (assembly GCF_002575655.3). Taxonomy (NCBI): domain Eukaryota; kingdom Viridiplantae; phylum Streptophyta; class Magnoliopsida; order Poales; family Poaceae; genus Aegilops; species Aegilops tauschii. The sequence goes on from NC_053039.3 coordinate 521,582,923, forward strand.
AATCACCGATGATCCAAGCGCCGAACGGACGGCACCTCCGCGTTCAACACACGTACGGAGCGGTGACGTCTCCCACGCCTTGATCCAGCAAGGAGGAGGGAGAAGTTGAGGAAGAAGGCTCCAACAGCAGCACGACGGCGTGGTGGTGGTGGAGTGACAGTTCTCCGGCAGGGCTTCGCCAAGCACACGCGGAGGAGGAGAGGTGTTGGGGAGGGGAGGGGCTGCGCCTTGGATGTGGTGCTGCAGCCCTCCCCTCACCTCTCTATTTATAGGGAGAAGGGGGAAGGGGGCTGGCCCCTCTAGATGAGATCTACAGGGTGGGCGGCGGCCAAGGGGGGAGGGAGCTTGCCCCCCAAGCAAGGGGGGCGCCCCCCCTTTAGGGTTCCCCCCAAACCCTAGGCGCATGGGCCCTAGGGGGGTCGGCGCCCAGCCCACTAAGGGTTGGTTCCCTTCCACCTACAGCCCATAAGGCCCTCCGGAGCAGACGGACCCTCCCGGTGGACCCCCGGAACCCCTCCGGTGGTCCCGATACAATACCGGTATACCCCCGAATATTTCCGGTGACCGTATGGTGACTTCCCATATATAAATCTTTACCTCCAGACCATTCCAGAACTCCTCGTGACGTCCGGGATCTCATCCGGGACTCCGAACAACATTCGGTAATCACATACAAACCTTCCTTATAACCCTAGCGTCATCGAACCTTAAGTGTGTAGACCCTACGGGTTCGGGAATCATGGAGACATGACCGAGACACCTCTCTAGCCAATAACCAACAGCGGGATCTGGATACCCATGTTGGCTCCCACATGTTCCACGATGATCTCATCGGATGAACCACGATGTCGAGGATTCAAGCAATCCCGTATACAATTCCCTTTGTCAATCGGTACTTTACTTGCCCGAGATTCGATCGTCGGTATCCCAATACCTCGTTCAATCTCGTTACCGGCAAGTCACTTTACTCGTTCCGTAATGCATGATCCCGTGACTAACTACTTAGTCACATTGAGCTCATTATGATGATGCAATACCGAGTGGGCCCAGAGATACCTCTCCGTCATATGGAGTGACAAATCCCAGTCTCGATCCGAGCCAACCCAACAGACACTTTCGGAGATACCTGTACTGCACCTTTATAGCCACCCAGTTACGTTGTGACGTTTGGTACACCCAAAGCATTCCTACGGTATCCGGGAGTTGCACGATCTCATGGTCTAAGGAAATGATACTTGACATTAGAAAAGCTTTAGCAAACGAACTACACGATCTAGTGCTATGCTTAGGATTGGGTCTTGTCCATCACATCATTCTCCTAATGATGTGATCCCGTTATCAATGACATCCAATGTCCATGGTCAGGAAACCGTAACCATCTATTGATCAACGAGCTAGTCAACTAGAGGCTCACTAGGGACATGTTATGGTCTATGTATTCACACATGTATTACGATTTCCGGATAACACAATTAAAGCATGAACAATAGACAATTATCATGAACAAGGAAATATAATAATAACCATTTTATTATTGCCTCTAGGGCATATTTCCAACATCGGCAGGCTGTTCAACCACGTGCGGGCCGACCCTTGGAGCATGAGCGGTGCGTAGCGCACGGCGAGACGACGATTGGCACCGGTGATGCCAATGGCCGTGGTGTAGTCGGTGAGCCAGTCTTCTAGCTTCACCGTCCCATTGTAATTGGGGGTGTCGCGGGGGAGCATGAATCCTTTGGGGAAGGGCTCCTCTCGGATGCGCGGGCCGAAGCACGCCGGCCCGAAAGCGCCGCTCTCCTCCACCTCCAGGGAGCGAGCGAGCTGATCGAGGCGGTGGCAAGCGTCGGCGTCGTCGATGGCGTGCGGGCCGAGTCGACTTGCGGCCAGGCCACGGGGGGCCTGGTCGGTTGGAGCCGGACGCTGGCCATGCTGGCCGGGTCCGCGCTGGATCTCTAGGACGGGCTCGCGCCCAATCCGCCGGCGGCTGTAGCGGCCGGGTCGCGCCGAGTCCGGGCTCGACCGGAGTGCGCCTCGCCGGATGGCGAGGAAGCGGTGTGCAGAAGTTCACCGGGCCCGCCAAGGAGGGCGGAGCCGGATCCCGCCGGCTTGGCGAGCTGGTTGAGGCGGTCCTGCTGGGTGTTGGCGGCGTGGAGGAGTTCATGCATCCGCCCGATGCGCTCTTTCAGTTCCTCACCCGCGAGCTGGTCCAGGCCGACTGCGGCTGCCTGGGCAGCGCGCATGTTCTTCGCTGGGGTCTTGTAGACAGTTGGGACGGCGCCGAGGGCCCGGCCGATCGCTCCTCCCCGGGCACGCACATCGGCGACCCGGCTTGGCTCGGCCGCGGCGGGCGTGAATCCGTAGGCGGCGTCGCGCTCCAGCTGAGCGGCGTCCAGGCGACGTTGAGTGGCGGCGAGCGTCTCAGATTGGTCCAGCATCTGCTGGCGCCTTTCCTCAAGCTGGGTTCGGGCCTCAGGGACGTTGGTGGCGTCGACGTCGGTGCCGATGGGGATGCGGAGGCTCTGCATCACGGCGCGCAACGGATCGGACAGCTCGATCCGATCCGCTGCGGCCCTGGCTTCAGCAGCCTTCCTCGTCTTGCTCGACGAGGAGGAGGCGCCATCGCCGATGGCGAAGACCTCCACATGGACGTCCATTGCCCCGGCGGAAACACCGCCGCCGAGGGAGAGGGGAGAGTCGGAGTAGCTGAGCACCTCGTTGGGGTACTCGTCGGCCGCGAACGCATCGGAGATGCGCAGCGCGGCGAAGGAGGCGACAAGCGCGCCGACGTCGTCGTCCTCCAGCGCGACAGACTCGTCGGTGTAGGAGAAGGGCACCGTCTGAAGCATGCTCCCGGCCAGCTCCTCGAGCCGCCCCACGGTGGGCGCCAACTGTCGTGGTGGGCGCATGGCAGATGCCAAGGGATGGCTAAAGAGAGGAGGAGGCTCGAGGGCGCTGGTGGACTCCAGAGGCGAGGTTGGCATGAGCGGGCGCGGGACGCCGGACATACCCAGGTTCGGAGCTCTCCGGAGAGATAATACCCCTAGTCCTGCCGAGTATAGTTGGATTATCGATAGTACAATGTTGCTCCTGGAGCTGTATGGAGGAGGAAGGAAGCTGGCCAAGGCTTGGGCCGCTCCTTCTCTCCGGTGTTGCTGTTTTGTGGCTAGTCCTCTTGCTCGCCCCCCGAATGATGGTGGGCTCCCGGGGGTTTTATAGTCCAACCCCCCGGGGGTACAATGGTAATGTTATAAGTCAGTGGGTCCGTGTTGTCGGTGTCCGGGGACCCGGGCTGGGTCCCACTAAGAGCTTGTGGTTCGCCGGGTTCCCCTAGGTGCGGGCCCCGCAAGCCTAGGGGGACTATGCGCCGTCTTGTCGATCGTCAGGGCATGGCCGAGTTGAGTCGCGTACAGTGCTCTCCGCCAGGCTGCCGCTTGCTGTCGTCAGCGGTGAGGGCGGGGGCACTGTAGCCACGCCGGCCCTGGTCAGCGGGTAGGTGAGGGGCACTGTTGCCACGTTCCTGCTGACCAGAGGCATGGGCGGGGCACTGTTGCCTCGGTCATCGTTGATTGAAGTCTCGTATCCATCGTACGGCCTGGATGGGACGCGAGTTGACCCGCGCCTGGATTGCGTAGCACGCCATGGGTGGTGCTGGCTTGTTGAGGAGGCTTCGGCCATGCCAGGTTCGGCTGTCTTGCGCCAGTTGTTGAGGCCGACTCGACGTGTCTTGCCGGGTCGGCTAGTCTGGCCGGCTTACGGGGCTTGGCCGGGTCGAGCGACCCGGCCAAGCGCGTGCCGGTATTGAGGGGCGGTGCCAGCCCCGTTGTTTTTGAAGAGAATCCGGGTTCCGTTGCCTGCCCGGGGTCCATCCCCCCGACATAACCCTAGCCGCCTCTTGCGCTGCCGCCGCCTCTTCTCCACCAGTAAGGACGACGCCCAGCTGCCGGTCGTCGCACCCTCGTCATCGTCCTCCTCCATCGTTCCCCTATAATCTCCGTCCTAGAACCGGTAGAACCCTAACTCCTAACACCTTGGTATCACGTAGCTAGGATCCGATCATGTCTGCGCGACCACCCACCCCGCCGCTGCCCACCTTGCCGCTGTCCACCGCCGCCGCCCTCTGCACCGCGCCGCTGGTGTTTCCCGCCGCCGCGGTCAACAACTCCACCGCGCCGCCGGCGCCGCCGCAATCGACAACTCCACCACACCGTTGGCGCTTCCCACCGCGCCGCTCGGCTCCTCCGCGGGGGCCTCCACCGGCCAGTCGCTGCTCGTCACCGCGCCACCTGCCGTCGTCTACTCCCCGACAGAGATCACCGGGGTCCTTAATGACCTCGTCACCGCCGTCTAGGGCATCCGCCTCTGCCGGGCCGGGCCTTACGGGCAGCCGCTGCCCTTGCCGCTAGCCGCCGCGACTGGGCCAGCCGCCCTGCCCTGGTATGCGGCCACCACGGCGCTGACCGGGCCTCTACACCACCACTGGCCCGGTCAGCCGCCGCCCACTGTCGCCCCTACTGGCCGCAGTGGCCGGCCCCGACGAGCGCCACGCCTCCGACGCCTACCGGGTCCGGGCAGCCGCCGCCCCAGCTGCCGGCCCCACCGCCGCCCGCTGCCACGCCTCCATGGCCACAGTGGCCGGCCCCGGCCCTCACTGCGTCCCCCACGCCACCCGGGTCCGTGCCTCCGCCGCCGCAGCTGCCGGCCCCGCCACCGCCCAGCATGGGGCCTGGGTCACCCACGCAGGGAGGCGTATCGATCCAGCAAGTGCGCTTTCCACCATCGCCGTCCCCAATACCGGCCTGGCTGACCGGATCCTCGCCGCCACCCGTCTACACGTCGGCTGGAGACCCGCCGGCACCCACTCTGCAGTTCGGTGATCCCTCCGGCTCGGCGAGGCACTCCACGAGCCGCGGCCATGCTCACCGGGCGCCCCAATCCTCGCTGCTTCGCACCTCCGAGCCAGTCGGCCACGGCGCTCCGACTCAGACACCGTCGCGGTTTGCCAAACTGGACTTCGCCACTTTCTTTGTACATAACAATTATTTGAAAATTTATAAAAATATGGGGAGAAACTATAGTTATAGCTTCAGGAGCAGTGAAATGATGAACGGCCGAAAGCTGTTCCACCATGAGCCCTGCCCTGGGTGTTCTTTTCTTTGCGGCACAACCCCTGGGTGTTTGACAATAGTTACATTTCTGGATTTCCATTTGTCAAGATGGTCAAAACTGCAGAATTTTCTTCCGAGCGAACCAACTTCTCCTGCTGCCACCCAGAGAACAAGACACACATCATCAGTATTCAGAAAGAGAACGGCGTGCCCTAAGGTTCAAGCTTTGATCCGAAAACTGAAAGAAAAAACTCAAAAGGAAAAGGGTTTACACTTTCACAGCCTGACAGGAGACCTGAAAAAAGTCTCTTCCATACAGGGCGGTCTCCCTAAATACATGTTTGGGGTCTCTACCGGCAAATTAAAGCTCCAAAAACAGTGGATAAAACCGCATTTGGAACAAAATGGTTGCGCAAAAAATGGGACTAGAAAGGTGGGGGATAATTGGTTGAGGATTCATGGTACGCTTTATTGGGCGCCACCCTGATTCCTTTTTCTGTTCATGTCACTCTTTCGTAGTTGCCACCAATCTGAATGTGAAGCCACTCTGAAGCCGGCGAGCCCTGGGTGTACTCCCTTGGTGTTTGCGGGTCAAATGTTAAACCTGGAGCTGTGTTGTACGTCGGCGCAGCAAACTGCAGGCGAGAAGACAAGAAGGTAAACCTTCTGGAGCTAATATATATTTTGCTGTACATAAACATGACAACATAGCATCTGCATCATAGCAGGCCTAATTGCAGATCAAGGGCCAAGATGCATAGTACATTGGCAACACAGTTTGAGAAATCAAGCATTGGAGCTAAGATATACTGTACTTGTTTGTACCCATCATCTTTTTGCTACTTGAACATTGAGTTCGCAACTTGACTTACTCCATCTTTAGTTGGAGATGTCTCGGCCCCATTGTGAGCATGGGCATTAACCGCCTCGGGCTTCATGGACAGGAACTGCAGATGACAGCAATTGTCAAGCTATTTATTATTAACTGAACTATAAAGAGTAACGCAATTCCATAGAAGCGACAACAGTGACATAGCATAACTCAGTTTGACGTTTCAAATCTTGGGACATAATTGATTATCATCAAGGCCTGTTGCTTTGCCAATAACCTGACCAAGGAAGCATAAGCTTTCCAAAGAAAATCATTTACAGACACAAAACTAGGGAGGACTTAGAGCTTGAAGATGACACAAAGATAAATATATATGGACATTAGTGGGACAGAATGGAGACATAAAAAATATTGAATTCTTGTTGAGATTAAAACGCACCTTATTACATCCAGGGACAAGATCTTGGAGAATTTTCATCCGCGCGCTCGGTTATTTTCTCACGCTGTGCCTGTCAAAATAAGTAGAACTTTCAGTGATCAAGGGTGTACAAGAATCTCTACTCCTAATGTCTCAGTTGATAGTCCGTGTTTCGGGTTTTATTTTCGTCCCACCTAATATGGTCTTTTTGGTACCTACTCCCACCTCGTGCTCAGCCGCAATGAACAAAAAAAACCCTCCAGCCGAATCCCCCGCCCGCCCCCACGCGCCTAACCTCCCGAGGAACCCATCTGTCACGAACGAAAACAAACCGGCGAAAACAAACCGGCGAAGATTAACCAGCGAAAAAAATCGCTGACCAAACTCCCGCACGTCCTCGAGCGAGAAACAGTCGCCCGACTCTCTGCCCTCGTTCGCCCGCCACCGCCCTCCAGATCCCTTCGCCACCGCCCGGCGCCGCCAGCCCCCGACCTCCTCCCCGGCTCCCGGCGCCGCCCGACCCCCAACCTCCCTGGATCCCGGCCGCCCCGCCCCCACCTCCTCCCTCGCTTCCGCCCGCCCATGCCGCCTATCCGCGCCCCTCCCACACACTCCCGACCTCCTCCCGGCGTGCCACCGCCCCTGCTCCTCCCTCCTCCAGGAGGACGCGCCGCCGCCCCTGTTCTTCCTTCCACCTGTCGGCATGCGCGCCGCCGCCCCTCTGGCCGTCGCCGGCATCCCGTTCGAGCCCGTGGATCCGAGGAAGATGGAGACGATGGATGATGGGAAGGAGCAGCGGCTGCCTCGTGGTGACCTCGTGGAAGCAGACGGTCGACAAAGACCATCATCGAGGCTGCTACTGGTATGTGTTGTGCAATCTTCAGAGATGAAAAAAAGATAGTACAGAGAGGAGGGAGGATTGCAATTCAGACAGATTGGCTGGTAAGGTTCAGAGATGTTGCTGAAGATTTTTTTTGTTATGCAAATGCACTTCTCCTTGCTTTAGGTTTTATGCATATGTGACCTCGATTGCTAGAAGTTGTAACAAAAGACGTAGAAGTGGTTCTGCTCTTGCTGTTTTCGTGTATTATCATTGGTTCGAAGTGGAAGAGGATTAGAGCATAGCATGCAATCTATAGTAATCCAAAAAAATCTGTTTTGTAGGAGTTCAGCAGAAGGATTCACATCAGTGCAAATCTCCGGTGGGAGTAAGTTCAGAGGGGGAAAATGCATCTGGCCCAACCGCCTCGACCTCAACAAGCCCCGTCAAGATTCGGCACCGTGGGCTGCACCCCCTCTCTTCCTTCACAACTAGGAGTTGTGGAGGAGCATTGATTGGTTGTCTACTCGGAAAGAAAAGAAGATGAAGTACGTGACCATCGTAGCTACTGTTGAAGAGACGCTGTGCGGCTGGTTGTGGATGAGAATTGTCTAGCCGGCAATGGATTTCCAGCAAGGGCGGCAGAGAAAAATCCATGACGAGATGAACACCACCACGACAGCATCATGGATGTGATCGAGGTACCTCTGTTTCCACAGTCCTACCAGGAAAGTTTTCAGGTTATCCTGGTTCCAGGTTCAGATTGTTTATAGAGTAATCATACATCGATAGTGTGTGCGCAGTCTGTACAAAATGGATAGGCGTAGTTTTTATTAACCAACTTGTTGCGCATTATTGGTTCTAGCTGAAATATCTTTTTCCCTGCATCTTACACCAAGAGAGATTCAGGGAAGAAGTGAGGTGCATAAGTATAACAACAAGGCAGGCAAGATACCAGGGTGCAGGCTTCAACATTCAGTCATTGTGGCCAGCATGCACTCTTATTTCATAATCTACCTTGCATGTCTTATATTTGAGAGGGAATTAGATTTAGCCTGGCCGTTCCACCCATCCCGGATGCTACTAAATTGTGTAACTACCTAAGTTCTTTTTTGACTGTGCAGAAATAGCATTGGCTGCAACGATGGAGTATGTTTTACATGTTTTTTTGTTGATGAAAAAAGTATGCGTTTCATCTTAACCGTACACTCGACGAAAAATGCTATTTTGCCAAAGAACGTCTTGTCAGCTATGGTATTTAAGCTCAGAGTTACTAACTCAATGAGGTGTATTATAAGTTTGGGGCTACTATTTTTTTCCATATACACAAATGTATTTGACACCTCTGAGCATCTAGAAATCTTGCAATTGGTAGATAGCATTTGCCTTCCGAAAATTTTCCTTGAGACCATGAGAGTCTGAAAAAAATTTGATTAATTATTAATGTTGTTATATTTATGCAAGTTGAATGCTATTAAAAATTTCTTATTTCCCTTATCGGGAATGAATTGTGATTTATACTAGCTGTTAGACAAATATTGGAACACAGTGTGCATGATAGTTCTTTTTAGAATACGTAAAGAACTTTGTGTCCCGATGAACTCACAGAAAAAGAGATTTGAAATTATGTCCAAGCCTAAAGAAGGGCCACGTCTAAAATAGAACACCACACCCCTTTTTAAAATTACTGACGGGTTGATGTTGTTGCATGTCGTGGCGGGGACGGCCGTGTAGCAGCCGTATCCGCACTGCTTGTGTTGGGCGCCGATCTGGAGGCCCCTGATCGGAAGGGACGCCACTGGAGCTGCTGCGGGAGATGGTAGCGGTACGCCCAGTGGCAAGGCACCATATGACAGACAATTGTGGTCTGCATTTTTTTTTACCAAAATACTGAACATGTTCTGATTTTACCAGAATACTGATGTGGACATTCAAGCTGCAATAGTGGAGCTGCATGTGCTGCTATAGATTGGTCCTTGCAGCTTATGAAGGCATCAACTATTGGCGGCACAAAATTGTGGAGCTTAAGATTCCCCACCCTTATTTCTGAAGGAAAGCTAAAGTTCGGGGTGCTAATCTCCGAGGATTTTCTCAGTGGTGAACATTTTTCTTTTGTTTCTCTTGTTCTAATCTATACCTCAAGATGCAATAGTTCTTATTGTACTGCTTGGATTGCTCTCTCATTGTAATCAATACTGTTAATTATATATAATAATCATATATTTTTCATGCAGGAGGGTTTATTTAACACTAACAAGCCTTTCAAGTTTTTATATGGTAATATGGTGATAGGTTGGAATGTTTGATCACCCAGGAATGTGGATTACTATCGCAGGATATTTTTCCTCTTGATGGTGCTTCCACTGAATGTTATGCACCCCTGTACAGCCATATATCTAAGTTTGCCTGTTCATTCAGAAAATTATATTGACTATTCAATTCAGGGTTCAACCTTTGAATAACACAGTTCTGGCTCAGTAGTTTGAGATTCTATTGTGCAACTGGATCTTGATAGACATCTAGACCTATAGCTGCGTTTTATTTTCGTTATCCCTTTTAGAAACTTACACGCTAACTTGGTGGATTAAACCGGTGTTCTAATTAAATGATAAATGAGTATAAAGATTTTCTTTTTTTACTGTTATATGACAAAATGAATGAACATGTGATCGCTGTCCAGATTAGTCAGGCCATCTTGCAAATAACTATGGGATACATTACTGATATTTTCTTAGGATGGCCAAATAGACATGCATTCTTTGCTAGGTTAAGTTTTGTTATTCTTTGTACTTATTTGCTCAATCTTTGTAGTGAAATAGTGCAAGATGAGGAACTGGCTCAACTTCAGAGTTTCAGTTAAGTGCACAGTTAAAGAAAAATTGTAACAACTCGGATGCAGCTCAGAGGTCAAATATCATGATGCAGAGTAGGCACTAAACCTAATGTATCTACTTGATTTTGTTGTTGCAGATTAAATGGCTATCTTATCTGTACACAGCTGATTAGGCAGTATAGCAGTACCCGCACGTTTAGTAGTTGTTAGATAGTTTTTGTGCATAGTTGAACTGTGTATTGAGATGGGAAGCCAAGTTGTTTAATTTGCGGATTCCATTTGTCAGACTGGTGGCATTCCTTAATTTCTGATCCCTGGTTATGATTTGATTCTTATTTATATTGTCCTATGGAAAGAGCATTAGGATAGGACAAGCAAACAAGCCTTTCGACATTCATGGTGTATATTTTGTTTCATCGAGCCGTGTTGCTTATGATTTTGAATTCGAACGGATCTGCTTCTGTTCACTAAAGAAATAAATGCATGGATAGACAAGGTATGCTCTAAGCTGTTTTCCCTTAGTTTAAAGGAAGGATTAGTAGTACATGTAACTGTCTTTTCTTTTCTTGGTATTCAAACAAGAACAAATCACTGTTGATGTTTAAACTCTCTAGAATCTCATAAATGTTATTATTCCTCTTAAACTTCTGATACAAAATTGGAGTTGTAAATTATTTATTCTGGCACAACCAACTGCTTCTTCTTCTGCCTAGCTTGCTTTCGATGAAGTATTCCTGGTGACCTGGTCAATAGACTGCACTTGCCTATTCCAAGCACATACAGGCCTAAGGATGTCCTGTAAGAAAAGCTTTAACGAAATCACTTTGGTTTGTAAATGTCCTTGAGGATTGAATTAATAGAAACTAGCAATTCTTCTGCCTAAACTGATTCCTGCAAATTTTCTTGCCGAACTACTACATGGTAATACTCCCTCCATTCCATATTCTAATGCACATAGTTTTTTGCCTAGATTCCGAAATGTAGTGCGCATAAGCTGCTTTGGACTAAAGTAGCCCTGGACTGTTCACAGGAACGCAGCAGCAGACACCCACGTGCTGTGACAGAGCGAGCAGCTGGAGGGCAATTCCTGTCCAAATGAGAATGCCAGCTCACGCATTGGTATAAACGCTACACACAAAGGCGCATTATAAAGTGGAACAGTGGGAGTACTAAATTCATATGTAATACTAAATTCCTACAGGTCATAAATTAGATTTTTCGACAATAAGTACCTAAGTCTATGTTATGTTTAAGTTAAAAAACAATGTCGATGTGAGACATACATACACCGATTAATAAAGCGGTTAGTACTTAAATTGACCGTCATGTCCTATGTGCCTTAGGGGTAAGTTTTCATCTCCACCATTGACCCGCTTAAGGTGGCTATACTGAAGCAGACCCCTTATAATTATGAATGGTTTATGAAGTTGAAGGATGAAACTTGAACGAACACAATGTTGAGGTTTGTAAAGTGAAGCCTAAGACAAGTTTGAGGGGGTAATATGGACTTCTCTCAAACTATATTACCAGAGAACAATGAGGGCCTTGAAGACAATGACAGCGATGAGTTTCTCCTGGTTCTGTTTTGTTGTAGGCGAAGTTCTTAATTATAATTATCAATGCGTTTGTTTTTCTTAAGGATGCAGTGACATGCAAGGCGAGGCAAATTGAAGCCAAAACAGCAGGACGGTCGGAAGTGTGCCATTTTTTCTATATAGGTTAGTGATTTTATCCTTTTTGTATTTTTACATTGCTAGGTACAGTAGTTTATATGAAATGATTTGTTAGGGCAGGGGGTGGTTCTTCAATCTTCAGGGAATCAAGCGGTAGCACCGGATGCTGACATGCATGGAAGGTAGGAGTGATGGAGTGTATGTATTTGTAGCAATTCATCATCGCCCATAAATAAATCATCTTTGCCCCGCTTCCTCTGTCCGTCCGTCAACTCAAATTGCTTTGGTTCACAAGTTCGTTTCATCGTACATCTAGGTATACTAGAACAGAGAGACTACTTTCCTTGAATGGCTCATGCGAGTAAACTGACAATAGTGTTCATCCAAGATGCAGTTGTATATGTATCTTCATAGAGATGTAGATGCGTAGGTAGTTCAATAGTGCACATGTTCATCGACAGGGATGTAGATGTAGTATACAACCGAGGTTACATTGACAAGTTAGTCCATTATGCTCCCAGGAAAAATAAAATATGGTATATTGTTTCACACTATCATCAATAGTGAAGCTTGTATTTAATATTTCTTCGTTTTGCAATGCTGAATATTTGGGGAACACACAGTGAGGTGTAATATGTAGAGTATAGACTACAGATTCACCGAATCAGCTTGAACATTGTTATATCATGCTTCATATTATTTGGTAATGATTTTAAAACATGGAATGGGGCAAATAAAGTTGAAACCTGGTACTGTTCGTCACAGAAAAAACAGTTACTATCGAGAGGTTTCATACTGACATTATTTCTTACCAACTAATGGTGCATTTCTCCGGCCATGATTACATCAGCTAACTACGCCATGATTACAGCAGTAAACATTGATAGGAATACAAGCATTGGAGTACTCGCCATGTTCGAGGAATTCGTAGCTGATGGCGGCATCATCATGGAGCAGGCACCATCTTCTCCTCTATTTAAACTGTAGTACTTCATGTACTCCCACTTGTAGACTTTCTGAAATGCAAATCCACTCCAAGAATGTGCTCTGAAATGGAGAAACATGGAGTATACTCTAAAAATCAGTTTGGTGCCTGCCCAGTAGATCCATCAAAGTACTCCGGGCATGATAAAAAGAATACTACAACATGAGTACTACAGCAGAATCAGTTTGGTTTGAGCCAAGCAAGAGTACTAAAATCCTGATAAAAAGAATACTACAACATGATAAACATGATTTCAGAGATGTTGATTTATAGTACATGCAACCCATTGATAAACATGATTTTCAGAAATGTTGATTTCAGTTAAACTACTACATTTACTCCAAGCAAATACTCTAAGAAACAATACAAGTACTACAGTACTGAAAGTACTCATGTAGTACAATACTCTAGGCTGAATGTACTCCTACAGTACTGAAAGTGTACTCCTGTGAGTACTGAGTTTACTGAATTCAGAGGCATCAAAATTTCACACCCAAGTTCAGTCATCTACACATGGAGTAGTGCAACCGAGTGGTCTTTACCATGCCCGAATCGACGAGAGGCAGCGGCGGCAGCAGCAGCATCGTCCAGGAGCAGCAGCAGCCTTTCCAATCTCTCCTTGCGCCTTGCCTTTCCAATCTACTCCCGCGGCAGAGAGCAGTTCTTGGCCACATCACATCTGCATCCATATTCCATCCACAACAACAAACAGTCACAATCAGCTCCAGAATCTCTTCTTGCCTTTCCCCGAATCCTAGGCTCTAGAGATTGGAAATGTGTGGGGAAAATTAAGAATGCAAACCTTGCAGGTCGAGCGTGGGGAGCTCGACTTAGGGGGCGACCTGGGAGCAGGTGACAGGTAACTCGTAGCGGACCAGCAGCGTCAGGGATGGCAACGTCCAACACGACGCTCCTCCTTGCAGGTCGATGGCGACGAGGAGCGCTAGCGTTCGTCGCCGCCGTCATCGAGCATGACAAGGTCGTCGTGCCCACGCTCCTCATGCTCCTACTCGACCTCGCTAAAACAATCAACTTTGGCTCGACCGTGGCGCAAAGGATGTGGGTGAAAGGCAGAGGCGACGCGGACAAGAAGGCTAGGCGGCGACACCTGGGGAGAAGGTCACCGATGCGGCTGAGTCACCGGCGCAGGTGAGGGGAAGGTGCGTCGCCGCCGCGGGCTAGGGATTTGGTGGAGTGGGTGAGCGAGGGGAATGAGCTTGAGGAGGCGACTGAGCGAGTGGGTGAGTGAGTGCGTGAGTGAGCGAGGAGCAAAACTGGAAACCACTGAAATTTCATAATGTTCTGACAAATGCATTACAAAACCTTCGACATTCAAAATACAAGCATTTATTTTTGTTATCACTATATTCAAAATAATACTAATTTAGGAAATTGCGGGGAGGTGTTTGGCTATTATGTTTTTTATGCTTTATTTATGCTCTGGTGGAATGGTAAAGAATTAGTTCGTCCGGTTAGCATCATGAGAATTCTCCGTTACACATTTTAAGACCTTAGATGTGAAGTATGCTCCGTCACACGTTGCTTGTGCAAGATGTGTATAAGCTAAGGAAGAAGTTTTTATTATACTCCATCCGGTCCTTTTTACTCTGCATATAAGAGTTGTCTGAAGTCAAACTTCGTAAATTTTGATCATATTTATACGGAAAAATATTAACATCTACAATGCTAAATTTGTACAATATGAAAAGTAATGTTACGACGCATCTAATGTTGTTGATTTCACATTCTGAATGTTAGTATTTTATTCTATAAACTTGGTCAAAATTTATTTTATTTGACTTCAGACAAATCTTATATGCGAACTAAAAAGGATCGGAGGGAGTACTTACTCAAATGTGCGAATGAAGCTAAAGACAACATTCCTGATATTGTGTGAGAATTTCTTAAGCGCAACAACTAGATATTAATTTATAATGAATTTTTAGTTAGATCATCGCTTTATATGTATATATCATTAATTTTTTATCAATTTACATTGCAAGTGAATTGGAATTCAATAAATACCCAATTGTGCCCGTGCTATCTTGTCTCTACATGTGAAATTTGACATGCGTCATGTTTACATAAATTCAGCAAAAATCTCTATATGTAAAAAATAAACATGCATTATGTTCTCAACAAAAATATTTCAAAAGCCCGTGGCAACGCATGGGCATTTTACTAGTAGTCAAAACGAAACAGTGCACTGAACTGACCCTTTCTGCAAGGCTATGGATGTCGGTTCCTCGACCCTTTCTTGCCCTCACAAGGATGAAATCTTGCTTTGGTGGCGGACGATTTTGATTAACAGCCTTACTAGCATTTCTTGAATGGCTTCAGCATCTTTTCTGAAACTGCCATTATCATCAGTGGATTTATTTGCCTTGAAATGCTTTGCTTCTGCATTAGACTACACATTAAGATTCGAGTGACTTAGCGATTAAGACAGACGAGAGAAAGAACAATTAACCTGTTGCCATCTGCATAAGCTGTGCTACAGGCATTTTTTTCTTTAGAATATAGCAAAAATATTATCAACCGCCTTCTGGCCTCTCAAGTCAAACAACTATTTAAACTGTCAATCGGCACATAACAAGTTAATATAAGGGGCGAAAAATCATATAATGGCACCAGTAAAATCAAAGATCACATATGACAATAAAGATAGCTTGCAGACTATCACCAATATGGTGCCTGCTAAAATATGACAGTAGGTTACTAAATGCAAGTAGAAGATGGAAAACACTCTGGAGTCTGGACCAGGTCGTTGGCTCAGTACTTCAGTAGTTAGTGCTGGAGATAGTTTGGGCCGGCTCCAAGAGGTTTGATGGGGCCGTCTCGTCGGAGAATGTTGCGGACCTGTGTGATCCGCTTCATCCGGGTCTCGTCAGACAGTCGGAGCGGGGAGGTTCTTGTTGGGTCGGTTCCGCCAAAGTACAACCACATTCCCCTGACGCGGGCCTGAAGTGGCTGGATCCTCCGGCTGACCCAGACGGCAACGATGTCATTGCCGGTCAGATCCGACTTCGTGAGCACGCCGACCTGCTCCATCAGGATCTTAGCCTGCGTCTGCTCTGCCCTCGTGAGCTTGAGCGACCACCCGGTGTGCCAATCCGCGGACTCAAGCATGTAAGGAGGCAATCTAAGGCCCAAGGTAAAGGCAAAGGAAAAGATGTTGACGCTCCAATAACATCAACATCAACTCCGAGAGCGTAACTTGAACCAGAAAATTGCTACATGCTATGACCCCAATAGGAAGGCCTTCATCTTTGGGGGAAAGCCTTTTAGATGACAGTGGAAGATGCCGAGCATATCCTTGGTGTGCCCGCATTGGGATAAGAATTTTTTCCATGCGAATCAATTCAAGTATCTGCATTATACGAAGAGCTGAAATGCCCTAGCGGAAATAAAATTACTTTGAAAAGCTCGCTGAAAAAATAATAAACAAGAAGGGGTCAACTTTCATCCGTGCCTATGTAGTGTACACAATAGGTGTGCTTATGTGCCCAACAAGGCAACAACACAGAGGCACGTCAACACGAAGTACCTAGGATTGGTAGCAGACATATCTAGAATAAAGATGGTGAATTTTGCACTCTTCACTCTCACTCATCTGATGGCCAGCATTCATCAAGTTTTAAAGATGGAAGCTCTAATTTGGAGGGGAACCTCCCATTGCTACAGGTTAGAAAAAGCTATAAGTATATGAATCTTTTTGTTGTATGATCAATTTTTGAGTATTTTTGCTAATTCTAATTGCTCATGATGTACCGTGGTTTTGGGAGAACCTGCACGTACATGAATTTGACGACACGATTGATTACAGTCAACGGTCAAAACCACTTATGCAGCACTGGACAAAGGAGAAGGCAATGAACGTGGCAACGGTCTTTGAGAAACATGGACTCGGAGTTGGACAGGCAACTTGAGCTATTTTTTCTAATTCCAACACATGTTTCCTGTAATTATTTTTGTTAGTATTAATTTTCATGTAATTTCAGGTTGTTGGTGACCTAAACCAACCAGTCAAGTCTCCAAAAGAGTCATCTTGCTCTGAAATGCGTACTTCAGATCTGAAGGTAGACTTTCAAAGAAAGATACTTACTCTTCTGGAGACCCTGAAGGTAGCATTTTGAAGCAAGATGACTCTTTTGGAGACTTTAAAGGTTGTTTTAGGTCATCAACACCCTGAAATTGCATGAAAATTAATCCTAATAGAAATGATCACAGGCAAAACATGTTTGAAACTAGAAAATAGCTCAACTTCCATGTCCAACTTTGAATCCATGCTTCTCAATGACCGTTGCCACCTTCATGTCTTTCTCCTCGGTCCAGTGTTGCTTAAGTGGTTTGGACCGTTGACTGTAATCAATTGTGACGTCAATTTCATGTACGCGCCCCTTCCCCCCAAAACCACACTATATCATGAACAATTAGAATTATCCAAAAATTGAGCATATAGCAAAAAGATTCAGATAGTTATAGCTTTTCCAACCTGTGGCAATGGGAGGTTCCTTCCAAATTCAAGCTTTCATCCTTAAGCTTGGTGATGCGGGCCATCAGATGGTTAAGACTTAAGAGTAGGAAGTGCAAAATTCAGCATTCTTATTCTAGATATGTCTGCTACCAGTCCTAGGTGCTTCGCGTTGATGTGCCTCTGTGTTGTTGGACATATAAGCACATGTATTGTGTACATTACATAGGTGTGGATGAAGTTGATCTCTTGCTGTTTTTTATTTTTGTAGCAAGCCCTTTCAAAATGATTTTATTTTCGCTAGGGTCTTCTACCTCTTCGTACAATGCAGATGCTTTACTTGGTTCGCATGAAAAACACTCTTGGCCCAATGTGGGCACACCCATGATATGCTCGACATCTTTACTGTTGGGGTCATGGCATCTAGCAATTTTTATGGTTCAAGTTATGCCTAATGTTCATTTTTTTCGCACCGTAATTGAGCAACTACTTATCTGTGATTGAGCAACTACTTATCTGTGATCACATACCTGGGATGGCTCCGGTGCATTGCCTCCAAAAATGAATGGGAGCAACCACTTATATGATACCACGGTCTCGTCTGATACAATGCCGACCCAAATACAACTGTGCTGCAATGGTGGTTCAATCCAATGAATGGGACAAATGGCAAGTTATATTTGTTCACACGGTACATGCTGTCAAACACAACACCACCACCAAAGGCATCATAGTCCAACCGGGACTACGCGTCTGACAAAAAAAAGATTCTGCAGATGGCCTTTGCTGTCTGTGTTGTACCTGTACCAAAATTCAGAATCTCACTCTTCCTGCGCTGCCGTATAGTTCAGCATGTATTGGGCATCAAAACATTTGATCCTTTGCTCTTGTACTCAGCAAGAAAAATTATATAGGTCCCGAGACACACAGCCAACTTTGTCATAACCAGCGTGATGCCTCACCATTACCTCCATTATGTGATGCGTGCGTAGACCACCAATACCATACTCAATGGCATGCGCCTTTTGAGCATCATTAAGTCCACGATGAGACCATAAGAATGGTGTCTGATCAGGCTTAGTGAATTCATGGTTATGCTGGTCCACAAATTCCTTGAAAAACCATTCACGAGTTTCCATATTAAGCTCGATCTGCAGTTGAGCGTCATATTCACAACGAGAGAGTGCCCTTGGTTTCCTTTTCCTCGGTTGGACCCTTCAAAGTTTTTCATGGGCCTATATATTTCTTTGCTGCACATGTACAACCTTTGGATTCTTATGTCTACCATGTTTTTCACATTGGCCTTCCTGACGCTGAACACTTCCGCTTAAGCATATTTATTACAGAACTCGAAACCTTGTTCCTCGCTTGTGAATGTTTGACTAACCACCATGTAATATTCTTCAATTTCCTCTATGGTGACGTGGTGAGCATCCATGTGTTGTGCAACTGCCATCCACAAAAGAAACTGAATAATGTTATCTATGCATCTGCAGTGCCAAACTACATCATCAAAAATGTAAACCAAAGTAGTTCAGCCACATGACAACCAACACCAAAATGTGAACCCTAATTGCATTTATTCTAAATATGTGTGGATTGACTCTCCCTTTACTGTAAGCAAACAATATAAGTTATGTGATTCTACCAAGCAAATAATATGCGGCCACCAAGTTTTCATGAGAGTTGGTCCTAAATACTCGATGCAATTTCTAAGATTATTAAGATTCTGTATGAACAAAAATTGTGGTGCCACATCATCTTATAGAAGATACAACAATATCGATGATAAAGGTCAAGAGAATAGACTGAAGGCAAGAGCATGTCCAATTTTACTTGGGCCAAATACATGAACTGTAATCTCGTTGGGATTATTCAAGCATTACCTTCTGCCGGCGGACCAGCAGTGATAGGAGACGGCGGCAAGAGGTTCTGGTAGAGGCGGGTGGACCAGAACGTACAGACCTGAAGGTTCCGGAGGCGGACGGCTCGGGCGGCAAGAGGTGCGGTAGGGGCGGACGGAACGGACGGGCAGGAAGGATCCGGAGGCCGACGGCGCGCTGGCGCAGCGGCAAGCGGCGGCGAGTAGGGCTTGCCTTGGGTGACAAGTCGGGAATTTCTGTTGATTAATTGAACTATTTTATTGGGCTAAACTGCCCTTGGGCTAAAAGAAAAAAAATCTAATGTAAAATGCCTATATTACCCTTCAAATCGACGGTGGATCTGTGCAAATACTAGCATTTCCTATGACTAGTAACTTGCACCGTAAAACGAATCCTAACTAACCCCAGTGACCGTCGAAAACGCTGACAGCACACCTCCTTTGCACGCTGATCGCCACTAAAAAATTGAAAAACGCTGAGGCGTCAACTCGTCGAGAGCCGTGTAATCTAACATTCATATCATGACAAACACATGATACAATAGTGGCAAAGGGGGACGCGGACGTTTGGTCTATGGGTGCATATACACCATAGTAAAAAACAATAGTAATTCAATAAAAATTGAAAATTTCAGAAAATATTTTTGAAATAAACTTGATCTTTCATTGTATTTGTAAAAAAATCCACAAAAAGAAAACCCCGCGTTGACTTCTTTTCAGAAAGACAAAAAAGTCGGACAAACTAGTATGAATAGTGACATATAATAACAAATTGATTTTGTTTTCTTGCCCTGAAGTCGGCGCTAAGTTTTTATTCGCGAAAAATTATATACAAGTGCAAAAGAAAGCCAAGTTTATTCCAAAAAAATAAACTTATTTAACTGTTTTTGTAATTATTAAAAAAATCCCATATAGCTAGGGTGTATCTGCAACCATGAACCAAGGGATATTTCCCAGGCGAAGAGCCTGATAAATCCATTACAACACTCAGGTAACGAAAAGCATAAAGAAGTACGAAATACTCGCTTCACAAAAGAAGGGTTATTTTCCCAGTTCATCCATTAATCTGTGAGTCAAGACTGTTATTCACACGGAATTTGTAAACAAATACTCCCTCCGTTTCTAAATATAAGTCTTTTTACATCCGTATGCATGTAGTCCGTATTAAAATCTTCAAAAGATTAATAAGGCTTCTATTTTGAAACGGAGGTAGTATAAGATGCTTTAGATCACTGCTTTAGTGATCTAAACCTTTTATATTTGTTTACAAAGGGAGTACCTCCTAGTTGTCAGTTGGGTCATCATTAATTCATTATGGATAAAACCGGTTCCTTGGTTTTGTCCTGAATAAGACACCGTTGCTCATACTAGCATCTTGGTTTTTCTCAGCTTCAGAATGCAGAAGAACCTACATAGAAAGCTGAAGGAGGTCAGAAGCCAGCGGCAGATATATCAAAGCTTCAGGAGCCGTGCAAA
This sequence comes from Aegilops tauschii subsp. strangulata, assembly GCF_002575655.3. NCBI lineage: Eukaryota > Viridiplantae > Streptophyta > Magnoliopsida > Poales > Poaceae > Aegilops > Aegilops tauschii. The sequence goes on from NC_053039.3 coordinate 521,603,421, forward strand.
TGATGAATGGCTTCGAGCTGTTCCAGCATGAACCCTGGGTGTTTTTTCTTTCATAAGCTCTTCGCCCTTCGGCATTTGACAGTCACATATTTACATTTGCTGAGATGGTCGAATTTGCGGATTTTTTGTTAGGTACCGGCCTGAATCAGGTAAAAAAGAACCAAAGTTCCTTGCAAAGGCCCTAGGGCAACAAGGGGACGCTAAAAGCTAAAACCAACTATAGAAGCCATGAATTTTGTAGCGCAAAATCTTGGAATGAAAATCCAATCTCAGGCAAACCCCGAAGACACCAAACATGCGATCCGAGAAACCAACTGCCACAGGCACAAACCCACAGAACTCAGAAAGAGAAACATGCCATAAGGTTCAAGCTTTGATTCTAAAACCAATAAATAAATAAAATCAGAAAAAAGATAAGGTTTAAGATTTCACAGCCTGACAGACACCTGAAAAAAAAAGTCGCTTCCTTTCATCTTAAGAATGATTACCAGCTACAGAAATCCATGGAATACATGAAGGTTGCGAATACATGAGGAACAGTCCTGAATCCGAAGGTCAAAACAAAAAGGCACCGTGCTCGGCGGTTCTCTCTAAATACATGTCTGACGTCTCTACCGGCAATTACAGCTCCAAAAACTATGAATAAAACCGCATTTGGAACGAGATGGTGGCGCAAAAAAAATGGTCTACGATATGAAAGTGGGGGTTGATTGGCCGAGGATTCATGGCACGCTTTGTTGGGCGCCACCCTGGATTTTTGTTCTGCTCATGTCACTCTTTCGTAGGTGCCACCAATCTGCATGTGAAGCCATTCTGCAGCCGGCGAGCCCTGGGCGTACTCCCTTGGTGTTTGTGGGTCAAATGTTAACCCTGGAGCTGTGTTGTACGTTGGCGCAGCGAACTGCAAGTGAGAAGAACAAAAGGTAAACCTTCTGGAGCTAAGATATGTTTTGCTGTACACAAACGTGCCAATATATCATTGGAATATATTTGCAAGGGACGAAATGCGAAATAATATATTGGTGACACAGTTTGAGAAATCAAACGTTGAAGCTAAGATATATTTCCTTGTACCAGTTATCTTGCTATAGTTAGCCATTGAGTTCACAATTGACTTACGTCTTTAGTTGGAAATGTTTCAACTCCGTTGTGAGCATGGGCATGGGCATTAACCGCCTCGAGCTTCATGGACAGGAACTGCAGATGACAGCAATTGTCGAGCAATTATTAACTGCACTATTGAGGGCAACACAATTCCATAGAAGTGACAATCTGTGACACAACATACCTCAATTTGACGTTCCAAAGCTTGGACATAATTGATTATCTCATCGAGGACTGATGCTTTGCCAATAACCTAACCAAGGACGCATAAGCTTTCCAAAGAAAATCATTTACGGACACAAAACTAGGGAGGAAGTTTGAAGATGATACAAAGATAAATATATATGGACATTAGTGGGACAGAATGGAAACATTAAATATATTGAATGCTTGTTGATGAGATTAAAATGCACCTTATTACATCCAGGGACAAGATCTTGGAGAATTTTCATCCGCTCGGTTATTTTCTCACGTCGTGCCTGTCAAAATAAATAGAATTTTCAGTGACCAGATTTGTAGTTCCTGTAATGGGCAGTGTGAATGTGTATCTATAGGGGTGTATAAGAATACTCAAAACAGAAAACAAAACATTCAGAATAGTCAAAATTGAAAACTGTGCATTGAACCGACCCTTTCTGCAAGGCTATGGCTGTCAGTTGCTTGACCCCTTCTTGCCCTCACATGGATGAAATCTTGCTTTGGTGGTGGAGGATTTTGATCAACAGCCTTACTAGCATTTCTTGAATCAGCTTCAGCATCTTTTCTGAAACTGCCATTCTCATCACTGGATTTATTTGCCTTGAAACGCTTTGCTTCTGCATCAGTCTGCACATTAAGATTCCAGTGAATTGGCGGTTAGGAAAGACGGGAGAAAGAACAATTGAGCACTTGCTCTCTGCATAAGCTGTACTGTGGGGCATTTTTCTTTATTATAGAATATAACAAAAATATTGTAAACCACCTTCTGGCCTACCAAGTCAAACAACTATTTAAACTGTCAATCGGTACATAACCAGTCAATATAAGGGGCACAAAAATGGCACCACCAAAATCAAAGATCACATATGACAATAATGATAGCTTGAAGACTATCACCAATATGATGCCTGCTAAAATATCACAGTAGGTTACTAAATGCAAGTAGAAGATGCAAAACACTCTGGACCATTAGGTTGTTGGCTCAGTACTTTAGTAGTTAAGTGCTGGAGAAAATTGATTGGGTTTAATTGTTTGTCCATCAACCACCTTTAACCAGCAAGTACAGACCAAAAAAGTATTGCACTAAAATTGTAGGTACCGGAAACAGAGAACTCTAAAACAAATAGTCATACCAGCTGTCACCCAAAAACTCGGTCATGGTATATAATTCAACATGCATACAGTTTATGTAAACAAAAAGTAACACTGGGGAAAGGTTAAAAAACAGTGGATGGTTTTATTTTCTAAGCTACTAATACAGCAAGCAGATAACTGGGGTACCAATGACTATTACAGATTTAAAACTGGCAGCAAGATTTCAACAGTAGAATAGTGCTGACTGTAGGCTGTAGCTACATAAAGAGCATGTAGGAGTAGGACAGTAGAAGTTCTATGGCATATGCACATCTACTGCTGGTTCAATAACTTGTCCCCTTGCAACTAGGGATTATAAAGATTGGCAGACTTTGTGCGAGGATAAACTAGTCTTGTTAACTTGATACTGAGCAGAGCAATCATACGCTGTCAACATCAGTGAGCCAAGCCTGACAGGCATTAGCAGTTTAGCGCCGATATGGACCAATCTAGAGTACGTACACACATCACTGTTCAGTAACAAGTTATGACACCTACTTATTATATACATCCTTTCAGTTGACAGAAGTTGAGTTGTGAAAGCCACTACAGGATGTCTTTGTCAAAAGCACTCACTCTGTTTCTTTATACTCCGCATGTAAGATTTTCCTGAAGTTAAACTTCGTAAAGTTTCATCCACAAAAAAATAATCTTCATAAAGTTTGACCAAATTTATATTAAAAACTATCAACATCTACGATACTAAAGGTCTACAATATGAAAATTTCCATGATACTGTGAGTGTTGATATTTTTTTCCTATAATTTTGGTCAAACTTTGCAAAGTTTCACTCAAGACAAAACTTATATACAGAGTAAAAAAACGGAGGGAGTAGAATCCAGGCCAACGCCGTGGATATAATAAAACTGTGACGAGCTAAAAATAGGAAAACTAGCACTGTAATCAACAGTGTGTTATTACTCTAATAATGATGAAAGGTAGCTACAGAGTAATGGTGCGTTTCGTACATCTGGAAGTGAGTCTTATCTATACTCAAACTTAAACGCCACTTATGGTTCCTACTCAAAGGCATTTGGTAATTAGGGGAATCTATAATGTTAACCTTCCAGTACTTCTATAGAATGTTGTGGATTTTTTTGTGCGGCCCTATATAAACTAAATTATGAACCAGCACCCAAGTCTAGATGCATACAGGCATCGTCACACGGCAAATGCTAGCTGCATATATCGAACTAAACTAAAGTACCAAACCAATCCAAGCTAACCAAAACGGTCATGCTACTGACTTAGAAGAACCACGACTACGCCGAATCGAACACATGAACAGATAACCGACGCCGCCAAGCTGACCAGTGTCTGAAGCGGCCACTCTCAGAGCTCACTTCCAGCAAGTAGTAGTGTAACAATTCGTGAGCCTCCGAATTCCACTCCCATTAGCCCAAACTCCGCCCCCGCCACACGGATCACGACGAACGCCGAGGAAAGACCTACCAAATCCTGGCCGCCGCCGCCGGAGGTGGAGACGGGCCTGGCGGAGGCCGAGTCGTCCTCGGAGGCGGGAGGCTCCCGCTGCCTCCTCCGCGGGCGGCTGCCGCTGCTCTGGCCCGTGACGGCGGAGGACGCCTCCCCAGCGCGCCCGCCGGCCGCGCCGGCGCGGGGCGGCGGGCGCCAGGGCTCGGCCTTGAGCTGAGGGGCCGGGTCCATCGCGGCGAAGCGCCCCTTCGCGCGGCGGCGCGGCGGGGCCCTAGGGTTTTGCGGGGGGCCGCGTCGGCGAACCGGGGGCGACCAGATCGGGTGGGGAGGCCGAGGCTGGGGGAGCTCGCCGCGGCACTGACCCACTGTGCACTTGCGCAGGGTGGGGGGAGAGGGAGGTCAGAGAAGACTGGAGGAGAAAGAAATTAATAAATGCTCGGGATTTGGCCACGCGGTGATTGGCGGGCGTGCGTGGGTCTGGATCTACTCTACTCCACGCGATCGAATCTGCCCCCATCGGTGTGGGACTGGACGCCCAGCCCGGCCCGGCCCGTCTTGGAGCATGTTGTTGCGCCGCGAGCTGTCTTCAGCCTGGCGAACCGACGCGGGTCGCCGTCACGTGTCCGGTGTGCCCGTGGAAGCCGGTCTAGGAGGTAGGGACTATAGGCCTCCGTACCGGGTAGGCATCTTCTTTGTCTTTCAAATAATAAAGTTTCTCTGCCTTACTTTTCTTTTTCTTTCTTGCCAAAAGCATCATATCTATGCTCTAAAAGTTTACCGGGAGAAGTACAAACCATCTCAAACATTATAAAAATTGCAATCAAGATTCTAAGATCATCGAACGGCCACCGCTATCATCAGAACGAGTTGCCGACGCACCGCTGTCACCGCTCCCCTATCGAAACCTGCTTGATCTTGTCGATGACACTTTTCTCTTGTGTATGTATACCTTTTCTCGTCTTTTCAAGATGGTTGTTATCAAGTGCACAACCCCTACTCCTAATACATTTATCCCGATTAACTTCAATGAGGTATTCATCATCATCATCCTTGACTAAGTGAACGTTGTAGCAGTTGGCGCCCTGAAGGGGTTGAGAAAGAAAAGCCGCGAAGAAGATGGATGCGAGATCATCCTAGCTTTGTGGAGCACACAGATGATTCCGTAGTATCCATGCACGACGCTGAGCGATCTTGTCAGCGAGGGGTGATGGAAGTTCCTCGAGATGGTCATCATCAGGAAAGTTTGTCATAACACTATTGTCAAGCGGGAGGACGAAATAGTCAAGTTTGAACGCTAAAGGATGACTATGTCGTAAGGTTCATGCTGCTCACGTGAGAGGACAAATGCGTGGCAAAAGGGAGAAATTCATGACGTAACCAGCGGACATTAAACATTGAACAAGCCCTACAATTTTGAATCCCATCGACATATCCAATTTTTTGAAATTGTAGAGTTTTTTCATATTTCGATATATTGAAACTTGTCAAACTTCATAGAAATTTGATCAATTTTTTTGTTTAGAACTAGGTTGAATGAAACCCCAAATCTGTAGATTACAAACATTCATGAACCCATCAAAACTACGAAAATCGAGAAATTTTGCTGAAATTTTGAACCCATCCATCAAACATCACATACCACGCAAAGGGTCAAATGTGTGGCAAGGAGGGAGATTCATGACGCAATCAATCAACATTCAACAAGCCCTAAATTTTTGAACCTCGCCGACATATCCAACCTTTTGAAATCCAGAAGTTCTTCTGAATTTCAATATATTTAAATCCACTGAAATTCTTTGAAATTAGATCTAAATTTTTGTTTAAAATTATGCTGAATCAAACACGAAACTTGGAGATTACAAGTGTTTCTGAACCCATCAAAACTACAAAAAACAGGGAAACTTCACCGAAACTCTGCTGAACGCGCAAAAAAGGTCAAATTTGACAGGACCTCATAACTCAAATGTTAGACTATCGTGTATATTTCGCTGTCAAAAATGATAGTTGGCCATAAAAACTTTTAGTAAAATACCGTCTACCGCGTCATAGTCTTATTTTTCTACAATAAAGCGCGTCACATGTATGACATGTGTGCTGTCCATTCTAGATGTGTTTGATGCTACAGCCATCCATACGCGCCAACATCACAAGCTTCGTTGACCCCCAGTTTCATACAATTACGCACCAATCACACAAGCTTCTACTAATTTAACAGCCAAACTTGTGGTAATCTGACTGTATTAGCAGGAGTAGAAAAGAAGATAAATACTGTAGATATAGATAGTTAAATCAATCATCGACGGTACGGGGAAGGCACGCGGCTGCTGAGCCCGACGAGGCAGCTAAGCCTAAGCTAATCAATCCATCCCTCGCTTAACCCTGAAGAAACTCCGGAAAAGTTGAACCAACGAGCGACCCACCAGAAGGGGTCTCCACGCGGCGGGCGGAAGCATTTGGAGGACCGTTCCGCAAAACGCCCACCTACCAAATTTGATTTCCCTTTTTCTTTTACCACCCCCACCACCCCCATTGCCCCTTGCCCCTCCTCCCACTCCACCAAAGCGAAACCGACCTTTCCCCCTTCCCATCCCACCTCCCCTCCCCTCCCGCAGCAGCCTCGCCGAGATCCAATCCGGCAGCCCCCCTCCCCCACCGGCGGCGAGCGAGCCAGCGAGAGGGCGGAGAGCGGCGGGGAAGCACGCGGGAGGAGCCATGGGGCAGCAGTCGCTCATCTACGCGTTCGTGGCCCGCGGCACCGTGGTGCTGGCCGAGTACACCGAGTTCACCGGCAACTTCACCACCATCGCCTCCCAGTGCCTCGTCAAGCTCCCGGCCAGCAACAACAAGTTCACCTACAACTGCGACGGCCACACCTTCAACTACCTCGTCGAGGACGGCTTCAGTGAGTCGCCCGCCTCCCCTCCCCTCCCCTCCGCCCGCCCGATCCTTGCTTCCCTCCGCCCGGTTCGTCGCGGGCGTGATCTGATCCGCGTGGATCTGGCGCCGCGCGCGCTCGATTTGGGCTCGCCGCGCGTAGATCTCGCGGATTTGCTGGATTTGCGGCGGGTTCGTTTGGATTACTGCTGGCGATCGGCTTGTTGCTGCGCGAACTTCGTGCGGGAGGTTGTTGCTCCCGTGGCTTGGTACTAGGCTTCTAGTTTAGTTGGTCGCACGCTGGGTATCGGCCAGTTCGAGTTCGGTAATACTTGGTCAATATCGTGCTATGCAGTCAATATATCGTGGTTGCTCGTCTTATCCCACGCCTATGGGGCAGTGGCTGTAACAGCTGCAATAGCCGACATCAGCAGTAAAATAATCCAGTACATAGTGCCGGCTCTGGATATCTGTGCTATTTATAGTAGATGACAGACTGTTAGTTGCTGGCTTGCTAGGCATGTGTATCGAATGCCAGCACATATTTATGCTAATTTGGTAGTTAATTTGTTGCTTACATGCTGTGATATCTATTTATAGTACAAGGGTAGATGGTTCATTGCTGGCTTGCTAGACCTGTGTAGCAAATGGCAGCGTATATTTACGCATGGTATAGGTTTCCGGATAAGCAATGCCCCTTAATCTATTTTCATACCCTTGATCTTTTTGAAGAGTATAAGTAGATAGGGAATTGGTTAGTAGATGTTTTCACCAGTGGTAAATTAAATCAACCTACATAAGTGCTTAGTATGTTTCAGCCTTTTATGACAGCTGATCACATTACCATGGGTCATCTTAAGTTTGTATAAGCATTTCATGGATAATATTTCTACAACCGCAAAAGTATTCGAGCATTGCTCTGCAAGCACCATAACAATGAATATTCCCTTGCATGGTATTTTGAAAAATCAATTCAAATAGATGCTCTTTGATTGGACTGTAGATTGGATGCACTTGTTAGTTAAGTGTAGCCTTTGGCACTTTGCAACAACACTGGTCGTTTGCTTTTGTCGCACATGCGCAGTGGAAGCTTTAAAAACTGTAGAGATTTGGATTGATGTTGGAACTATAATGCTCTCTCAATCCATATGTAGTTGTCACATTTGGCTTCTGCTTATGAATGTTGAACTGTAGCATTTTACTGAACACAGAAGCAATTTTTGTAAAGTATATAATATCTGTAGAGTACATCTCATTACCGTTCTAGCAATACCATTCTTATATTAGATGATTGTGTTCAAATTTAACTTTGTTCAAACCTTCATTAGTTAAAGTCAAACGTCACAACTGATTTTGAACTAATTTTGTTATACTGCTGTCTTTTTTTTCCGTAGTGCTACTATGTGAACTTCAATGCACAATTCCTTCAAACCCCCTTTGTCCAACGCATGTCGCATGGCTTATGGCAGTGACAATAGTGTTTGGAAAAATTGATCAATGAACTACTGTTCAAATATATTAAGCAACTGATTTTTTGCTGACATGGCACTTCTCTGAAAACGAAGATAATGCTTGTTTCTTTCCTTGGGTTGAATTATAACTCCAGAACACTACATGGCATTTGTTGGCGTTCCTAACTTTGAAGTAAAAAAACTATGATGCTGACATCATGCTTTCTTCTGCAGCATACTGTGTGGTTGCCGTTGAATCAGTGGGGCAACAGATGCCAATTGCTTTCTTGGTTCGGGTTAAGGATGATTTCAGCAAGAGATATGCTGGCGGGAAAGCTGCTACTGCTGCACCAAGCAGCCTCAACAGAGAGTTTGGGTACGTGTGTATTTTTGCCAGTGTGGGTCTATTTAAAATATATGGCCTTATTTTTGCTAATTTTGTGTGTGAACATTTACTGTTTGTAGATCAAAACTCAAAGAGCACATGCAGTACTGTGTGGACCACCCTGAAGAGATAAACAAGCTTGCTAAAGTGCAAGCACAAGTTTCAGAAGTGAAAAACGTGATGATGGAAAACATTGAGAAGGTACATCTCTGTACTTTGCAGATACACCGAAGGTATAATTTGGAGGAAGTTTCTGATCCTTATTCTACTTCTGAAATTCAGGTTCTTGATCGTGGTGAGAAGATTGAGCTGCTTGTTGACAAAACAGAGAATCTCCGCTCACAGGTTTTAATAATTGACACATTCTTTTATCCCGCCCTGTACTGGGCACTGTACTTTAATTGGCTTTGGTTCCGAGCTGTTATTATATATTATTAGTACCACGATAATAAGCTTGGTTCCAAGCTATTATTGTATATTAGCAAGACCACAGATAGGTCACAATTGAAGCAGTTAAGCCGGGATCCAGCTATATACTAAACTGTAGTTATGTCAAGTGGTCAAGCCAACAACTGGTGGTACACTTAATAGTTATTGTGTTAGGTGCTCTTGATATGCTCAAACTACTGGGGCGTCAATCATGATGTTAGTGAGGGCTGTATTTCCTGAAATCAGTTTGGCCGTATATGGTTAACTGGCTAATACTTAATCTAAAAAAAGCTGGCTAATACTTCTTATGGATCACTAGAGACCTCCCTAGGTTATATCAATTGCCAACTTCTTTCTCCCATAGCTGATAAGGACTTAAGGTGATTGAATATCCATCTTCCTGGTGAGAGCAACTACATATTTGTTCAGGTCACCTGGAATTGATATGATTTATTACAACGGATCATTAATTTTTCTGCTGTAGCGATAAATTAACTGTTCTTTTCTGCTAAAAGAGTTTCAAGTCTTGTCTTGCTATTACTCTCATGGTAATGCCCAGTTATATCTCCAAGTTGGCGTCTTATGATAAGAAGACACAAAAAAACTAGAACGCTGTTCTTAAATTTGGGAATCAGAATTCTGATTTTGCTGATGTCCTCCTGGCTGATGCACTTGGGTCATCTTAACATCCTGGCCTGATTCTGGCGAGCCGAAAACATTGCTTAATGTTGAATTTTGGGTGTTGCAAAAGGATAACATGATATTGCTACTCAAGTTTGATCATGAAGTTCCGTACACCTAACATATGTTTCTCTATGATCTTTAACGGCGTCTACATAATTTCAGGCCCAAGATTTCAGGCAGCAAGGAACACAGGTGAGGAGAAAGATGTGGCTACAAAACATGAAGATCAAGCTGATCGTCCTGGGCATCATCGTCGCGCTCATCCTCATCATAATCCTGTCGGTGTGCCACGGATTCAACTGCGGCAAGAAGTGAGGACAAGTCGAGGTCGTGAGACACATTCAACTGCCCCTATATTACTCTGCTGATTCGAGCAAAAACCATATATATGGTGCTTAGTTCTTTTCTTGTCTAGTGTGCGCTGGCCCGGGCCGTGGTGCCTGTGGGTGGGTCTGTGTTTTCGTTGTCGTCGTGTTGGGATGTTCGGTTACCGCTGGATGGGTGGTGGCTGGGTCGGCGGGTCGTGTATTTTTGGACGCTATGTATGTATAGCTTGGATCTTGACGCCTTTGTTCTATTGTTATATGATGATGATGAGTAGTAGATTTACTTAATTAGAGTCAGAATTGTGTGGGTGTGTCTGCCTTTGTCCTCTTGTTGGGGGCTGGAGCTTGTGCTTGTCTGACCACGACAAGCCTAGCGTTGGCTGTCATGCGTTGGCCAGTTGCTCTCATATGTCGTGTCACTTTCGTTGCTGTGTCGTAGCTAAACCTTGTTGCGTTCTGCTGCATTCACCCGGGTTATTTGCGTAGCTCGAGATCATATCCCTTGGCCGTTTGCTGTTAATAGAGGCCAGTCTGATAGCAAGTTCGGCAATCCATGGGCGTGTAACTGAGGGACATTTGGAGCTAGTTTGGATTGTGTCCACAGCTACATGACTGGGCAAACATGCTGCCTGGCGTGGACGTGTACATCAGGTATGTTGCTGCCTGGTCAGGCAGCATGGCCTAATAGGTGCTGTTGTTAGAATTAAAAAAAAATCATTTCGTGGGGCCATCTACAGGCTTGGGTAGTAGCTTTTTCTGTACCTAACTCTGTACTTAAAGTCCCAGGCAGGCCTCAGGCATTTGAAATCCCACGCCTGGACCAGGCTAACACACTTTGCCTGGCTTCTCCATCAGGCTAACCACCTTCAAGCAATTCCAGGCCAGGCCAACTCAGGCACTTTCAGGACAACTACTAGGAAGTTTCCAGCCACACGCTCCAGCCAGGAAAAAAAAACACCAGTTCACGTACCAAACTAGCCCTTGGTCCGCAGCCCACGTCCAAGGGATATGTGTACGCTATTCCGGCGTGGGACGACCGTGCGGTGATATCACCCACCGCCTGCTGCGATCCTTCAGCACGGAGAACATGATTGCGGGACTGGCGGATCCAGGACCCAGGTCGGGGAGCCTGGGCCTGGGGCGTGCACAATACTTACTTCGGTTACTGTTGCATTTTGGGCCCTATAGTGAGACTGTAGCATATACTGCAGCAGGCCTAGGGCCCCGGGCGTGGCCCAATCCAAGCTCCGCCCCTCACAGGAGCAGTAGCACGGGATGATCATGGCGATTTTATTGCTGCGGCATCTTGGTTTATACCTCATGTTTCTTCCGTGGATGCGGCAGAGATGATAGCTATTCGAAATGGATTCTACTTAGCAGCTAAGATTGGCTGTAACAGTTTACAAATTGAATCGGACAGCTCAAACGCAGTTGAGGCTCTAAAACCTTGAAGTTTTCTTCGGCCAGAAATCGGGAATTCTTTTTGAGTGCAAGGAAATGGGCCTGGACTTCCCCCAGTATGAAGTAACATAATGCTTCAGGGAAGCTAATAGTGTAGCTGATTGCCTGATTGTATAGCAAAATCATCTCCTGATTGGTAGATCGTGAGGCCCCGGCGTCGCTCCGGCAGGGGCGACTCGGGCGGCGTAACCCTAGCCCGCCGCCGGCCCTCTCCCCCACCTCTCCTCTCCCTCGTCGCCACCGGAGGTGGCTGCCGGCTCGCCGCTCGGCCGCCGGTGAAGGTGGCGGCGAGGATCTCACTACTAGAAAAAGGGCTATAGCTAATATGGACATTAATGGCGCACCATGTATGTGGTGCGCCATTGCTATATAGCAGTGGCGCACCAAATACATGTGCGCCATTAGTGTCCTCATTACTAATGGCGCACCAGACACACGGTGCGTCATTACTAACAATTTTATTTCCAAAACTATTAATGGCGCACCAGGGCATAGTGCGTCATCACTAGTTTTAACTAGTAATGGCGCACCACACACTCTGTGCGCCACTACTAACAGATTTTTTTTTTACTTTTTTTTCAAAACTAGTAATGGCGCATCTGGGTACAGTGCGCCATTACTAGTTCAAACTAGTAATGGCGCACCACATCCACGGTGCGCCACTACTAACAATTTTTTTGTTGCAAAACTAGTAATGGCGCACCACGTAATAGATGCGCCATTAGGGTTACTAATGGCACATTTTTACGTGGTGCGCCATTAGTAACCTGAGACCAGATATATATTTTGGACAGCCACCTACCACACTCACTTTCCCCACTTCGTTCTCTCCACCTCCTCCTCCAAGCTTGTCTCGACTGCCTCCTCCTCCTCACCTCATTTGCACCATAGATTCACCCAAATTAAGTGGTTCAATTACCTTTTTTTGATAGGTAAGTAAGGGGAAAGCTTTCTTTATGTTGTAGATCTACTTTTTTCTCCCTCCAACAACGTGCACATGCACTTTTTATGGCCTAGCTAGATTTACGTATGTTTGTGGTGTTGCATATATGTTTGTGTTTGCAGATACCGGTATTTGAAATGCGATAGTTGCCAATATTTTGCAGGAATGTTGATTCATTTCCGTTTCGGCGAGAATTTGGCACTATGCATTCTTTTTGGTCCTATTTTTAGGCAAAGTCATGCCAAATTTTTTCTTGGTTCTAAAATATCGTTTTTCTCTACCCCGCAGGCGACCATGGTCCACACGATGACCGAAGGCATCGTGAATAGGTTTTTGAGCTCCGCGAAGGCCGAGATGCTTCAAAAGAACGAGACGGAGATAAGATGTCCGTGTCGAAGATGCAAGCTGAAGAGCCTTATTACGGACCCGGATTCCGGACAGGTGCAGGACCACCTGCTCTTGCGTGGTTTCATGGATGGCTATTGGTGGCAAGGTGATGAAGATGACTATGAAGTCATCCATGGGGGCCGGGAAAGAAATGAGGAAGGGCAGCAAGACAACCACCGCGGCGAGGGCGGGTGAGAAGACGAAGAATCTCCAGGACATGATCACGACGGTGATGCAGTACACAGTCATCATGTAGAAGATGCCGGACATGATGATGAGGAAGATCAAGACGAAGGGCATGATCATGAAGATGAAGATGCCGGAGCAGACGACGATGGACCATGGATGGGCTAGGTGCAGGACCCTCATATTCAAGAGCTGCTTCTCAAGCAGACGGATAACGCAAGAGCTGCGCCCGAGAGAAAGCCAAGCTGGACCAACTGGAGATAGACGCGGTTACTCCATTGTATGAAGGATGCAGGCCCGAGGATACCCGCCTGAAAGTAACGCTCATGGCTCTGGAGATGAAGGTAAAACACAAAATGACCGACGCATGCTTCAACGAGAACATGTCATTCTGGCACGAACGTCTTCCCAAGGGGAACAAGTGACCGACCAGTTTCGAGGAGGCGAAGAAAATCGTGTGTCCTCTGGATTTACCGCACGTGAAATACCATGTGTGCATGAACAATTGCATCATTTATCGGGACGAGCACGCGGAGTCTACCATATGTCCGGTGTGCGGCGTCACTCGATACAAGAAGAGGAAGAAAGCTCCTCGAAAAGTGGTGTGGTACTTTCCGATCACTCCTCGTCTACAGCGGTATTTCGCGGACCCTAAGCTAGCAAAGCTCCTGCGTTGGCACGCGGATAGGGAGGAGAAGAAGCGAGAAGATGACGGAAATGATCCGGAGATAAATAAAAAAGACAAGATGCTGAGTCACCCTAAGGATGCGAGCCAGTGGCAAGCATTGAACTTCGAACACCCAGAATTTGGGGACGATCCAAGGAACATCGTGCTGGGCGCGAGCACCGATGGAGTCAATCCGTTTGGCAGCCAGAGAAGCACACATAGCACCTGGCCTGTGTTTGTGTGGATGTACAACCTTCCCCCTGGTTGTGCATGAAGAGGAAGTACATTCACATGGGTATGCTAATTGAAGGGCCGAAAAAACCAGGGAACGACATCAATCTGTATCTGGGGCTGCTGAAAGAGGAGCTAGACACGCTGTGGAAAACGCCAGCCAATACGTGGGACACCGCAGAGAAAGAATATTTCCCTATGAGAACCGCACTGCTCACGACGGTGCACGACTATCTCGGTTACGGATATCTCGCAGGGCAGGTGGTCCACGGATTTTCTGGATGCGTCAGGTGCATGGATGACACAACGTATCGCCAGCTAGATAGAGATCCCGGGTCTTCGAAAACCGTGTTCATGGGACATCGTAGGTGGCTTCGCGACAATGACCCATGGAGAAAACGCAAGGATCTGTTCGATGGTGAAAGCGAACCCCGAAGACGCCCGCGTACGAGAAGCGGCGAGGAAATAGACGAGCTGTTGAAAAATTGGAAAGATTGCCCACTGCCGGGAAAGAAGCAAAAGGCGCCAGAGCCGGGAAAGAAGCGAAAGGCGCTAGAGCCGCTGCTGAAGGTATGGAAAACGAGGTCTGTTTTCTGGGACTTGCCGTACTGGAAGATCCACCGTGTGCCTCACAGCCTTGATGTCATGCATATCACGAAGAACGTGTGCGAGAGTCTGCTTGGTACCCTGCTCAACATGCCAGAGAGGACCAAAGATGGGCCGAAAGTAAGGGCAAACTTGAAATCAATGGGCACCAGGGAGGAGCTTCACGCTAATGATGATGATGATGAGGCGCAGCAGGACACGGAAAGTCGTCGCAAAGGCAAAAAGGCCAAGAAGATCGGAAATGACTACCCTCCCGCGTGCTTCACTCTAAGTCAGGAGGAGATCGAGCAGTTTTTTACCTGCCTCGTAGGAGTAAAACTTCCTTACGGTTACGCGGGGAAGATAAGCAGATACCTAGACTCAGCGAAGCAGAAGTTCAGCGGGATGAAGTCTCACGACTGTCACGTGCTGATGACGCAGATACTTCCAGTTGGAATCCGTGGGATCATGGACGCGCACGTACGTGAAACGCTATTTGGCCTATGCAACTTTTTCGACGTCATCTCTCGAAAGTCGGTTGGCGTGAGGCAACTCAGAAGGCTACAGGAAGAGATCGTGGTGATACTATGCGAGCTTGAGATGTACTTCCCGCCCGCATTCTTCGATGTTATGGTGCATCTGCTGGTCCATATCGTGGAGGATATCATCCAACTCGGGCCGACGTTCCTGCACAGCATGATGCCGTTCGAAAGGATGAATGGTGTCATCAAAGGATACGTTCGCAAAATGTCACGTCCAGAGGGAAGCATAGCCAGGGGCTTTCTGACCGAAGAGTGCATCTCCTACTGCACGAATTATCTAGGCATCGAGAACCCCGTTGGTCTGCCCGTCAACAGGCACCTCGGCAGGCTCGCTGGATGGGGTCACCGCGATGGTCGCCGCGAAATGCATGTCGACTTCGAGGGTCGACTCGCTGACTTTGAAAGAGCAAACCTAGTCGCGCTACAACACATAGACGTGGTCGACCTTGGGTGGTAGAGCACAAAACCTTTATTGAGAAGACGTACAATGACCGAGGCCAACAGAGGACAGACGAAGATATAATCAAAGAGCACAACTCATGTTTCACGCGTTGGTTCAAGGAGAAGCTTCTGTCGTACCCTTTACATGAGGATTCTTCCGCGGAAGAAAAACTCATATTCGCCTTGTCACAGGGCGCCGAGCACAACCTGATGACCTATGAGGCATACGATATCAACGGCTACACATTCTACACCGAGGGAAAGGACATGAAGAGTGATGGTTATCAGAACTCCGGGGTAACGATGGAATCCTACACCGGCAACGACAAGGACAGATACTATGGAAGGATCGAGGAGATCTAGGAGCTGAGCTACGCTGGAGAGAAGGTCCCGATGTTCCGTGTCAGATGGGCCAAGAGCGTCATAAAAGAAGACCGGTATTTCACCACCATGGTTATACCCGAAGCCAAATCCAAGACCGCGGGCGCAAACGTCACCGCGAAAAATGAGCCATGGGTACTGGCTTCCCAAGTGGACCAATGCTTCTTCATTACCGACCCGTCAAAGCCCAGTCGTGTTGTCGTGAGGAGAGGCAAAAGGAAGATCATCGGAATGGATGGAGTCGCCAATGAGCAAGACCTCGACAAGTACGGCGACCCGAAGATGGAACATGACGACGACGATGAAATGCCATACACCACAAGAAGAAGCAGGACCACCCTACCTAAAGGATGTCCGTTAAACAGAAGAACTCCATTTGCGAAAAAGAAGGGCAAGAAGATTGTGAAAAGATAGCTAGCTAAGATCAATTGTATTTAAATCGTAGTCTTCATTTCTCGATTGTATTTCGACATATGGAAATGGGCGGCACTTTTTGAATTCATGAATATTTTGAAATCTGATGATATTTTTTCATATTCATAAATGTTTTCTAAAAAATTATTAGATGCAACTAAAAATCCAAAAAAAAATCCAAATAACAAATTTGATGATATTTTTTCATATTCATAAATGTTTTCATATTCATATTTTTTCATAAATGTTTGAAATCTGATGATATTTTTCCACATTCATAAATGTTTTCAAATTTGATCGTCATTTTCTAAAAAATTATTAGATGCAACTAAAAAAAACAGTTAGTAATGGCGCACCAGGGGAGGGTGCGCCATTGCTATGAAGGTATTTATGGCGCACCCGAATGAGGTGCGCCATTGATATACAAATTTTTATTTTTATTTATTCTTGTATTTTATTTTTCAGTGTTCCTTTTCCTGCTTAAATTTCATGGGCATTTTTTGAATTCATAAATATTTTTTTCAAATTTGATGATATTTTTTCATATTCATAAATGTTTTACCAATTCACAAATGAATGCAACTAAAAATCCAAAAAAAATTACTAAGTGCGCCATTGCTATCAAAAAAAAGTTACTAATGGCGCACCGCTAGGTGGTGCGCCATTGCTATCCCTCCCCCCACTAAAATCCCCAATCCCCGATCCCCAATCTCACATCTCTCTCAGCCCCCCACTGCGCGCCGCTGCCCCGACCCATTGCACCGCCGCCCCTACGTGCGCCGCCGCCCCGGCGCCCCCGCCGCCTCCCTCTCCCCATCCTCCCCTTCCTCCCCTCTGACCCCACCCCGACGCGTCTCCGTCTCCACGCTGTCGAGCACCGAAGCAGGCCGGAGAAGTCCAGCACGAGCGTCTACGTCGTCTCCGTCAGATACGTCGACGAACCGGACCGGAGCTGAGCCGAGGAGCACCGCGAACCCGCCACCGAGCCCTTCTTCCACCTCGGATTCCGCCGCCTCTCCTTCAAGTCCGGCCGGCCTGCTGCTCCTAATCCACCGCCGGGCCTTCGTGTGCCTCCGCGGTGAGCTCCCCTCGCTTCCCCTCTTCTGTTTCCCCTCGTCCCGAGCGCTGTAGACCCCTCGCGCACCCGCTCGCCTGCACGTACCGCCCGCGCTGGCCGCGTCCACCCTGCCGCTCCCGCGGTGCTCCTCGCGGACCAGCGCCGTGGCCGGCCGGCTCTGCCGTGCTCATGCGCATGTGCGCCCATCCGCCCGCGCTGCTGTGTTATAGTTGAATGATACTGCCTGGAGATGCATATATTGTTTCACCATAGGATAAACACCATATTTATCTGTAGACAGCTCAAATCTGTTATTTTTTCCTTCCTAATATGCATCGAATGTTCTTTTGATTTTACTGGATGCATTCTGGTCCCTATATAAGCGTTGACACATTGGCACTCTTTTGATCAGACAATAGCATTAATAGGTGGAGACTGTTTAATACCGGGGTCCTGTTGTTTTAGTTCATGACAGCTCTTGCGTTTGGTATTGTTGACTTATGTCTCTGCCCGCGACTCTGTTTTGCATACGGGCTGTTTTGTTGTTTGTTAGATCGAAAGAAAAAAATGTTCCTTGATGCGTTCCAGACACTAGAATAGGATCCACCATAGAACAGACCAGACTCCATCTTGCATTGGCTGGTGAACTCCTCGATCTGTTGTTAGTCCTTATCTGCATTTTCCCACATTGTTCATGTATATGATCCACCATTGCTTGTACTAGTTTGTCAAGAATACAGGTCTGTATAGCACAGAGAGCACCACAAGTTAAACACCTCAATCTGTTAGTATTTGTCTGCATTTTCTCACATTCTTCTTGTATCTGATCCAGTATTGCTTGTAGTGGTTTGTCCAAAATGTTGAATGATACTGCCTGGAGATGCATATATTGTTTCACCTCTTCACAAGCCAACGTATTTTCCATGTTGTGATGGAGGCCTTTTTTTAACACTAGGCTTTGCCACCTATTGTTTGTCTTGTAAATAGCATTGGACAGAGATTTAAGCAAGTAGCACATTGCCTTGTCCACCCGGGATAATGATTTTGCAGGTACCCCGAGAGGCCCTTGAGTTTGCCGGAATGTCGATTAACTTCCGTTCCGGCAAATTCGGGTACTCCAATATGTCCTATTTTCAGCAAAGGTCATGCTGAAATTTTCCATGAATTTTAGCATGACTTTGCTAAAAATAGGACATATGGGGTACTTGCGACTAATGCATGGGCCGGGGTATCTTAGTACTTAATGAAGTAGGATCAACTGCCTCTTGTGTTATACATATAGAAGTGTGATACCAACTCATAGTTATTACTAATGTCAGTTGCTCGTCATCGATAAACCCTAATCTGGTAGGATGACCTACTAAAAAAGCCCATACCACATATTCTATTTGGATGGCCCTGCTAACCCTTGACCATAAATACTTGAGATGGATGTAGCAGGCTTAAAGAAAGAAATGTTTTTAGGCCAACTCCACTGGGCCTGGCTGAAAATGCACAAGTGTGCATGACTAACAATATTCTATTGTAAAGCTAAACAGGAAAGAGGAACCACTCATCCTAACCATTTGCTCTCAAAATTACCACTTCACTTCTTACTACTGAAAATCCTAGACCATCTCCATTCACCAATAGCTCAAACCAGTTCGAAGGGCGTGTTTTCACCACACTGTGGATTATCTTATTGGACCCAATAGATATTTGCAGAAGTAACTTCCTATTCACCTAAAGGCATGAATTATCCAAATCTTGATTCATCCTCATTAAAGCTTTCCATCTGAATGGATTCTGCTACCTATCTATCCTCCACAAGACCCTCCACCTATGTTTCTAATTAGATACCTTTATTTCAACTCTTAACCAGTTCCATTTCTCCACTAGAATTTTCCCTAGAACTTGTTATATCAACCAATCAACTCCTTATTAGAAGAACTCCACCAGAATTTTCCCTAGAATGCATGCAAGCTTCCAGGTCCTCGTAGGGTCTCCGTTATAACTTATAAGAACTTGGAAATGCAATCTATTAGTGCAAGAAGTGAATGAAACTCTATTACTTAATTAAGATTTAACAAAATGTCAATATTACTTAATTAAGTAGGATGAACTTAGTTGTTATAATATTTTCAAGATGATATGATGATGATGGCTTTTAGGGTGCTTCGTCATCGATAAACCCTAAATGATGAAAACTTAGGCTTTTGGGGTGCCTCGGCGTCGACAAACCCTAAATGATAAAACCTTAACTTAGCATTTAGGGTGCCTCAGCGTCGACAAACCCTAAATGATAAAAGCTTAGCTTTAAGGATGCCTCGGTGTCGACAAACCCTAAATGATGAGATCATGATAATTCCTCACAAACCAACCCTTAAATAACACTGAGCCATTATGTCGTCACCCTTGAAGCCTTGCGGGCATTTGCAGCCCTTAGCTTGTTCATTCTGTAGATTTCCAAAATTCAGTTTTGTACCGCACACCAAAGCCAACTTTTTGGCGACATTCCTCGAGAATTAGGTTATTTGGTCAACTTAGAGATCTTGTTCCTTGACAATAACCAACTTTTTGACCAAACTTTTTTCCTATTTAGAGCGAAACATGGCCCACAACGATGAGGCCGGCGGTTCGGGCAAGGCATTCTGGGAGCTGTCCCAAGAGATGGAGGAAGAACCTCACCGCTATGAGGACGCCGTGGAAGACATCGATCCCGACTACACAACCCCTAGTGGCGTCAGGGATGACACCACTGATGGTGCCGCCGAGGATGCCACCACTGATGATGGCAGCGCACGCACAGATGGCAGCCAACCGAAGAGGCAACGGAAGGACCGGCACCCGAACGTGCTCGGCACCGTCAAGGAGGAATTTACTGAAGTGTCCTCCAAGGGGCATCCAATGACGCCCAAAGAAATAGTCAAGGGGTACGCGGGACAACTCGGGTGCATTCTCCGGAGCACCGTCTCGATCAACACCGAGAACCTAAGGCATCGTGACCGAGGGAATTTGCGCAACCTCCTCTTCACGAAGCTGCACGAACGATACAAGTTCCCCGATGACTTCGCAAACACACGCCTCTCAGGGAATAAAGTGAACAGTGCCGCCCTCACGAAGATGAGCACGGTCCTGGCTACTTGGAGAGGCGCGGTGAAGAGAATGATTGAAAAAGGTGATAGTTATGAGAAGAACAAGGAGAAAAATCCTTCGATCAGCGAAGCTGACTACCTGGAGTTCAAGATCAAGTGCGAGAGCGGCGCAACCGTGGAATCAAGTCAGTGAGGGAAAGATATGCGGGACTTGAACTTAGGGGTCCACAAACTCGGTCCCGGCGGTTACAGAGTGGCGGAACCTATATGGGACAAGGAGGACGCAGAGCGTGACGAGCAAGGCCTACCGCCCCTCTTCGAGAAATACCGTGACAAGCAGACCAGGAACTATGTCAGGGCCCGGTACAAGATTGGTCCTGTAACCAAGAAGCTTACCACGGATCCGAAGACCAAGGCGATTGAGCGTGTTCTGGTAAGGAATACACCCCCGCGTAATTAGCTCCATATGGTTGCATTCTAATTAATGAAGCCAAATTTCTAAATGGTTCACGTTCCTTCCACAAGACACTGAAAGCAGTAGCACGGGGTCGTCTCAGAGCTCCCCTTTCGACGCCCCTTTAAATAGGGCATTGAACGTAATGAAAAACAAGGATAAGCTCAGTAAGCCGTCGTCAGCTGGTCGTGTGGCCGGCAAAGGCTTGTCCACGAAATGGTCGGAATACTATACCGCTGGGCGAGAGGAGAGAAAGACCAGCTCGGAAAGCCAGGAGCGCGAGGTTCAACAACTCAAGGCACAAGTGGCGCGGATTCTGGAGATGGTCGAAGAGCAAGTGCAAGACCAACTGGGAGCGACGATCACCGCCATTATACCTACCTTGGTTTCTGGGCTGCAGGCGTGGATGGCGGGCGGCCAACAGGAGCCGTCCCCGATTCCCAGCTTCACGACTAGCAACTCACGCAACGCGCCGGCGGCGCCATTGGTGTCTCCGGCGGAGGCGGCATTGGTGTCTCCCGCGGCGGCACCCGCATTGCATCTTAATGCACCCGGGTGTGGGAAGAATACGCCGGCCGGCACCTCGGCAGCAAGCGGCCCCTCCGTCACTTGCACGCCCGCTGTTGGCGGTGCCTCGACATTAGCCGAGCTCGACGCCATCACGGTAACTAATTAAGCCTCTCGCCCGATGACTTCATCTCCTTGCCTTTGACTGGGCATCCCTGACGCCCTACATGTTTTCGTAGGGCGCCGCCGACGTTCCATGCACTCTCCTGCACTTCGTGGACGGCGAGTTGATCGATGTCGCCAAGGCTAGAATCGTTCAACCGGGCAACCGCCTGTTCCACGGTAATCCGATGCCACCCAACGTGTATAGGGTTCAACTGGTTCGGGTGCTGCGGGGCTGCGACGACTTGTTACCTCTGTTTCGACCCCATGGGGCCGACGAAGATGATGTGATGACCCTCAGCGCCTGCTTAAGCTGGCCCCTGCTTTGGCCGAAGAGCCAGATTCGTTTGGGGGCGGGGGACACCACTCCACAGACAACACCGCCAGTCGTGCCGGCGCCAAGCCATGGCAAGACCACCGCAATGCTACCGGACATGCCGGACATGCATATGGCACAGGATCCGGACATGCATATGGCACAGGATCCGGACGACGACGACGACGGTACATTTACCAACGTCGATAAGTACTTCAACGAACATGGGTACGGTGACGAATTCTTGGGGCCTCTTCTCAAGAACCCAACCCTGCAAAAGACGATCGTGATCTAGCTGGTACCGCGGAGAAACCCAATTGCAACAGGCGTCGTCTAGCGTTCAGTTCTCAGGAGACGCCTCCAGCTGCCGCCTTCACCGAGCCTCAGATAGCCGAGGTGCGAAATATTATCAGCCCCAACACACTCAAGAAGGCGGTCTCTGAGCAGAACTCGATCCCATTATAGCAGAAGAAGAAGGGACAGAAAAGAAAGACTAACAAGGGTGCGAGCCAGCCGACACCGAGTACGATCCATGCTCAGGACGGGCCACCTTCACCTAAGGATATCTCGAGGAGGGTGCATGTGGCGGGTAGGCCGATGCTACCGACTAATCTGCTCAATGCTGCAACCGGTGCTATGCGGAGTCTGCATGACAGTGTTCTTTCTTTGGAGAAGCGGCGTCTCTCCGAGAATGATGTGGCATACCCGGTTTTCGTGGCCAAGGTGCCAGAGGGCAAGGGCTTTGTGGATAGCGCCATCGGGGGTATGATCGTCCTGCAGTTTGATGACATCTTCCCTATGTTTAACCTTCATCCGCTGCACTACACCTTCGTTCGGCTATTTTCGCTGAGTATGGAGATGCGGATCATTAGAGACAAGACCCCGGACATCGTGATAGTCGACCCCTTCTACATGCGTGCCAAGATCTTGGGCAGCGCTGGGGACCAGCAAGTCGCGAGTTCATACCTCGAAGGCGTCATTCTGGCAAACACAGATACGGATAACTTCCTCGTGCCTTACTTTCCCGAGTAAGTCATCCCCTCACCGCCCCGTAACATATGATTTCTTAGATTTCGATCGTTCTTTTTTTCTAACATTCCGTGTTTTGTGCAGTGACACACATTGCACACTCATCCTCTTAAGCCCGAAATATTCCATGGCCACATATTTCGACTCGGACCGTCAGTCGAAGAAAGACTGCACAAATATCAAGAAAGTTCTTGATGACGTTCTCCCCGGCTACGCCAGATCTGGAGGCACCTTCAGCAGGCCAATTAG
The DNA here is from genome assembly GCF_002575655.3 of Aegilops tauschii subsp. strangulata. Classification (NCBI taxonomy): domain Eukaryota; kingdom Viridiplantae; phylum Streptophyta; class Magnoliopsida; order Poales; family Poaceae; genus Aegilops; species Aegilops tauschii. Next base: position 521,626,526 of record NC_053039.3, read on the forward strand.
TAGGTACGGCAAGCACGTGTTCACCCACAATACGACGTTCCCCTGCGTCAAGCAGCCGGCTGGCGGTCAGAAGGATGCCTACTACGCCCTCCATCACATGCGGTCGATCGTACGGGACCATAATCACCTGCTGCTACCAAATAATCTCAAAGATTGGGCCGCACGCTTGTCGGCAATCCAGGATGCGGACATCAGACAAGAATTCTTTCGCATCCAGTCGGAGTTTGCGGAAATCATCCATCAAGATGTCCTTCGTACCTCGGGGCAGTTCTACCTCAGATATCAACCGTCCAACAGTGAGATAGAAACAACGCTACAAATGCAGGCTGACAACGCCCGCGATTTCATGACCATCACGATAGACGGCGGCTTCATCCATGCTCCGGTCCCTAAGTCGAGTTGAAAGTAGTGATGCTATGTAGTTCTGAAATATCGATTAGCTCATGTTGTAATTAAACTTTAATGAACTTGTATGTCTCTTTGGTTTGGACAGTCGTTCAACTTATATGTAATCGATGCTATTTATTAGTAGGACCATGAATCGTGCTATTAATGTGTTGCTTTTCTCTTCCGATCCTTTTGTTGCATACTTATATATTGCTTATGTATTGTCTGTGAATTGCCACTAACGTTTTGTTTGGCTAGTGCATAGAGATGCCGTCGTATGTCGTGTACAAGGGTAAGGTTTCCGGAGTCTACGACGACTGGGAGGAGTGTCGGAGACAGGTTCACCGTTTCAGCGGTAACAGTTACAAAGGGTACACCTGTAGGGCGGAGGCGGAAGCTAGATACGCGCGCTATCTAGCGGGAGAGAGGGGGGAGCGGAGGAGGAACCAGATGAAGACCAGTTTCATCGCGATGATGCTAATCGTGATGACCGCATCTCTCTTCTATGTGATGGTAGTTTAGATGATCGATATCGACTTGTAATTTGAAGACAAACTCGCTACTCGCGGTCTCGAGACTTGTAATGTTCTAACTTTGTTCGGTCTTTTAAATTCAGAGACTAATATGATGAATTATATTCGGAGACTAATCTTCTATTGTATTCGATAAATCTGCTGTTTATATGTTGTGCTGTCTATATTCTGTGCAGTAATATATTTTGTAACCTTTGCAAATATTAGAAAATAAAAAATAATAATTCCTCATATTCATACTAGTGGCGCACTAACTAGTAGTGCGCCATTACTAACCCAGAGCACAAGGTAAATATGGCCCCCTGGGAGGCATAGTAATGGCGCACCATTTGACATACTAATGGCGCACTCCCTGGTGCGCCACTACTGTCTGGTATACTAATGGCGCACCAGGGGTGCGCCATTAGTATTAGTTACTAGTGGCGTGATGATAGTGGCGCACCTGTAGTGCGCCATTAATGGCCAAAACAGGTGCGCCACTAATTAGCCTTTTCCAAGTAGTGTCTGGCCGCCCCGTTCTTCCTCAGGGGGCTTTGGATCAGTGGCGGCGGCCTCGGCTGGTGGATCGACGCCGGATCTGCGGTGACTGGTGCTCGTTGGTGCTGTCCGTTCTTCCTCGGCCGTGGGGGCGGCGAGGCGGCGGCAGGTGGCGGCTGTGGTGCGGGCGTCTCGGTGGCGCCCGATCCAGATCTGAAGGCCTCCGTCTACTTCAAGCAGGGCTTCCCCCGATGGTCCTGCTTTGGGCGGCCTTTGTCGCCGGAGTTGTACCTGTTTGGCGGCTGGAGGTGGGAGGTGGCTCCGGAGAAATCCGAGGCCAGCAGTGCTGGCCACGACGGCGGCGACGCCCGAGGGTACCGTACCCTTCTTGTAGGCGCCGTCCAAGTTGCCTCCTTCCCCTCTTCCTTCCACCCAGCTCGTATGCCGGGAGAAAGCCCAAATCCTTGCCGGATTGAGCGACAGCGGCGCTCCGGGCGTCATCACCCTCTTGGGGGTGTCGTTCGTGGTGAGCTTGGGGTGGATGTGGTGCTTTGGTTGCTTGGCGGCGGTTGGTGGCGTGGTCGGAGTTCATCTGGTGGCGGTGCGTTGGCGCTCTGCCGCCTATGTGCTCAGCCTCGGAGTCCTTCTTCCACGGTGCTTGGTCTTCAGCAGCCCTGCCGGACTCGGCGGAGCGGTGCTTCATCCTACTCATTGATGGAGACGTATCTCGGCGGCGTGGCGCAGTGGAGATTCGGCGTCCGATGTGTGGCGATGGACTCGCGCAGGAGGACGAAGCTGTCTGGTGTCGTGGTGACGTTGATGGTTGAGTGGCCAGACAAGGTAGAAGCCTCAATATTTGCTCTGAAGACGGACCTGTAGAAGATGGCAGCGGCGACGACACACGAGTGCGTCGGACCGGTTTGTACCCCAGACCCGGTATTTGGCTCGGCTGGGGCTTCCGGCTTTTGATGTTAGGCTTAGGTGAGTGGTCTGGGTAGTGGCCCAGCTAGCACCCCTTCATCATTTTGATGTTAGGCTTAGATGAGTGGTCTGGGTAGTGGCCCAGCTAGCACGCCTTCATCATTTGGATAGGAGTAGCGGCAAATGTTGCCAAGATGACGGTTTCAGGCATATTGTTGTAGTACTTTGTAAGGTCCTCGAGAATAATCAATAAAGTGGCCGCATGCATCTCCCAGATGCAGAGGCCGGGGGTCATCCTCCTTTTCTAAAAAAGTAGATCCTCCGAGATTTGGGAAGATGCAATCCCGGACTTTATTCTCACCTTATTGTAAACGATCTCGCATTATCTGAGAAATAAAGTACTCTCTATAAAAAGAAAAAACCCACCGCCTGCTGCGATTTCCAGTTGCCTACAGTATGACACGTTGAGTTGGTGCTGCTACGCATGCACTGAACACCGCTCATCAGTGCCGGCCATTGTTCGGTGAGCCTGCCCTGCCCGGCTTCGCGGAACATCCAGAGCTTGAACCAGAGCTTTCATTGGCTGGCTGCATCTGCTTACCTGCCTGCCTTCCTGCACCTTAGCTCAGGCAAGCAATGCAGTTATAGCATTGGGGTGATCCCTGCAGCTGCACGGACTATGATGAGTCTGACGGCATCTTCGACTCCGTCCATTAAATCGGACAACGTGTCCGCGGACAGCCGATAGTGAAGCAACCATCCAACCTTAGGACAACTCCAGCGCATGATAGACGTCCATTTTGTCCGGATTCTGTCCGTTTGGGTAGGGCAATGAGTTCGTGTCCGGGCAGTTTCTAGGATGCGGTGGCCATGCGTCTAATGCGCGGACGCATCCCGGCCGTGTCCTGTCCGCGTACAATTTTCTTTGCAAGCCCTTAATTTTTTTTCATCATTCATTTTTGATACATGGAAATACATCACCAAATTTTGACTAGAAAAGTAAGACCAAAGAAAACAAGAATCACAAGAATACATTTTAGAAGACATCCAACTTCCATAACTGCTCCCGTAAGTTGGATTAGTGCCTTTTCGATGCATTCATTGTTGATATGTGGAGGAGGATCGATCTTGCATGCTTCTTTCTTCGTCGAGTGTAAAGAAGTAGACGTTGCTTCCTCACATCTAGTTTCATGTCTAGCCTCTATCCTGGCAACAAGTGCACTAGTCTCATCTTTAGCCTCTATGCTAGCTAAAAGTGCACGAACATATACTAAATTGCGCTCTATCAATATATCAATGTACTCTTCTTCCCAATACCAAAACATGCATCCATGTTACACAATAAAATTTTAAGTTAGCACAACTAGTCAAATCCGAGAGCACAACCGAATCTAAAAGTAGCACATACCCCATCGTTTAAGCACTTGATGAACACCCATCCGGGATGTTCCGGCGTTGTAGACACGCGGCACACGACCTTCTTTGGGGCGTCGTGGGGAAGGGGCTGGGCGAGCGCGCGTCCGAGCTGCACAACTGCAATGGCAGCGGCGACGGCGGCGGTGGCGGCGAGGGGCAAGAGTGGAGAAGAGTGGAGGGGGGTGCGGCTGGAGGGGGGAGGGGGGCGGATAGAAAAAGGGGTCCCTGTGCCACCGACGGGCGGGCTAGGGGAGGACACGCGCACATGGCCCGCCCGTCCGCGCGCTGTCCGTTTCACCCCAAAAGCGGCCCAAGCTTGGGCCGGGATGGGTCGAAAGCGGACAGAAAACGGACAAAAGTCCGTTTGCGTCCGCGCGCTGGGCCATCTGGTTCGTCCGTTTTACCCCAAACGGACGCACCCGGACAGGATGGGGTTGCGTGCTGGAGTTGGCCTTATCACCTATGCACGCACCTGCCCCTTCTTAGAAAAAGATAAATCAAATGTCCGTCACTCAGCCTATTCATTGATTTTAAATTCAATCTAACTCCACCTTCATCTCTGAGTTTTTTCTCCTTGAACTTAAACTTCTTCATTGACACATGTTTTCACCCAGATGGGTTCCCCCTTGAGCATCATCCAACAATGATGTCTTGCCCTTCGTCTTTTCGTACATCACGGCAGAGCATGAGGACTAAAATGATGTGATCATCAAGTTGCAACATTGAGTGAATCAAAAAATTGACCAACACATTGAGCAACAAGAAGCAAAACTTACAATCTTCATGATTGACGCGTCTATTGGCCACATTCTTTCCACTTGTGTGAAAGAAGAAAGGGTTTAAGCGTATGCACCTTCGGCAGGGACGTGTGCGTGTTAATATAGAGGAAAGATTACAGGATCGGCAGGTTGTTTCTAGTCTTGACCTCTACTCCAAGCTATACAAGAGATAAGATCAACTAGCCTAACAACCTGCCGGGTATACACAACTATACGCACGCAACACACCCATCGTGACAAATGTCACGTTACATACAAGCCTACTCTTTAACATCCTCCCTCAATCTCAACATGTCAAGGTTTAGATTGTTCTTGAAGGCTTGTAGTTGTCGAATTTGAAGTGGTTTAGTGAAGCCATCAGCAACTTGATCTCCGGTTGGAATAAACTTTATCTCCAACAATTTTTGTGCAACTCTTTCACGAACAAAGTGAAAATCAATCTCTATGTGTTTTTGTCCTTGCATGAAACACAGGGTTCGCAGACAGTTACGTTACCAAGGTTATCACACCACAAACATGACACATGTGATCTGTGAATACCCAACTCATCAAGTAACGTTTCAATCCACATTACCTCAGCCGTTGCATTTGCTAAGAACTTGTACTCTGCTTCAGTACGGGAGCGTGAGACAGTTGCCTGTTTCTTTGCATGCCATGATATGAGATTAGAACCAAGAAAAACAGCAAAACCTCCTGTGGATTTCTGTCATCTGGACATCCAGCCCAGTCTGCATCAGAGAAGGCACTTACTGCAGTTGATGAAGACTTACATAATTTTAAGCTGGTTCCAGTGCTTCCTTGTATGTATCTCAAGATCCTTTTTACAGCTGTCCAGTGCAAAGAAGTTGGTGCATGCAAAAGCTGACAAACCTTATTAACAGAGAATGAAATATCAGGCCTTGTCAGTGTTAGATACTGAAGTGCTCCAACTATGCTTCGGTACCTAGTTCCCTCTTCTACACTTAACAATTTCCCTTCATGCAAAGAGAACTTTTCAGTGGTGGACATAGGTATACTGGAAGGTTTACAATCCTTCATTCCAACACGCTTTAATATATGTGAAGCATAATTTTCTTGAGTGAGCAAAATACCATCTTGCACCTTTTTTACCTCAATGCCTAGAAAATAGTGAAACTCTCCCAAGTCCTTAAGTGCAAATTCATTTTCAAGTTTCTTAACAAGGCTGAGGTGGCTTCTTGTGAGGAGCTAGCAACAATTATGTCATTCAAATAAGTTAACATAAACATTGTCACCTTTTCTCTTCTGAAGAAGAACAAAGAAGTGTCTCCTTTTGATGGTCGAAAGCCAAGTTGTTGCAGTTTTGAGCTCACTTGGAGTACCACTGTGACGCCCGGGTAATTAAGCTACAGTAATCCCACGCTAATGGTGCCACGTTACCTCCGTTACTGTTGCTAATCTATCGTTAGATCAAAACCGGTCCAAAATTCAAAGTTCAAAATCAAGCAAACAATAAAAGTTTTCAAATATTAAAACTAAAATGTTCGGAGTGAACCAAATATTGCATAGATAATAATGGTGGAGAAACCTAACTTTAATAAAATGTTTAAGTGTTCAAAATAATTAAAATTAGAGGTTTAAATATTAAAATAAATGCCTTTTAAATTTTATAAACTTTTAAACTATTTTAATTTGGGTTGAGAATTAATGTGGCAATAGTATATTTAAAAGTATTAATTTAAGTGCTAGTGATAATTTTTATTAAACTAAAATAAAAGAAAACCAAAAGTAAAACAGTAAAAGAAAAATAAATAAAAAGAAAAGAGAGAAGCAAAACTAAATAAAGGGGACCCCCCCCCCCCCCCCGCAATGGGCCAACCGGCCCATCCGGCACCCAGGCCAACTGGCCCACCTAACCCCCTGGCCTATATGGCCTCACACCCGAAACCCTAACCCCCATTCCCCACGATCCCCACTCTCCTTCCCCCCCCGCGCGATCTGGATCAGGGGCGCCCAACGCATCGCCGCCCCGATCCCGTTGCCCCCGAGCCCGACGCCGGGGCCCGACGCCGCCCCGCCGTCGCCAGGATGCCCCGCCCCACCACTCCGTCGCCGGAACGCCATCGCCGCCGCCTCGCTCCACCAATCCCCCGCCGGCGCCTCGCCAAGCCCGACGCCGCCCGTCGTCAGCGCCGGTGCCAGGCGCCTCCTCACCTGCGCGACCCCAGCCGCGCCGCACGAAGCCACCGCCCGCCTCTCCGACTCCTCCCGCACGCCCGTTCCCCCCCGCGACTTGACGCCGTCGCCCATCGCCCCTGACGCCGCCTGGAGGGCCACATCGCCGGAGCCCTGCGCCGCCACGACTGCGTCGTCGCCCGTCGTCACCGCCACCTCGTCGCGCGCCCCCGACCTCGCTGCCTCAAGCACCACCACGAGCCGCTGCCATCCCCTCCTGGCTCACTGTGAGCCCCGCGCCCTCCTCTTTCCCCTGTGCTCCGGCCTCCCCTCCCCTAGCTCGTTCGCCACTGTTGCCGGCGCCGTTCCCCTCCGCCGCGCCCTGGCGCCCCCCCGCCGTGGCCTCACCGCTGTGGCCTCGCCTCCTATCGCTCTCGCCCGCGCACGCGCGTCCGCGCCTCGGCCGCGCTCACCGCGGCCCCGCCTCCATCGTGCCCGCACGTCGCCATCCTTGCCCGGCCCCGTGAGCGCACGGCCCCTGCCTCCCTGCGTCGCCGGCGCCCCACCAGTGCCTCGCCAGTCCCGCGCCGCGGCTGACCTGGGCGAGTGCCCGCACCCGGCGCCCCAGCGCCCGCTAGCAACCGCCCCGCGGTGGCCCTGTGTGCCACTGACTAGGGGGCCCCACCTCTCAGAACGAAAAATGAAAAAAATAAAATAAAATAAAATAAATAAAAATAAAATAATAATTAATATATAGAAAATAATAATAATAATAATTAATTAATTAATAAAAATTAATAAATGAATAAATAAAGAAGATAAAAATAAAACTAATAAATTAATTAGTTAATTAACCCTGTTTAGATTAATCTAATTTAATTAATTAGTTTAATTATTAGTTAATTAATTAGTTAACTCTAATTACCCTAATCAGTCTATGACAGGTGGGACCCACGTGTCAGATGACTGCTGACGTCAGCATGATGTCATGCTGATGTCATCGTAACATTGTTTCGGATAATGTATATATATTAAATAATTAAATAAATTCCAGAAATTAATAAATTTTTTAAAATTTAATATAAGATAAACCGTAGCTCGGATGAAAAAACTTTGTACATGAAAGTTGCTCAGAACGACGAGGCGAATCCGAATTCGTAGCCCGTTCGTCCACCACACCTCCCTAACTTATCGAACACGCAACTTTCCCCCTCCGTTTCATCTGTCCGAAAATGCGAAACATCGGGAATACTTTCCCGGATGTTCCCCCCCTTCACCGGTACCACCTACTGTCGCGTTAGGACACACCTAGCACTGCTCATTGTCATGTCACGCATCGTCATGTTTATGTTTGCATTGTATTTACTGTTTCTTCCCCCTCTTCTCTCCAGTAGACTACGAGACCGACGCTGCCGCTACCCAGTACGACTACGGTGTTGACGACCCCTCCTTCTCGGCTGACCTTCCAGGCAAGCCCCCCCTTGACCACCAGATATCGCCTATTCTTCTCTATACTGCTTGCATTAGAGTAGTGTAGCATGTTACTGCTTTTGGTTAATCCTATACTGATGCATAGCCTGTCATTGTTGCTACAGTTGTTACCCTTACCTGCTATCCTAATGCTTAGTATAGGATGCTAGTGTTCCATCAGTGGCCCTACACTCTTGTCCGTCTGCCATGCTATACTACTGGGCTGTGATCACTTTGGGAGGTGATCACGGGTATATACTATATACATTATATACATGACACATGTGGTGACTAAAGTCGGGTCGGCTCGAGGAGTACCCGCAAGTTATTCTGATGAGGGGGCTGAAAGGACAGGTGGCTCCATCCCGGTAGAGGTGGGCCTGGGTTCCTGACGGCCCCCGACTGTTACTTTATGGCGAAGCGACAGGGCAGGTTGAGACCACCTAGGAGAGAGGTGGGCCTGGCCCTGGTCGGCGTTCGCAGATACTTAACACGCTTAACGAGATTTGGGTATTTGATCTGAGTCTGGCCATTTGGTCTATACGCACTAACCATCTACGCGGGAGTAGTTATGGGTATCCCGACGTCGTGGTATCAGCCGAAGCTCTTTTGACGTCAGCAACTGAGTGGCGCGCGCCGCATTGGACCGTAAGCTCGCGCTTGGATTAAGGGGGCTAGGTCTGCTTCCGGCCGCGTACGCAACGTGCAGGTGTGCATAGGGCGATGGGCCCAGACCCCTGCGCGCATAGGTTTAGACCGGCGTGCTGACCTCTCTGTTGAGCCTAGGTGGGGCTGCGACGTGTTGATCTTACGAGGCCGGGCATGACCCAGAAAAGTGTGTCCGGCCAAATGGGATCGAGCGTGTTGGGTTATGTGGTGCACCCCTGCAGGGAAGTTTATCTATTCGAATAGCCGTGTCCCTCGGTAAAAGGACGACCCGGAGTTGTACCTTGACCTTATGACAACTAGAACTGGATACTGAATAAAATACACCCTTCCAAGTGCCAGATACAACCCGGTGATCGCGCTCTAACAGGGCGACAAGGAGGGGATCGCCGGGTAGGATTATGCTATGCGATGCTACTTGGAGGACTTCAATCTACTCTCTTCTACATGCTGCAAGATGGAGATGGCCAGAAGCGTAGTCTTCGACAGGATTAGCTATCTCCCTCTTATTCTGGCATTCTGCAGTTCAGTCCACTGATATGCCCCTTTACACATATACACATGCATATGTTGTGTAGCTCCTTGCTTGCGAGTACTTTGGATGAGTACTCACGGTTGCTTTTCTCCCTCTTTTCCCCTTTCTATACCTGATTGTCGCAACCAGATGCTGGAGTCCAGGAGCTAGAGGTCCCGAGGATGATTCTACTTGGAGTTCGGCTTCGAGGAGTAGTTAGGAGGTCCCAGGCAGGAGGCCTTGCCTTTTCGATCGTTGCTACTTTTGTGCTAGCCTTCTTAAGGCAAACTTGTTTAACCTATGTCTGTATTCAGATATTGTTGCTTCCGCTGACTCGTCTATGATCGAGCACTTGTATTCGAGCCCTCGAGGCCCCTGGCTTGTATTATGATGCTTGTATGACTTATTTATGTTTTAGAGTTGTGTTGTGATATCTTCTCGTGAGTCCCTGATCTTGATTGTACACATTTGCGTGCATGATTAGTGTACGGTCAAATCGGGGGCGTCACAAGTTGGTATCAGAGCCAACTGCCTGTAGGAATCCCCCTTTCCAACTCCTTGGCCGAAGTTGAGTCTAGTCAGTGAAAACTGTTTTACTAACATGGCTGTGTGGCTTACGGGCCCACGTCGCCATTGGGTGGTATTAGGATCTTTTACTCCTTGTCTATACTCTGGGACTCTGATCTCTCTTCTATTCGGGTTAAGTGAATTTTACTAAATCTAACATTAGGATCTTGTTATCACTTTCACCCGGAGAGCCCCTTATTACTGATGATCGTCTGCTGCACGTGAAGACCCTGAAGATCGCTGATAACCCGAGAACTTGTGTTCATTGCTTTTGCAATTCCCTTTTATCGATAAACTCCTATGAATAACCACGTATACTCGCCATTCATACAATGTTTCCCAGTTGATCTTGTTATTACAAGATACCCCGAAATTCTCTCTGTTGTTCCGAGAATCCTTTGAGCTTACTGCCTTGCTGTTCTTTGTCACCTGAATACCCCTACGGATAATTCTCGCACTTACCGAGTATCCAGTCATCCCCAGTTGTTTCAAGTATTCCACAATAGTCTTCAAAATACTATTCGATCTTCCGAAAATCCTCAGGAGCCTATTGCTCTTGAAATTCTTGTTTGCTTGCATTATGGTTAATCCCAAAATTCTCGTAATCTTATTGGCATCTCTTGTCATTATCATTTTGAGTCCGTTGATTCAATTTGTTGCGAATGCTCGCAATCCTCAATCATATCCTAGAATTCATTCTTCCGGCTCAGACGTCATTTTAAACGTGAGCTAGATCTCGACCTATCAAATTGCCATCGATTGTACCCCTAAGCCTATTCAACTTATCCATCCTTGATCAGAGCGTTGCTTCTGACCCCCCTGAGTTGGAAATCATAATTCTTTTGCATTTGAACTTTGAGTTAGTCAGTTGTTTCTATAATCAGATCTCCTGGCATTCTTCTTCCTCTGGTTGAGTACCGATGCTCACATCAGATCCCTTGTGGACCATCGGTTCCCTTGTTGGATTTTATCCGACAGTGTCCTTCCTATTGAATAACCTTGTGAGCCTTTCCATGGTTATATAATGCCTTTGGTAAATTGTATCATCTGATTTTGAACAATGCCCTTCTTTCGAGCTTGTAATATTTACTCCGAAGTTTGTGGTATATGTTCCTAAGATGCCTTGATGGGTTGAACCTATGCCTTTCATAATACGTGTGAACTCGAAAGTTTTCATGAGTCATACTCTTCTGGTATTTTGCCAGATAAAATTTTTCCACACTGCAACTTCAGCAAACGCGAGAAGTAAATGAAAGGTTATGCATTGAAGAAGTGGGAGTCGACCTTGAACTTTGTGTTCATGCCCATGGACACGATGTATACCTTATCATGGAAGCTTCTCTTAAAATAATTGTCCCCTTGTAATAAGTTCATCTGGTATCCGTGGACGTCGTTCCGACCATGTTCTCCTTTAAATACCATTTCTCGTACAAGTTTAAGCACTTGTCTTCTGTAAGAGCAATACCCCAGTCCAACCTCTACTTTGGTTTGTCGTCGAGTATTACCCCCTGGTATCTCGAGATTATCATGGAACTACATAACTTCTTATGAGTTCTTCATCAAGTGCTACATTCTCATTGATTCCAAATTTTCACGGGCTTTAAGTTTTTAAACACTCAAAACCACCGATAATTGAATCGAGTCCGCACTACGGTTCAACAACTTTTAGTAATGCTCCTTACTTACGAGTTTGTACCCGATCGCGTCATTCCTAGCCTGTTTGGCTATATCATTATCTTGATGATTTTAACTGTGCTACCTGGTCCTTATTCCCGGAGCATCACTTTCGACGATGAGCTAAGCTTACGTCGATTTTCCTCGTCATATCGTTTCACCTGGAACAACAAACTTGACCCCGAGTTTGTGTGCTACCCATGGTTCCAATAACCTCTCGCTTTCATCATTCCTTTGACTTGATGTCATCATCGATCAATTACATCTTCTTGAAAACCTCTCGACAAATTTGTCGTGATCATTGTCAACAATTTGACTTCTTCCAAGTTGTGTGTCGAAATTCAGGATGAGAAATACCATCCTTGCCCCTCGATGAATTATGTTATCATCGACAATATTCTTACCTTCGCCCCCAACACGAACTTGTTCATATTTTGTGATGTATCTTGATTTCCCCTGCTATCCAACTTATGTTATGTTCTACCGTGGAGTATTACCATTTTTGATGTCAAGAATGTCGTGAACATTACTCCACCTCTTAAGAATTCTTGGTACAGTGATACTTCTCACCATCACCATTCTTTCTTGGTCCCCGTGTAGTTTCTAAACGAAATACCGACAAATGGTCTGTGATGTGTAGATTTTAAACTTCTAGCAACCCTATTGCTTTGAAGTTATTGGTCTATAGTTACATTCTACGTCTATGGCTTAATGAATCATCATTCGAACATTGATCGTGCTACCTAGCCCATATTTCGGGTGCACATTTCAGCCAATGTTTAACTGTGTATGTTTTCCTCGAGCATACTTCATTAAGTCATTCGATCTAGCTAATGTTATCTCCTTGTTCACATAGTTTTGGAAATCCATCTTTTGGAAGTCTCAATGGATTGTCGCTGAGTCAATCAATCACCTCCTCACCTCTCCTTGGTTTAATGATGAACTCTTGTTTCGGAACTTGCTTCCATGGTTCATTTCCCGAGAATCTTACAATGTCATCCCATCAATTTGTGTTGCACCTTTCTTCTCAGACATCCTAAGTCTGAGGTAACCTGACACCAATCTGATCTGAATCTTGGTCAGAAATGATGGTTGGAACGTAATTCCAAGAGTTATAACATTAGTCTTTTTATAACCCGGTAAGATGATGTCATGCCTAGCACACATGGCCGGATGACCTATTGATGTAGTATCCTCCTTACCAAGGTTAGCCATTCTTCCATGTGGAAATTGTAAGACTTATTCCATAAGTTGTTCCTGATGGAACCTTTGTGAATCCATGGCCTGATCTTACCTATTGACCATGTCAATGCTATCTCGAAGCATGTCTATGGTACTCTGGTTTTCAACAGGAACATTTGAAGCCCAAAGCTAATTGTTTCCTGCTCAATTATCCAAACACCGTTGTATGGGTAATGTCATGAAATTTCCTTCCCCTTACCTAAAAAGTTTTCTACGTTATATCCCGTCATGGATATCATGCTCTACTTACCCTTGGGAAGAATATACCCTTGAAATATGTGTTTTAACACATTTTCCTTTCCATTCTTCTGTTTAATCTGATAATCATATTTTCCTTTCCATTGTTTGGTTTAACCTTTCTGGTGATCTATATGATCTAAGCAGTAATATCCTCCTGCTTATGTAAACACCTCGGTGTACAACTCTGTCAGTAAGACCCTGTTAATATTGTTGGTGACATTTTCGGTAACCCCCGATGGACGAGAACTTTGCCTATTGGTCCGCCTCGTTTCAACGAGCAGGAAAATGGTTCTCTTCGTCCCTCGCCCTTGGTACCAACGTGTTGCCGACATAACTGACAGGGTACTCTCTGACATGCCTTGCTATCATGACCGTACAAGATGTCACTGCTCCTATAAAAAAAAACCACATGGTGGGCCCATAACCCACAGGTCCCAGGATCAAAACCTGACTCTCTTGTACACCCCTGTTCCCAAAGTTATTCCTCACGCTTGATTTCGTATGTAATTCATGGGCCACCTTCCTAGTGATCAATTCTGGTATCATGCACAATACTTATTTTCGTTGCATTGAGCCCCTTTCACGCCCTATTTCAGACATCGAACGATTGCCTGCCCGCTTGAAACTTCCCATGGTACCTCCTTACTTTGCTCTCGATATTTTCTTAAGTTTCAATTCGAGAGTTACTTCCGCTACCTTCCTCGATGTTATTGACCAGATAGTCGACCTTGCAGAGATCTGTTCTCCCGGAATGCCCCCCCTTTATTCTTCCATAAATACGATGGAGTTCCCGAAGAAAGGATGCCGACTTCATCATGATGACCTGAAGCAGAGAAATGAAGTCATCAACGTAATGGATCAACCGCTTCGAGAAGAGCAACCAAGATCGAGAATGCTCGTTAGAATTTCGTGACCAAATCCCTTTCCCGTCACTTCCCCTCTTAAATCTCGGGACGAGATTTCTTGTAGTGGAGGAGAATTGTGATGCCCGGGTAATTAAGCTACAGTAATCCCACGCTAATGGTGCCACGTTACCTCCGTTACTGTTGCTAATCTATCGTTAGATCAAAACCGGTCCAAAATTCAAAGTTCAAAATCAAGCAAACAATAAAAGTTTTCAAATATTAAAACTAAAATGTTCGGAGTGAACCAAATATTGCATAGATAATAATGGTGGAGAAACCTAACTTTAATAAAATGTTTAAGTGTTCAAAATAATTAAAATTAGAGGTTTAAATATTAAAATAAATGCCTTTTAAATTTTATAAACTTTTAAACTATTTTAATTTGGGTTGAGAATTAATGTGGCAATAGTATATTTAAAAGTATTAATTTAAGTGCTAGTGATAATTTTTATTAAACTAAAATAAAAGAAAACCAAAAGTAAAACAGTAAAAGAAAAATAAATAAAAAGAAAAGAGAGAAGCAAAACTAAATAAAGGGGACACCCCCCCGCACTGGGCCAACCGGCCCATCTGGCACCCAGGCCAACTGGCCCACCTAACCCCCTGGCCTATATGGCCTCACACCCGAAACCCTAACCCCCATTCCCCACGATCCCCACTCTCCTTCCCCCCCCCCCCCCGCGCGATCTGGATCAGGGGTGCCCAACGCATCGCCGACCCGATCCCGTTGCCCCCGAGCCCGACGCCGCCCCGCCGTCGCCAGGCTGCCCCGCCCCACCACTCCTTCGCTGGAACGCCATCGCCGCCGCCTCGCTCCACCAATCCCCCGCCGGCGCCTCGCCAAGCCCGACGCCGCCGGTCGTCAGCGCCGGCGCCAGGCGCCTCCTCGCCTGCGCGGCCCCAGCCGCGCCGCACGAAGCCACCGCCCGCCTCTCCGACTCCTCCCGCACGCCCGTTCCCCCCCCCCCCCCCCCCCGCGACTTGACGCCGTCGCCCATCGCCCCTGACACCGCCTGGAGGGCCACATCGCCGGAGCCCCACGCCGCCACGACTGCGTCGTCGCCCGTCGTCACCGCCACCTCGTCGCGCGCCCCCCGACCTCGCTGCCTCAAGCACCACCACGAGCCGCTGCCATCCCCTCCTGGCTCACTGTGAGCCCCGCGCCCTCCTCTTTCCCCTGTGCTCCGGCCTCCCCTCCCCTAGCTCGTTCGCCACTGTCTCCGGCGCCGCTCCCCTCCGCCGCGCCCTGGCGCCCCCCCGCCGTGGCCTCACCGCTGTGGCCTCGCCTCCTATCGCTCTCGCCCGCGCACGCGCGTCCGCGCCTCGGCCGCGCTCACCGCGGCCCCGCCTCCATCGTGCCCGCACGTCGCCGTCCTTGCCCGGCCCCGTGAGCGCATGGCCCCTGCCTCCCTGCGTCGCCGGCGCCCCACCAGTGCCTCGCCAGTCCCGCGCCGCGTCTGACCTGGGCGAGTGCCCGCTCGGGTGCGCCCGCACCCGGCGCCCCAGCGCCCGCTAGCAACCGCCCCGCGGTGGCCCTGTGTGCCACTGACTAGGGGGCCCCACCTCTCAGAACGAAAAATGAAAAAAATAATAATAAAATAAAATAAAATAAAATAAATAAAAATAAAATAATAATTAATATATAGAAAATAATAATAATAATAATAATTAATAAAAATTAATAAATGAATAAATAAAGAAGATAAAAATAAAAATAAAACAAATAAATTAATTAGTTAATTAACCCTGTTTAGATTAATCTAATTTAATTAATTAGTTTAGTTATTAGTTAATTAATTAGTTAACTCTAATTACCCTAATCAGTCTATGACAGGTGGGACCCACGTGTCAGATGACTGCTGACGTCAGCATGATGTCATGCTGATGTCATCGTAACATTGTTTCGGATAATGTATATATTAAATAATTAAATAAATTCCAGAAATTAATAAAATCTTTAAAATTTAATATAAGATAAACCGTAGCTCGGATGGAAAAACTTTGTACATGAAAGTTGCTCAGAACGACGAGGCGAATCCGAATACGTAGCCCGTTCGTCCACCACACCTCCCTAACCTATCGAACACGCAACTCTCCCCCTCCGTTTCATCTGTCCGAAAATGCGAAACATCGGGAATACTTTCCCGGATGTTCCCCCCCTTCACCGGTACCACCTACTGTCGCGTTAGGACACACCTAGCACTGCTCATTGTCATGTCACGCATCGTCATGTTTATGTTTGCATTGTATTTACTGTTTCTTCCCCCTCTTCTCTCCAGTAGACTACGAGACCGACGCTGCCGCTACCCAGTACGACTACGGTGTTGACGACCCCTCCTTCTCGGCTGACCTTCCAACCAAGCCCCCCCCTTGACCACCAGATATCGCCTATTCTTCTCTATACTGCTTGCATTAGAGTAGTGTAGCATGTTACTGCTTTCGGTTAATCCTATACTGATGCATAGCCTGTCATTGTTGCTACAATTGTTACCCTTACCTGCTATCCTACTGCTTAGTATAGGATGCTAGTGTTCCATCAGTGGCCCTACACTCTTGTCCGTCTGCCATGCTATACTACTGGGCCGTGATCACTTTGGGAGGTGATCACGGGTATATACTATATACATTATATACATGACACATGTGGTGACTAAAGTCGGGTCGGCTCGAGGAGTACCCGCAAGTGATTCTGATGAGGGGGCTGAAAGGACAGGTGGCTCCATCCCGGTAGAGGTGGGCCTGGGTTCCTGACGGCCCCCGACTGTTACTTTATGGCGAAGCGACAGGGCAGGTTGAGACCACCTAGGAGAGAGGTGGGCCTGGCCCTGGTCGGCGTTCGCAGATACTTAACACGCTTAACGAGATCTAGGTATTTGATCTGAGTCTGGCCATTTGGTCTATATGCACTAACCATCTACGCGGGAGTAGTTATGGGTATCCCGACGTCGTGGTATCAGCCGAAGCTCTTTTGACGTCAGCAACTGAGTGGCGCGCGCCGCATTGGACCGTAAGCTCGCGCTTGTATTGAGGGGGCTAGGTCTGCTTCCGGCCGCATACGCAACGTGCAGGTGTGCATAGGGCGATGGGCCCAGACCCCTGCGCGCATAGGTTTAGACCGGCGTGCTGACCTCTCTGTTGAGCCTAGGTGGGGCTGCGACGTATTGATCTTACGAGGCCGGGCATGACCCAGAAAAGTGTGTCCGGCCAAATGGGATCGAGCGTGTTGGGTTATGTGGTGCACCCCTGCAGGGAAGTTTATCTATTCGAATAGCCGTGTCCCTCGGTAAAAGGACGACCCGGAGTTGTACCTTGACCTTATGACAACTAGAACTGGATACTGAATAAAATACACCCTTCCAAGTGCCAGATACAACCCGGTGATCGCTCTCTAACAGGGCGACGAGGAGGGGATCGCCGGGTAGGATTATGCTATGCGATGCTACTTGGAGGACTTCAATCTACTCTCTTCTACATGCTGCAAGATGGAGATGGCCAGAAGCGTAGTCTTCGACAGGATTAGCTATCCCCCTCTTATTCTGGCATTCTGCAGTTCAGTCCACTGATATGCCCCTTTACACATATACGCATGCATATGTAGTGTAGCTCCTTGCTTGCGAGTACTTTGGATGAGTACTCACGGTTGCTTTTCTCCCTCTTTTCCCCTTTCTATACCTGATTGTCGCAACCAGATGCTGGAGTCCAAGAGCTAGAGGTCCCGAGGATGATTCTACTTGGAGTTCGGCTTCGAGGAGTAGTTAGGAGGTCCCAGGCAGGAGGCCTTGCCTTTTCGATCGTTGCTACTTTTGTGCTAGCCTTCTTAAGGCAAACTTGTTTAACCTATGCCTGTATTCAGATATTGTTGCTTCCGCTGACTCGTCTATGATCGAGCACTTGTATTCGAGCCCTCGAGGCCCCTGGCTTGTATTATGATGCTTGTATGACTTATTTATGTTTTAGAGTTGTGTTGTGATATCTTCCCGTGAGTCCCTGATCTTGATCGTACACATTTGCGTGCATGATTAATGTACGGTCAAATCGGGGGCGTCACAACCACGCTCTTGGCGCCTGTTTCAAACCATACAAAGCCTTGTCCAGCCTGCATACATGGTGTGGCTTAGAACTGTGCTCAAAACCTGGTGGTTGTCGCATGTAGACCTCTTCCTCGTGAACGCCATGCAAACACGCACTCTGTACATCCAGTTGGCGAAGACTCCATCCTCTGGAAATAGCAACAGACAGAACAAGCCTGATAGTAGCAGCCTTCACTACTGGACTGAAGGTGTCCTCGTAGTCTATACCATAACGTTGTTAAAAATCTTTAGCTACTAACCTAGCTTTGTATCTGTCTATTGTACCATTAGCTTTCTTCTTGATTTTATACACCCACTTACAATCAATAATGTTCCTCCCTGGCTTAGGTGGAACTAGATGCCTCGTTTGATTTTTTACTAGTGCATCATACTCAATATTCATAGCATTTTTCCAACTCTTATCATTCAGGGATTCTATCACATTTTCTGGTTCACCGACTGCAGCAAAGTTTGCAAACTTAAAGTTCTTATTGTACCTGACCGTGCCATCCTTGGGTACCAACGGTTTGACAATACCTCGTTGCGAGCGTGTCACACGTGTGGTTGCGCTTGTGCTGGGCGCATCAACGGCCACAGTGGATCCGGCTCCAATAGACACAGGTGATCCAGCTGCCGCAGAAGATCTGGAGGACGGGCCGCCTCCTCGTACTGGCGCGGGCGAATCGCCCTCGACGACCGCACGGTCAGAGGCCCACACGGGGCTGTCGGCGCCATCATGTGACCGCGGGGCGGGTGACCTGCACCCAGCTGGCTCGTGTCAGCTGGCGGACGGCGACAGGCGCGGGGCCGTCCCGCCCGACCGCGTCGCAGCACCTGATGGCGTGTCAGGCGGGGATTGGTTTGTCCTGACGTGCGCAGGGGAATCCACACCGGGATCCGCCGCATCTGTGCCTGCTCCACCTGCGCCAGATCTCTCAGGATCCATGCCCTGGACTGTGTCAGCCGAATCCTCCTCGTGTCTAACGCCTGTACCATCAGACGAATTCTGCATAAAATCACAGATTTGAACAACGTTTTTTCACTGTTTCCATTAGTAGCATCAGGATTATGACTATTAGCCAAATGATCATCAGCATATTTATCTCCCCCCTGATCAGTTGGATTTAAAAGCTCCGTAGATAGAAGAAGGATTTCAGCACGTAGGCGTGCACCAGCATTGGGATGCAAAGTGGAGAATGGGAACACTGTTTCATCAAACACAACATCCCTGGAAATATAAACTCGGCCGGACACTACAAAAAAAGACACATCCGTGAAATTTTGGGCCGAACGAATTTTTTTCCTGTCATACTTATGACACTTCTATGACGATAATTGTGACAAAACCCGGTATCATCATAGATGTGGTGGGCTCCTACTTCTATGACAAAAAA
Organism: Aegilops tauschii subsp. strangulata; assembly: GCF_002575655.3. NCBI lineage: Eukaryota > Viridiplantae > Streptophyta > Magnoliopsida > Poales > Poaceae > Aegilops > Aegilops tauschii. The sequence goes on from NC_053039.3 coordinate 521,645,914, forward strand.
TCATGACAGAAAATGGGCTTTTCGTCCTGGGCGGGCCGAAGACGCAGCTGCATGACATTCTTTGGGCCGTCCATGACGGAAAAAACCATGGTAGAAGCGAGGGTGAGGAAAATATCGGGGTGTTCCCGGTTACGGTGGGTGGTCGGGACTGAGTGATGCGCGTTTCTCTCGTACACGTTCGCGCGTGTGTGCGAGGCGTTTGGCTCTAACTAAACCCGAGCAAGGCGTTCGCCTACTGAACCCGAGCGATTGCACTGCAGGCTACACGTTACTGAACCCGAGCGATCGATCGATGGCTGTTAACTGAACCCGATCGAGCGATTCCTTCGCTACTGCTGCTAACTGAAGCCGATCGATGCTGCCTCTGGATGAATAGTGAGTGTTGCTGGGGGGGGGGTTGGATGAACAGTTCCCGGTGAGGGTGGATGAACAGGACCCCGTGGTGTTGCCTCTGGATGAACAGGACCCCGACCGATCGAGCCGATTGGGGCTGGATGAACAGGACCCCGTGGACGGCTGGATGAACAGGACCACCCCGTGGAGGGCTGGATGAACAGTAGATGGTGGAGGGCTGGATGAACAGTAGCCGGTGGAGGGGTGGTTGAACAGGAGCCCGTGGAGAGGGCTGGTTTAACAGTAGCCGGTGGAGTAGCGCGCGGCGGAGGCTGGATGAACAGGAGCCCGTGGATGAACAGTCGCAGGTGGAGGCTGGAGTAGGCTGACGGTGGATGAACAGTAGCCCGTGGAGGCTGGAGGAGGTCGACGGTGGAGATGAACAGTATCCCGTGGAGTCCCGTTTTGCGGTACGCCACACCCCTCCCGATGAACATGACCCCCGTTTCGACCGTAGCGCTCCAACACAAGTCCGTTTCCTCCGTTTTGCGGTACGCCACTGTTGGGGAACGTAGTAATTTCAAAAAAAATTCCTACGCACACGCAAGATCATGGTGATGCACAGCAACGAGAGGGGAGAGTGTTGTCCACGTACCCTCGTAGACTGAAAGCGGAAGCGTTAGCACAACGCGGTTGATATAGTCGTACGTCTTCATGATACGACCGATCTAAGTACCGAACGTACGGCACCTCCGAGTTCAGCACACATTCAGCTCGATGACATCCCGCGAACTCCGATCCAGCAGAGCTTCACGGGAGAGTTCCGTCAGCACGACGGCGTGATGACAGTGATGATGTTTCTACCGACGCAGGGCTTTGCCTAAGCACCACTACGATATGACCGAGGTGGAATATGGTGGAGGGGGGCACCGCACACGGCTGGGAGAGATCAACAGATCAACTTGTGTGTTTGGGGTGCCCCCTTGCACCCGTATATAAAGGAGGGGAGGAGGAGATGGCCGACCAGGGGAGAGGCGCTCCCAAGGGGGGGCAATCCTACTCCAAGTAGGTTTGGCCCCCACCTTTCCTATTCCAAGAAGGAGAAGGGGGAAGGAGGAGGTGGAGAGAAGGAAGGAGAGGGGGGCCGCCGCCTCTTCCCCTTGTCCAATTCGGATTGGGGCAAGGGGGGCCGCGCGCCACCTCCTGGCTGCCCTCTCTCTTCTCCACTAAGGCCCATAAGGCCCAATAGCTTCCGGGGGGGGGGGGGGGGGTTCCGGTAACCCCCGGTACTCCGGTATATGTCTGAAACCTCCCGGAACCTTTCCGGTGTCCGAACATAGTCATCCAATATATCGATCTTTATGTCTCGACCATTTCAAGACTCCTCGTCATGTCCGTGAACATATCCGGGACTCCGAACTACCTTCGGTACATCAAAACCCAAAAACTCATAATACCGATCGTCACCAAACTTTAAGCGTGCATACCATACGGGTTCGAGAACTATGTAGACATGACCGAGACACGTCTCCGGTCAATAACCAATAGCGGAACCTGGATGCTCATATTGGCTCCTACATATTCTACGAAGATCTTTATCGGTCAAACCGCATAACAACATACGTTGTTCCCGTTGTCATCGGTATGTTACTTGCCCAAGATTCGATCGTCGATATCTCAATACCTAGCTCAATCTCATTACCGGCAAGTCTCTTTACTCGTTCCGTAATGCATCATCCCGCAACTAACTCATTAGTCACATTGCTTGCAAGGCTTATAGTGATGTGCATTATCGAGAGGGCCCAGAGATACCTCTCCGACAATCGGAGTGACAAATCCTAATCTTGATCTATGCCAACTCAACAAGTACCATCGGAGACACCTGTAGAGCACCTTTATAATGACCCAGTTACGTTGTGACGTTTGGTAGCACACAAAGTGTTCCTCCGGTATTCGGGAGTTGCATAATCTCATAGTCATAGGAACATGTATAAGTCATGAAGAAAGCAATAGCAACATACTAAACGGTCAAGTGCTAAGCTAACGGAATGGGTCAAGTCAATCACATCATTCTCCTAATGATGTGATCCCATTAGTCAAATGGAAACTCATGTCTATGGCTATGAAACTCAACCATCTTTGATCAACGAGCTAGTCAAGTAGAGGCATACTAGTGACACTATGTTTGTCTATGTATTCACACATGTATTATGTTTCCGGTTAATACAATTCTAGCATGAATAATAACCATTTATCATGAAATAAGGAAATAAATAATAACTTTATTATTGCCTCTAGGGCATATTTCCTTCAGTCCCCCACTTGCACTAGAGTCAATAATCTAGATCACATCACCATGTGATTAACATCAATAGTTCACATCATCATGTGATTAACACCCATAGTTCACATCGCCATGTGACCAACACCCAAAGGGTTTACTAGAGTCAATAATCTAGTTCACATCGCTATGTGATTAACACCCAAAGAGTACTAAGGTGTAATCATGTTTTGCTTGTGAGATAATTTTAGTCAACGGGTCTCTCTCATTCAGATCCGTAAGTATTTTGCAAATTTCTATGTCTACAATGCTCTGCATGGAGCTACTCTAGCTAATAGCTCCCACTTTCATTATGTATCTAGATCGAGATTTAGAGTCATCCAGATCGGTGTCAAAGCTTGTATCAACGTAACTCTTTACGACGAACTCTTTATCACCTCCATAACCGAGAAATATTTCCTTATTCCACTAAGGATAATTTTGACCGCTGTCTAGTGATCTACTCCTAGATCACTATGGTACTCCCTTGCCAAACTCAGTGTAGGGTATACAATAGATCTGGTACACAGCATGGCATACTTAAACAACCTATGGCTAAGGCATAGGGAATGCCTTTTCGTTCTCTTTCTATCTTTTGTCGTGGTCGGGCTTTGAGTCTTACTCAATTTCACACCTTGTAACACAGACACGAACTCTTTCTTTGACTGTTCCATTTTGAACTACTTCAAAATCTTGTCAAGGTATGTACTCATTGAAAAAACTTATCAAGCGTCTTGATCTATCTCTATAGATCTTGAAGCTCAATATGTAAGCAGCTTCATCGAGGTCTTTATTTGAAAAACTCCTTTCAAATACTCCTTTATGCTTTCCAGAAAATTCTACATTATTTCTGATTAACAATATGTCATTCACATATACTTATCAGAAATGCTGTAGTGCTCCCACTCACTTTCTTGTAAATACAGGCTTCACCGCAAGTCCGTATAAAACTATATGCTTTGATCAACTCATCAAAGCATATATTCCAACTCCGAGATGCTTGCGCCAGTCCATAGATGGATCGCTGGAGCTTGCTCATTTTATTAGCACCTTTAGGATCGGCAAAACCTTCTGGTTGCATCATATACAACTCTTCTTTAAGAAATCCATTAAGGAATGTAGTTTTGACATCCATTTGCCAGATTTCATAAAATATGGCAATTTGCTAACATGATTCGGACAGACTTAAGCATCGCTACGAGTGAGAAAATCTCATCGTAGTCAACACCTTGAACTTTGTCAAAACCTTTTTCGACAAGTCTAGCTTTGTAGATAGTAACACTACTATCAGCGTCTGTCTTCCTCTTGAAGATCCATTTATTCTCAATGGCTCACCGATCATCGGGCAAGTCAATCAAAGTCCATACTTTGTTCTCATACATGGATCCCATCTCAGATTTCATGGCCTCAAGCCATTTCGCGGAATCTGGGCTCATCATCGCTTCCTCATAGTTCGTAGGTTCGTCATGGTCAAGTAACATGACCTACAGAACAGGATTACCGTACCACTCTGGTGCGGATCTTAATGTGGTTAACCTATGACGTTTAGTAGTAACTTGATCTGAAGTTACATGATCATCATCATTAGCTTCCTCACTAATTGCTGTAGGAGTCACTGGAACAGATTTCTTGTGATGAACTACTTCCCAATAAGGGAGTAGGTACAGTTACCTCCTCAAGTTCTACTTTCCTCCCACTCACTTCTTTCGAGAGAAAACTCCTTCTCTAGAAAGGATCAATTCTTAGCAACGAATATCTTCCCTTCGGATCTGTGATAGAAGGTGTACCCAACTGTCTCCTTTGGGTATCCTATGAAGACACATTTCTCCGATTTGGGTTTGAGCTTATCAGGATGAAACTTTTTCTTATAAGCATCGCAACTCCAAATTTTAAGAAACGACAACTTTGGTTTCTTGCCAAACCACAGTTCATACGGTGTCGTCTCAACGGATTTAGATGGTGCCCTTTTTTAACGTGAATGCAGTTGTCTCTAATGCATAACCCCAAAACGATAGTGGTAAATCGGTAAGAAACATCATAGATTGCACTATATCCGATAAAGTACGGTTATGACGTTCGGACACACCATTATGCTCTGGTGTTCCAGGTGGCACGAATTTGTGAAACTATTCCACATTGTTTTAATTGAAGACCAAACTCGTAACTCAAATATTCGTCTCCGTGATCAGATCATAGAAACTTTATTTTCTTGTCACGATAATTTTCCACTTCACTCTAAAATTCTTTGAACTTTTCAAATGTTTCAGACTTATGTTTCATCAAGTAGATATACCCATATCTGCTCAAATCATCTGTGAAGGTCAGAAAATAACGATTCCCGCCGCGAGCCTCAACACTCATCGGACCGCATACATCAGTATGTATTATTTCCAATAAGTCAGTTGCTCGCTCCATTGTTCCAGAGAACAGAGTCTTAGTCATCTTGCCCATGAGGCATGGTTCCCAAGCATCAAGTGATTCATAATCAAGTGATTCCAAAATCCCATCAGCATGGAGTTTCTTCATGCGCTTTACACCAATATGACCTAAACGGCAGTGCCACAAATAAGTTGCACTATCATTATTAACTTTCATCTTTTGGCTTCAATATTATGAATATGTGTATCACTACAATCAAGATCCAACAAACCATTTTCATTGGGTGTATGACCATAGAAGGTTTTATTCATGTAAACAGAACAACAATTATTCTCTAATTTAAAATGAATAACCGTATTGCAATAAATATGATCAAATCATATTCATGCTCAACGCACACACCAAATAACATTTATTTAGGTTCAACGCTAATCCTGAAAGTATAGGGAGTGTGCGATGATGATCATATCAATCTTGGAACTGCTTCCAACACACATCGTCACTTCACCCTTAACTAGTTTCTGTTTATTCTGCAACTCCCGTTTCGAGTTACTACTCTTTAGCAACTGAACTAGTATCAAATACTGAGGGGTTGCTATAAACACTAGTAAAGTACACATGTATATCAAATATACATTTGTTCATTTTGCCATCCTTCTTATCCGCCAAATACTTGGGGTAGTTCTGCTTCCAGTGACTAGTCCCTTTGCAGTAGAAGCACTTAGTCTCAGGCTTAGGTCCATACTTGGGCTTCTTCACTTGAGCAGCAACTCACTTGCCGTTTCTTCTTGAAGTTCCCCTTCTTCCCTTTGCCCTTTTCTTGAAACTAGTGGTCTTGTCAACCATCAACACTTGATGTTTTCTTGACTTCTACCTTCGTCGATTTCTGCATCACGAAGAGCTTGGGAATCGTTTCCGTTATCCGTTGCATATTATAGTTCATTACGAAGTTCTAGTAACTTGGTGATAGTGACTAGAGAACTCTGTCAATCATTATCTTATCTGGAAGATTAACTCCCACTTGATTCAAGTGATTGTAGTACTCAGACATTCTGAGCACATGCTCACTAGCTGAGCAATTCTCCTCCATCTTGTAGGCAAAGTACTGTCGGAGGTCTCATACCTCTCGACAAGGGCATGAGTATGAAATGCCAATTTCAACTCTTGGAACAGCTTATATGCTCCGTGGTGTTCAAAACATTTTTGAAGTCCCGGTTCTAAGCCGTAAAGCATGGTGCACTAAACTATCAAGTAGTCATCATACCGAGCTTTTGTCAAAACGTTCATAACGTCAGCATCTGCTCCTGCAATAGGCCTATCACCTAGCGGTGCATCAAGCACATTATATTTCTGTGTAGCAATGAGGATAATCCTCAGATCACAGATCCAATCCGCATCATTGCTACTAACATCTTCAACTTATTTTTCTCTAGGAACATATCAAAAAATAAAACAGGGGAGCTAAACGCGAGCTATTGATCTACAACATAGATATGCTAATACTATCAGGACTAAGTTCATGATAAATTAAAGTTCAATTTAATCATATTACTTAAGAACTCCCACTTAGATAGACATCCCTCAAATCACCTAAGTGATCACGTGATCCATCTCAACTAAACCATGTCCGATCATCACGTGAGATGGAGTAGTTTTCAATGGTGAACATCACTATGTTGATCATATCTACTATATGATTCCTGCTCCACCTTTCGGCCTCAGTGTTCCAAGGCCATATCTGCATATGCTAGGCTCGTCAAGTTTAACCCGGGTATTCTGCGTGTGCAAAACTGTCTTACAACAGTTGTATTTGAACGTAGAGCTTATCACACCCGATCATCACGTGGTGTCTCGGCACGACGAACTTTCGCAACGGTGCATACTCAGGGAGAACACTTATACCTTGAAATTTAGTGAGAGATCATCTTATAATGCTACCGTCAATCAAAGCAGAATAAGATGGATAAAGGATAAACATCACATGCAATCAATATAAGTGATATGATATGGTATCATCATCTTGTGCTTTTGATCTCCATCTCCAAAGCACCGTCATGATCACCATCATCACCGGCGCGACACCTTGATCTCCATCATAGCATCGTTGTCGTCTCGCCAACTATTGCTTCTACGACTATTGCTACCGCTTAGTGATAAAGCAAAGCAATTACAGGGCGATTGCATTTCATACAATAAAGCGACAACCATATGGCTCCTGCCAGTTGCCGATAACTTTGTTACAAAACATGATCATCTCATACAATAAATTTAGCATCATGTATTGACCATATCACATCACAGCATGCCCTGGAAAAACAAGCTAGACGTCATGTACTTTGTTGTTGCAAGTTTTACGTGGCTGCTACGGGCTGAGCAAGAACCGTTCTTACCTACGCATCAAAACCACAACGATAGTTCGTCAAGTTAGTGATGTTTTAACCTTCTCAAGGACCGGGCGTAGTCACACTCGGTTCAACTAAAGTTGGAGAAACTGACACCCGCCAGCCACCTATGTGCAAAGCACGTCGGTAGAACCAGTCTCGCGTAAGCGTACGCGTAATGTCGGTCCGGGCCCCTTCATCCAACAATACCGCCGAACCAAAGTATGACATGCTGGTAAGCTGTATGACTTGTGTCGCCCACAACTCACTTGTGTTCTAGTCGTGCATATAACATCTACGCATAAACCAGGATGCCACTGTTGGGGAACGTAGTAATTTCAAAAAATTCCTACGCACACGCAAGATCATGGTGATGCACAACAACGAGAGGGGAGAGTGTTGTCCACGTTCCCTCGTAGACCGAAAGCGGAAGCTTTAGCACAACGCGGTTGATGTAGTCGTACGTCTTCACGATCCTACCGATCTAAGTACCGAACGTACGGCACCTCCGAGTTCAGCACACATTCAGCTCGATGACATCCCGCGAACTCCGATCCAGTAGAGCTTCACGGGAGAGTTCCGTCAGCACGACAGCGTGATGACGGTGATGATGTTGCTACCGACGCAGGGCTTCGCCTAAGCACCGCTACGATATGACTGAGGTGGAATATGGTGGAGGGGGGCACCGCACACGGCTGGGAGAGATCAACAGATCAACTTGTGTGTTTGGGGTGCCCCTTGCCCCTGTATATAAAGGAGGGGAGGAGGAGATGGCCGGCCAGGGGAGAGGCGCGCCCAAGGGGGGAATCCTACTCCAAGTAGGTTTGGCCCCCACCTTTCCTAATCCAAGAAGGAGAAGGGGGAAGGAGGAGGTGGAGAGAAGGAAGTAGAGGGGGGCCGCCGCCCCTTCCCCTTGTCCAATTCGGATTGGGGCAAGAGGGGCCGCGCACCACCTCATGGCTGCGCTCTCTCTTCTCCACTAAGGCCCATAAATCCCAATAGCTTCCCCGGGGGGGGGTCCGGTAACCCCCGGTACTCCGGTATATGTCCGAAACCCCGAAACCTCCCGGAACCTTTCCGGTGTCCGAACATAGTCATCCAATATATCGATCTTTACGTCTCGACCATTTTGAGACTCCTCGTCATGTCCGTGATCATATCCGGGACTCCGAACTACCTTCGGTACATCAAAACACAAAAACTCATAATACCGATCGTCACCAAACTTGAAGCATGCGGACCCTACGGGTTCGAGAACTATGTAGACATGACCGAGACACGTCTCCGGTCAATAACAAATAGCGGAACCTAGATGCTCATATTAGCTCCTACATATTCTACGAAGATCTTTATCGGTCAAACCGCATAACAACATACGTTGTTCCCTTTGTCATCGGTTTGCCCGAGATTCGATCGTCGGTATCTCAATACCTAGCTCAATCTCGTTACCGGCAAGTCTCTTTACTCATTCCGTAATGCATCATCCCACAACTAACTCATTAGTCACATTGCTTGCAAGGCTTATAGTGATGTGCATTACCGAGAGGGCCCAGAGATACTGCTCCGACAATCGGAGTGACAAATCCTAATCTTGATCTATGCCAACTCAACAAGTACCATCGGAGACACCTGTAGAGCACCTTTATAGTCACCCATTTACGTTGTGACGTTTGGTAGCACACAAAGTGTTCCTCCGGTATTCGGGAGTTGCATAATCTCATAGTCATAGGAACGTGTATAAGTCATGAAGAAAGCAATAGCAACATACTAAACGATCAAGTGCTAAGCTAACGGAATGGGTCAAGTCAATCACATCATTCTCCTAATGATGTGATCCCGTTAATCAAATGACAACTCATGTCTATGGCTAGGAAACTCAACCATCTTTGATCAACGTGCTAGTCAAGTAGAGGCATACTAGTGACACTATGTTTGTCTATGTATTCACACATGTATTATGTTTCTGGTTAATACAATTCTAGCATGAATAATAAACATTTATCATGAAATAAGGAAATAAATCAAAACTTTATTATTGCCTCTAGGGCATATTTCCTTCAGCCACACCCCTCCCGATCAACAGGACCCCGTTTCGACCGTAGGAGGTCCAACACAAGTCCGTTTCCTCCGTTTTGTGGTACGCCAGACCCCTCCCGATGAACAGGATCCCGTTTCGAACATGGTCGGTCGAACACAAGGCCGTTTCCTCCGTTCTGTGGTACGCCAGGCCTCGTTTCCATCGGGTGTTCCATCCAAGCCCTCCCAATGAACACGACGACGCATTCCGTTCCGACCCAGCCGGTTGGCTCCCCATGAACACGATGACGACGCAGTTTCTCCGTTCTGACCCAGCCATGTACATGAGCCCTGGCCGTACGTGTGCGCGAGTAGGCGTTCGAGACCCCACCCGTATGTACGTATGTGGCCATATTTTCTTTCTTGCACACTGGCCACTACACGTACGTGTACATGCTACGTGCGCGCCTCTACTACGACACGTGCACGCCTCTACATCGACCGGCATGTACGTACACGTTCGCGACTAGAATGACAACACTACGTACGCTTTGACCAGGTGGGTCCTGACTGTCAGGCACTTCCTTGCGTGCGAAGATGTAGCTGGTGGGTCACAGCAGTCAGGGGGCGAATCGTTTTTTTGCCCGGACGCACTTCCTTGCGTGCAAAGATGTAGCTGGTGGGTCCCAGCAGTCAGGGGGGAAACTTTTTTTCATGAAATACGGTGGCTCGTCCGGTGGGTCCCTGCTGTCAGGTGGAGGAATAATTATTTTGCGCTAATAAGGAGGCACTTCCTTGCGGCTGCCGTGGACCTAGCTGTCAGCCTCTCCACGTACAGTACTCTTCCGATGGAAGTCGGTCCATGACCACATTGACCACGCCGTGCCGAGAGCACCACGGCGGTGGACGACGGCGAGGCCTAGGAAGGGGACGACGCGAAGCCGGGGAAAACGCGGCAGTGGATACCCACGCGAAGAGGAGTACGAGGGTTCACTGGTTCGGCTGCGGTGTGAGGCTGCCATCATCGCAGAATAACAGGGGGTGTGGGTGAGTTGAGGGATGGCCTGGCCAGCGGTGGGAGTAGTAGGGGGCGGTGAGGCCTCTGCGGCAGCACAGCCGGCCACGGGAGGCAGGAGCAGGCGGCACGACCGGCGCTGCTTTGGGCGGCTGGAGCAAGACGACCAAAGGTTGAAGAAGCATGACAGCCGTTGTATGGACATCGTACGGTCACTGCATCTAGAATCATTTATATTGACTAAGTTGACAAAGCCCTTGGTACGCGTCAACTTAGTAGGCCCACAGGTCAGCTTCCGAAACGGTGCGCCCCAGATGTCAGGGGGAGGGATCATTTTTTGGGCGGGTGAAGCTAGAATATCCGAGATTGAAGAAGAAGCACATCATCCATTGGATGGACATCCAACGACCACTGTTGCTAGAACCGTGTGTTGACTATAAGTTGACAAAGCCTTGCATACGGGTCAACTTTTTTTTGAGGGGACGCGTCAACTTAGTAAGGCCACAAGTGTGTGGCAGAGAACTTATAGCCCATTTGAGATTTGTAAGAATGTGCAGCCAATTTTTGAATTCTAATGGAATTTACTACAGCCCATTTACAGTTTGTTAAAAGTACAACCCATTTCAACCAACCGTTCAAAACAGAATTCAATAAAATTTCCCACATTTTGATGGGATCCGAAATATTTTTATCCCGAAATTTCTAGTTAGATTAAATACAATTTCAATATAAATTTATATTACGTAAAAATCCAACGAAACATTGTGCTCACAACAATTAATGAAATTAAAATTTTCAATATTCAAAAATAATATTTTATAAAGTAATTACGTGTTTGGTGCATTATTTATAGTTACTGCCTAGTTTTTATAATTACATCCCATTTATTATTTCTTAAAGCCCATTTTCTTGTAAAGCATAATGCATCCCTCCTAGGAAAGATTTGCAGCCCAGCGGGGCGGAGAATAACAACTTGACCTTGCCTGGGTATTCCTAAAAAAAGTATAGCTGGGCTAGCCATTTTAAGCTTGAAAAAAATTAATATCTGGGCTGGATATCTGGCCTGGGCTAGACGGGCCACAACCCGCCCAGTTAATACCTGTTGCGATGTTTTCGTTGTTGTTCAGAGGAGAAAAATTAATATCTGGGCTAAACATCGCTCAAGAAAAACTCTGCAGTGCTCACACCTAAAAAATACAAATACTGCTCGAGCTGCTTGGTCCCAGCTGTCGGCCGCTTCTTGTGCAATTCTCTCGTTTATTGACTACATAGGTTGACAATGGTGTGGGACCGTGATGTCAGGAAACCAGGAGGAAGCAAAAAATTTATAATTTTATAAACTAATAAGGAGGCACTTGCGTACGTGTGGCTATGGTCTTGGTGGGTCCCCACTGTCATCTTCTCCAAGTAAAGTCATCTCCTCATCCTCATGTCCGTTGACCATGTTGACAACATGAGACGACAGCGCCATGGCTAGCGCAACAACTCGAAGGACGACGGAGAGGGCCTCGCGGGCCCTATGGATGGTCTGATACAGTGCCCGCTGCTCATTCGGGAAGCCAGGATCATAGGGCCACATGTCCGCGACGGCATTGTCGTTCGCTTGTTCACCGGTGCTCGTTGAGGAGACGGAGGTTGCAGCACAGGTCCTCCTGCGCTGGTAGCTCTTCCGCCATTAGGGCGTCGAAGTGCGGCCGCACCTGCTCTATGGTGAACACGGCATGAACCGCTTGGACACTGGCGCCGGCTCCTGGTCGGAAGCTATGTCCGTCGTCTGATTGTCGTCGCTCAGCTCGGCGAGCTAGCTGGTGAGCCAGCATGTCCGACTGCTGGACCGACCCGCTGCCAAGCACGAGTTTGACTGCCCTGGCCCATCCAGACCGCCTCCCTCGCCCGCGCGCGCTTTCCGCCCGAAACGGTCAGCGCCGCCCGCCCCGCTTCCCGGTGCAGGCGATTGCTCCGCCTTCAAACGACACAAGTGCCGTCCGTGTGTCCTTCTGCCGCCAACATTAATGATACGTGGTTGCCGAGGCGGCTACTCCGGCGCCACACGTCCGTCCCTCCGCCACCCACCATTGCTATATAAACTGCTGCGCCGGCCATAGCCGCAGTCATCCGCATCCGTTCCCTTTCTCCTGTCCACACCACTACTGCCCACCATGGCTTCCTCGCGCTCTAGCGCTCTTCGGGACGGGCGGACGACGGACCACAAGGAGATGGCAGCCATTGCTGCCGACTGGCTGGCCAGCAGGCAGCCGGAGGACGACGACGTCCCAATGGAGAATATGGTAGTCGATGATCCGGCGCCAACCCCCCTCCTCCGCGCCATCCTCGCCGGTGCATTGCACCATGACCATCGGCGAGGCCCGTGCCCAATATATGAACACGGTGAGGCAGAAGCGTGAGGAGCAGTTCCGGGAGGCGCAGGCCGACGCCGCCTACAACCACCATCTCCTCCAGGAGCACCTACAGGCAGAGGAGCAGGTTGTCGCGGAGCGGGCGGAGCAGGAGGCGCTGCTTGACTCATACCGCTCCGCTCGCGAGGGCCGCCTCGAGTGCTGGTGGTACCGCATGCGGGTGGCGGAGGTTGCGGCCGCCTACAAAGAGGGCGATGAAGCGGGCGAGGCGCTGTTTGGCGAGACCGAGGATGAGGCAGAGGACAATGCTGGCTCTAACGAGTCCCCGCTCCGCTGGCATCGACGAGGCCCTGCTCCGCCGAGGACCCACGGCACCAACAACGAGGCAGAGGACACCGCCGGCTCCGCCGAGGCCCCACCCTATCGGCAACGAGGGGGAGGATTTCCCTCGCTCCGCCGAGGCACCGCCCGCCGGCAACGAGACAGAGGACATCACCGGCTCCGCCGAGGCCCCGCCCCGTTGCCAACGAGGCCGCGCCACACAAAAAACGAGGAAGAGTAGAACACGATAGGTTGTCGCCGCTCGGGTCCAAGTAAGGCCACCCCTGCTACCCGCCGGTTGAAGCCAAGCTAGGCGGGTTGACCACTGACGGCCGGTTAGCTTCTTCGCGGCGACGTGGAGTCGGAGAGCTATGTTGGAGAAGGTCGCTGCTTCTACTTAACTGCTGGTGCAGTTGGCTGACTGACACGTGGGCCCAACAGGCATCTGGGCCACATGTCAGTTACGCAACTGCACCTGCAGTTAAGTCACTGAAACTTCTGTTCGGCTCAGCCGGACACAGGTGAGTAGCTTCGGTTAATTAATTATACCTCCAGCGCACCCCTTTTTAGTTGAAGAATGTATGAAATGTAATGAAATCTGGCATGTTTATATGAAATCCGACCGTGTATGAATGAATTTATTTTGATCAATTCGAATTCTTGTATCACTGGCAGTGGATGAACATGCAAAACAATACGTACTAGCATTATTCCCAGGGTGATCACCTTGTTTGCAGCAGTTTCACATGTACTCCCTCCGGTCCTTTCTAGTCTGCATACAAGTTTTGTCTGCAGTCAAAGTATCTCTACTTTGACCAATGTTATAGAAAAAAGTATGCACTTTCACGATGTGCGAAGTAAAAAGGAACAGAAGGAGTACAAAGAGTTTGAGCAGCTTTTTAGCGTTCCTGTACATTGCAATCAAACACATAGGCCTGGCAATTCATAGAGAACATTCAAAACAATCGATGATTATGCATCTCAGCGATTCACATGTCAGAGCCAATATTTACTTCACAACTAAAGAATAAAGAAAAAAATGGATCGACGCTGCTGACAGCAAAGGGCGTCCCATTCGAAAATATCAAACGCATGTCTTCTTGCTAAAATCAATGAGCAAAATTTGACAAGGTTGTCCCATTCCAAAATATCAAATGCCTACGATTTTGGAATGGGCAGGGTTTGCCATCAGTTCGGACATTGACATGGCACCTCGTGCTAAATAAACCAGCTGTTCTTTTTGTGCAGTTCCACCAAAATCAACCAAATTCACGCGTAGCTTGTATAATTTTGCCCTTATATGTTGCAACGCCTTGAACTTATCGGCACGTCCTTTCTTGTGGTGGAAATGAATGATTCGATGTATTCATGAACATTTTGTGCAGTTCCCATTGAAATCAAGCTGAGCACCCCTGTTTGCACAAATACAAAAAAAGTGATTAGTATAAAGAAAACTGTACTATGAATTGACAGTTTAAACAAGCACCTACATGGTCCATGTAGAGCACACTTTTAGAAAAATGGAACTCACCGGAAAGAATCCTAGAACAACATTGTACTCGTGCATCACAGTAAGAAAATGGAGATTTGTCAGTCCTTCTGAGCTGAAGTTAGTTTGGTCTTGTGGGGGGTAATGTAACTATCCTTCAACTGCTCCTTCTGATGAGAAGATAGACAGGGCTTCTTCATCCTGGCATAGTCGGAACTAGTCACTTCACGTACTCCATATTGTTCTTCAGAGGAGGATGATTCTGTTGTGCAAAGACAAGAGGACAACTAAATGCTAGCATCCCTATTTGCTCAAAAAAAAAGGAAAGGAAATATTTAAAACAACACAGATGAAGCACTTCTCAAGGACAATACCACTTTTTCATGACAGTATCTAAACAGTAGCACAACACCAATAGAGATGACAAAGCTCAATCATATGGATGAAATCAGTGGGCGAGTACCAACCTTTGTCAGGAGGCTTATTGTGTAGAGCATACAGATCAAGCACTTCTCCGAAACCATCTGTTGCTATCTACTGTGGTGGCCATGCTTACTATATACTCCTCGATTAATTTAATGTTTCCAACATCTTCTTGTGCAATTCCACTAAAATATATGGTATCTTCAAAGAAGATCCCTGTTTGCACAAGTAGAGATAATTACGTATTACATTAAGAGTGGCATCAAATCAGTGGCAAAACAATTGCTCGTTCGAGCCATAGCAATAAATTAAGATGCAAAACTATATCATTACTTGTGTCATCACAGTTCTAGTGCTTCATTACAGCACCGGGAGTTGATATTTGTTTTTCTTCCGCTTGTTCTTCCCCTTCATCACTTGGTTCAATAACAGACAAGCTTCTCCTTCAATGTAAGATTTGGCATGTCAATTAGGTTGCACAAGTATAGCACTAAACAATGACATTAATTTTCTGATGAAAGTGGCAAAATACAGGCCAACACTTGTGAAATATCCTTATCTTACCTTAATGGGATATTACGGTGCACATACAGATTGGAAGTCTTGTCTCCATTTGTGCAGTTCACTAAAATCAAGCAACATTACCGTACAAGTAGCACAACATATGAAAGCACACTACAGAATCATGTGAAAGAAGGCCAGTACTGACCTCTCATGACACGGAATTCAAACAACTCATAAGAAGAAGATCTGAACCAAATTTGCCAACACGGATAAGAAGTAAGATCTCCTCTTGTGCAGTTCCACTAAGATCAAGCAATCAAGCAACGTTGTCGGTGTGACATTTTGGTTGAACTGCACAAAACACTCCTAAAACAAAAGTGTTTTGTGCAGTGCAACAAAAGGTCACAATGGCAACGAGGTGAAGTAGATAACCCTATTTACATAGAGGTGCAAAGGAAACAACTAGTGCTCAATAACGGTGGATGACACAGAAGCCAACAAAAAGAAGCATCTACCTTATCTAAATGGGAAAGAAAGCAAGACAGTAGCATTTCTCAAATGGTGGAATTGATTAATATTAATAGAGAGATTATATTAACAATAAAATTCGTTAAACATGTAATTTGCTTTAACTGTGGCATTGCATCAATTTTCCAGCGTCATTATTAGAGGGTGTTTGTTTACAGGGACATTTTGGTGGAGGGACTAAAAAACTCCGTGTCAGTCCCATCTAAACCAAACAGGAGGGACTTTTAGGGACTAAAAGTGAGCATTTGGGACTAAAGAAAGAAGACCCCGGGGGAGAGTCTTTTTGGGACTTTTTCCAACAGTTGCCCCTGCCACGTATCGCACCTTGTCTCTATTAGTTCATTACTAGGGGTAACATGGTCATTTAGCATGTCATTTAATAACCTCTAGTCCATGTTTAGTCCTTGGAACCAAGCAGGTAGGGACTAGGGAGTTTTTAACCAAACAGGGCCTTAGATTAACAACAGCTAAAGAGTTGCACGGGATAGTGGACGCACCAGCACCATGTGCATCTACCGATGTACTGGGGTGATGCACAGTCTATTGCAACAAAGAACAAACAACCAAGGAGCATATTTGTGTTGGTCCCAGTTTTGTTATCTTTAGACACCTTTCCCTATGTGAGCGCAGCAAATCTAGTCCTGCTCAAACTCTACAGCCTTGTCCCCCAAAACAAAAGATCGGTTCGTTACAGATGTGCGTATTGCGTTTGTCATTGTTTTCCCTTTTCGACCAACGTAGGTGCTGGATAGCCAGTCTGTACTAGTACTTTCCCCCCTCCTTTCCTCTTTGAACCACGTCCTAGATTTATGCTATACAACTTTCCCCCATTCCTTTCCTCTTTGAACCACGCCTTAGATTCATGCGATACAACTTTCCCCACTACTTTCCCCTTCCTTTCCTTTTTGAACCACGTCCTAGATTCATGCTATACAGCTTTTCCCACTACTTTCCCCCATTCCTTTCCTCTTTGAACCACGTCCTAGATTCATGGTATACAACTTTCCCCACTACTTTCCTGTTTGATCCAACACCTAGATTCGAGTGCAGAAGCAGAAAAAGCCCACATGCAGCTAGAGCAATGCATGTGGAATAAGTAAATTATACCTTAAGGTTCTTGGGGTGTGGTTCGGTGGGCGACCGGAGGCCGTTCGGCCCACACTATGTACGGCGGAGAAGAAGAAGGGGTCGGAGGCCCTCCCGCGCCGCGCTGTGTGAAAGTGAACAGCTGCGCCGGTAGTGGATTCCCTCCCTCGCCGACGGCGACTGCGTTAAGCCTCCTCTTCCCGGCGAACGGATCCTGCCGGCTCTTTGACCAGCAGTGAGGGGAGAGAGAGAGAGGCCAACGAAGTCTTGTTTAGACCTGGAGAGGGTGAGAGAGTGTGAAGAGAGCAACTACAAGTAGACCAGCAGTGAGGGGAGAGAGAGAGGCCAACGAAGTCTTGTTTAGATCTGGAGAGGGTGAGAGAGTGTGAAGAGAGCAACTACAAGCGCCGAGGCTCCAGCCTGTATATATATACTGGAGAGAGTGTGAAGAGTGCAAACCCTAGAAAACAAGCGCCGAGGCTGCAGCTTATACGTGATGAGGTGATTATACGGTCACTACGAGATCGTATAGCTCCGCATCCATCCATTTTGACCAGTCAAAGAATCCTCCTCGCACGAATTATGCTCAAGTGTAGTTATCGAACCCGAGACCTCAAGTTTGATGAGCGAACAGGCTAACCATCTACACAACCCTCCCGTTATGTTCAACGAGAGGAAAACAACCTTTTATACATTCATGCATTTGTGTGACAAGCATGCCGTGTTTTTTTGTGTGTGGGAGTCATTGGGATTTAAATCATAATCATGTCATGTGGCTTTGGTGGTAAGACCACAGTGGTGCAGAAATAATGCAGCCTTAGTCACCTTACCTCTCTCCACGTAGTACATTGGGTCCCACCAGTCAGAGGGTGAAACAAACAAATTAATAAGAAAAATTAAAAGCGCCAGCGGTGTATCTTACCTCACACATCTCGCTACTGCTCGAGAACACTGTCCAATTGATCCCTCTGTTCACTCATGTACTATTTGAAGTGAATCCTTATTATAACATGCACACAGTTTTGGGCACTGGTATTCGACCTAAGTCAGTGTGCCACCGTATCTCGTACGACTCCCTCCGTCTAGGTGTAATAAGTCACGTTAGAAGGTGCAGCGGGACCAAGGTGCAAGCAGATTGGAGGAGAAGGAGAAACTTGACCGGTCATTCCTCCAATCAAAGCCCTGATTTCTGTCTCTAAACGCAACAATTAATCCAAACAACTAAGAGATGCCGTTTTAGCTACCATGCAGGGCCACGTATTAACTCGCATGCAAGCCGACTTTGATTTCTTGACTGATCAACGCGTAGTTGCGCTCCATGCATTGGGTTTCCGGGGGAGATAACAAGGCAGAGTAAGGAGTGTTTGGTTACATTGCTTAGGCTGGTCATAGTGGTGAGTAACTTGGACTAGTAACATGCATATGTTACTAGTCTATGTTACTACTACGCGAAGTTTGCCATCGGAAGCGAGCCGATCTGGCTCTCCTGAGCTAGCAAGGTTTTTCTAGCCCACCCAAGCTAGCTGGCCCACAAAACCTAACATATTTTAACAGTTCCTAACGCCTAACCTTGCCCGGCTATGCTATAAGTTGTTCTTGCTAAGGATCCAAATGCTCCCTAAGTAACAACGCTCGCTAGCAACGAGGCCAGAAGGGGATTGAGATGCGAAGTTAATGGACGACGCCTAAACATTTTGGGAATATCTGATTTCCGTAAGATGACTTAACACCTAGACGGAGGGAGTACTGCTCCTCAGTCCAGGTTTGATGGAATATTCGTCACCTCTTCTCTTGTACGTACTCCATTTGTATCTCACTTCCTGTGGCTTCGCACTCACACGATTTTCCTATTCTATGAACCTGTGTGTGTGTGTGTGTTTAACAGCATGTGTGTGTGTTAGAGAGAGCGACAGATCGACCTACTCCTACAGAGAGATGGTGTGTAGTGTATGATTTTAGCCGCGAGAGTCGGTGCATCCTCTCGTTTCCGGGCGTCCGGTAGGGACAGGCGGACAGCTGCCACGCCCGCTCCTGACCAGCCTGGCCCACCGAAAGCCCCTCCGTCGCCTGCGCGCTTCCCGCCCGAAACGGTCAGCGCCGCTCCAAAGAATCGGTGTCGCATTCATGCCCGGGCAGAGCGGACGCGACCTCTCACTGGCTCCTGCGTTGAAGGGAGAAGCGGATTCAAGAGTGATGGTTGCTTCGTGCGTCCAACTTACTGCTGGGTCTATGTGATTTGACGGCTCATTGGTCATTATTACTGAGGTGGTAGGACTGCTGGATGTCCCACGCTTTCGGTGAAAGGAGGTACTACTAGATTACAATTTTCTCCATTCTTACGGCGGAGGAGTGCAGGAGCAGTGAAAACATGTAGGCTCAGTGATTACATGCCCCACCTCACACTATCACCATGTTTTGTGGACACCGTGCGACACCTAACTCTTTACATAGTACTCCCCCCGTTCCTAAATATAAGTCTTTGTAGAGATTCCACTAGGTGGACTACATAGGGAACAAAATGAATGAATCTACACTTAAATGCATCTATATACATCCGTATGTGGTTCATGGTGAAATCTCTACAAAGACTTATATTTAGGAACGGAGGAAGTACTAGTATAGTACGTACTGTAATTTATCAGTGAGATAGTACAATGCTATGAAGCTTCTAGCTTCTGTTACATGTATCTTGCGTCCAAGGTTGCCCGTTGCAACATTTCATCAAATACAAAGGAGACTAACGTGCATGCTATTGCATCTCAATGATTGACAGATCATAGCAAATATGTACTCACTCCGTTTCAAAATAAGTGTCTCAACTTTATGCAGGGGGTGTTTGTTTCCAGGGACTTTTTAGTGTAGGGACTAGAAAAAGTCCCTCTTAGAGACTTTTTAACCAAACAGGAGGGACTACTAGGGACTAAAACTTGCTTTTTGGGACTTAATGAAGAAGACTCTCAAGGAGAGTCTTTTTTGGGACTTTTCCAACAATGCCCCTCCCTACAGCCATTGCCCCGCCGCCCCATGGTGTTGTTTGGTTGTTATTTTTCTGTATACTAGGGGTAACATGGTCATTCAATAACCTCTAGGGAGGGACTAGGGACTTTTTAGTCCCTGAAAACAAATAGGGAGGGACTTTTTAAGGAATAGGGACTTTTTAGTTGGGACTAGAAAAAGTCCTAGGACTTATGAACCAAACAGGGCCTCAATATGGACTACATACGGAGCAAAATGAGTGAATCTACACTCTAAAATACGTCTATATACATCAGTGTTTGGAGTATGTACTAGTAGTTCATATCGAAATTTACTAAAGGACATATATATTCCAAACAATATGATAATATCTCTACCAAGGTAGTAGGGACGAGGAGTAAACGAAGGGAGCAGTACAATTTTCTCCTCGTCCTGCGAGCCACCGCGTGCGTGGGCGAGGGAGAGGGCGTAAGGCGTACAGTACTACTACTAGTAAGCAAGCTTCACCTCATCCTGCGAGCCACCGCGCCCGTGGGCGGGGGAGACGGCGTAGTAAGCAAGCTTCTCCTTGTTCTGCGAGTTGACGGGACACATCAAAACTACTCCAGTGTATAGAGCCTTGCCTCTAAGGTAGGCCCCACATGGTTTGCCTCTTTTTTAACATAACGCGTCAAGTCGCAATTTGTTTGTTCACCCGTGGTAGACGATCCTCCCTCCATCAAGTGGACAACCAGTACACTTGTCAAATTACCACGTGTGCTGCCTTTTCGTACAGAAATGAGCTCCACCGTGTACCCGCGCGGGTGTGGTTGGGAAAGAGACGGGAGTACGTGCACCGTGCGTGCACCTTTTCTCTTCATGCACGTCCCCCACCTACAAATGTGTGTGTGTGAGAGATACAAACCTAGACAAATGGCTTGTGCGTTCGTGAGTGTTTTTTGTTTTGGGGGGGGGGGGGGAGGTTGATTTCATGAATGTATTTGTGGGAATATGTGTCGATGACATCTCAAACAAAATTTTGCATGCAATGTGTGTGAAATGGAGGCCTATCCATATCATATATAGAGGGCCAGGCGATCCACGAGAAGAGAGGGAGGGGTCATAGATATCGATAGAGTCGACGAGAGGATCAAGTGGGTGGGTGCGAGATCGATGAAGAGAGCCATCGAAATTGTGTGTGTGTGCAAGTCAAAGATATAGGGCGACTGACCTACCGGAATGTCAGAGGGCACATGTCAAGTTTGTGTGTGGCAGGGAGACATGACTAGAGCGCTCGATGAATCAGTGTGTGTGTGTGTGGGAGGGGGTGGGGGGAGGGGTAGGCAGAGGCCTAACTATAGAGGTAGAACGACTCGTATATGTGTTGAGAAGGAGAGACGCAGCTATGTCTTGAGGGAGATCGGTCTACATCCATACATAACTGAAGGACGACAAATAGCATGGGATAGAGAGAGAGAGAGGGAGGGAGAGGGGTAGAGTGCTGGATGGGTGATGGAGTTGCTTCTCGAAGATGGTGGGAGAGGCCTACTAGACAAACTGAGGGTGGAACTGCAATATTATCAATAAGAGTGGGGATGTGTTTCTGTGTGTGCCTGTGCGTGATAGATCTGTCGGGACGCATCCATGGATGATGAAGGGGAACCATGTGTTTGGTAAGCAAACCTAACTAGATCGGTAGATCAATTGTTGTTTGTCAGAGGAAGGGAGAGACATAACTAATGAGGTAGATCGATCGACGCATGGGAAAAAACAAGCTATAAGCAACTAGCTAGCTATATGTATAGCGGGAGATCGGTTGGTGTACGTCCATTTGTTAGAGGCAAATAAGGCCCGGCGAGACGGATAGACAGAGAGAATGGAGCTAGGAGGTGGTGCGAGAGGCCCAGCTACTAGCTAGATAGGGGGAGGAGTGTGCGGTTGTGAGATCGATGAAAAGAGGGTCGAGAGTTTACACATGTGTGGGACCATATGAGAGACACGAGGCAAGGACACATAAAGGAGGAGATTAAAGGTGCGTGTGTATGTTGTAGGCAGACATCGCTGGAGAGGTTTATCGATCGGTGTGTGTCGGAAAGGAGTTGTGGAGACTGTGGGAGAACGACCTAAATAAAAAGGATGAATGTGCATGATGGATAGAATGCTGAGGGAGGGTGAGGGCGAGGAGGGCGTGTGCATGCACGAGAGAAAGTTAGTGGTAGCTACAAAGGTTAGAGGATTGTGTGGGTGTAAGAGACTAACAAAGATCATAATTTGATATGAAAGTGGATTCATATATTTGAATAGGAGATCATAGTGTTTTAAACATATGCATGCATGAATATAGCGGTGATACGCGTGTTGTGGTTTTGCACATGTTATACCATAATGTGATAATGCATGGCGTTTGCAACTCACAGCTAAATGTCGAACAATCTAAACCATACTATACATCGAACAATCTCACATTTTATTTGAATTTGTGATAATGTGTGGCATTTGCAGCTTACCACTAAATATCGAACAATCTAAACAATACTATATATCGAACATTCTCACATTTTATTTGAATTTGTGGTAATGTGTGGTGTTTGCAACTCACATCTAAATACTTGTAGGCGTAGGGGGCGGGGCACCATACATAATGTGATAAACACATTATACATATGAGACATGGTTTGGATTATGAAGATCTAGCTAGAGCTTGAAATGTACTGTGATTTGAAATCAACATAAAGTGGATTCAAAAAATCGAGTTTGAGTTCATATAGTACACATAGTTCATATGTAACTCGAGACTAATCATGTGGTGTGCTGTGAAGATAATACACAAATGATGGTTTAACTTGACAATAATGATGATTGTAGATCTTATTAAAACAGAGAAACGAATTCAAATGCTTTGACTTCACAACAAGCATTATTGTAGATCTTATTCAAATAGAGAAACGAATTCAAATTTAGTTCATATTGAAGCGGTAGTATATACGTTTGGAATGCACTAAAACGTTCATTTGAGTAGTAGGTTGCATGCATTATACACGTAGCGAAATATTTTAATTGAACATAACATTAATTCAATGTTTTAAATGACATTTGTAGTGCGAATTGATTTGGTACAGTACACGTTAGGCTTGTCCGGAAATTTCAACCCGCGCCTTGTTAGCCCGAAATATTTAAGATATATCTTTGTCTCGTTGTGCTCCGACAACACCCTCCATCTCAACCCGCGCCTTGCTATTCCAAAATTACAACGCGCGCGAAAAGTCCCACCTCCGGTGAAATCCCGACACGCGAAATGCCCGTGATACCCCTGAACCGAAAGAACCGCCTCAAACCGGTGGGGGTACTTTCGTAACTTACCCCACATTTCGGACAAGCGCGTCCCTAAGCCATCGTTCCCCACTCCCATCCCATCCGCCCACCCATTCATACACCGAGGCCGGGAAAACCCGCGAGGCCCCACACCCCCACCCAGCTGGAGCCTCTTCCCCGACGACGTCGTCCACAGCAACACCTCGACGTCCCTCATCTACCATACCGGATGAGGATCCGTCGTCGATCTGGTCGTCCCGCCGGTTCAGCCACCCCGTCCTCCACCTCCAAGGAGCTGCCCCGACGTTCCCCTCGTATTCCGCGCCACCTCCATTCCCACACAGCCATCTTCACCCGCACCACCGGAAGAGCATCATCATCATCGTTTCCTCGGATGAAGCTGCAGCCTAATCGGCGCCACCAAAGAGGTTGTACACTAATCGCCGCATTTTCATCTTGATTCGATCTCACGGTGCTGCCGGCGCTTGGTCCCAAGCCGACATGGCACTCCTCCATCCACGGCGGCGTCGCCGGCCACTTCCTCCACGGCGTCGCTCCCTCGGCGGCGACGTCCACATCAGTAGGAGCTGCTGCTGCTTTACCTCTCGCTCGCGCTGCTGCTCTGCTCTTGCTCTCGGTCCCCTGCCTTGCCTGCTCTTGCTGCTGCTCTCGCTCTTGCTCTTGCTTGCGATGCTGCTTCGATTTAGCTACACTTCAGTCGACTGAATCGACTTTTGGGTCAGTCGATTTTCAGGGGGTGGGGGGGCTCGCCGGAGTTAGGAAGAACCAGCTGCAGCGGGGAGGGGGGCTCGCCGGAGAGGTACCCCACTATCTATCATAGGGTTCAGGGTGGGGAGGTGGTCGCCGGCGGTGGTGGGGCGGTGGCGTGGGGATCGCCAGAGAAAAAGCTCGGCACGGGGGGGGGGGGGGGCTAGAGGGATGGCTGGGGCGGCGTCGGACCGGCGATAGGGAGTGTTTTCGGGGCGGGCGGGGCGGCACACCACCGACCGTGGGCGGCGGGGGGCGGCTTTTTGGCCGGTGGTGGTTGGCGTCTCAGGGGGGTGGAGGTTGAAGATGAACTGCAGGCCCTTGATTTTGTATCCAACGGCTGCAAAATCGACTGACCAGAGATGAAAAAGTCAGTCGACTGACGTGTAGCCTCACCTCTAGTGCGTTCAGTTTCGACAGTAAAATTCAGTATCGACAGGAAAATTCAGTTTCGACAGTTAAGTTCAGTTTTGACAGTTAAATTCAGTTTCGATAGTTAAGTTCAGAGATGAGCGGCTGATGTATTTTACATCTAGCACTTTGTGGTTATGTATTTTACGTCATCTATTGGAGATGCTATTAGAATTCCACTCAGGTTAACGTTGTCTCTCTTGTCCTGCTTCAGCCTCGGTGTCGTACAACTCACCGGAGCTGCTCCAACGACGAAACCCTCCATCACAGCGGAGCAGTACCTCGGGCTCAATCTCCAGACGCCCAAGATCTTCTTCCCCTCCTCCGACAGCCAAGTCAGCCGGAGCATCCTCACCGGCCAACCCAATCACGCTGAGATCGACATGGCTTCGCCAAAGAGGTTGTACACTTGTTGCATCTCTTTTTTACTCTACATGTTATATATATTGTCCACTGAGCACACGGAGTAACGGGAAATACGATTATTTTATCCTACTATATGACAAGCAGTGAGGTACCAGGCAACTTAGCTATCCGTGATGGACTCTCTTGAATGCCATCATTATTTATCTCTGCGTGTTTGAGCTGTGCATTTGTCAATGGCCCTGGGAGCTGAGCTAGTAGGGAAGTGGCCTGGGTCCAAAGTAATAGAAGTAGCACAAAAACATTTTTTTAGTGTAGGCTTTTCCTTGCTCAAGCCTGCCTACTAGAATCGCCAGTGCTTGAAAGGAAAAGTGAATGAAAACATAGGAATTGGAAAGTTTTGTATGGTACTACTTTTCATGAATTTGGTGCAAAGGAATGGAGCGAAGGAAAACTGTAGGATTTGTTCCTTTAGTGTCTCCTTGAAAGAAAAACCGTAGGAATTCTAATTTCCACTTGTCCTCCTTCTCAAATTCCTATTCATGAAGCACAAGACTAACAGATAGTAGCATAATAGCATTATAACCGTACATTTTCTTGTGGTTTGACTTAATCTCACCATGCTTCTTTGCATCCTGTGATCGTCCAATTCTTGTGAACCAAACACCCAGATTGGCAGAAATCCTGTGTTTTTAAATTCTCTGCTTTGCACGTGCATTCCTATCCTATTCCTATCTATTTCCTACCCCTTCATTGTTAGAATCCTCAAA
This sequence comes from Aegilops tauschii subsp. strangulata, assembly GCF_002575655.3. NCBI lineage: Eukaryota > Viridiplantae > Streptophyta > Magnoliopsida > Poales > Poaceae > Aegilops > Aegilops tauschii. The sequence continues at coordinate 521,671,645 of NC_053039.3, forward strand.
TTCAAACAAGCCCTTACACAATTACTTCTGTTACAGATATGTTTCAAAGAAAACCTTGTGTGGTTTGTCATGCTCCTGCGGTTTTGTGTTCCACCCCAGCTCAGCTGCTCCAACGACGGAAGGGTTCACCACAGCAGGGATCCGCTCTCCAGACTATCTTTCGCCGCGTCAGATCTTCTTCCCCGCCGCCGGCAGCCATGACAACTGCATTACCATCATCAACTGAGCAGATGACCTTGAGGACTACACGAGTCTGCAAGAGAGGTCGCACTCTTCCGTGTCTGCTTACGTTATGCATCGCTTAATATGATGACATGCTACTTTATCGTCGTGTTCACCTATTAGACTCCGAGTCAGGTCCAAAATTATGTTGAAACTTGAGTTTTTAAATGGTTGTGGGGTACATATTGGGGCAGCAATCAGTACTATCTGTCTACTATCTCGTTAATCTCGGGTGTCTACTATGAGTTTCATGTTGGGTGCAAACAAACATTAAAGGAGCCATTATCTGTATTTTTTAACTAAAGCTATTATCTGCCTGCTATCATTGGTTTTGGGTCTATCCACAGTTTGCTACCATCACTCTAGATTTGTGCATGCACTCCTTACATAATCTCACTATGTTTTATTCCTATGCATGTTAGTCATTGTACACAATGTAACTGAACATGTAGAGCAAAAGAGACGAGCCTTGCGTGGCAATAAAATTTCATGCAGACGTCGCTCCATGGTGGGCGCAAAGGCATCCCCCCTTCCACCCATTTCAGATAGTAATCAAGAGGAAGATAACTGTTCTGAGGGGGATTCAGAAGCAGAAGACCACTCCTATTTACCCCATGAGGTCTTCGCTCTAACTTGGCATGCTGATGTTGGTAATATCATGCATATGGTGCCTTGCGTTGCTTACTGTATACATCAAAGATGTCATCTGCTTAGTTTAGACATGCTTTGTGTCAATGCCATCTGTTTAGTTTCTTTATCGTATATGTGAATCATGCAATGCCATCTTGTTTAGCCAGGCATCATATATGTGAATTTTGCAATGCCACCCTAGTTAGCCAGTCATCTTATATGTGAATTATATCATGACATCATTTTTTATTACGTGTTAAATTTGTCAACAATTTTAGTACATTCAATTACTCTTCCTATGCATCAGCCATTCGGCACGGTCATGGAAAAATCTAGAGTGGAAACAAGGTCTTCAGAGCAGACAATGCTATCTGACGAAGCGCATGTCTTCCTGGTTACAGATAGCTCCTCAGAGGAGGATTCAGAGACAGATGACCAGTCCTACCCCCCCCCCCCCCGAGGTGCATGCTCTAACTTGGCAGGGTTATGTTGCTCATATCGTGCGTATGGTATCTTGCATTGCTATGTCATTTGCTTAGTTCAGACATGCTTTGTGTGAATGCCACCTGTTTAGTGTCTAATTACCATATATGTGAATTATGCAATGCCATCTTGTTGCAAGACATTATATATGTGAATTATGCAATGCTATCTTGTTGCAAGGCATTATATATGTGAATTATGCAATGCCATGCTGTTTAGCCAAGCGTCATATATGTGAATTATATCATGCCGTCCTTTTTTTGTATTTCTCATTGCTTTTGTCGACAGTTTGTATATTCAACTGCTCTTCCTGTGCATCAGCCATTTGAATTGGTGATGGAGAAATCTGGACTGAAAACAAGGTCTTCAGAGCAGACAGTGCTACCTGCTGAAGATATCTTGCAGGTTACAGATAGCTCTTCAGAGGAGGATTCAGAGGCAGATGACCAGTCCTATTATCCCCCTGAGGTGTATGCTCAAACTTGGCAGGGTTATATTACTCATATCATGCATATGTTGTATTGCAATGCTTAGTTTTTACATCATATACACGATATTGAATGCCATCTCCTTAGTTGACACATCATATATGCGATTGCCCTCTGCTCACTTCCTTAGTATATAAATCATATATTTGAATTATATCATGCCATGATGTGTACATAGACAGCATGTATCTGAATTATGGCATGCCAACCCATTTTCTAAAGACATAATATAGTTATATCATCTCATCCTGTTTACATAGTCATCATATTTTGAATTATTTCATTCTATCCGTGAATTATATCAAGCCATCATGTTTCCATCGATGGCATGTTTGTGATTTATGGCATGCCAACCACTTTAATAGACACATCGTATAATTATATCATATCATCCTGTTTACATAGTCATCATATTTTGAAGTATGTCATTCTATCCTGTTTAGTTAGCCATCATATATGTGAAATTGTGTCATGCTATCCTGTTTAATTAGCCATCATATATGTGAAATTATGTCCTGCTATTCTGTTTGGTTAGACCACATAAATGTGAATTATTTCATGCCCTGTTTTCTTCCCTACTATCCATTGCACCTATCTATCTTACAATGTCTGTACATTCAATTACTTTTCTTGTTTATCAGCCATTTCAATTGGAGGGGGTGATGGCAGTATCTGTGGGAGTAAAAACACGGTCTTCAGAAAAGATCGTGCTACCTGTCGATGGAGATAGAACCACGGTTGTACTTGCCCAAGAACCAGCCCCACCACACATAACCCAGACTCACGCAGATTGTACCCCTACCCAGTTGGACAGAGAACCAGCTACACCCCTTCTAACCCCAACCCCAGCAGATAGTAACCCAGTTCCCGTTGACACAGCACCGTCTCCACCAGAGAGCACCCAAACACGAGCTGTTAGTAAGGCAACTGCAGTGCCCAAAGCACGAGGACCACCACTCTGAACCCCAAGTCAACGCTTAAAGCAGAAGAAGAATTGTTCTCAGGTCAGGTTCCGTAGCTATGGTTCATACTAATTTGCTCTTGCATCACTGTATTTACTCATACCAACTAATTTCAAATTTGAAGGATGCAATTGAAACTCCAATGGCGCAACATGTATGTTTTAAACCTGTTTCTTTAACGTGTTTGTTGTTTTAACTTGCTCTATGTTGATTTCAGTTTCAATTGAATAAAAAATTATGTTCTCAAGCCATGCACATTACAAGTGTTGTTATTGCTGTGTAGTTTCCCACACTTATATTCTGTCTATGCTGCTTTGTCTTAAATAGATATGATTCGAATTGTATCTATCTTGATTTGGCAACATAAACTAGAATGATATAGACCATACAGTGACCATACTACATAGATATATGTTTGTTTCATGTTGTTATCCTGTCCACCTTACTACTGAACTGGTTTACCAAAATGAGTTTCATATACTACATTGTAAACCTGTGATGTGTTTGCTTGTTTCTCTTTTAGAACACGGATAAAATATTGGAGAAGAGTAGCCCGTTATGCAATGGTAAAGGAAGTAATGCAGATAAGGTTCAAGATAGTGAGACATCCCTATTGGTCTCCAAGAAAGCTGATAAAAACAATATTGAAGACACTGAGACAACCCCAAAGTCCTGTCTTGATGTAGTGTTTGAGTTACTAGCTACTACTGCTGGCACCAGCTCTTCGAACTCGCTGCCTGAATCAGTTCGGCTTCTTGAGTCTCAACTTCAAGTTGAAAGACATCGATCAGATGTTATTCGACAGGAAGCCGAAGGACTGAGGAAGTCCCTACAGAATTCAGATGCATACTTTCTGGTGCAACAGCAAGTGCTGGAGGATTTAAGCACCAAACAAGAGAAAGTTAATAAGCTTGCTAAGCATCTTGCCAGCATTATGGGTACCCAGGATATTGTTTCTTGAGCTCTTCTGAAGTGGTTTCAGTTCTGGACTTGTTTTGCTGCGGCGTTTATATGCTGCTTTGTTCCCTATATTTGTACTGGTGGCGAACTTTGATGCCCAGTGGGTGTAATATGTGTAATAGCCGTGATAGCCTAGCATAAGTTGCTTGCTAATTTATTTCCTTATTGTCTTATTTATTTGTTTTCTTGTAGTCATTGCAGTTATTTTTCCGCGGTTTGCTTGTGGCCGCAATAACCTATTTTTCAAAACTATGCCACAATAACCATGGGCAACATATTTACTGTAGTTAACATGGGCCTCCTACGGGCCGTAGAAACAATGGGCCTTCTACGGGGCGTAGAAACAATGGGCCTTATATGGGCCGTAAACACAATGGGCCTTCTACGGGCTGTATCATCAATGGGCCTTCTACGGGCCGTATGATCGGTTGGCCAAACATGGGCCAATAAAAGACTACATTATGGCCGTAAATGGGCTAGAGTTGAAATCGTCCGTTCATGGGCCGACCATAACGGGCCGTCGTTAATCGGCCGTATTTGATGACGCTATGAAAACGACCCAACGTATTAACGGACCACAAACGGGCCAACTGTAAACACGGGGTTAATTTGGCCCACAAGAAGAAAATGACGGTAACGGGCCGTAAGTAAACGAATGTTGGAAATGAGCCCAAGAATAAATGGGCCGTGAGAAGGCCGAAAGATAACATGGGCTGGAAACGGCCCAACGGAATAATGGGCCGTTAATGGGTATAAAGTGATACACTCTTCATTACGGGCTAGTTTCACCACGTGCCGTTAATGGGTATAAAGTGATACACTGTTCATTATGGGCCAGTTTTACCACGGGCCGTTAACGGGCCGAGAGTTACAAAGGGCCTCATATGGGCCGAAAGACGTCATGGGCCATACATGGGCCGGAAGTTAAAACGGGCTGGAATTATATTGGACGGCCTAGATGATTCTACTGGGCCTAATTCGGATAGGCCGTAAACGGGCCCTGGGTTAGCGGGCTGTAAATGGGCTATATGCGAACATGCCGTTAACAGGCTTGTTGTGGGCCGGCCCGCCACCTTTTGACCAAGTCAAATGGGCTGGCCTTTTCACAGGAATGGGCCTCTGTTGGGCCGTGCCACGTGTCGACGTATCATAGGCGCTTTGGGTCCAATGAGTGGATGACATCTGTCCCAACGGTGAGCCGACACGTGTTTCCTCCAGCCAATGATGATTTTACAGGTGGAAAATCCCCATTGGTCGGGGCTGTTAACGGGTTATCGGATCCAAAACCGGACCCGATAGCTTAACGGCGTTCCGTTACGGTGGATGCCATGTGTCGGTCACCCTTGAAAAAAGCACTTCTGTGACGCGCGATTTATCGTCATGGAAGTGGACACTTCCGTGATGATAAATTTGGTAATGTCATGGAACACTTCTACGACAACACATGTATGACTATCTTTATTCTGTCATAAAATCGTCATGGATGTACATGCATGACAGAAAACGTGACCTACTGTGACAAACACGTATCATCACAGAAGTGTATTTTTTTGTAGTGGGAAGAGATGTCTAAGCACTTAAAACCTTTGTGCAAATTACTGTAGCCTAAGAAGGCGCATTGTTTGGAGTGGAATTGGAGCTTGTGGTTATTATATGGGCGTAGGTTCGGCCAGCAAGCGCATCCAAAGATGCAAAGAGAAGAATAATTAGGCTTCCCATGGGATAGTTTTTCAAGAGGGGTTTCAAAGTTGATCACTTTGCTTGGTAGTCTGTTGATGAGATATGTAGCAGCGATAAAAGCCTCATCCCAGAATTTAAGAGGTATGCTTGCTTGAGCTAGGAGGGAGAGACCAACCTCGACAATATGTCGATGTTTACGTTCTGCTGACCCATTTTGCTGGTGTGCATGGAGGCAGGAGACGTGATGAGATATCCCAACTTTTGTGAAGAAAGAATTTAGCATCACATATTCCCCTCCGCAATCTATTTGGAGAGCAAGAATTTTGCGAGCAAATTGACATTCAACAATATTTTGGAAGTCACGAAATTTTTGAAAAACTTCTGACTTATGTTTGATTAGGTAGATCCACGTGAACTTACTGAAATCATCTATAAAGCTCACATACTATTCTTTTCTGCCTACTGATTCAACAGCTGGACCCCACACATCAGAAAAAATAAGTTCCAAAGGGAATTTTGATCCACTTATTGAATTTGGATAAGGCAACCGATGGCTTTTGCCTAGTTGACAGGAATCACAAATAACTTCGGAATTGGATAACTTAGCACATGGGAGCTTATTCTTGATAATTATTTTGCTAACTATGGTTGATGAAGGATGCCCTAGGCGCCGGTGCCACCTATCCGAGGAGGGTGTGGAATTGAGCACGTGCTTCTTGGTGCCTTGTCCCATGTGTTTGACAGGGTATAGGCCTCTCCTACCCCTGCCTTGCAGCAAACCCTCCTCGTTCCCCGATCCTTTACAAAAAAAGAATAGGGATGAATTTCAACGAAAGAATTGTTGTCAATAGCAAGTCGGCTTGCAGCGATTAAACTCTTATCAGCCTCGGGAACATGTAAGACATTTTTCAGGAGAAGGTCACGTTCGGGGGTACAAATATGAGATTGACCAATATGTGCTATAGCCATAACTGATACACTTGCTGTGTGGATTTGATCATCTCCGATGTATCGATCTCGGATGGTGAGCTTCTCTAGATCCTGTGATATGGTTCGTCGCACCACTGTCCAGGTACCAGTTGGTGTCGACGCCATACTGCGGAGCCACCATGTTTGCAGAGTGTTCCTCCCCCCTGATAGGAGGAGTCGTAACGCTTCCAGCACTTCCACGCTGGGTGACCAACCTTGCCACAGATCTGGCACGTTGGTTTGGTGGCGGCATTGTTGTTGTAGTTGCCGCCGCTGCCGTTCTTGCCTCCAGGGTTGCCACGGTTCGGTGGCTTGGAGAAGGTGCCACGACCACGATCACCGCCGCCACCTTGCATGTTGTTGAAGTTGCGGCCGCGGTCACCGCGGTCACCACCGCCGCCACTGTTGCTGTTTTTGTTGTTGTTGAAGCGTCACGTGTCCCCGCGTTTGCCGACGACTGAGAGGACCTGCCACGCAGATTCATGCGAGTCTCGAAGCTCAGGAGCTGCGAGTACAGCTCCGGGACCCCGACAGGCTCAACCCTAGAGCACATGGCAGATACCACGGGGTCGAACTCCTCGTCGAGTCCAGCGAGGATGTGAGAGACAACATCCTCCTCATCCACCTTCTTCCCTGAAGCAGCTAATTCATCACAAAGGGTTCGGACCTTACCAACATATTCAGTGATAGTCTTGTTTCCCTTCTGGAGGTTTGCCAACGCGATTCTGACGTTGACGGTCTGCGCACGGGTATGCGATGCAAGCATCCCGTGCACCGTGTTCCACAGCTCTTCTGCGGTGTGGCACGTCGCCACCTGGATGGCCATCTCGTGGGGCAGCATGGTCAACAGGTAAGAGAACACCTGCTGATCCCGTGCATACCACGCGCCGAACGCCGGGTTGGGCGCCATGGACTTGGTCTTGCCGTCGTCGCTGGTGACCTCAATGGTCATTGGGGGCACCACCTGCTCGACGTTGAGGAAGTTCGCCATCTGCGCTCCCTGGATGGCCGAGATGACGGTGGCGCGCCATAGCGCTTCCTTCCCTCTCGTAAGCTTCTCTGTTGTGATGTGTGCAAACGGAGATGAGGGGAAGGAGTTCCCCGAAGAGCTTGCCATGGATGAATTCGAGGTAGGCTCTGATACCATGAAAGAAGAAAGGGTTTAAGCGTATGCACCTTTGGCAGGGATGCGTGCGTTTTTATATAGAGGAAAGATTACAAGATCGACAGGTTGTTTCTAGTCTTGACCTCTACTCCAAGCTATATAAGAGATAAGATCAACTAGCCTAACAACCTGCCGGGTATACACAACTATACGCATGCAACACACCCATCATGACAAGTGTCACGTTACATCATCGTGACAAGTGTCAAGTTATATACAAGCCTACTCTTTAACATTGTGCAATCACACCGCCATACGTCGTGATGGTGTTTGAAATGGTCTAGTACCGATGGAGTAGTGATTTCGCATTGCGATCATGGATCACATCTAAATTGTAGGGTGCGTAGTGCGTGTGCTCACGAAATCAAGATTGCACATGTTGCCAAAATATCGTGCCCTTTTGCTTCATACCTACAAACCCCGCACTTGTGGACCACCACGCGTCGCACAACAATGCATCCTCCCTCGCCGAGTACCCCATCATCGTGCTTGCTTCATGTTCAACAAGAAGAAGGCCAATAAAATTCTCAATGCTATTTTGACAAAACACTTGTCGGCATGGTGTCCGCCATGGACGCAACTGACTAGGGGCGGACAATACCTAAGCGGTGGCTGGATACAAGGGCGCAACGACGGCGAAACAAAGGACGCCTGGTAGAGCACCGGCGTTCTGGCAAGAACTAGGCGGTGGTTACAGTGGTGCAGAGACGGTGACGGTCTTGGTGGGGTGCATATACAGGGAAGGAATGAGGTGGGGATAAGCTCTTAGGCCAACTCCACCGCGCGACCCCATCCAGTCCGCGCGCGTCCGTTTGGCGTAAAACGGACGAACCAGATGGCCCAGCGCGCGGGCGCAAACAGACTTTTGTCCGTTTTCTGTCCGCTTTCGACCCATCCCCGGCCCAAGTTTGCGCCACTTTTGGGGTGAAACGGACAACACGCGGACGCGTGGGCCGTCTGCGCGTGTCTTCCCCTGGCCCGCCCGTCGGTGGCACAGGGGTGCCTTTTTCTATCCACTCCCCTCCCTCCCTCCGGCCGCACGCCCTCCACTCTTCTACACTCTTCCCCACTCTTCCCTCGTCGTCGCCGCCGCCGCCATTAGTTTTGAAACTCGGACGCGCACTCGCCCAGCCCCTTCCCCTCGGCACCCCCGAGCTACCCAACCACGGCCACCTGATTTGCGCACCCGCCGGCCGGATTTGGGGCGGATCCGGTCGGTCTTGAGCTCACCCAGCTGTGGGAGGCCGCGCCGCGCCATGGACTGGACAGGCACCGGGCCGGAAGGCCCTGGCAGGGCCGCAAGGCCACATGAAGGCAGTGGCTCGTCCTCTAGCCGCTCGGATCTATACCGTCGGTGGTCCGCCGGCAGATACACGAATGGCGGTCGGCCGGGCTCGGTGCTAGCCCAAAAGCTCGTCGGCGCACCGTTGCCACTCATTAAGTGCGACCACAGCCCAAAGAAGGTCGTGCGCCGCGTGTCTACAACGCCGGAACATCCCGGATGGGTGTTCATCAAGTGCTTAAACGATGGGGTATGTGCTCTTTTTAGCTTCGGTTTGTGCTCTAGATTTGACTAGTTGTGCTAACTTCAAATTTTGTTGTGTAGAATGGATGCAAGTTTTGGTATTGGGAAGAAGAGTACATCGATATATTGATAGAGCGCAATTTAGTAGATGTTCGTGCACTTTTAGCTAGCATAGAGGCTGTAGATGAGACAAGTGCACTTGTTGCTAGATTAGAGGCTAGACACGAGACTAGATGCGAGGAAGCAACCTTTACTTCTTTAGACTCGAAGAAGAAAGAAACACGCAAAATGGAGGCGGCTCCTCCGCAGATCAACAATGAATGCATCGAGAAGACACTAACCCAACTTACAGGAGCAGTTATGGAAGTATGATATCTTCTAAAATGTATTCTTGTGGTTCTTGTTTTCTTTGGTCTTAATTTTCTAGTCAAAATTTGGTGATGTATTCCCATGTACCAAAAATGAATGATGAAAAAAAGTTTAAGGGCTTGCAAAGGAAAAAGTACGCGGGCAGGATGCGGCCAGGATGCGTCCGCCGTTGGGCGCACGGCCACCGCATCCAGAAACGGCCCGAACACGACCCCATTGCCCTACCCAAATGGACAGAATCCAAGCAAAACGGACGTCCGTTTGGGGTCGCGCAGTGGAGTTGGCCTTAGGGAGGGGGTTTTGAATGGGTCGGGACTCGGGTGTGTCGGAGAGTCAGACATGATTGGTGTCTAGACTTCCACTCCCCCAAACCTCCACAGCTTTGTTCCTGGCTTGACAAAATTTAAACGTACTGACCGATCTGCGAAGGGTTGATACACGAAGTTAAACGACACGACAACACGTTTAGCAACGTTTTTTATGGATGACACTGGGTTGCCCTAAGGCCAACTCCACCGCGCGACCCTATCTTGTCCGGGTGCGTCCGTTTGGGGTAAAACGGACGAATAGCGCGGCCCAACGCGCGGCCTCAAACGGACAAATGTCCGGATTCCGTCCGTTTTTGACCCATCCCCGGCCCAAACTTGCGCTCGCTTTGGGGTGAAACGGACGCGCGCGGACGGCCTCGACGCACGCCCTTGTCCCCCCCGTGGCCCGCCTGTCGGGGACACTAGCAGTCCCTCCGCTCCCAACGCTTCCACCCTCTCTCCCCGCCCCGCCCCGCCGCCGGCGCCGCTGCTATTCTCCGGCCGCCTCCTCACCGCGTAGCCCCCGGCCGTCCATACCAAACCACGTCTCGATATGGCCGCCACCACGCCCGTGCTTTCGCCATAGTTTTGGCCGTCGATCGGAGGAGGTTTGGCCGTCGCCGTCTTTGCCGGTGGCAGAGGGGACACGACCGCCGACGACGTACCACGGCAGCCGCGGCAGATTCCGACGAGAGCTCCAGAGCGGCCATTAGCTGGCCGGCAACCACCCCTGCTGCGTCGAGGTGATCATCGCGGCCTCTTCGCCACCACGACCGCAAGGTGTTCGACATTTTGCCAACAAAGGTATGGACAGTGGAGACGAGTTTTTCTTCCATCGCTTCCTTTGTTCATCGGACGATTCGTCGTTGGATAATGACGATCTTGTGGTGGCTGCACTTGTCGTTCACGACCATATTCAACGGCAGCTTCCTCGGTACAGGGGGTCAGTCCCTGGCCGTGCTCCCAACCTGAACCGCAACAGGGAGAGAGGCCACGCCCTGCTCTATGCCGATTACTTTTCCAGCACCCGCTCTTTAAGCCGGATAAATTCCGTCGCCGTTTTCGAATGGCAAGGCATGAGTTCAATTGTATCAGAAAGGGAGTGGTTGCTCATGACCCATACTTCGAGTGCAAGACGGATGCCCTTGGCAAGCTTGGATTCTCCTCTTACCAGAAATGCACCGCGGCCATCCGCATGCTTGCATATGGAATTCTAGGCGATCTGGTGGATGAGTATGTGCGTATGAGTGAGACAACATGTCTGATGTCAATGTACAAGTTTTGCCAGGCTGTGATCGAGGTGTTTGGCCCAGAGTACTTGAGGCAGCCAACTGCAGCTGATACAGAGAAATTATTGGCGACCAACGCAGCTAGAGGCTTTCCAGGCATGCTTGGCAGCATAGATTGTATGCACTGGGAGTGGAAGAACTGTCCATTTGCTTGGCAGGGCCAGTACAAGGGGCATGTCAACACGTGCACTATCATATTAGAAGCGGTGGCTTCGCAGGATCTTTGGATATGGCATTCTTTTTTCGGCATGGTAGGTTCTCACAATGATATCAACGTGCTGCAACGTTCTCCAGTCTTCGCAAGGCTTGCAGAAGGCCATTCCCCACCTGTCAACTTTGAGATCAACGGCCACCAGTACAACAAGGGATACTATCTAGCTGATGGTATATATCCTTAGTGGTCAACTTTTGTGAAGACAATCTCGAAACCCCAAGGTGAGAAGAGAAAGAGATTTGCCCAAATGCAAGAGAGTGCTAGAAAGGATGTGTAACGTCCTTTTGGTGTGCTTCAATCCCGGTGGGGTATCGTTCGAAACCCTGCATTGTCATGGGATGAAAGAAAGCTTTGGGAGGTGATGACTGCTTGTGTGATCATGCACAACATGATCGTCGAGGACGAGCGTGATGAGAGTATTTTCGACCAAGGATTTGATTATCGTGAAAAGATTGAGCCCCTGCACCAAGACCCGGCCACATTTGAACAATTTGTACAATTCCACCGTGAGATGCGTGATTGGCACAGGCATTTGAATCTTCAAAATGACTTGGTTGAGCACGTGTGGGATCACATTGGCAACCAATATACGTATTGGTTCATTTTATGTTCAGTCAAGACAATTTTGATTTGGCTGTAAAACTTTTTTATTAAGGACAATTTCAATTGAGTTATAAAACTATTTTAATTTTCAGACAAATATTTGGACGTGCAAACTAGTTTTGATGAGAATATGGGCATTTTTGGCCCTGACGAACAGGATGGGGCAAATGGATGCGGCCGCGCGCTGGGCGCACGGACACCGCATCCCAGGACATGCCCGGACACGACCCCAAATCCCTAACCAAACGGACAGAATCCGGACAAACGGACGTCCGTTTGGGGTCGCACGGTGGAGTTGACCTCAGCGGCTATCTTTACTGCATGTTGCAGTGGACGTGTAAGTGACGCGTCCTGGGCAAAGTGACGCGCCGTGGGCAAACCCACAGGTCGCGTATAGTACGAGCTGCGTCCGTCCGTCCGTCGTGCCAATCCACGCGCACCGCCGAGCACGCTGCTCCCCTCTTCTAGGCCGGCCGTAGCCGATGCGACGCATTTGCTGCCGCATTTACAATACCTCTCGCCTCGCTCTATTGCTGCTGCTGCAGCAGCAGCATCTGCATCTTTAACACGCGAATTTAAGACGGCTCCTGTCTCAGACCAGCAGCCCATGGTGATGCCCCTAGCGTGTTGCAGCACCTATCCTCGCTCGCCGCTCGCCGCTCGCCTTGCTGCCAACTCATAAAATGGTGCCTATCAGGTGCCGTACTCCCGGAACACCCGATGGAGGGCACGCTAGCCGCGCCACGTGACGCCGCTTCAGAGCTCGGCCTGGCCTTGACCGGGCGCTGGCTCCACCATGAATAACCTTGGCCGGCCAGCGGTTGCCCCGACCGAGCACATTTCCACTCCCAGCTCTCCCAAGCGCACAGTGGACAGGTGCCCGGACCGACGTGGCGCCGATCTCGAGGTCCGATTCGCATCAATGCCGGTCGATCGTCGGGCGTACTAGGCACGCATCGACCGCTGCCGCCTAGCATGCTGCGTGCGTCCTGGACTACAAATTAAAGACGGATCTCCCTCGAAAGTACATGCAACTAGAGGTTGCCGCGCGCTTCGCTGCGCCGTTCTCCACTCATGATATATTAACTCGCTTTCTCCTTAGCACGTCATTGCAGTTGATTTTGTCATTTTGATTCTATCTATGTTGGCTTGGATTTTAATTATGTTCTGACCATAGTTTCTTTTCATTCGTATATCGTGTTCAGCTATTGTTTAAAATTGTTTTGTTTGAGAGGAGAGTGGAGTTGATTGATGCGTGGTTGTTGTGTTCTTCACGTTTCGTCGTCAGTGCCAGCTGGTGGTGCTTGTGTGACCCCCCTGAGATTATTCCAGGTTGAGACCATGGAATTTGCTGCTATAAATCTCATATGGGCCGGCCAATGAAACTCTCGCTAACTCAGTTCGGCTCCTACTCTGCTCGCTTAGCTTTTTTTGCGCTCGCTATACTGCTAGCTTCGACAAAGCCGGCTATCGTATTTTTATTTGATATTTTTGTTAAACAAATATGTTTACTATTTGTTTAGAATGTATTTTAGAAATTTTGCGCATTAAAAAGACCATAACTTTTTAGAAAAATAAAAAATGCAAATTAAAAAAAACATGTTGATGGATTTTAGAAATATTCAAGAATTAAAAAACTGTTGGTGGATTTTAAAAGTGCAGACAAATAGAAACGTTTGACAAGATGCCGTCGTGTCAGTGTTATTTTAGAAGTGATTTGGTATAGGGAGATAGGTACGTATGAGGTAGATACCGGGATCTCTCGTTCAACTCCTCAGGAAAGATAAAACAGATGCACGCATAATATAAAGTGCTAAGTATGTCTCTAGCTGCTTAGTTTAGTATTTATCCCGTCCAAAGTTTGACCGCTGCCTCCCACGACCTCTTACTGCAGACCAGCGGGGTGCATGCATGTGCCCACCTGAGCCCTGAAGCCGGAGAACAGGACATGTGTAAACAAAGTTTGAGCTGAAGGCGGTAAATACATCCCTTTTAGTGAATGACATGATGGTCCCACATCCCCAATTCACTGAGAGAGCTCCATTTCTTGGGAGCTTAGAAACTGTAAAGATGCAAGCATGATGCCTTCGACTAGGGGCCTACGTACGGCCGGGTTCGTCTTCAGTTGGTCAGTGGGCTCGACTCGTTTACCTTGCTCTCTGGCTGGCTGTGTAAAGGATGTGGCGTACGAGGCCTTTATGGCAAGCGCAAATGCAGACGACGCAGCATGGAGAAGCAGATCAGGCCATCAGGGGTGTGTGAATTGATTCACGTAGCTATGCATGTAGATAAATCCCAGCCCCTGTTGTGATATCAATCATACAATATTTTACCGGTGGGCATAAATCCTTTGCTCCGGCTGGCCCGTTATTGAACCGTCTAGTGCTTTGTATAACGTGCAACTGTGGAAGTAGATCAACGAGTAATGTAGCTCAGTCCCCGAGCCTCAGTCCTCAAAGCCAGCAGCGTGAATGTTCTTCCTTTTGGAACAGAAGAAAACGTGAATGCTACTCCGGCAATATCGTATGAATGTTTGTTTCTTGGAACAGAAAACGTGAATGCTACCAGCAAAAGAAAAGAAAAAACGTACTCCCTCCGTTCGGAATTACTTGTCTCGCAAATGGATGTATCTAGAACTAAAATACGTCTAGATACATCCATTTCTGTGACAAGTAATTCCGAACGGAGGGAGTATGTGAATGCTGAGATCAACACGAATACATTGAACCGAACTCGACTTCAGTTCATAAAGTCCACATACAGGAGGGCAATTTTCATCATGGGGACGAATTTCAAGCTTTGCATTGTTAACATGAACAAGAACAGTTTGCTTTCATGCTTTGGTTCATATATGTTTTGTCTCTTCAATTAACCCGAGTTCTTTCTTCCTTTGGTTCTCTTCATACCTTGTCTTTCCATATGTTTATATTGCCACGCAGACAAAAGAGACGCGCACACACGAAATGAACCGGAGTTTGGAACACTGCGCGAGCACACCCACAAAGAGTTGAGAACACCACGAGAATCATACATAGTACTCCCTCTGTAAACTAATATAAGAGTGTTTAGATCACTACTTTAGTATTCTAAACGCTCTTATATTAGTTTACGGAGGGAGTACTACATACCATTAGCAGCAGCTAGCTAGTCGGATACACAGGTAGTTCAAATGACCAAACACAACCACACAACCCTCACAAACCCTGACTGGCCACACACACACACACTCTCCAACTTCTCGCATCGGATCACCTACTTCTCGTACACGCACCTGCAAACTAAGTAGTACTAGTACTGCGCGTATACCTTGCGCCATGATACGGCAACACCCTAGGTACAAGGAAATACACAGTCAAAGCTAGCGCGATCCACCATGCACCAACGAGGCGTCTGGACACGTACATGTATGCATAGCCCAGAGCGCCCATGCTAGCTCGACCACTGCGACGTACTCAAGGCGTGGCGCCGCCGGCGCCTCCGCCGCCGTAGCCGCCTCCGATCCCGCCGAACGGGGCGCTGCCACCCCCGAAGCCTCCGAAAGGGATGCCGCCGGCTCCCCCGACGCCACCGACCGGGCCGACGCTCCCCACGCCGCCCCCGACGCCGCCGAGCGGACCGGTGACGCCGGTGAAGACGCCGGCTCCGTTGTTGCCGAAGCCACCGCCGTAGCCCCCGCCGACGGCGGGGAAGCCCGGAAGGTCCCCCATGCCTCCCACGCCCACGAACAGGTTCTTCTCGTCGGCTGCGCCCGCTCCTCCTGCGCCGGCGCCCTTCTCCGTGGCGGCGGCGGCCGGAAGTGAGGCCTCCGCCACACCGCCAGCTGCAGCGGGCATGGTCCTGGCAGCCACGACGGTGTGCGCCGCCAGCGCGAGGCAGAGCAGGAGAGAGGCGGCAGTGCCTGAGCCCTTCTTGGCCATGGCGCCGCTCTAGTCTAGCAAACCAGCTACGGATGTCGGTTCTATTCGCTCTCTCTTGTGTTGCGCGTGAGATCGTTCCTACTAGTGCATTTGGTGTGGTGAAGCTTGCGGTTTAAATAGGCCGAGGAGGAGGAGGGGAGTACGTATGGTGCGATGGAGAGTCGAGCGGGGCAGATGGGGAGGCTGTAAATGAGGCCAGTGCGAGAATGGCGTGGGGTGCAGATGTTTGTTCATGGTGACCATTAAGTGCATCTCTGACCCTTAAACTGTCTGCAATCATCTGGATCGGGTAGTTAGGATGTAATTTATCATTCAACGCGGTATCTCATCGGTCTTTAGATGAAATTTACCATCCAATGCAGTATCCTATTGATCTGTGGACCGATCTGGTTGTCCGTTTTTCCACAAACCGGACACAACGACCGGATTGCAGATACATACACGCCCTCGCCCGACACCACGGTCCCACCCAAAAACCCTTCTGTCCGAAAACCCTCTCCACGAGAAGCGGTTACCGTGCATTCATGCAGGTGACCACCGCTTCAGAGTGATGCGGCCGGAGTAGAGCGCGGCGTCACTTTGTAGGATCGCAAGTAGGTCTAGTAGGGGGGAGGGGGGATTAGACTACTTGGCAAGTAAAAACTTGACCTTTTCCCAATTTTAGTTCTAGGCAAGTTTTGGCAATTCTAACAAGTCTTGTCACACCCTATACATGCAAGTCTAAGTTAGTAGGCAGCAGAAAGTAAAGACTTTGCATATGAACATAAATGAGGGGGTTTGGAAGATCAAATGCAACCTTATCTATGTCACCATGGCTTACGCCCATGAAGGACTAGCCTCACTCAGGTAAATCTTCATGAAGTAGACGATCTCTTTACCTTTACAAACTCCTTGGTTCAACTCCACATCTTGGAGGCTCCCAAGTGACACCTAACCAATCTGGAAGACACCACTCTCACAAAGGTAATAGATGTTGTTGTTGCTGATGAACTCCTTATTTTTGTGTTTCAAAAGATAGTCACCTCAACACCCAATCATCCTCTCACAGATTTGGCTATGTGGCAGGAGAATGAGTAGAGTGGAAAGCCACTTGAGGGGGATAGAAATCAAAGATCAAAGGTTGGAGTGGAATCCCCTTGATTTCAACACAAGTGCAGGTGGTTCTCTCTCAGAAAATGGATATGGGAAGTGGTAGTTTCGTCCTGATTGCTCTCTGAGAGTTGGTGGAATGGGTGGACGTATATATAGGCACTAAGCACACACCTTTATGCACTACTCAGTGGGACCGGATGAAATCACTTGGTGAGGCCGACTAGTACAAAAGGTTTGAACTTCAGAATTTTCGGTGAGACCGGATAGAACAGTGCGGTGAGACCGAATGGTGATGACCTAATCACTTTTCACACTTCGCTAAGACCTATCGAAACCTCTCGGAATTTCCGAGATGAAATGATAGGTTACAGAAGGTTGGCAAGTGCTCTTCGGTGAGACCGGAGGGTCATCCCGGTGGGACCAAGTTGCTTGGGTTTAGGCAGCGACTATGTCAAGTGTATCTTGGTGGGTCCGGTTGGATGTGTTTTGGTGGGACCGAGATAGGCTTTAGGGTTTTGGAAATAGATGAATGTGAGGGTGTGGCTGAGGGTTTTGGAGCAATATCTCTAAGCACTTGGGCAAGTAGTCCATGAGTAAAACCTCATTCCCTTTTAATTGTATTGGCTTTTCTATAGACTCATTGTGATCTTGGATCGCTTAACCAAAAATGTAGATTCTTGAAGCTTTGCCAATGTTTGTCCTTTAGCATTTTGAGGGGTCCCATTCACATCCCATTGCCATACATAAATGAACTTACTTGAAATATTCTTTGAGTAGGCATTAGTTCAATGATGCATATGTTGTTATGAATAACCAAAACCATCAGGGGATTAGTTGCAGTTTCACGCATCAATGGGGCGATCAAGAAACCTACTCCGGCCACTGCACAACATTGGAACCAGCTTCCCGTCCCTTCACTTGGTCGTGCCTACTTAAGCCGTGCCTCAGCGCCGTCCACACCGCACCTCTCTGATCCTCTTCTTCTTTGCTCCCAGCTTCTCTGCTTCTAGGCGCCCAATCCGCCGTGGCCACCATGCCGAAGTCATGGTTTTCCACGCCGACAAGCGGCGGCTGCTTCGGATCTCCCTCCAGATCTTGGTGTTGGGAAACATAGCATGCAATTTCAAAAAAATTCCTGCGCTCACGCAAGATCTATCTAGGAGATGCATAGCAACGAGAGGGGGAGAGTGTGTCCACGTACTCTCGTAGACCGAAAGTGGAAGCGTTTGACAACGCGGTTGATGTAGTCAAACTTCTTCTCGTTCCGACCGATCAAGCACCGAATGTACGGCACCTCCGAGTTCTGCACACGTTCAACTCGATGACGTCCCTCGAACTCTTGATCCAGCAAAGTGTCGAGGGATAGTTCCGTCAGCACACTGGCGTGGTGACAGTAATGGTGAAGTGATCCGCGCAGGGCTTCGCCTAAGCACTATGTGAATATGATCGGAGGCGTAAACTGTGGAGGGGGGCGCCGCACACGGCTAACAATGGTTGGTGTGTGTTCTAGCGGTGCCCCCTCATATATATAGGTTGGAGGGGAGGAGAGGCAGCCAAGGGAGCGCCCCAAGTAGGAGGAATCCTACTTGGGCGCCTCCCAATTCGGCCTCCCCCCTTCCATATTCATCCGAGGGGGGAAGGAAGGATGAGGGAGGAGAGAAGGAAGGGGGAGGCCGAATTGCTCCCCCTCCTTTCTATCTTCCACTTCTTTCCTTCCCCCTTATTTTGGCCTACATGGGGCGCACCAGCCCCCTAGGGGCTGGTATGTCCCCTTCTTGGCCCATTAGGCCCATGTAATTGCCGGGGGGATGCCCAGAACCCCTTCCGGTGATCCGATATGTACCCGGTACCCCCGGAATACTTCCGGTGTCCGAATATCATCGTACAATATATGAATCTTTACCTCTCAACATTTTCGAGACTCCTCGTCATGTCCGTGATCTCATCCGGGACTCCGAACAACATTCGGTCACCAAATCACACAACTCATATAATACAAAATCGTCATCGAAGGTTAAGCGTGCGGACCCTACGAGTTCGAGAATTATGTAGACATGACCGAGACACCTCTCCGGTCAATAACCAACATCGGAACCTGGATTCTCATATTAGTTCCCACATATTCTACGAAGATCTTTATCGGTCGTACCGTAATGACAACATACATTATTTCCTTTGTCATCGGTATGTTACTTGCCCGAGATTCGATCGTCGGTATCTTCATACCTAGTTCAATCTCGTTACCGGCAAGTCTCTTTAGTCGTTCCGTAATACATCATCCCGCAAATAACTCATTAGTCACATTGCTTACAAGGCTTATTATGATGTGCATTACCGAGAGGGCCCAGATATACCTCTCTGATACTCGGAGTGACAAATCCTAATCTCGATCTATGCTAACCCAACAAACACCTTCGGAGAATCCTGTAGAGCATCTTTATAATCACCTAGTTATGTTGTGACGTTTGATAGCACACAAGGTATACCTCTGGTATCCGGGAGTTGCATAATCTCATAGTCAAAGGAATATGTATATGACATGAAGAAAGCAATAGCAATAAAACTGAACGATCAATATGCTAAGCTAACGGATGGGTCTTGTCCATCACATCATTCTCCTAATAATGTGATCCCGTTCATCGAATGACAACACATGTATATGGTTAGGAAACTTAACCATCTTTGATTAACGAGCTAATCTAGTAGAGGCTTACTAGGGACACTGTGTTTTGTCTATGTATCCACACATGTATCAAGTTTCTGGTTAATACAATTCTAGCATGAATAATAGACATTTATCATGATATAAGGAAATGTAAATAACAACTTTATTATTGCCTCTAGGGCATATTTCCTTCAGTCTCCCACATGCACTAGATTCAATAATCTAGAATACATTTGTAATGATTCAAACACCCATGGAGTCTTGGTGGTGATCATGTTTTGCTCGTGGAAGAGGCTTAGTCATCGGGTCTGCCACATTCAGATCTGTATGTATTTGCAAATCTCTATGTCTCCCTCCTTGACTTGATCACGGATGGAGTTGAAGAGTCTCTTGATGTGTTTCGTTCTTTTGTGAAATCTGGATTCCTTTGCCAATGCAATTTCTCCAGTATTGTCACAAAAGGTTTTCACTGGACCCGATGCACTAGGTATTACACCTAGATCGGATATGAACTCCTTCATCCAGACTCCTTCATTCGCTGCTTCCGAAGCAGCTATCTACTCCGCTTCACACGTAGATCCCGCCACGATGCTTTGCTTGGAACTTCACCAACTGACAACTCCACCATTCAATATAAATACGTATCCGGTTTGTGACTTAGAGTCATCCGGATCAGTGTCAAAGCTAGCATCGACGTAACCATTTACGACAAGCTCTTTGTCACCTCCAGAAACAAGAAACATATCCTTAGTCCTTTTCAGTTACTTCAAGATGTTCTTGACTGCTGTCCAGTGATCCACTCCGGGATTACTTTGGTACCTCCCTGCTAAACTTATAGCAAGGCACACATCAGGTCTGCTACACAGCATATCATACATGATAGAACCTATGGCTGAAGCATAGGGAATGACTTTCATTTTCTCCCTATCTTCTGCAGTAGTCGGGCATCGAGTCTGACTCAATTTCACACCTTGTAACACAGGCAAGAACCCTTTCTTTGATTGATCCATTTTGAACTTCTTCAAAACTTATCAAGGTATGTGCTTTGTGAAAGTCTAATTAAGCGTCTTGATCTATCTCCATAGATCTTGATGCCTAATATATAAGCAGCTTCACCGAGGTCTTTCATTGAAAAACTCTTATTCAAGTATCCTTTTATGCTATCCAGAAATTCTATATCATTTCCAATCAATAATATGTCACCCACATATAATACTAGAAATGCTACAGAGCTCCCACTCACTTTCTTGTAAATACAGGCTTCTCCGAAAGTCTGTATAAAACCATATGCTTTGATCACCTCATCAAAGCGTATATTCCAAGTCCGAGATGCTTGCACCAGTCCATAAATGGATCGTTGGAGCTTGCACACTTTGTTAACACCTTTAGGATCGACAAAACCTTCTGGTTGCATCATATACAACTCTTTTTAAGAAATCCATTAAGGAATGCAGTTTTGACGTCCATTTGTCAGATTTCATCATAATAAAATGCGGTAATTGCTAACATGATTCGGACGGACTTAAGCATCACTACGGGTGAGAAGGTTTGATCGTAGTCAACTCCTTGAACTTGTCGAAAACCTTTCACAACAAGTCGAGCTTGTAGACAGTAACATTACCATCAGCGTCAGTCTTCTTCCTGAAGATCCATTTATTCTCTATGGCTTGCCGATCATTGGACAAGTCAATCAAAGTCCATACTTTGTTCTCATATAGGGATCCTATCTCAGATTTCATGGCCTCAAGTCATTTTGCGGAATCTGGGCTCATCATCGCTTCCTCATAGTTCGTAGCTTCGTCATGGTCTAGTAACATGACTTCCAGAACATGATTACTGTACCACTCTGATGCGGAACGTGCTCTGGTTGACCTACAAGGTTCGGTAGCAACTTGATCTGAAGTTTCATGATTATTATCATTAGCTTCCTCTCTAGTTGGTGTAGTCATCACGAGAACGGTTTTCTGCGATAAGCTACTTTCCAATTCGAGAGAAGTTACAATTACCTCATCAAGTTCTACTTTCCTCACACTCACTTCTTTCGAGAGAAACTCCTTCTCTAGAAAGGATCCATTCTTAGCAACAAAGATCTTGCCTTCGGATCTGTGATAGAAGGTGTACCCAACCGTTTCTTTTGGGTATCCTATAAAGACGCACTTCTCCGATTTGGGTTCGAGCTTATCAGGTTGAAGCTTTTTCACATAAGCATCCAACCCCAAACTTTAAGAAACGCCAGCTTAGATTTCTTACCAAACCACAACTCATACGGTGTCGTCTCAATGGATTTGGACGGTGCCCTATTTAAAGTGAATGCAGCTGTCTCTAATGCATAACCCTAAAACGATAGTGGTAAATCGTTAAGAGACAGATCGCATCATATCTAATAAAGTACGGTTACGATGTTCCGACACACCATTACGCTGTGGTGTTCCTGGTGGCGTGAGTTGTGAAACTATTCCACATTGTTTTAAATGAAGGCCAAACTCGTAACTCAAATATTTGCCTCCGCGATCAGATCGTAGAAGCTTTATTTTCTTGTTACGATGATTCTCCACTTCATCGTGAAATTCTTTGAACTTTTCAAATGTTTCAGACTTGTATTTCATCAAGTAGATATACCCATATTTGCTCAAATCATCTGTGAAGGTCAGAAAATAATGATACCCGCCGCGAGCCTCAACACTCATCGGACCGCATACATCGGTATGTATTATTTCCAATAAGTCAGTGGCTCGCTCCATTGTTCCGGAGAACGGAGTATTAGTCATCCTGCCCATGAGGCATGGTTCGCAAGCATCAAATGATTCATAATCAAGTGATTCCAAAAGTCTATCCGCATGGAGTTTCTTCATGTGCTTTACACCAATATGACCTTAATGACAGTGCCACAAATATGTTGCACTATCATTATCAAATTTGCATCTTTTGGCATCAATATTATGAATATGTGTATCACCACGATCGAGATTCAACAAAAATAGACCACTCTTCAAGGGTGCATGACCATAAAAGATATTACTCATATAAATAGAACAACCATTTTTCTCTGATTTAAATGAATAACTGTCTCGCATTAAAAAAGATCCAGATATAATGTTCATGCTCAACGCTGGCACCAAATAACAATTATTCAGGTCTAAAACTAATCCCGAAGGTAGATGTAGAGGTAGAGTGTGCCGACGGCGATCACATCGACCTTGGAACCATTCCCGACGCGCATAGTCACCTCGTCCTTAGCCAATCTTCGTTTAATCCGTAGCCACTGTTTCGAGTTACAAATATGAGCAACTGAACCAGTATCAAATACCCAGGCACTACTACGAGCATTTGTAAGGTACACATCAATAACATGTATATCAAATATACCTTTGTTCACTTTGCCATCCTTCTTATCCGCCAAATACTTGGAACAGTTCCGCTTCCACTGACCAATCCCTTTGCATTAGAAGCACTTAGTTTTAGGCTTAGGTCCAGACTTTGGCTTCTTCCCGGGAGTTGCAACTTGCTTGCCATTCTTCTTGAAGTTCCCCTTCTTTCCTTTGCCCTTTTTCTTGAAACTAGTGGTCTTGTTAACCATCAACACTTGATGCTCCTTCTTGATTTCTACCTCCGCAGCTTTGAGCATAGCGAAGAGCTCGGGAATAGTCTTCTCCTTTTCTTTCATATTATAGTTCATCATGAAGCCTTTGCAGCTTGGTGGCAGTGATCGAAGAACTTTGTCAATAACACTATCATCTGGAAGATTAACTCCCAGCTGTGTTAAGTGGTTATGATACCCAGACATTTTGAGTATGTGTTCACTGACAGAACTGTTCTCCTCCATCTTGCAGCTATAGAATTTGTTGGAGACTTCATATCTCTCAACTCGGGCATTTTCTTGAAATATTAACTTCAATTCCTGGAACATCTCATATGGTCCATGACGTTCAAAACGTCTTTGAAGTCCCGATTCTAAGCCGTAACGCATGGCACACTGAACTATTGAGTAGTCATTAGATCGAGCTTGCCAGACGTTCAAAACATCAGCATCTGCTCCTGCAGCAGGCCATTCACCTAGCGGTGCATCAAGGACATAATTCTTATGTGCAGCAATGAGGATAATCCTCAAGTTACGGACCCAGTCCATGTAGTTGCTACCATCATCTTTCAACTTAGCTTTCTCTAGGAACACATTAAAATTCAAGGGAACGGAAGCACGGGCCATTGATCTACAACATAGATATGCAAAAACTATCAGGACTAAGTTCATGATAAATTAAGTTCAATTAATCATATTACTTAAGAACTCCCACTTAGATAGACATCCCTCGAGTCATCTAAATGATCACGTGATCCAAATCAACTAAACCATGTCTGATCATCACGTGAGATGGAGTAGTCTTCAATAGTGAACATCTCTATGTTGATCATATCTACTATATGATTCACGTTCGACCTTTCGGTCTCCAGTGTTCGAGGCCATGTTTGTACATGCTAGGCTCGTCAAGTTTAACCCGAGTATTCCGCATGTGCAAAACTGTCTTGCACCCGTTGTATGTGCACGTAGAGCTTATGACACCCGATCATCACGTGGTGTCTCAGCATGACGAACTGTCGCAATGGTGCATACTCAGGGAGAACACTTATACCTTGAAATTTTAGTAAGGGATCATCTTATAATGCTACCGCCGTACTAAGCAAAGTAAGATGCATAAAAGATAAATATCACATGCAATCAAAATATGTGATATGATATGGCCATCATAATCTTGTGCCTTTGATCTCCATCTCCAAAGCACCGTCATGATCTCTATCGTCACCGGCTTGAGACCTTGATCTCCATCATAGCGTCGTGGTCGTCTCGCCAACTATTGCTTCTACAACTATCGCTAACGTATAGTGATAAAGTAAAGCAATTACATGGCGTTTGCATTTCATACAATAAAGCGACAACCATAAGGCTCCTGCCAGTTGCCGATAACTTTTACAAAACATGATCATCTCATACAATAACGTATATCACATCATGTCTTGACCATATCACATCACAACATGCCCTGCAAAAAGAAGTTAGACGTCCTCTACTTTGTTGTTGCAAGTTTTACGTGGCTGCTACGGGCTTCTAGTAAGAACCGTTCTTACCTACGCATCAAAACCACAACGGTGTTTCGTCAAGTTTGTTGTTTTAACCTTCAACAAGGGCCGGCCGTAGTCAAATTGAATTCAACTAAAATTGGAGAAACAGACACCCGCCAGCCACCTTTATGCAAAACTAGTTGCATGTTTGTTGGTGGAACCGGTCTCAAGAACGTGGTCATGTAAGGTTGGTCCGGGCCGCTTCATCCAACAATACCGCCGAATCAAAATAAGACGTTGGTGGTAAGCAGTATGAATATCACTGCCCACAACTCTTTGTGTTCTACTCGTGCATATCATCTACGCATAGACCTGGCTCGGATGCCACTGTTGGGAAACGCAGCATGCAATTTCAAAAAAAATTCCTACGCTCACGCAAGATCTATCTAGGAGTTGCATAGCAACGAGAGGGGGAGAGTGTGTCCACGTACCCTTGTAGACCGAAAGCAGAAGCGTTTGACAAGGCGGTTGACGTAGTCGAACTTCTTCTCGTTCCGACCGATCAAGCACCAAACGTACGACACCTCCGAGTTCTGCACACGTTCAGCTCGATGACGTCCCTCAAACTCTTGATCTAGCAAAGTGTCGAGGGAGTGTTCCGTCAGCACGACGGCCTGATGACGGTGATGGTGAAGTGATCCGCGCAGGGCTTTGCCTAACCACTACGTGAATATGATCGGAGGCGTAAACTGTGGAGGAGGGCGCCGTACACGGCTAACAATGGTTGGTGTGTGTTCTAGCGGTGCCCCCTCATATATATAGGTTGGAGGGGAGGAGAGGCAGCCAAGGGGGCGCCCCAAGTAGGATAAATCCTACTTGGGCACCTCCCAATTCGGCCTCCCCTTCCATATTCATCCGGAGGGGGAAGGAAGGATGAGGGAGGAGAGAAGGAAGGGGGAGGCCGAATTGCTCCCCTTTCTTTATCTCTTCCCCTTCTTTCCTTCCCCCTTATTTTGGCCTACATGGGGCGCACTAGCCCCCTAGGGGATGGTCTGTCCCCTTCTTGGCCCATTAGGCCCATGTAGTTGCCGGGGGGATGCCCGGAACCCCTTCAGGTGACCCGATATGTACCCGGTACCCCCGAAACACTTCCGGTGTCCGAATATCATCGTCCAATATATGAATCTTTACCTCTAGACCATTTCGAGACTCCTCGTCAAGTCCGAGATCTCATCCAGAACTCCGAACAACATTCGGTCACCAAATCACATAACTCAAATAATACAAAATCGTCATCGAACGTTAAGCGTGCGGACCCTACGGGTTCGAGAACTATGTAGACATGACCAAGACACCTCTCCGGTCAATAACCAACAGGGGAACCTGGATGCTCATATTGGTTCCCACGTATTCTACGAAGATCTTTATCGGTCGTACCGTATTGACAACATACATTATTCCCTTTGTCATCGGTATGTTACTTGCCCGAGATTCGATCGTTGGTATCTTCATACCTAGTTCAATCTCGTTACCGGCAAGTATCTTTACTCGTTCCGTGATACATCATCCCGCAACTAACTCATTAGTCACATTACCGAGAGGGCCCAGAGATACCTATCCGATACTCGGAGTGACAAATCCTAATCTCGATCTATGCCAACCCAACAAACACCTTCGGAGATACCTGTAGAGCATCTTTATAATCACCCAGTTATGTTGTGACGTTTGATAGCACACAAGGTATTCCTCCGGTATCCGGGAGTTGCATAATCTCATAGTCAAAGGAATATGTATATGACATGAAGAAAGCAATAGCAATAAAACTGAACGATCAATATGCTAAGCTAACAGATGGGTCTTGTCCATCACATCATTCTCCTAATGATGTGATCATGTTCATCAAATGACAACTCATGTCTTGTTGGCGAACGTAGTATTTCAAAAAAGTTTCCTACGAACACGCAAGATCTATCTAGGAGAGCATAGCAACGAGTGGGGAGAGTGTGTCCACGTACCCTCGTAGACCGAAAGTGGTAGCGTTAAGTAACGCGGTTGATGTAGTCGAACGTCTTCGCGATTCAACCGATCAAGTACCAAACGCACGACACCTCCGCAATATGCACGCGTTCAGCTCAGTGATGTCCCCCGAACTTCTAGATCCAACTGAGGTCGAGGGAGAGTTTCGTCAGCACGACGGCGTGTTGACGGTGATGATGAAGTTACCGACGCAGGGCTTCACCTAAGCACTACGACAATATGACCGAGGTGGAAATATGTGGAGGGGGGCACCGCACACGGCTAAGAATCAACTTGTGTGTCTATGGGGTGCCCCCCTTCCCGTATATAAAGGAGGGGAGGAGGGGTCCGGCCGGCCTCATGGTGCGCCCCCAAGGGGGGGATTCCTACTCCTACTAGGAGTAGGTTTCCCCCTTTCCTAGTCCAACTAGGAGGGGAAGGAAGGGGAGGAGGGGAAGAAGGAAAGGGGGGCCGCCCCCCCTCCCAATTCGGATTGGGCTTGGGGGGGCGCCCCACCTCTTGGCCGCCTCCTCTCTCTTCCACTAAAGCCCATGTAGGTCCATTAAGCCCCCGGGGGGTTCCGGTAACCCCTCGCTACTCCGGTAAATGCCCGAACTCATCCGAAACCATTCCGGCGTCCAAACATAACCTCCAATATATCATTCTTCATGTCTCGACCA
Source organism: Aegilops tauschii subsp. strangulata (assembly GCF_002575655.3). Taxonomy (NCBI): domain Eukaryota; kingdom Viridiplantae; phylum Streptophyta; class Magnoliopsida; order Poales; family Poaceae; genus Aegilops; species Aegilops tauschii. The sequence continues at coordinate 521,698,937 of NC_053039.3, forward strand.
TTTTAGCCTTCCTCTGTTTGTGTATGTATTCACACAAGTACTAAGTTTCCGGTTAATACAATTCTAGCATGAATAATAAACATTTATCATGATATAAGGAAATATAAATAACAACTTTATTATTGCCTCTAGGGCATATTTCCTCCAGTCTCCCACTTGCACTAGAGCCAATAATCTAGATTACACAGTAATGATTCTAACACCCATGGAGTCTTGGTGCTGATCATGTTTTGCTCGTGAGAGAGGCTTAGTCAACGGGTCTGCAACATTCAGATCTGTATGTATCTTGCAAATCTCTATGTCTCCCTCCTTGACTTGATCGCGGATGGAATTGAAGCGTCTCTTGATGTGCTTGGTTCTCTTGTGAAATCTGGATTCCTTTGCCAAGGCAATTGCACCAGTATTGTCACAAAAGATTTTCATTGGACCCGATGCACTAGGTATGACACCTAGATCGGATATGAACTCCTTCATCCAGACTCCTTCATTTGCTGCTTCCGAAGCAGCTATGTACTCCGCTTCACACGTAGATTCCGCCACGACGCTCTTCTTGGAACTGCATCAACTGACAGCCCCACCATTTAATATAAATACGTATCCGGTTTGTGACTTAGAGTCATCCGGATCAGGGTTATAGCTTGCACCGACGTAACCGTTTACGACGAGCTCTTTGTCACCTCCATAAACGAGAAACATATCCTTAGTCCTTTTCAGGTATTTCAGGATGTTCTTGACCGCTGTCCAGTGATCCACTCCTGGATTACTTTGGTACCTCCCTGCCAAACTAATAGCAAGGCACACATCAGGTTTGGTACACAGCATTGCATACATGATAGAACCTATGGCTGAAGCAATGGGAATGACTTTCATTTTCTCTCTATCTTCTGCAGTGGTCGGGCATTGAGTCTGACTCAATTTCACACCTTGTAACATAGGCAAGAACCCTTTCTTTGCTTGATCCATTTTGAACTTCTTCAAAACTTTATCAAGGTATGTGCTTTGTGAAAGCCCAGTTAAGCGTCTTGATCTATCTCTATAGATCTTGATGCCCAATATATAAGCAGCTTCACCGAGGTCTTTCATTGAAAAATTCTTATTCAAGTATCCTTTTATGCTATTCAGAAATTCAGTATCATTTCCAATCAAGAATATGTCATCCACATATAATATCAAAAATGCTACAGAGCTCCCACTCACTTTCTTGTAAATACAGGCTTCTCCAAAAGTCTGTATAAAACCATATGCTTTGATCATGCTATCAAAGCATATATTCCAACTCCTAGAGGCTTGCACCAGTCCATAAATGGATCGCTGGAGCTTGCACACTTTGTTAGCATCTTTTGGATCGACAAAACCTTCTGGTTGCATCATATACAACTCTTCTGTAAGATATCCATTAAGGAATGCAGTTTTGACATCCATTTGCCAAATTTCATAATCATAAAATGCGGCAATTGCTAACATGATTCGGACAGACTTAAGCATCGCTAGGGGTGAGAAGGTCTCATCGTAGTCAACTCCTTGAACTTGTCGAAAACCTTTCGCAGCAAGTTGAGCTTTGTAGACAGTAACATTACCGTCAGCGTCAGTCTTCTTCTTGAAGATCCATTATTCTCTATGGCTTGCCGATCATCGGGCAAGTCAACCAAAGTCCATACTTTGTTCTCATACATGGATCCCATCTCAGATTTCATGGCCTCAAGCCATTTCGCGGAATCTGGGCTCATCATCGCTTCCTCATAGTTCATAGGTACATCATGGTCAAGTAACATGACCTCCAGAACAGGATTACCGTACCATTATGGTGCGGATCTTACTCTGCTTGACCTACGAGGTTCGGTAGTAAGTTGATCAGAAGTTCCATGATCATCATCATTAGCTTCCTCACTTACTGGTGTAGGAATCACTGGAACTGATTTCTGTGATGAACTACTTTCTAATAAGGGAGCAGGTACAATTACCTCATCAAGTTCTACTTTCCTCCCACTCACTTCTTTCGAGAGAAACTCCTTCTCTAGAAAGGATCCATTCTTAGCAACGAAAATCTTGCCTTCGGATTTGTGATAGAAGGTGTACCCAACAGTCTCCTTTGGATATCCTATGAAGACACATTTCTCCGATTTGGGTTCGAGCTTATCAGGTTGAAGCTTTTTCACAGATGCATCGCAGCCCCAAACTTTAAGAAACGTCAACTTGGGTTTCTTGCCAAACCACAGTTCATATGGCGTCGTCTCGACGGATTTAGATGGTGCCCTATTTAACGTGAATGCAGCTGTCTCTAAAGCATAACCCCAAAACGATAGCGGTAAATCAGTAAGAGACATCATAGATCGCACCATCTCTAATAAAGTATGATTACGACATTCAGACACACCATTACGTTGTGGTGTTCCGGGTGGCGTGAGTTGTGAAACTATTCCGCATTGTTTCAAATGAAGACCAAACTCGTAAGTCAAATATTCTCCTCCACGATCAGATCGTAGAAACTTTATTTTCTTGTTATGATGATTTTCCACTTCACTATGAAATCCTTTGAACTTTTCAAATGTTTCAGACTTATGTTTCATCAAGTAGATATACCCATATCTGCTCAAATCATCTGTGAAGGTCAGAAAATAACGATACCCGCCGCGAGCATCAACACTCATCGGACCGCATACATCACTATGTATTATTTCCAACAAGTCTTTTGCTCGTTCCATTGTTCTGGACAACGGAGTCTTAGTCATCTTGCCCATGAGGCATGGTTCACAAGCATCAAGTGATTCATAATCAAGTGATTCCAAAAGCACATCAGCATGGAGTTTCTTCATGCACTTTACACCAATATGACCTAAACGACAGTGCCACAAATAAGTTGCACTATCATTATTAACTATATCTTTTGGCTTCAATACTATGAATATGTGTATCACTACTATCAAGATTTAGTAAAAATAGACCACTCATCAAGGGTGCATGACCATAAAAGATATTACTCATATAAATAGAACAACCATTATTCTCTGATTTAAATGAATAACCGTCTCGCATCAAACAAGATCCAGATGTAATGTTCATGCTTAATGCTGGCACCAAATAACAATTATTCAGGTCTAAAACTAATCCCGAAGGTAGATGTAGAGGTAGTGTGCCGACGGCGATCACATCGACTTTGAAACCATTTCCCACGCGCATTGTCACCTCGTCCTTAGCCAATCTTCGCTTAATCTGTAGTCCCTGTTTCGAGTTGCAAATATTAGCAACAGAACCAGTATCAGATACCCAGGCGCTACTGCGAGCATTAGTTAAGTACACATCAATAACATGTATATCAAATATACCTTTGACTTTGCCATCCTTCTTATCCGCCAAATACTTGGGGCAGTTCCGCTTGCAGTGACCAGTCCCTTTGCACTAGAAGCACTCAGTCTCAGGCTTAGGTCCAGACTTGGGCATCTTCACTTGAGCAGCAACTTACTTGTCGTTCTTCTTGAAGTTCTCCTTCTTCCCTTTACGCTTTTTCTTGAAACTAGTGGTCTTGCTGACCATCAACACTTGATGCTCCTTCTTGATTTCTACCTCCACAGCTTTTAGCATTGCGAAGAGCTCGGGAATTGTCTTATCCATCCCTTGCATATTATAGTTCATCACGAAGCTCTTGTAGCTTGGTGGAAGTGATTGAAGAACTCTGTCAATGACACTATCATCAGGAAGATTAACTCCCAGTTGAGTCAAGTGGTTGTGGTATCCAGACATTTTGAGTATATGTTCACCGACAGAACTATTCTCCTCCATTTTACAGCTGTAGAACTTATTGGGGACTTCATATCTCTCAAGCCGGGCATTTGCTTGAAATATTAACTTCAACTCCTGGAGCATCTCATATGCTCCATGACGTTCAAAACGTCGTTGAAGTCCCGATTCTAAGCTGTAAAGCATGGCACACTGAACTATCAAGTAGTCATCAGCTTTGCTCTGCCAGATGTTCATAACATCTGGTGTTGCTCCTGCAGCGGGCTTTGCACCTAGCGGTGCTTCCAGGATCACCTTGTGTGCAACAATGAAGATAATCCTCAAGTTACGGACCCAGTCCGTGTAGTTGCTAACTGTTGGAAATATGCCCTAGAGGCAATAATAAAATGGTTATTATTATATTTCCTTGTTCATGATAATTGTCTATTGTTCATGCTATAATTGTGTTATCCGGAAATCGTAATACATGTGTGAACACATAGACCACAACATGTCCCTAGTGAGCCTCTAGTTGACTAGCTCGTTGATCAACAGATAGTCATGGTTTCCTGACTATGGACATTGGATATCATTGATAACGGGATCACATCATTAGGAGAATGATGTGATGGACGAGACCCAATCCTAAGCATAGCACAAAAGATCGTGTAGTTCATTTGCTAGAGCTTTTCCAATGTCAAGTATCATTTCCTTAGACCATGAGATCGTGCAACTCCCGGATACCGTAGGGGTGCTTTGGGTGTACCAAACATCACAACGTAACTGGGTGACTATAAAGGTGCACTACGGGTATCTCCGAAAGTGTCTGTTGAGTTGGCACGGATCGAGACTGGGATTTGTCACTCCGTATGACGGAGAGGTATCTTTGGGCCCACTCGGTAATGCATCATCATAATGAGCTCAATGTGACCAAGTGTCTGGTCACGGGATCATGCATTACGTACGAGTAAAGTGACTTGCCAGTAACGAGATTGAACAAGGTATTGGGATACCGACGATCGAATCTCGGGCAAGTAACGTACCGATTGACAAAGGGAATTGTATACGGGATTGATTGAATCCTCGACATCGTGGTTCATCCAATGAGATCATTGTGGAACATGTGGGAGCCAACATGGGTATCTAGATCCCGCTGTTTGTTATTGACCGGAGAGGCGTCTCGGTCATGTCTGCATGTCTCCCGAACCCGTAGGGTCTACACACTTAAGGTTCGGTGACACTAGTGTTGTAGAGATATTAGTATGTGGAAACCCGAAAGTTGTTCGGAGTCCCGGATGAGATCCCGGACGTCACGAGGAGTTCCAGAATGGTCCGGAGGTGAAGAATTATATATAGGAAGTCCAGTTTCGGCCACCGGGAAAGTTTCGGGGGTTATCGGTATTGTACCGGGACCACCGGAAGGGTCCCGGGGATCCACCGGGTGAGGCCACCTATCTCGGAGGGCCCCATGGGCTATACTGGGAGGGGAACCAGCCCCTGGTGGGCTGGTGCGCCCCCCATGGGCCTCCCCCTGCGCCTAGGGTTGGAAACCCTAGGGGAGGGGGCGCCCCACCTGACTTGGGGGGGGAAGTTTCCCCCCCCTTGGCCGCCGCCCCCCATGTAGATGGGATCCTAGGGCCGGCGCCCCCCAGGGGGCCTATATAAAGGGGGGAGGGAGGGCTGCTGCACCCTAGCCCCTGGCGCCTCCCTCTCCCTCCCGTGACACCTCTCTGTCCCGCTTGCGCTTGGCGAAGCCCTGCCGGGATCCGCGCTACTTCCACCACCACGCCGTCGTGCTGCTGGATCTCCATCAACCTCTCCTTCCCGCTTGCTGGATCAAGAAGGAGGAGACGTCGCTGCTCCGTACGTGTGTTGAACGCGGAGGTGCCGTCCGTTCGGCGCTCGGTCATCGGTGATTTGGATCACGACGAGTACGACTCCATCAACCCCGTTCACTTGAACGCTTCCGCTCGCGATCTACAAGGGTATGTAGATGCACTCCTTTCCCCTCGTTGTTAGTAAACTCCATAGATGGATGTTGGTGATGCGTAGAAAATTTTAAAATTCTGCAACGATCCCCAACAGTAGCATCATGAGCCAGGCCTATGCGTAGTTACTATGCACGAGTAGAACACAAAGCAGTTGTGGGCGTAGATGTTGTCAATTTTTCTTGCCACTACTAGTCTTATCTTGTTTCAGCGGTATTGTGGGATGAAGCGGCCCAGACCGACCTTACACATACGCTTACGTGAGACAGGTTCCACCGACTGACATGCACTAGTTGCATAAGGTGGCTAGCGGGTGTCTGTCTCTCCCACTTTAGTCGGAACGGATTCAATGAAAAGGGTCCTTATGAAGGGTAAATAGAAATTGGCATATCACGTTGTGGTTTTACGTAGGTAAGAAACGTTCTTGCTTGAAACCTATAGAAGCCACGTAAAAACTTGCAACAACAATTAGAGGACGTCTAACTTGTTTTTGCAGCATGTGCCTTGTGATGTGATATGGCCAAAAGGATGTGATGAATGAGATATATGTGATGTATGAGATTGATCATGTTCTTGTAATAGGAATCATGACTTGCATGTCGATGAGTATGACAACCGGCAGGAGCCATAGGAGTTGTCTTTATTTTTTGTATGACCTGCGTGTCATTGAATAACGCCATGTAAATTACTTTACTTTATTGCTAAACACGTTAGCCATAGAAGTAGAAGTAATCGTTGGCGTGACAACTTCATGAAGACACGATGATGGAGATCATGATGATGGAGATCATGGTGTCATGCCGGTGACGAAGATGATCATGGCGCCCCGAAGATGGAGATCAAAGGAGCAAAATGATATTGGCCATATCATGTCACTATTTGAATGCATGTGATGTTTATGACGTTTTACATCTTATTTGCTTAGAACGACGGTAGTAAGTAAGATGATCCCTTATAATAATTTCAAGAAAGTGTTCCCCCTAACTATGCACCGTTGCGAAGGTTTGTTGTTTCGAAGCACCACATGATGATCGGGTGTGATAGATTCTAACGTTCGCATACAACGGGTGTTGACGAGCCTAGCATGTACAGACATGGCCTCGGAACACACGCAATACACTTAGGTTGACTTGACGAGCCTAGCATGTACAAACATGGCCTCGGAACACGGAAGACCGAAAGGTCGAGCATGAGTCGTATAGAAGATACGATCAACATGGAGATGTTCACCGATCTTGACTAGTCCGTCTCATGTGATGATCGGACACGGCCTAGTTAACTCGGATCATGTTTCACTTAGATGACTGGAGGGATGTCTATCTGAGTGGGAGTTCATTGAATAATTTGATTAGATGAACTTAATTATCATGAACTTAGTCTAAAATCTTTACAATATGTCTTGTAGATCAAATGGCCCACGTTGCCCTCAACTTCAACGCGTTCCTAGAGAAAACCAAGCTGAAAGATGATGGCAGCAACTATACGGACTTGGTCCGGAACCTGAGGATCATCCTCATCGCTGCCAAGAAAGATTATGTCCTAGAAGCACCGCAAGGTGAAGCACCCATCCCAGAGAACCAAGACGTTATGAACGCTTGGCAATCATGTGCTGATGATTACTCCCTTGTTCAGTGCGGCATGCTTTACAGCTTAGAACCGGGGCTCCGAAAGCGTTTTGAGCAACAAGGAGCATATGAGATGTTCGAAGAGAAGAAAATGGTTTTCCAAGCTCATGCCCGGGTCGAGAGATATGAAGTCTCCGACAAGTTCTTCAGTTGTAAGATGGAGGAAAACAGTTCTGTCAGTGAGCACATACTCAAAATGTCTGGGTTGCACAACCGCTTGACTCAGCTGGGGGTTAATCTCCCGGATGACGCGGTCATTGACAGAATCCTTCAGTCGCTTCCACCAAGCTACAAGAGCTTTGTGATGAACTTCAATATGCAGGGGATGGAAAAGACCATTCCTGAGGTATATTAAATGCTGAAATCAGCGGAGGTGGAGATCAAAAAGGAACATCAAGTGTTGATGGTGCATAAAACCACTAAGTTCAAGAAAGGCAAGGGTAAGAAGAACTTCAAGAAGGACGGCAAGGGAGTTGCCGCGCCCGGTAAGCCAGTTGCCGGGAAGAAGTCAAAGAATGGACCCAAGCCTGAGACCGAGTGCTTTTATTGCAAGCGAAGTGGTCACTGGAAGCGGAACTGCCCCAAATACTTAGCGGACAAGAAGGCCGGCAACACCAAAGGTATATGTGATATACATGTAATTGATGTGTACCTTACCAGCACTCGTAGTAGCTCCTGGGTATTTGATACCGGTGCGGTTGCTCATATTTGTAACTCAAAACAGGAGCTGCGGAATAACCGGAGACTGGCGAAGGACGAGGTGACGATGCGCGTCGGGAATGGTTCCAAGGTCGATGTGATCGCCGTCGGCATGCTGCCTCTACATTTACCTATGGGATTAGTTTTAAACCTCAATAATTGTTATTTAGTGCCAGCTTTGAGCATGAACATTGTATCAGGATCTCGTTTAATTCGAGATGGCTACTCATTTAAATCCGAGAATAATGGTTGTTCTATTTATATGAGAGATATGTTTTATGGTCATGCCCCGCTGGTCAATGGTTTATTCTTAATGAATCTCGAACGTGATGTTACACATATTCATAGTGTGAATACCAAAAGATGTAAAGTTGATAACGATAGTCCCACATACTTGTGGCACTGCCATCTTGGTCACATTGGTGTCAAATGCATGAAGAAGCTCCATGCAGATGGACTTTTGGAGTCTCTTGATTACGAATCATTTGACACGTGCGAACCATGCCTCATGGGTAAGATGACCAAGACTCCGTTCTCCGGAACAATGGAGCGAGCAACCAACTTATTAGAAATCATACATACTGATGTGTGCGGTCCAATGAGTGTTGAGGCTCGCGGAGGCTATCGTTATGTTCTCAGTCTCACTGATGACTTAAGTAGATATGGGTATGTCTACCTAATGAAACACAAGTCTGAGACCTTTGAAAAGTTCAAGGAATTTCAGAGTGAGGTTGAGAATCAACGTGACAGGAAAATAAACTTCCTACGATCAGATCGTGGAGGGGAATATTTAAGTCACGAATTTGGTACGCACTTAAGGAAATGTGGAATCGTTTCACAACTCACGCCGCCTGGAACACCTCAGCGAAATGGTGTGTCCGAACGTCGTAATCGCACTCTATTGGATATGGTGCGATCTATGATGTCTCTTATCGATCTACCGCTCTCATTTTGGGGCTATGCTTTAGAGACTGCCGCATTCACTTTAAATAGGGCTCTGTCGAAATCCGTTGAGACGACATCGTATGAATTATGGTTTGGGAAGAAACCTAGGCTGTCGTTTCTAAAAGTTTGGGGATGCGATGCTTATGTCAAGAAACTTCAACCTGAAGAGCTCGAACCCAAGTCGGAAAAATGCGTCTTCATAGGATACCCCAAGGAAACCATTGGGTATACCTTCTACCTCAGATCCGAAGGCAAGATCTTTGTTGCCAAGAACGGGCCCTTTCTGGAGAAACAGTTTCTCTCGAAAGAAGTGAGTGGGAGGAAAGTGGAACTTGATGAGGTGATAGTCACCCCTTCCGAACCGGAAAGTAGCGCAGCGCAGGAAGATGTTCCTGTGGTGCCTACACCGACTGGGGAGGAAGTTAATGATGATGATCATGAAGCTTCGGATCAAGTTACTGCTGAACTTCGTAGGTCCACAAGGACACATTCCGCACCAGAGTGGTATGGCAACCCTGTCCTGGAAATCATGTTGTTAGACAACGGTGAACCTTCGAACTATGAAGAAGCGATGGCGGGCCCGGATTCCAACAAATGGCTTGAAGCCATGAAATCCAAGATAGGATCCATGTATGAAAACGAAGTATGGACTTTGACTGACTTGCCCGATGATCGGCGAGCCATAGAAAATAAATGGATCTTTAAGAAGAAGACAGACGCGGATGGTAATGTGACCATCTATAAGGCTCGACTTGTCGCTAAGGGTTATCGACAAGTTCAAGGGGTTGACTACGATGAGACTTTCTCACCCGTAGTGAAGCCGAAGTCTGTCCGAATCATGTTAGCAATTGCCGCATTCTATGATTATGAGATATGGCAAATGGACGTCAAAACGGCATTCCTTAACGGCTTCCTTAAGGAAGAATTGTATATGATGCAGCCGGAAGGTTTTGTTGATCCTAAGAATGCTAACAAGGTATGCAAGCTCCAGCGCTCCATCTATGGGTTGGTGCAAGCATCTCGGAGTTGGAACATTCGATTTGATGAGATGATCAAAGTGTTTGGGTTTACACAGACTTATGGAGAAGCCTGTGTTTACAAGAAAGTGAGTGGGAGCTCTGTAGCATTTCTCTTATTATATGTGGATGACATACTATTGATGGGAAATGATATAGAATTCTTGGAAAGTATAAAGGCCTACTTGAATAAGTGTTTTTCAATGAAGGACCTTGGAGAAGCTGCTTATATATTAGGCATCAAGATCTATAGAGATAGATCAAGACGCCTCATTGGTCTTTCACAGAGTACGTACCTTGACAAGATATTGAAGAACTTCAATATGGATCAGTCCAAGAAGGGGTTCTTGCCTGTATTGCAAGGTGTGCAATTGAGCACGGCTCAATGCCCAACCACGGCAGAAGATAGAGAAAAGATGAGTGTCATCCCCTATGCCTTGGCCATAGGGTCTATTATGTATGCCATGCTGTGTACCAGACCTAATGTAAACCATGCCGTAAGTTTGGTAGGAAGGTACCAAAGTAATCCCGGCATGGAACACTGGACAGCGGTCAAGAATATCCTGAAGTACCTGAAGAGGACTAAGGATAGTTTCTCGTATATGGAGGTGACGAAGAGCTTGTCGTAAAGGGTTACGTCGACGCTAGCTTCGACACAGATCTGGATGACTCGAAGTCACAAACCGGATACGTGTATATTTTGAATGGAGGGGCAGTAAGCTGGTGCAGTTGCAAGCAAAGCGTCGTGGCGGGATCTACATGTGAAGCGGAGTACATGGCGGCCTCAGAGGCAGCGCAAGAAGCAATCTGGATGAAGGAGTTCATTACTGACCTCGGGGTGATTCCCAATGCGTCGGGCCCGATGACTCTCTTCTGTGACAACACTGGAGCTATTGCCCTTGCCAAGGAGCCCAGGTTTCACAGGAAGACCAGGCATATCAAGCGTCGCTTCAACTCCATTCGTGAAAGTGTTCAGAATGGAGACATAGATATTTGTAAAGTACATACGGACCTAAATGTAGCAGATCCGTTGACTAAACCTCTCCCTAGGGCAAAACATGATCAACACCAGAACTCTATGGGTGTTCGTTTCATCACAATGTAACTAGATTATTGACTCTAGTGCAAGTGGGAGACTGTTGGAAATATGCCCTAGAGGCAATAATAAAATGGTTATTATTATATTTCCTTGTTCATGATAATTGTCTATTGTTCATGCTATAATTGTGTTATCCGGAAATCGTAATACATGTGTGAACACATAGACCACAACATGTCCCTAGTGAGCCTCTAGTTGACTAGCTCGTTGATCAACAGATAGTCATGGTTTCCTGACTATGGACATTGGATATCATTGATAACGGGATCACATCATTAGGAGAATGATGTGATGGACGAGACCCAATCCTAAGCATAGCACAAAAGATCGTGTAGTTCATTTGCTAGAGCTTTTCCAATGTCAAGTATCATTTCCTTAGACCATGAGATCGTGCAACTCCCGGATACCGTAGGGGTGCTTTGGCTGTACCAAACATCACAACGTAACTGGGTGACTATAAAGGTGCACTACGGGTATCTCCGAAAGTGTCTGTTGAGTTGGCACGGATCGAGACTGGGATTTGTCACTCCATATGACGGAGAGGTATCTTTGGGCCCACTCGGTAATGCATCATCATAATGAGCTCAATGTGACCAAGTGTCTGGTCACGGGATCATGCATTACGTACGAGTAAAGTGACTTGCCAGTAACGAGATTGAACAAGGTATTGGGATACCGACGATCGAATCTCGGGCAAGTAACGTACCGATTGACAAAGGGAATTGTATACGGGATTGATTGAATCCTCGACATCGTGGTTCATCCGATGAGATCATCGTGGAACATGTGGGAGCCAACATGGGTATCTAGATCCCGCTGTTGGTTATTGACCGGAGAGGCGTCTCGGTCATGTCTGCATGTCTCCCGAACCCGTAGGGTCTACACACTTAAGGTTCGGTGACGCTAGGGTTGTAGAGATATTAGTATGTGGAAACCCGAAAGTTGTTCGGAGTCCCGGATGAGATCCCGGACGTCACGAGGAGTTCCAGAATGGTCCGGAGGTGAAGAATTATATATAGGAAGTCCAGTTTCGGCCACCGGGAAAGTTTCGGCGGTTATCGGTATCGTACCGGGACCACCGGAAGGGTCCCGGGGGTCCACCGGGTGAGGCCACCTATCCCGGAGGGCCCCATGGGCTATACTGGGAGGGGAACCAGCCCCTGGTGGGCTGGTGCGCCCCCCATGGGCCTCCCCCTGCGCCTAGGGTTGGAAACCCTAGGGGAGGGGGCGCCCCACCTGACTTGGGGGGGAAGTTCCCCCCCCCCTTGGCCGCCGCCCCCCATGTAGATGGGATCCTAGGGCCGGTGCCCCCCAGGGGGCCTATATAAAGGGGGGAGGGAGGGCTGCTGCACCCTAGCCCCTGGCGCCTCCCTCTCCCTCCCGTGACACCTCTCTGTCCCGCTTGCGCTTCGCGAAGCCCTGCCGGGATCCGCGCTACTTCCACCACCACGCCGTCGTGCTGCTGGATCTCCATCAACCTCTCCTTCCCGCTTGCTGGATCAAGAAGGAGGAGACGTCGCTGCTCCGTACGTGTGTTGAACGCGGAGGTGCCGTCCGTTCGGCGCTCGGTCATCGGTGATTTGGATCACGACGAGTACGACTCCATCAACCCCGTTCACTTGAACGCTTCCGCTCGCGATCTACAAGGGTATGTAGATGCACTCCTTTCCCCTCGTTGTTAGTAAACTCCATAGATGGATCTTGGTGATGCGTAGAAAATTTTAAAATTCTGCAACGATCCCCAACACTACCATCATCTTTCAACTTAGCTTTCCCTAGGAACGCATTAAAATTCAACGGAACAGTAGCACGGGCCATCTATCTACAAAAACATAGACATGCAAAATACTATCAGGTACTAAGTTCATGATAAATTAAAGTTCAATTAATCATATTACTTAAGAACTCCCACTTAGATAGACATCCCTCTAATCATATAAATGATCACTTGATCCATATCAACTAAACCATGTCCGATCATCACGTGAGATGGAGTAGTTTTCAATGGTGAACATCACTATGTTGATCATATCTATTATATGATTCACGCTCGACCTTTCGGTCTTAGTGTTCCGAGGCCATATCTGCATATGCTAGGCTCGTCAAGTATAACCCGAGTATTCTGCGTGTGCAAACTGGCTTGCACCCACTGTATGTGAACGTAGAGCTTATCACACCCGATCATCACGTGGTGTCTCGGCACGACGAACTGTAGAAACGGTGCATACTCAGGGAGAACACTTGTACCTTGAAATTTAGTGAGAGATCATCTTATAATGCTACCGTCGTCCTAGCAAAATAAGATGCATAAAGGATAAACATCACATGCAATCAATATAAGTGATATGATATGGCCATCATCATCTTGTGCCTTTGATCTCCATCTTCAAAGCACCGTCATGATCACCATCGTCACCGGCTTGACACCTTGATCTCCATCGAAGCATCGTTGTCATCTCACCAACTATTGCTACTACGATTATTGCTACCGCTTAGTGATAAAGTAAAGCAATTACATGGCGATTGCATTTCATACAATAAAGCGACAACCATATGGCTCCTGCCAGTTGCCGATAACTGTGTTACAAAACATGATCATCTCATACAAAAATTTATATAATCACGTCTTGACCATATCACATCACAACATGCCTTGCAAAAACAAGTTAGACGTCCTCTACTTTGTTGTTGCAAGTTTTACGTGGCTGCTACGGGCTTAGCAAGAACCGTTCTTACCTACGCATCAAAAACCACAATGATTTTTTGTCAAGTTTGTTGTTTTAACCTTCAACAAGGACCGGGCGTAGTCACACTCGATTCAACTAAAGTTGGAGAAACAGACACCCACTAGCCACCTATGTGCGAAGCACGGCGGTAGAAAAAGTCTCATGAGCGCGGTCATGTAATGTCGGTCTGGGCCGCTTCATCCAACAATACCGCCGAATCAAAGTATGACATGCTGGTAAGCAGTATGACTATTATCGCCCAAAACTCTTTGTGTTCGACTCGTGCATATAACATCTACGCATAGACCTGGCTCGGATGCCATTGTTGGGGAACGTAGTATTTCAAAAAAATTCCTACGAACACGCAAGATATATCTAGGAGAGCATAGCAACGAGCGGGGAGAGTGTGTACACGTACCCTCATAGACCAAAGCGGAAGCGTTAAGTAACGCGGTTGATGTAGTCGAATGTCTTCGCGATCCAACCGATCAAGTACCGAACGCACGGCACCTCCGCGATCTGCACACGTTCAGCTTGGTGACGTCCCTCGAACTTCTAGATCTAGCTGAGGTCAAGGGAGAGTTTCGTCAGCACGACGGCGTGTTGACGGTGATGATGAAGTTACCGACGCAGGGCTTCGCCTTAGAACTACGACAATATGACCGGGGTGGAAATATGTGGAGGGGGGCACCGCACACGGCTAAGAATCAACTTGTGTGTCTATGGGGTGCCCCCCTCCCAGTATATAAAGGAGGGGAGGAGGGGGCCAGTCGGCCTCATGGTGCGCCCCCAAGGGGGGGATTCCAACTCCTACTAGGAGTAGGTTTCCCCCCTTTCCTAGTCCAACTAGGAGGGGAAGGAAGCGGAGGAGGGGAAGAAGGAAAGGGGGCCCGGACCCCCTCCCAATTCGGATTGGGCTTGGGGGAGGGCCCACCTCTTGGCCGCCTCCTCTCTTTTCCACTCAAGCCCATGTAGGCCCATTAAGCCCCCGGGGGGTTCCGGCAACCCCTCGGTACTCCGGTAAATGCCCGAACTCATCCGAAACCATTCCGGTGTCCAAACATAACCTTCCAATATATCAATCTTCACGTCTCGACCATTTCGAGACTCCTCGTCATGTCTGTGATCACATCCGGGACTCCGAACTACCTTTGGTACATCAAAACAAATAAACTCATAATACCGATCGTCATCGAACGTTAAGCGTGCAGACCCTACGAGTTCGAGAACTATGTAGACATGACCGAGACTCACTTCCGGTCAATAACTAATAGTGGAACCTGGATGCTCATATCAGTTCCTACATATTCTACGAAGATCTTTATCGGTCAAACTGCATAACAACATACGTTGTTCCCTTTGTCATCGGTATGTTACTTGCCTGAGATTCGATCGTCGGTATCATCATACCTAGTTCAATCTCGTTACCGGCAAGTCTCTTTACTCGTTCCGTAATGCATCAACCCGCTGTTGGGGATCGTAGCAGAATTTTAAAATTTTCCTACGCTCACCAAGATCCATCTATGGAGTATACTAGCAACGAGGGGAAAGGAGTGCATCTACACACCCTTGTAGATCGCGAGCGGAAGCGTTCCAATGAACGAGGTTGATGGAGTCGTACTCGCCGTGATCCAAATCACCGATGACCGAGTGCCGAACGGACGGCACCTCCGCGTTCAACACACGTACGGAGCAGCGACGTCTCCTCCTACTTGATCCAGCAAGGGGGAAGGAGAGGTTGATGGAGATCCAGCAGCACGACGGCGTGGTGGTGGATGTAGCGGGGTCTCGGCAGGGCTTCGCCGAGCTTCTGCGAGAGGGAGAGGTGTTGCAGGGGAGGAGGGAGGCGCCCAAGGTTGTTGTGTTGTTGCCCTCCCTCCCCCCTTTATATAGGCCCCCTGGGAAGGGGGGCGCCGGCCAGGAGCCCATCTGGATGGGGAGGCGACGGCCAGGGGGGAGACTTGCCCCCCAAGGCAAGTGGGGCGCCCCCCCACCCTAGGGTTTCCAACCCTAGGCGCAGGGGGGAGGCCCATGGGGGGCGCCCCAGCCCACTAAGGGCTGGTTCCCTTCCCACTTCAGCCCATGGGGCCCTCCGGGATAGGTGGCCCCACCCGGTGGACCCCCGGGACCCTTCCGGTGGTCCCGGTACAATACCGGTGACCCCCGAAACTTTCCCGGTGGCCGAAACTTGACTTCCTATATATAATTCTTCACCTCCGGACCATTCTGGAACTCCTCGTGACGTCCGGGATCTCATCCGGGACTCCGAACAACTTTCGGGTTTCCGCATACTCATACTCTTTCTCAAGAAAGGACCCGTTCTTGGCAAAGAAGATCTTGCCTTCGGATCTGAGGTAGAAGGTATACCCAATAGTTTCCTTAGGGTATCCTATGAAGACGCATTTCTCCGACTTGGGTTCGAGCTTTTCAGGTTGAAGTTTCTTGACATAAGCATCGCATCCCCAAACTTTTAGAAACGACAGCTTAGGTTTCTTCCCAAACCATAATTCATACGGTGTCGTCTCAACGGATTTCGACGGAGCCCTATTTAAAGTGAATGCGGCAGTCTCCAAAGCATAGCCCCAAAATGAGAGCCGTAAATCGGTAAGAGACATCATAGATCGCACCATATCCAATAGAGTGCGATTACGACGTTCGGACACACCATTTCGCTGAGGTGTTCCAGGCGGCGTGAGTTGTGAAACGATTCCACATTTCCTTAAGTGCGCACCAAATTCGTGACTTCAATATTCTCCACCACGATCTGATCGTAAGAATTTTATTTTTCTGTCACGTTGATTCTCAACCTCACTCTGAAATTCCTTGAACTTTTCAAAGGTTTCGGACTTGTGTTTCATTAGGTAGACATACCCATATCTACTTAAGTCATCAGTGAGAGTGAGAACATAACGATATCCTCCGCGAGCCTCAACACTCATTGGACCGCACACATCGGTATGTATGGTTTTCAATAAGTTGGTTGCTCGCTCCATTGTTCCGGAGAACGGAGTCTTGGTCATCTTACCCATGAGGCATGGTTCGCACGTGTCAAATGATTCGTAATCAAGAGACTCCAAAAGTCCATCTGCATGGAGCTTCTTCATGCGCTTGACACCAATGTGACCAAGGCGGCAGTGCCACAAGTATGTGGGACTATCGTTATCAACTTTATATCTTTTGGTATTCACACTATGAATATGTGTAACATCACGTTCGAGATTCATCAAGAATAAACCATTGACCAGCGGGGCATGACCATAAAACATATCTCTCAAATAAATAGAACAACCATTATTCTCGGATTTAAATGAGTAGCCATCTCGAATTAAACGAGATCCAGAAAGAATGTTCATGCTCAAAGCTGGCACAAAATAACAATTATTGAGGTTTAAAACTAATCCCGTAGGTAGATGCAGAGGTAGCGTGCCGACGGCGATCACATCGACCTTGGAACCATTCCCGACGCGCATCGTCACCTCGTCCTTCGCCAGTCTCCGTTTATTCCGTAGTTCCCGTTTTGAGTTACAAATATGAGCAACCGCACCGGTATCAAATACCCAGGAGCTACTACGAGTACTGGTAAGGTACACATCAATTACATGTATATCACATATACCTTTGGTGTTGCCGGTCTTCTTGTCCGCTAAGTATTTGGGGCAGTTCCGCTTCCAGTGACCACTTCCCTTGCAATAAAAGCACTCAGTGTCAGGCTTGGGTCCATTCTTTGACTTCTTCCCGGCAACTGGCTTACCGGGCGCGGCAACTCCCTTGCCGTCCTTCTTGAAGTTCTTCTTACCCTTGCCCTTCTTGAACTTAGTGGTTTTATTCACCATCAACACTTGATGTTCTTTTTTGATCTCCACCTCTGCTGATTTCAGCATTGAATATACCTCGGGAATGGTCTTTTCCATCCCCTGCATATTGAAGTTCATCACAAAGCTCTTGTAGCTTGGTGGAAGCGACTGAAGGATTCTGTCAATGACCGCGTCATCTGGGAGATTAACTTCCACCTGAGACAAGCGGTTGTGTAACCCAGACATTCTGAGTATGTGCTCACTTACAGAACTATTCTCCTCCATTTTACAGCTGAAGAACTTGTCGGAGACTTCATATCTCTCGACCCGGGCATGAGCTTGGAAAACCATTTTCAGCTCTTCGAACATCTCATATGCTCCATGTTTCTCAAAACGCTTTTGGAGACCCGGTTCTAAGCTATAAAGCATGCCGCACTGAACGAGGGAGTAATCATCAGCACGTGATTGCAAAGCGTTCATAACGTCTTGGTTCTCTGGGATTGGTGCTTCACCTAGCGGTGCTTCTAAGACATAATCTTTCTTGGCAGCTATGAGAATGATCCTCAGGTTCCGGACCCAGTCCGTATAGTTGCTGCCATCATCTTTCAGCTTGGTTTTCTCTAGGAACGCGTTGAAGTTGAGGGCAACGTGGGCCATTTGATCTACAAGACATATTGTAAAGATTTTAGACTAAGTTCATGATAATTAAGTTCATCTAATCAAATTACTCAATGAACTCCCACTCAGATAGACATCCCTCTAGTCATCTAAGTGAAACATGATCCGAGTTAACTTGGCCGTGTCCGATCATCACGTGAGACGGACTAGTCAAGATCGGTGAACATCTCCATGTTGATCGTATCTTCTATACGACTAATGCTCGACCTTTCGGTCCTCCGTGTTCCGAGGCCATGTCTGTACATGCTAGGCTCGTCAAGTCAACCTAAGTGTATTGCGTGTGTTCCGAGGCCATGTCTGTACATGCTAGCCTCGTCAACACCCGTTGTGTGCGAATGTTAGAATCTATCACACCCGATCATCACGTGGTGCTTCGAAACAACGAACCTTCGCAACGGTGCACAGTTAGTGTGAACACTTTCTTGAAATTATTATAAGGGATCATCTTACTTATTACCGTCGTTCTAAGCAAATAAGATGCAAAACATGATAAACATCACATGCAATCAAATAGTGACATGATAAGGCCAATATCATTTTTCTCCTTTGATCTCCATCTTCGGGGCACCATGATCATCTTCGTCACCGGCATGACACCATGATCTCCATCATCATGATCTCCATCATTGTGTCTTCATGAAGTTGTCACGCCAACGATTACTTCTACTTACATGGCTAACGCGTTTAGCAATAAAGTAAAGTAATTTACATGGCGTTATTCAATGACACGCAGGTCATACAAAATAATAAAGACAACTCCTATGGCTCCTACCGGTTGTCATACTCATCGACATGCAAGTCGTGATTCCTATTACAAGAATATGATCAATCTCATACATCACATATATCATTCATCACATCTTCTGGCCATATCACATCACATAGCACATGCTGCAAAAACAAGTTAGACGTCCTCTAATTGTTGTTGCAAGTTTTTACGTGGCTTGTAGGTTTCTAGAAAGAACGTTTCTTACCTACGTATGACCACAACGTGATATGCCAATTTCTATTTACCCTTCATAAGGACCCTTTTCATCGAATCTGTTCCGACTAAAGTGGGAGAGACAGACACCCGCTAGCCACCTTATGCAACTAGTGCATGTCAGTCAGTGGAACCTGTCTCACGTAAGCGTACGTGTAAGGTCGCTCCGGGTCGCTTCATCCCACAATGCCGCCGAAACAAGATAACACTAGTAGCGGCAAGAAGAATTGGCAACATCTACGCCCACAACTGCTTTGTGTTCTGCGCGTGCATAGTAACTACGCATAGGCCTGGCTCATGATGCCACTGTTGGGGATCGTAGCAGAATTTTAAAATTTTCCTACGCTCACCAAGATCCATCTATGGAGTATACTAGCAACGAGGGGAAAGGAGTGCATCTACATACCCTTGTAGATCGCGAGCGGAAGCGCTCCAATGAACGGGGTTGATGGAGTCGTACTCGCCGTTATCCAAATCACCGATGACCGAGTGCCGAACGGACGGCACCTCCGCGTTCAACACACGTACGGAGCAGCGACGTCTCCTCCTACTTGATCCAGCAAGGGGGAAGGAGAGGTTGATGGAGATCCAGCAGCACGACGGCGTGGTGGTGGATGTAGCGGGGTCTCGGCAGGGCTTCGCCGAGCTTCTGCGAGAGGGAGAGGTGTTGCAGGGGAGGAGGGAGGCGCCCAAGGTTGTTGTGTTGTTTCCCTCCCCCCCCCCTTTATATAGGCCCCCTGGGAAGGGGGGGCGCCGGCCAGGAGCCCATCAGGATGGGGGGTGGCGGCCAGGGGGGAGACTTGCCCCCCAAGGCAAGTGGGGCGCCCCCCCACCCTAGGGTTTCCAACCCTAGGTGCAGGGGGAGGCCCATGGGGGGCGCCCCAGCCCACTAAGGGCTGGTTCCCTTCCCACTTCATCCCATGGGGCCCTCCGGGATAGGTGACCCCACCCGGTGGACCCCCGGGACCCTTCCGGTGGTCCCGGTACAATACCGGTTACCCCCGAAACTTTCCCGGTGGCCGAAACTTGACTTCCTATATATAATTCTTCACCTCCGGACCATTCCGGAACTCCTCGTGACGTCCGGGATCTCATCCGGGACTCCGAACAACTTTCAAGTTTCCGCATACTCATATCTCTACAACCCTAGCGTCACCGAACCTTAAGTGTGTAGACCCTACGGGTTCGGGAGACATGCAGACATGACCGAGTCGCCTCTCCGGTCAATAACCAACAGCGGGATCTGGATACCCATGTTGGCTCCCACATGTTCCACGATGATCTCATCTGATGAACCACGATGTCGAGGATTCAATCAATCCCGTATACAATTCCCTTTGTCAATCGGTATGTTACTTGCCCGAGATTCGATCGTCGGTATCCCAATACCTTGTTCAATCTCGTTACCGGCAAGTCTCTTTACTCGTACCGCAATGCATGATCCCGTGACTAATGCCTTAGTCACATTGAGCTCATTATGATAATGCATTACCGAGTGGGCCCAGAGATACCTCTCCGTCATACGGAGTGACAAATCCCAGTCTCGATCCGTGCCAACCCAACAGACACTTTCGGAGAAACCCGTAGTGTACCTTTATAGTCACCCAGTTACGTTGTGACGTTTGGCACACCCAAAGTACTCCTACGGTATCCGGGAGTTGCACGATCTCATGGTCTAAGGAAAAGATACTTGACATTGGAAAAGCTCTAGCAAACGAACTACACGATCTTTGAGCTACGCTTAGGATTGGGTCTTGTCCATCACATCATTCTCCTAATGATGTGATCCCGTTATCAATGACATCCAATGTCCATAGTCAGGAAACCATGACTATCTGTTGATCAACGAGCTAGTCAACTAGAGGCTTACTAGGGACACGTTGTGATCTATGTATTCACACATGCATTACGATTTCCGGATAACACAATTATAGCATGAACTAGACAATTATCATGAACAAAGAAATATAATAATAACCATTTATTATTGCCTCTAGGGCATATTTCCAACACCCGCAACTAACTCATTAGTCACATTGCTTGCAAGGCTTATAGTGATGTGCATTACCGAGAGGGCCCAGAGATACGTCTCCGACAATCGGAGTGACAAATCCTAATGTCGATCTATGCCAACTCAACAAACACCATTGGAGACACCTGTAGAGCATCTTTATAATCACCCAGTTACGTTGTGACATTTGATAGCACACTAAGTGTTCCTCTGGTATTCGGGAGTTGCATAATCTCATAGTCATAGGAACATGTATAAGTTATGAAGAAAGCAATAGCAATAAACTAAACGATCATAGTGCTAAGCTAACAGATGGGTCAAGTCAATCACATTATTCTCTAATGATGTGATCCCTGTCATCAAATGACAACTCTTGTCTATGGCTAGGAAACTTAACTATCTTTGATTAACGAGCTAGTCAAGTAGAGGCATACTTGTGACACTCTCTTTGTCTATGTATTCACACATGTACTAAGTTTCCGGTTAATACAATTATAGCATGAATAATAAACATTTATCATGATATAAGGAAATATAAATAACAACTTTATTATTGCCTCTAGGGCATATTTCCTTCATGTCTATGGTTAGGAAATTTAACCATCTTTGATTAACGAGCTAGTCTAGTAGAGGCTTACTAGGGACACTGTGTTTTGTCTATGTATCCACACATGTATCAAGTTTCCGGTTAATAAAATTCTAGCATGAATAATAGACATTTATCATGATATAAGGAAATATAAATAACAACTTTATTATTGACTCTAGGGCATATTTCCTTCACTTGGCGCCACTGCAGTCGCTCTCCAAGGCCCTCGAGCTACATGGTCGTCAGCTCCTTCGAGAAGGAGGATACCGTCGTCTCCTCCGGTGACGAGGAGGACAAGCCACCGTAGCAGGCGTGCCTCTATGCGGAGGCAAATATCACAAACGATGAGTACGTGCGGCAGCTAGAGCAGATGATGGAGGAGTCACTCCAAGATCATGGTCTGGTGTCGGAGCTAAATCTAGCATATCTCTAGGGAGGGGATCTTGATCTAGATGTCTTAGAGCGATGGTAGTACTGACACATGATTTACCCATGTTTAGGCTATCTTTTTTTTTGATAATGGGCGACTTTATTATCTCAAAATGTAGCATCAAGCGGATACAAAACATTATGAGTAACACCCGGCCTCTGCATAACTAGGATGCACACAGCCAAATCCAGAAATCTGACAAAAATTCATGAAATAAAAAACCGACAAATCGGCAATAGTAGAGTCCTATAGGCCGACACTATGCCTATGTCGAAGGGGGTGGTGGGTCGATCCGTAGATTATGTTGCCACCCATGTTGGGAAAAAACCTCCGTAGCCACCTGTTCTAATCGCGTACACAACGCCATGAACAGCGGTTGGTACTCCAGTCGTTGTACCATAGACCACGTACGTAGCGAGTGCGTACACTGGAAAATATCCTCCAGAGGAGAGGCATTTTTGTCATTAAAAACCAAATCATTTCTACATAGCCAAAGCGACCAAATTAAGGCATACGCTCCCACCCTAATTAGCGTTTTGAACGTATTTGTAATACCGTCCAAGCAATGACCAAAAATATTGGCAACACTTGTGGGCGGATACAAATTTGACGCTATTTGGATGACTGACCACGTAGAACGGGCGAACTTGCATTGGAAAAAGAGGTGTTTGATTGTCTCGTCATGAGTACAAAAAGAACACTTCTTACTCCCTGGCCAGTTGCGCCGTGCGAGGTTGTCTTTGGTTAACACAACTCCCCTACGAAGATACCACATGAAGATTTTCACATTTAGTGGAATCTTAGACTTCCAAATTTTCTTATTATTATATGATGGTACCTCAAAGTGCATGAGTGCACTGTACATAGAGTCTACTTTGAAAGACCCTGACGTATTAAGGTTCAAGCGAAACACATCCCGGCCTTGTGTCAGGTTAATCGAATCCAGTCTGGATAAAAGATTGTGCCATGACACAAGTCGAGGGCCAATCAAATCGCGCCTGAACGAAATATTCGGAGGGAAAGAACTGAGCACGTGCGTAATAGTATTATTCTTTTCGCAAGCAATGGTATATAAGGCTGTATATTGTTCTCTCAGACTGGCGTTGCCTAGCCATATGTTTTCCCAGAACCGAATCTCCGACCCGTCCTTTATCGCGAAAGACCCAAAGCAAAAGAGATGTTTCTTTGCCGCCATTAGGCCAGCCCAAAAGTGCGAGTCACCAGGTTTCCAATATGCCTGAGAAACCGCTTTTTGGCCTAGATACTTATTGCGCAACATGGTTTGCCAAACACCATCCTTAGTAAGAAGTTTAAATAACCATTTACTGAGAAGGGCCTCATTCTTGACCTGCAGGTCATGAATTCCAAGGCCACCTTGGTCTTTAGGCCTACAAACCATGCTCCATTTGACCAGCCTGTATTTTTTCTTTTCACCATCTGCTTGCCAAAAGAATCTGGATCTAAAGTAGTCCAGTCTTTGCAGGACCCCTTTTGGGAGTTGGAAGAAAGAAAGCATATAGAGAACCATGTTTGTGAGGACGGAGTTAATCAAAACCAGCCGACCTCCAACTGGGAGCAGTTTTCCTTTCCAGCTGCTCAACTGTTTCTCTAAATGCTCCTCCACATGCTTCCACTCAGCAATGGTGAGACGCCGATAATGAACCGGTATTCCCAGATATTTAATTGGGAATTTGCCAAGTGCGCAACCAAATAGGTCAGCATAATCGGCCGCCGCCTCAACGGCTTCTCCGAAGCAGAACAATTCGCTTTTATGAAAGTTGATTTTGAGGCCCGACATTTGCTCAAACGCTGAAAGCAGGAGCTTCAGATTTCGAGCTTTGTCCAGGTCATGTTCCATAAAAAGAATTATGTCATCGGCATATTGCAAAATAGAGAGGACACCATCCACAAGGTGTGGCACAACTCCTGCAATCTGTCCATCCTGCTTGGCGCGCTCAATCAGAATAGCCAACATGTCAGCAACAATGTTAAATAACATTGGGGACATGGGGTCACCCTGTCGTAGTCCTTTTTTTGTCTGAAAGTAATGACCTACATCATCATTGACTTTGATGGCCACACTACCTCCAGTTACAAAATTTTGGATCCACTGGCGCCATTTATCGGAGAAACCTTTCATCCTTAGGGCCTGTTGGAGAAAAGACCACTTGACCTTGTCATAAGCTTTTTCAAAGTCAATTTTGAATACCACTCCACTCATGTTTTTTCGGTGCATCTCATGGACGGTCTCATGAAGGATTACTACACCATCTAGTATATTCCTTCCTTGCATGAAGGCCATTTGAGATGGCCGGACAACATGGTCGGCTATCGAGTTTAACCTATTCGTAGCCACTTTGGTGAAAATCTTGAAGCTGACATTAAGGAGGCATATGGGTCTGAATTGCTGGATCCGTTCGGCCTCCTTAATTTTTGGCAACAAGATAATGTCTCCAAAATTTAGCCTAAATAGGTCAAGTTGATCGGTATGAAGACACTTAAACAACTCCAAAAGGTCAGTCTTGATGATATCCCAGGAATTCTGATAGAATTCTGCGGGGAAACCATCAGGGACTGGAGCTTTGTTATGTTCCATTTGGAACACCGCCGCTCTCACCTCCTCTTCCGAGAAAGGTGCCGTGAGGATATCGTTCTCTTCCGCCGTGACTTGTGCAATACCATCTGTTCGAGCCTCGTCAAGGGTGACATTCCCTTCATCTGGCGCCCCAAATAGAGATTTGTAGTACCTGGTGATATACTTTTTGAGATCCTCCCGACCTTCGATCCGCCCCTTATCCTGTTGGAGACTATGAATACATTTCTTCCTATGTCGACCATTGGCGACCAATTGGAAGTATCTTGTATTACTATCTCCCATTAGGATGAAGTCAGCTTTGGACCTTTGGTAGTATTTGATCTCCTCTTCGCGCAATAGACGGGCAACCTTCTCATTAGATTGATTTTTCAATTCAATCTCTTGTTGAGATAAGGTGCGTGTCTCCGCAATTTTGTCGAGGTCATCAATGATGGTACAGAGGTGCTGCTTTTTTTTGTACAAACCGTTGGTGTGTTTCGCCCATCCAGAGAGGTGTTGCCTCATGGCCCTTATTTTATAATTCCATCTCTGAATCGGTGTATTACCAACGTTGGGCCTCTCCCAAATGTTCTTGATTATGTCCACAAAACCATCCCGATGCAGCCATGCCAATTCAAATTTGAAAGGGTGACGGGCAGGATGGCTCGTAGAATTAGAATCAAGAATGATTGGCGCATGATCCGATAATGCCTCGATTCGCTCTAGGGCTCGCACGGTTACCATAGGAAATTTTAGTTCCCATTCGGTATCCATGAGTATGGGGAGGGAGATTCCTCCACCAATCTAGCATCTTGTCGTGTACGCCAAGTCTATCCCTGTTGGGGTAAGAAAAAAATTCAGATTCTTTAGAGTCAGGCCGGTGTGGCAAGGTGATGAGGATAAGAAAAAAAAAATACCATTTAGTAAATTGGAAAACATGTTGCATGCCAAAACAGAAGGGGGTTTGGGTATTTTAAACCTATATCTCTTTTATAAAGCTTTGCTTGCTAAATGGATATGGAAAATGGAAAATGAATATGTTCTTTGGCAAGATATTTTACTAAATAAATATGTGAAGGGGAAATGTATTTCTAGATCACACATAAAGCTAGAAAGTCAGAATTCTGGTCCAGTCTTCTGAAAGTGAAAGACATATTTTATCAACATGTGGAAAAAAAGATTGGGGATGGGAAAAACACCAGAGTCTGGAAGGACTGGTTGGTTGATGATAAACATTTAAATGATGCCGATCCCAACTTGTATTTTACTAGTAAGGATCATAACATTTCTGTGTTTGATGTTATTGAAAAGGGATGGCATAATTTCTACTCCCTCCGTCCCATAATGTAAGATGTTTTTGACACTACACTAATGTCAGAAAACGTCCTATATTATGGGACGTAGGGAGTACTTTAGAAGATCCTTATGTGGGGAATCCCTGGAATTATGGAACAAATTGAAGATGAGATGTGAGGAAGTCTTGATGCATGGGGGAAAGATAAACCCACGTGGATGCTTATCGCCGATAGGGAATTTTCTGTGAAATCCTTATATTTACATTTAATTAAAATTGATTGTGGTTTCCCACAGAAATTTCAGTGAAAAGTCAAAGTACCTGCCAAAAATTATATTTTCTTGTGACTTTTGAATAGAAAAAGTGTATTAACTAGGGACAGTTTGCTAAAAGGGGGATGGAAAGGAGACAGGAATTGTATCTTCTGTGGACAAGATGAAAGTATTGATCTTTTTGTCTTGCCCTGAAGGAAATTAGTCTAGAATTTATTGAGATGTGTATTTGATCTAAGTTCCATTCCTATTGAGTTGCATGATTGCTTTAGTAGATGGATAAAAACTTTTCAGAAACATGATAAGAAACTGGTTCTAGTTGGTGTTTCAACTTTGTTCTGGGCTATTTGAAAATGCCACGGTGATGTGTTCTTTAATAGAAAGAAATGTTATGACCCTATGCGTTTGGTGAAACTAATCTGTAATTGGAGCATAGATTGGGCCATTTCGCAGACAAAGGAGTAAGAGGAAAAAATGCTGACGTTGGAAGCAAGACTAGTAGAGCGGGTGGCAAATGAAGTATACTGAGCTTCGCAGGGGTGGAGACAAGGTGTTGCAATACTTGGTGGCTGAGGAGTTGCTGAGTTCGTCGAGGGCCATTCTCTTTTGCCTTGTCGGTGGCTTGCTTTCGCATAGTGATTCTTAGTTTGTGTTTGTGAGTGTTTCGTGGCCTATGCTGGTCAGGTCAGTGAGATAACTTGGTATTGGTAGAACCTTTGCTACTTTTTGTTTGGTGTGTGTGTGTTCTGGGTATTGTAAGACTGGATATATGGTTTCTCTAAATGAAATCGGAGGGTGAAATCTCTCTTTTGCTAAGAAAAAGAAAGATTCGGCGTCCTCGCTGGACGCAAAGATTCTCGGTCGCGAAGAACTCGTAGTCGTATAAACTGATGAACATTTGGTCCGACAGCCCACCTACGGCGGGGAAGGACGCGTGTGGTAGGTGGTACCGTTCGCCCACCGCCTGCTGCGTTTTCGAGTTGCCTACAGGATGACACGTTGAGCTGCTGCTGCTGCTCACCCATAGCCTCGGTGATTTCTCGGAACATCCAGAGCCACCACAGAGACTCGAACCAGAGCTTCCATTGGCCGTTTGGCAGGCTGCACCT
Organism: Aegilops tauschii subsp. strangulata; assembly: GCF_002575655.3. Taxonomy (NCBI): domain Eukaryota; kingdom Viridiplantae; phylum Streptophyta; class Magnoliopsida; order Poales; family Poaceae; genus Aegilops; species Aegilops tauschii. Next base: position 521,726,483 of record NC_053039.3, read on the forward strand.
GCTTACGTGCCTTGCACCACAGCAAGGCGCAGTACGGCACGGAGTAGGGAGTCTTGGATCGAGCGGCGATCTTTATCTCGCAGCACGCGCCACCGAGCACGCTGCTCCCCCTCTCCCGGTCGGGGCCCGTAGTCCGTAGACGCAGCCGGTGAGACGCATTTGCCGCCGCATTTACGTGTCCCTCTCTTCTCGTCCGTAGCACCATCTCTGCTGCGTGCGAATTTAAGACAGGCTCCGGTGTGAGAGCACCGCCCTCATAGTCATGTCCCTAGCTTAGCTTTGCTGCAGCACCGCCCCCGTCCTATTCCTATCCTCGCTAGTCGCCAAGCGCTTCTTGCCCGATCACATGGAACACCCGATCGATGGAGTGCACGCCACGTGACGCTGGGTGCGCCGCTTCAGAGCATGGGCTGGCCTTGACCGGGCAGGCTCTCTCGCTTGGTCGATCGCCATGAATTGAATGAATGGCATTGGCCGGCCAGCGCTTGCCGAGTCGGAACATTTCCACTCCCAGCTCTCCCAAGCGCACAGTGCACGAACCTAAACCGACTTGACGTAGATCTTTTTTTTTTTGAGTTGGACATGACGCAGATCTCAAGGTCGGATTCGCACCAATGCCGATCGCGGGGCGTAAGTACGTGCATGGGTTAATGCATCTCTGCGTCCCGCCTAGCATGCTGCGTGCATGCGTCCTGGACTACAAATTAATGTACGTACATGCGCGTATAGCTAGCTACGTACGGTTGGGTTCGTCACTGTGCCGCGCAATGGACAGAGCTCTTCCGTGGGACGTAGTACGAACTCATTTCTTCATGTCATCGACCAACAACCATCACTCTCTTGCCTGCCTGTGTAGATGTACTAGTGTGCCGTACGAGGTTCTTTATGATATGTGGAGCAGGCAGGCCACGCACACGCAGCATGGAGAAAGCAGGGACTGTGAATTGACCGACGTACGCGCCTTCGCCTAGCTGCGATCAAGATCGATCATCGCTTTCGCTGGCGCGCGTAAATCCTTGCTGGCCCGTATGGACCGTCCAGTGCTTTGTGACGTGGAGCTGTGGAAGTAGATCAACACGAGTAGGACCTAGCAGCGTGAATGCTGGGATCGGTGCTGAGTGTCCACCACTGAAGCCTCCGTTAGTAAAGTGCACGTGCAGTGGAGAAGGGCAATTTATTTTTATTATGGTGTTATAGTTTCAAACTTTGGATTGTTACAACCAATAAGAGTAACTATACGCGCATGTACTTTCTCCATTTTGTTTACATTTTTTTCTTCTGTTCAGTTCACCTAAGTTTTCTGTCAGCTGCTGCTGTATATTGTACGCACCCCACACATACCGAGCTTGCCATTTATGAGGTACTATAAACCTTGTCTTTTCAGATGTTAATGCTGCCACGCAGACAAAAGATACGCGCGCGCGCACACGGGTATGAACTGGAGTTAGGAACAGTGCGCGAGCATACGGTCCTGACTCCTGAGACATCACGAGAATCACACTAGCTCTTCGATCGGATAGATAGATAGTTAGATACCATCACAAACATGAGTAGTTCGCACGACCAAACACAAACACAACCCTCCTAAACACCCACTTCTAGCTACAGACATAGTCCAACGAAAGCTCGTACACACAGCTGAATAGTAAGAGCCTCTATAGCCGGACTCGGCAAATCTGCCCCTCAAATCCGCGGACACGCCCACACGCGTTTGTGGACAGTGGCCGGTCACGCCTTATTTATTGGCTTTCACACCTGCGTCCCTCATGTCCAAAATCTCAAACCCATGCAACACTACGTGTCGGAGTAATGGGTCACGGGTAGCCTAACCCGAGTCCCAGAACCTTTCAAGACATCGGGGCTGGCTGCGCCCCTCAAGACGTCAAGACGAAGCGCCGCCTTCTGGTGGCCGGCTGGGTGAAGGGCCGACTGCCAGAAGACGGCCACACACGGGAAGGCGGCTTCAATACGGGCCGACTCCTAGCAGGCGGCCTCCGGAGAGGCCGGCTCCTAGAAGTCGGCCCACGGCACCCTCAAAGTCTGCACCCCCATTAAGAAGACGAGACAGGGTGAGGCTACAGTGTAACCCATCACCCCTGTATCTAGGGCCGGGCGTGGCCACTCCGCCCCTGACGTCACTCCTATCAGGCGGTGCCCTGCTCCCACACCACCTGTCGGTACGGCCTGAAGACGGCGGGCCCTACCAGGCAGCGAGAGCCCGGAAGACGGCGTAAGCTTCACCAGTCGGACCCGAGGGAGGCCGGCTCCTAGCAGGCGGCTCGTTCCTACCTCGGGGCCCGTGCACCATTAACCAGACAAGACCCGGAGTGGCTACAGTAATCTCCCACCAGGCGGCGGGACTGTAGCCACGCCCCCCCAGACCAAGCCTGCGTCATCAGCATCACGGCTACAGTAATCAGCAGCCGGCAAGACCCGCGAGTGGCGGGAGCGGCCTGTCGGCGCCGTACCAGACCAGTCGGCGGGACCCACCAGGCGGCGGGCCCCAGCAGCAGGCGGAGAAGCCGGCAACCAGAGACACTGACAGCCGGGTCCTACACCCGGCCGGATCACCATTGTACCCCCAGGGGGTAGACCTATATAAGCCCCCAGGGCACCCATGCAAAGGGTTGGAACCTGTTAGAATTAGACACACCTAGGGAAAGAGGAGAGCAAGCCATGCCTTCTTCTACCTCTAGCATACAGCTCGAGGAGCACCATTGTACTCACTACTGCCTTAGTGATCATGCGGAGACCCCGCAGAGCAGGACTAGGGGTGTTATCTCCTAGGAGAGCCCCGAACCTGGGTAAAGTGCGCCGGCGTTCGTGTCTACGCCTCATCCCGCTTCCAGGCACCGGTGATGTTCTACTCACTCCCACCATGATAAGCCATCCATTGGCATATGTCGCACCCAACCCCCGACATTTGGCGCCCACCGTGGGGCGAGGTGCACCGTCTCCCGGAGACCTATTCTGGACGGGAACCTTGTTCCTTCCTGGCGAGCGCAGCCAGCCCGGCACGCCAGACGACGTCTGTGCCGACACGCTGCATGGCGCGGAGACCGCCTGCGCGGCAAGCTGCCTCGCAGACCTTGTCGGCGAGATCCGCCTCTCCGACGAGCCCGCGTCTGATGCGGGCACCAATGGCCCCGAGAGCCGCCTCGTGAGCCTCCTCGATCAGCTCCACGTCGCCAGCGAGCCTGCTGCAGACTTGGAGTCGGTTGGCTCCACCGACCAGATGCTGGTCGACTCCGACACCGCGTCGCTTGACGCGTTCCCCTCCAACGTGGTGGTCTATGACGAGCCGCTTCCTCGCGCGGACAGCAGCGGCAGCACCGTCACGGAGGTGCTCGTCATCAGTCACGGCGAGCATTCTGCCGGAGGTGGCCAGGATCCGTTGCAGGCGGCAATGCAAGACCTGGCCGCACCTATCCCAGAAGACGCCGACGCCGAGACGCTGGAGGCACGCCGTGTCCAGCTCGTCAAAAGCGCCAACCGGCTGGCCAGCATGAGACGCCTCTCGGAGGCCTACCAGCGGGAGATGGACCGTGCTGTCGGCGGCACGCCGACTCCTAGTGGGCCTAGCCGCATTGGCTTGGTCCGGGAGCGTGGTGCGACCATCGCCAGCATGTTCGGGACAGATCGTCCCATCTACACCACGCCCGCAGAGAACATACGAGCTGCCCAGGCGGCAGCAGACGAGCTAGACAAGCTCGAGGGCGACGAGCGTCGCCACATGACGGAGCGAGTCTAGCAGCTCCTCGACGCGGCTGCTGAGCAGCAAGATGCCGGGTGTCGCACTGAAGCGCCCAACCGGCGAAACGACGACCCGCCTCCTCGCCGAGACCAAGGCGCGACATCCCGGACGCCGACTGGTGGCGTCCGTGATAGAAGAGACAAGGAGCCGGCTGCCAGCCGCAGCCAGACTCACATCACCATCGAGCGCGACCAAGACGGCCGCCCAAGAGCAGTGCGGCGGCGAGACGACTGTCCGCCTCCTCCTCCCCGTAGGGAGAGGCGCATTTCCCCGCCGCCTATTGATCACCCATCACTCGGCGACCGCCTTGGCCGCCGAGAAGGAATCGGAGAAAATGATGCCCGCCACCGGATCGATCGCCTCAATCGATCCCTGGCACTAGAAGAAGGTGATGAGCTGGGTCCGCCTTGTTTTGGCCCTGACGAGCCCTTCCCCAAAGGGTTCACTCTCCCGAGAGATACGCCCAAGTACACCAGCTCCGTGAAGCCGGAGGACTGGTTGGTCGACTACTCCACAGCCGTCAGCATCGCCAACGGCAACAAGCGTGTTGCCGTGAAGTACGTTCCGCTCATGCTCTAGGGCGCGGCCCGGACATGGCTGAACACCCTGAAGCCCCGCAGCATCAATAGCTGGGTTGACTTCACCGAAGCCTTCATCCGCAACTGCACCAGCACCTACAAGCGGCCGCCCGAGTCTCGCCAGCTCTCCCTGTGCGTTCAAGGCCCCAACAAATCAACTCGCGATTACCTCACACGTTGGGCCGAGCTGCGCAACTCCTGCGAAGGCGTGCACGAGGTGCAGGCCATCGAGTACTTCACCGCCGGGTGCCGAGAGGGCACCCTCCTCAAGCATAAGCTCCTCTGCGATGAGCCGGCAACCGTCGATGAACTACTGATCATAGCAGACACGTACGCCACGGCCGACTCCTCCATGAAGGCGGAGATCCAAGTTAACGCATCTGGCAAGATGGCCCCTCAAGCTCCCCGGACCCCGGCCGGTGACACCAGTCGGCGACAGCAACCAAACGACAACAAGCGCAAGGCCATGCAGCCGGCTTCCACAAGCCAGCAGGTGGCAACAGTCGAAGATCAGCCGCCGGAAGGGCAGCCTCCTCCCAAACGCCAGAAGGGCGGCAAGCCCAATTGGTTGCCTGCCTTTTCGTACGAGCAGACTCTCGATGCACCCTGCAAGTTCCACAGCGGCGCGAAGCCGTCCAATCACACAACTCGGAAGTGCCACTGGCTCACCAGGATCGCCAAGGGCGACGGACTCCAGCCTCCTCCGCCTGCCGGCCCGCCGCCTCCTCCTCCTCAGTAGCCGGCGGTTCGGCCAGTCGGCTCCATACAAGATGAATACCCTGAAGAGCATGGAGCTTATGTCGTGTTCACCAGCGTGGCCGGTGACAGGCGCAGCAGACGGCAGCAGCAACATGAAGTAAATGCAGTAGCATCAGAGACCCCCGAATTCATGCATTGGTCTGAGAAGCCCATCAGCTGGAGCAGAGCCGACCACCCGAAAGTAATGCCCAAACCCGGCTCTTACGCTCTGGTGTTGGATGCCACCTTTGCCACGGAGAGGCGAGCTGCTCGCTTTTCCCGAGTTCTGATGGATGGCGGCAGCAACATCACCATCATGTACAAAGATACCATGGAGAAGTTGGGAATCAAGCAGAGACATCTTCAGCCCAGCCGGACTGTTTTTCATGGCATAGTTCCTGGCCTTTCCTGCTCACCAATCGGCAAGACACAGATTGACGTCCTCTTCGGAGACAAAGAACACTTTCGCCGAGAGCCAGACTGGTTTGAAGTGGTGGACCTTGAGAGCCCTTACCACGCGCTACTTGGCCGGCCTGCCCTGGCCAAGTTCATGGCGGTCCCCCACTACGCTTACCTCAAGATGAAGATGCCGAGATCCAAGGGAATTCTGACCATAGCAGGAGACTACAAGAAGTCGTCTGCCTGCGCAGTAGAGAGCACCCGGTTAGCCGAGTCCCTCGTGATCGCGACTGAGAAACGGCTCCTTGATCGAGTTGTGGCGATGGCAGGCAAGCAGCCGAAAATGTCACCCAACCCCAAGGAGTCGGAAGCTGAGGGATCGTTCAAGCCCGCCAAAGAAACGAAGAAGATACCCTTGGACCCGGAGCACCCGGAGAGGTATGTTGTCATAGGTGCAAACCTTGACAGCAAATAGGAAGGCGAGCTCGTTGATTTCCTCCGTGAGAATCGGGACATCTTCGCATGGTCTCCCAAAGACATGCCGGGTGTTCCGACGGAATTCGCCGAGCACAAACTACATGTCCGGTCTGATGCCAAGCTAGTCAGGCAGCCCTTGCGCCGTCTGTCGGAAGAGAAGAAAGAGTTGTTGGAGAAGAGATAGCTCGGCTTCTAGCAGCCGGCTTCATCATGGAAGTGTTCTTTCCAGATTGGTTAGCCAACCCAGTCCTTGTACTGAAGAAGAATAAGCAGTGGCGCATGTGTATCGATTATACCAGCCTCAACAAAGCATGCCCCAAAGATCCCTTTGCCTTGCCAAGAACTGACCAAGTGATAGACTCCACAGCCGGATGCGAGCTGTTGAGCTTTTTGGATGCATACTCAGGGTATAATCAGATCAAGCTGAACCCGGCCGACAGGCTGAAGACCGATTTCATCACACCATTCAGAGCCTTCTGCTACCTGACCATGACGTTCGGCTTGAGAAATGCCGCCGCCACATTTCAGCGTTGCATGCAGAAGTGTCTCCTCAAGCAACTCGGCAGAAACGCCCACGTCTATGTGGATGATGTTGTGGTGAAGACGGAGAAACGCGGAACGCTGCTAGAAGACCTCAAGGAGACCTTTGAGAATTTGCGCCGATTTCAGATCAAGCTCAACCTGGAGAAATGCGTCTTTGGAGTGCCAGCCGGCCAGCTTCTTGGCTTTCTGGTCTCAGAACGCGGCATAGAGTGCAACCCTGTGAAGATCAAGGCCATCGAGAGGATGGAAGTGCCCACCCGACTGCTGGACGTGTAGAAATTTACCGGTTGCTTGGCATCCATGAGCCCTTTCATCAGTCGGCTGGGCGAGAAGGCTCTTCCCCTGTACCAGCTCATGAAGAAGACCACATTTTTCGAGTGGAACGACAAGGAGGATGAAGCTTTTCTTCAGCTCAAGAAGATGTTGACCACTCCGCCTGTCCTGGCGGCTTCGACTCCTAAGGAGCCCATGCTCCTCTACATCGCCGCTGCTAGCCGGGTGGTCAGCACGGTCATAGTTGTGGAACGCAAAGAAGAAGGCAAAGCACTACCTGTCCAGAGACCGGTGTATTACCTGAGTGAAGTGCTGTCCGCCTCCAAGCAAAACTACCCCCACTACCAGAAGATGTGCTATGGTGTGCACTTTGCCGCCAAGAAACTGAAGCCATACTTTCAAAAGCACCCAATCACTGTGGTCTGCACAGCTCCACTAGCCGAGATCGTTGGAAGCCGAGATGCTTCAGGCCGAGTGGCCAAATGGGCCATAGATTTGGCCCCCTACACCATCTACTACCAGCCTCGCACCGCTATCAAGTCACAAGCACTGGCCGACTTCCTCGTCGACTGGGCCGAGACCCAGTTCCTGCCGCCAGCACCAGACTCCACCCATTGGCGGATGCACTTTGATGGTTCCAAGATGCGCACCGGTTTGGGAGCCGGCATCGTCCTCACCTCTCCCAAGGGCGACAAGCTCAGATATGTGCTGCAAATCCACTTTGCCGCCTCCAACAACGTTGCCGAGTACGAAGCACTCATTCACGGGCTCCGACTTGCCAAGGAACTCGGCATTCGCCGGATCCTGTGCTATGGTGATTCCGACTTGGTGGTCCAGCAGTCGTCACGCGACTGGGACGCCAAGGACGCAAACATGGCGAGCTACCGTTTCCTCGTCCAGCAACTCAGCGGATACTTTGAAGGATACGAGTTCCTCCATGTGCCAAGAAATGACAATGAGCAAGCAGATGCCTTGGCACGAATTGGCTCCACCCGGCAAGCAATACCAGCCGGCGTCGCTTTATAGCGCCTCCTCAAGCCGTCTGTCAAACCTTTGCCAGAGTCGGATTCCATTTTTGTGCCGGCTCCTCCTGAAGCAGTCGGATCCGACTTGAGAACCCCAGCAGCCGGCACGGGGAATTCGACAGGCGACCCGGGGACTGCAGCAGCCGCACCTAGCCCGGGGACTTCAGAACCCGACCCGGGGACTGCAGCAGTCAGCCCGGGGACTTCATCGACTCAGCAAGCGGCAACCGACTCCAACCCGCCGCCTCCCGGCCCAACCGCCCTCGTGCAAGTAGCACTCCTATCAGTCAAAGAAATTGCAGCACCTTCATGGGCCCATCCCATCCTCAACTTTCTGGTAAACAAAGAGCTGCCGACTGATGAGATCTCGGCCCGACAAATGCAACGCCGGGCAGCAGCATACACCATAGTCAACAGAGAACTTGTGAGGCGCAGTGTCACTGGTGTTTACCAGCGCTGCGTGGCGTCAGAGCAAGGCCAAGCAATCCTCAAAGATGTCCATCAAGGCGAGTGTGGTCACCACGCGGCTTCAAGAGCACTTGTGGCCAAGGCTTTCCGCCATGGTTTTTTCTGGCCGACTGCTCTAGAAGACGCCAAAGACTTGGTCCAGAAATGCAAAGGGTGCCAGAAGTTCCGTTCCAAGCCGCATCAGCCGGCTTCTGCACTCAAGACCATCCCCATTGCCTGGCCCTTCGCTGTCTGGGGCTGGATATGGTTGGACCATTCAAGACAGCACGCGGCAGCATGACTCATCTGCTTGTCGCGGTGGACAAGTTCACCAAGTGGATAGAAGCAAAGCCAATTAAGAAGTTGAATGGTCCGACTGCTGTGACTTTCATCTCCGACATCACAATCCGGTATGGCATACCACACAGCATCATCACCGACAATGGCACAAACTTTGCCAAAGGCGCCTTGGCCCGTTTCTGCGCGACACAGGGCATCCGACTGGACTTAGCGTCCGTCGCCCACCCGCAGTCAAAGGGCCAAGTGGAGCGAGCAAACGGCCTCATTTTGTCCGGCATCAAGCCCCGACTGGTCGAGCCTTTGGAGCGTTCGGCCGACTGCTGGGTCGACGAGCTGTCGACCGTCCTCTGGAGCCTGCACATAACTCCGAACAAGTCAACCAGCTTCACGCCTTTCTTCCTCGTCTACGGTGCCGAAGCCGTCATCCCGACGGACATAGAATTCGACTCCCCTCGAGTCACCATGTACAATGAAGAGGAGGCAGAAGAAGCACGACAAGACGATGTTGATCTGCTGGAAGAGGGCCGACTGTTGGCACTCAGCCGGTCCACCATCTACCAGCAGAGCCTGTGCCGATACTACAACCGGAAGGTCAAGCCAAGATCCTTCCAAGAGGGAGACCTTGTGCTCCGGCTGATCCAGCGAACAGCCGGCCAACACAAGCTCTCGGCACCTTGGGAAGGCCCCTTCATCATCAGCAAGGTGTTGGGCAACGACTCCTACTACCTGATTGACGCTTAGAAGCCTCGAGCATGCAAAATAGATGACTCCGACAAGGAGACGGAGCGACCATGGAATGCAAACCTCCTTCGAAGGTTTTTACAGTTGATGCAGTATGTACCACGCTAACTTTTGTATTAAGTACAAAGACTCCGGGTCCCCCGAGAAGAGCTCGGGGACTGCCCTCTTTTATCTATATGATAAGTATTATGCCTATCAATGTGTTATTTCACTTAGTCCGCCTGGCACCGGGTTCGACTAGTCGACCTGGGGACTCGCCGCCTTGTGCTGTGTAATGCTTCCTGCAGTCGGACAAGTAATGTGTTGGCCCTTAAGCATTCTCCTGCCAGAAGCCGCAGCTCGCGGAGCGACTGTCCGGCGGGCAGGAGTCAAGGTAGAAAGGGTGTCCACGTGAAAAATGGCTAAGGACCCAAAGCATGCACATAGTTCAGGACGGCTTCCCGCCTCACCGACCGGCTGCTGAGCAGCCGGCCGGCCGGTTTCTGTTTAGTTTGCTAAAAAACTCTAAACGGCTAAGTACTTACCCTCCCAAAGAAGCCGAGTACTGAGCCCAGCCACAGTCCGCAGAGCGGCTGTTTGGCCGGCCAGACGACAGCTTAGGGAGGGCGGCAAAGGAAAAAAGCCAAGGAGCAAAAAGCAAGGAAGACAGAACTCGGCAAGAACATTTACATACCAAAGGGCCCTTGGCCATCATTCAACAGAAGTTTGAAATACACCCCGCGGGTGGAATTGTGCGAAGTTAACAAAGTTTGTCGAGACTGATAAGCAGGTAAAAACAAAAGGTAAATTGGCAGCCTAGGGAGCAGCAGACGGGTTCGGCGGGGCGGTGGAGTCGGTGGTGCCGGTTGGTGGAGTGGCCGGCTGATCGGTCTCCGCTTGGTCGCCTTTAGCAGCAGCCGGCTCGCTCGGGCGTGGCTCGTTGCTGGAGGCGCGGTAGAGCTGAGGCTGGCCGTCTGCTCCGACCTCTGGCGCCTCCTCTTCACTTTCCTCGTCCTCCTCGCCTTCCCCCTCGTCGCTGGAGTCGATCACTTAAGCCGAGTTCTTGCCATCTTCCGGGTTCAGCCCGAACCACTCCTGCGGCGCCTCGGTGCCGTTCTCAACTAGCTCCGGGACGAAGACGCTGGTATTGGTGTACTCGGCGATCGCCGCGGCCCGCTGGAGAAGATCACGCTCCACAGCCGCAAGCTCCTCTCAGGCTTCCAGTCAAAGCGTAGCCAACTGGGCTAGATCTAGCCCAGGGTACCACGCCTTGACGAATTCCAAGGCCCGGCGTGCTCCAGCCCGGGCCGAGGAACCCTTCCAGGCCTCAAGGAGGCCGACCGCCACCTCTAGCCAGTTGGCGGTCCGGCCGGGTGTGCGTGGAGCCGCCCTGTCCGGCCACAGGGCGGCGATCGCCTGGGCACCGACACGTTGAAGGCGGCGCAACATCCGATGAGCCGGCCGAAGACGAGCTTGGATGCTGAGAAGCTGCTCGCTAAGAGTGCGGGGGCGTCGGCAGCAATCCGCTCGCCTTCTGCCCTCCGTCCTTCGCGGTCGGCCTCGATAGCATGATTGGCAGCACCAGAGTGGCATGGGAAGAAGTCTGCTCAGACAAAAAAGCAAAAGAGCCAAGTTAGAAACAAGAAGCCGGCTTGTTCAGAAGCCGGCGGCTCGAAGAAAGAGTAAAGAAGGAAGCTCATCGTCAATCATGTCTTCAATCTCGCCGAAGCCGGCAGTCAGCATGGCCTCCTTATCGGTCCAGGCAGAGCATTGGGTCTCGAACTCAGCAAGGAGACCGGCCTCCTTGTCCTCCGCCTCCTTCCGAGTCTTCTTGAGAAGCTCCGCCTGCTCCGCCAGTTGCGTGACCAGCCGGTCACGCTCTTCGGCCAGCTTGCTGCAGTCCGCCTCCTTGACACGCAGCGCGGTGTTGGCTTCGCCCAGTTGCTGCTGCAGGGTGGCATTGGCCTCTGTAAAGTAGAAGAAGAAAAAGACATCAACAATCAACAAGATGATCAGCAAATCAACAAAGAAAGAAGTAGTTGCCGGAAGATCCGACCCGACTGCTCAGTAGTCGGCCTGAATCTCGGGGACTACAGCCCACGGGTGCGCCAGCGCGCCCCCGCAGAGAAAGAAGATTGTCACTAGCTATCAAGAAGAAGAGCGGTCGCTGGTGAGATCCGGCCAGACTGCTCAGCAGTCAGCCCGCATCTCGGGGACTACAGCCCGCGGGTGCGCCAGCGCGCCCGCGGAGAAAGAAAACAAAGACTTACTCCGGCTTTCCGACAGGTCGGTGGTCCGTTGAGTCAGCTCCTGGACCTTGGAATTGAAGGCGGCTGCGCAAAGCTTATGATAATCCTGAAGTGAAGTCATCAGACAATGTTAATACTCAGAGCTTGCCAGTTAAAGTTCCGAGCCGCCTGCTCAGCAGCCGGCCCGAAACTCGGGGACTACACCCAGTGGGTGCGCTGGCGCACCCCCACAGAGAAGTATAAGAAATACAAGAATAAAAAAATGAAGATCCAAGAAGCATACCCGGACGGCTGCTCGCGACTCCAGGAACACCTTGTTGCAATGCTTAAGAGCATCTGCTTCAGCGCGGAGCTTGGCCTGGACGTCCAGGATCGCCTTGTTCAAAGGGCCCGTACCGCCTCCCCGCACCCACTCAGTAGGCGCGGCGCTGGTCGCCTCGGCGTCCGGGATCGAAGAGCTCGCGGCGCCGATCTCCAACGGGCGTAGCGCCGAGGCCGCCTTCGCTATCCGGCGGTGTAAGGGTGTGTGGACCTCGGGAGTCGGGCCCATCACCATCTCGTCCCCGGCTGATGGTGCCGGTGGATCAGCCGGCTGCTTGTCTCGCGCCTCCTCAGAAGGTGGTGTCGGGGGCACGATTACGTCCGGCATGACGACATCGCCACCGTCCCTCTTCATGATCGGGTGCTCGTCGCCGGCTCCTCCAGTCGGCGCCACGAACTCTGGTGGCGGCGGCGCGGAGTTCAGGGGCATGACGAATACCGCCGACTGGTGGAGCGCGGCCTCTTCGGCCTACTTCTTCGTCGCGATAGCGGCCTCGGCCTCGCCCAGCTTCTTCAAAGCGGCGGCTTCCGCCTTGTCTGCCTCCGCCTTCTCCAGGCGGGCGGCTTCCCTCTCCTCGGGCGCCTCCTGCGCGTTTCGCTCCGTCGCCTCCCAGAGGTTGGTGGACGGATCGATTCTCTGGGTGGTGGTGGAGGTCTCCGCCGTCCCAATGACGGAGGCGGCAGCCGACTTCTCGAGCGAGAGCGGGGCCCTAAGTCAAGAAGACGAAGAGGGGAAGCTCAGAAAGAATCAACAAGAGAGAAAATTACAAGGAAAAGATACTCACGCCGACACCATAGGAGGCGCCTTTGGGAGCTTCTGGTACTTGGCTGCCTTTGCTGCGGCCTCCTTCCGCCTGGTCGCGGCGGTTGGATTCTGGGCCTTCTTCGGTGCGCTGCCGAACAAGGCGGCACCTTGTTTACGTTTGCGCGTGCCGCCTCGAGCAGTCGGCTCGGCGGAGGGGCCCGCGTCCGCCCTGCCGGCGCCCCCCGCAGGGCGCGGCTCTTCTTCCTCCTCGTCGTCATCAGGCCAGGTCTCGATGCCGCCTTCTTCGGAGCCACCTGCTTTGTAGACGCCGCCCGTCGCGGTGTCCTCCAAGGCGGCCGGCCCCAAGTCGGGGTCGTCCACGTCGCTCACCGCCCGGTCCGGCTGGTAGTTGTTGGAAATATGCCCTAGAGGCAATAATAAATTGGTTATTATTATATTTCCTTGTTCATGATAATCGTTTATTATCCATGCTAAAATTGTATTGATGGGAAACTCAGATACATGTGTGGATACATAGACAACACCATGTCCCTAGTAAGCCTCTAGTTGACTAGCTCGTTGATCAATAGATGGTTACGATTTCCTGACCATGGACATTGGATGTCGTTGATAACGGGATCACATCATTAGGAGAATGATGTGATGGACAAGACCCAATCCTAAGCCTAGCACAAGATCGTGTAGTTCGTTTGCTAAGAGCTTTTCTAATGTCAAGTATCATTTCCTTAGACCATGAGATTGTGCAACTCCCGGATACCGTAGGAATGCTTTGGGTGTACCAAACGTCACAACGTAACTGGGTGGCTATAAAGGTGCACTACAGGTATCTCCGAACGTGTCTTTTGGGTTGGCACGAATCGAGACTGGGATTTGTCACTCCGTGTAAACGGAGAGGTATCTCTGGGCCCACTCGGTAGGACATCATCATAATGTGCACAATGTGACAAAGGAGTTGATCACGGGATGATGTGTTACGGAACGAGTAAAGAGACTTGCCGGTAATGAGATTGAACAAGGTATCGGTATACCGACGATCGAATCTCGGGCAAGTAACATACCGATTGACAAAGGGAATTGTATACGGGATTGATTGAATCCCCGACATCGTGGTTCATCCGATGAGATCATCGTGGAACATGTGGGAGCCAACATGGGTATCCAGATCCCGCTGTTGGTTATTGACCGGAGAACGTCACGGTCATGTCTGCATGGTTCCCGAACCCGTAGGGTCTACACACTTAAGGTTCGATGACGCTAGGGTTATAGGGAATAGATATACGTGGTTACCGAATGTTGTTTGGAGTCCCGGATGAGATCCCGGACGTCACGAGGAGTTCCGGAATGGTCCGGAGGTAAAGATTTATATATGGGAAGTCCTGTTTTGGTCACCGCAAAAGTTTCGGGTGCTATCGGTAACGTACCGGGACCACCGGGAGGGTCCCGGGGGTCCACCAAGTAGGGCACCAGCCCCAGAGGGCTGCATGGGCTAAGTGTGGGAAGGGACCAGCCCCTAGGTGGGCTGGTGCACCTCCCACAAGGGGCCCAGGGTGCAGGGAAGGGGGAAGGGGGGAAACCCTAGGCTCAGATGGGCCTAAGGCCCACCTAGTGGTGCGCCCCCCTCTCTTCCCCCTCTGGCCGCCCCCCTAGATGGATCTAGGGCTGGCCGCACCCCTTGGGGCGGAAACCCTAGATGGGGGCGCAGCCCCTCCCCCTCCCCTATATATAGTGGGGGTTTTGGGGTTGCCATACACATGAGAACATCTCTCTCTTGGCGCAGCCCTACCCCTCTCCCTCCTCCTCTCCCGCGGTGCTTGGCGAAGCCCTGCAGGATTGCCACGCTCCTCCATCACCACCACGCCGTCGTGCTGCTGCTGGACGGAGTCTTCCCCAACCTCTCCCTCTCTCCTTGCTGGATCAAGGCGTGGGAGACGTCACCGGACTGCACGTGTGTTGAACGTAGAGGCGCCGTTGTTCGGAGCTTAGATCGGAATCAACCGTGATCTAAATCGCTACGAGTACGACTCCTTCATCCGCGTTCTTGCAACGCTTCCGCATCGCGATCTACAAGGGTATGGAGATGCACTACCCTTCCCCTCGTTGCTAGATTACTCCATAGATTGATCTTGGTGATGCGTAGAAAATTTTGAATTTCTACTACGTTCCCCAACAGTGGCATCATGAGCTAGGTCTATGCGTAGTTTCTATGCACGAGTAGAACACAAAGTAGTTGTGGGCGTCGATTTTGTCAATTTACTTGCCGTTACTAGTCTTATCTTGATTCGGCGGCATCGTGGGATGAAGCGGCCCGGACCGACCTTACACGTACACTTACGTGAGACAGGTTCCACCGACTGACATGCACTAGTTGCATAAGGTGGCTAGCGGGTGTCTGTCTCTCCCACTTTAGTTGGATCGGATTCGATGAAAAGGGTCCTTATGAAGGGTAAATAGAAATTGGCATATCACGTCCTGGCTTTTGCGTAGGTAAGAAACGTTCTTGCTAGAATCCCATAGCAGCCACGTAAAACATGCAACAACAATTAGAGGACGTCTAACTTGTTTTTGCAAGGGTATGCTGTGTGATGTGATATGGCCAAAAGGATGTGATGAATGATATATGTGATGTATGAGATTGATCATGTTGTTGTAATAGGAATCACGACTTGCATGTCAATGAGTATGACAACCGGCAGGAGCCATAGGAGTTGTCTTTATTTATTGTATGACCTGCGTGTCAATGAAAACGCCATGTAATTACTTTACTTTATTGCTAACCGTTAGCCATAGTAGTAGAAGTAATAGTTGGCGAGACAACTTCATGAAGACACGATGATGGAGATCATGATGATGGAGATCATGGTGTCATGCCGGTGACGAAGGTGATCATGCCACGCCTCGAAGATGGAGATCAGAGGCGCAAGATGATATTGGCCATATCACGTCACTTTATGATTTGCATGTGATGTTTATCATGTTTACATCTTATTTGCTTAGAACGACGGTAGCATAAATAAGATGATCCCTCACTAAAATTTGAAGAGACGTGTTCCCCCTAACTGTGCACCGTTGCGAAGGTTCGTTCTTTCGAAGCACCACGTGATGATCGGGTGTGATAGATTCTAACGTTCGAATACAACGGGTGTTGACGATCCTAGCATGTACAGACATGGCCTCGGAACACATGCGAAACACTTAGGTTGACTTGACGAGCCTAGCATGTACAGACATGGCCTCGGAACACAAGAGATCGAAAGGTCGAACATGAGTCGTATAGTAGATGCGATCAACATGGAGATCTTCACCGATGATGACTAGTCCGTCTCACGTGATGATCGGACACGGCCTAGTTTGACTCGGATCATGTATCACTTAGATGACTAGAGGGATGTCTATCTGAGTGGGAGTTCATTAATCAGATGAACTCAATTATCATGAACATAGTCAAAAGGTCTTTGCAAATTATGTCATAGCTTGCGCTTTAGTTCTACTGTTTAAGATATGTTCCTAGAGAAAATTTAGTTGAAAGTTGATAGTAGCAATTATGCGGACTGGGTCCGTGAACTGAGGATTGTCCTCATTGCTGCACAGAAGGCTTATGTCCTTAATGCACCGCTCGGTGTGCTGAACCTCAGCGTCGTCTGTAGATGTTGCGAAACATCTGACATACACGTTTTGATGACTACGTGATAGTTCAGTGCGTAATGCTAACGGTTTAGAATTGTGGCACCAAAGACATTTTTGAAACGTCGCAGAACATATGAGATGTTCCGAAGACTGAAATTGGGATTTCAGACTAGTGCCCACGTCAAGAGGTATGAGACCTCTGACAAGTTTCTTAAGCCTGCAAACTAAGGGAGAAAAGCTCAATCGTTGAGCATGTGCTCAGATTGTCTGAGTACTACAATCACTTGAATCGAGTGGAAGTTAATCTTCCAGATGAGATAGTGATGGTTCTCCATAGTCACTGCCACCAAGCTATTAGAGCTTCGTGATGAACTATAACATATCAGGGATAGACATGATGATCCTTGAGCAACTCGTGATGTTTGACACCGTGAAAGTAGAAATCAAGAAGGAGCATCAATTGTTGATGGTTAGTAAAACGACTAGTTTCTAGAAGGGCAAGGGCAAAAGGGATACTTCATGAAACAGCAAATCATTTGCTGCTCTAGTGAAGAATCCCAAGGTTAAACCCAAACCCGAGACTAAGTGCTCCTGTAATGAGGGGAACGGTCACTGAAGCAGAACTACCCTAGATACTTGGTAGATGAGAAGGCAGGCAAGGTCGACAGAAGTATATTGGATATACATTATATGAATGTGTACTTTACTAGTACTCCTAGCAGCACCAGGGTATTAGATACCGGTTCCGTTGCTAAGTGTTAGTAACTCGAAATAAAAGCTGCGGAATAAAAGGAGACTAGCTAAAGGTGAGATGACGATATGTGTTGGAAGTATTTCCAAGGTTGATGTGATCAAGCATCGCATGCTCCCTCTACCATCGAGATTGGTGTTTGCGTTGAGCATAAACATGATTGGATTATGTTTATCGCAATACAGTTATTCATTTAAGGAGAATAATGGTTACTCTGTTTATTTGAATAATACCTTCAATGGTCTTGCACCTAAAATGAATCTCGATCGCAGTGATACACATGTTCGTGCCAAAAGATATAAAATAGTAATGATAGTACCACATACTTGTGGCACTGCCATTTGAATCATATTGGTATAGAACGCATGAAGAAGCTCCATATAGATGGATCTTTGGACTCACTCGTTTTGAAAAGATTGAGACATGCGAATCATGTCTATTGGTATATATGCATGAAGAAACTCCATGCAGATGGATCGTTTGGACTCACTTGATTTTGAATCACTTGAGACATGCAAATCATACCACATGGGCAAGATGTCTGAAAGGCCTCGTTTTCAGTAAGATGGAACAAGAGAGCAACTTGTTGGAAGTAATACATTTGATGTGTGCAGTCCAATGAGTGCTGAGGCACGCATTGGATATCGATATGTTCTTACTTCACAGATGATTTGAGTAGATGCTGAGAATATTTACTTGATGAAACAGAAGTCTGAATTATTGAAAGGTTCAAGTAATTTCAGAGTGAAGTTGAAGATTGTCGTGACAAGAGGATAAAATGTCTATGATATGATCATAGAGATATCTGAGTTACGAGTTTGGCACACAATTAAGACATTGTGGAAAGTGTTTCACAATTAATACCGCCTGAAACACCACAGTGTGATGGTGTGTCCGAACATCATAACTGCACCCTATTGGATATGGTGCATACCATGATTACAACTATCGTTTATGGGTTAGGCATTAGAGACAACCGCATTTACTTTAAATAGGGCACCACGCAATTCCGTTGAGACGACACCATTTAGAGAAACCTAAGTTGTCGTTTCTTAAAAGTTTGGGGCTGCGATGCTTATGTGAAAAAGTTTCAGGCTGATAAGCTCGAACCCAAAGCGGATAAATGCATCTTCATAAGAATACCCAAAACAGTTGGGTATACCTCCTATTTCAGATCTGGAAGCAAAAGTAATTGCTTCTAGAAACGAGTCCTTTCTCGAGGAAAAGTTTCTCTCGAAAGAATTGAGTGGGAGGATGGTGGAGACTTGATAAGGTTATTGAACCGTCACTTCAACTAGTGTGTAGCAGGGCACAGGAAGTTGTTCCTGTGGCACCTATACCAATTGAAGTGGAAGCTTATGATAGTGATCATGAAACTTCGGATCAAGTCACTACCAAACCTCGTAGGTCAACAAGGATATGTACTACTCCTGAATGGTACGGTAATCCTGTCTTAGATATCATGTTGTTAGACAATACTGAACCTACGAGCTATGGAGAAGCGATGGTGGGCCCATATTCCGACAAATGGTTAGAAGCCATGAAATCCGAGATAGGATCCATGTATCAGAACAAAGCATGGACTTTGGTGAACTTGCCCGATGATCGGCAAGCCATTGAGATAAATGGATCTTTAAGAAGAAGACGGACATGGACGGTAATGTTACCGTCTATGAAGCTCGACTTGTGGCAAAGAGTATTTTCACAAGTTCAAGGAGTTGACTACGATGAGATTTTCTCATCTGTAGCGATGCTTAAGTCCGTCGGAATCATGTTAGCATTAGCTGCATTTATGAAATCTGGCAGATGGATGTCAAAACAAGTTTCCTTACCAGTTTTCGTAAGTAAAGGTTGTATGTGATACAATCAGAAAGGTTTTATCGATCCTAAGGATGCTAAAAGGTATGCTAGCTCCAGCGATCCTTCCATGGACTGGAGCAAGCATCTCGGAGTCAGAATATACGCTTTGATGGAGGGATCAAAGTTTTTGGGTTTATACAAAGTTTGTTAGAAACTTGTATTTACAATAAAGTGAGTGGGAGCGCTACAACATTTCTGATAAGTATATGTGAATGACATATTGTTGATCTGAAATGATGTAAAATTTCTGGAAAGCATAAAGGGTTGTTTGAAAGGAGTTTTTCAAAGGAAGACCTGGATAAAGCTGCTTACATATTGGGCATCAAGATCTATAGAGATAGATCAAGACGCCTGATGATACTTTCAAAGAACGCACACCTTGACATGATTTTGAAAGAGTTCAAAATAGATCAGCAAAGAAGGAGTTCTTGGCTGTGTTACAAGGTGTGAGTATTGAGTAAGACTCAAGACCTGACCACAACAGAAGAGAGAGAAAGGACGAAGGTCGTCCCCTATGCTTTAGACGTAGGCTCTACAGCATGCTATGCTGTGTACCGCACATGAAGTCTGCCTTGCCATGAGTTGGTCAAGGGGTACAATAGTGATCTGGGAATGGATCACATGACAGCGGTCGAACTTATCCTTAGTATCTAGTGGATTAAGGATTTTCTCGATTATGGAGGTGAAAAGGAGTTCGTCGTAAAGGGTTACGTCGATGCGAACTTTGACACTAATCCGGATGACTCTGAGTAGTAAACCGGATTCGTATAGTAGAGCAGTTATTTGAAATGGCTCCAAGTAGCGCGTGGTAGCATCCACAAGATGACATAGATATTCGTAAAGCACACACGGATCTGAAAGGTTCAGACCCGTTGACTAATAACCTCTCTCACAAGCATAACATGATCAAACCAGAACTCATTGAGTGTTAATCACAGAGTGATGTGAACTAGATTGTTGACTCTAGTAAACTCTTTGGATGTTGGTCACATGGTGATGTGACCTGTGAGTGTTAATCACATGGTGATGTGAACTAGATTATTGACTCTAGTGCAAGTGGGAGACTGTTGGAAATATGCCCTAGAGGCAATAATAAATTGGTTATTATTATATTTCCTTGTTCATGATAATCGTTTATTATCCATGCTAAAATTGTATTGATAGGAAACTCAGATACATGTGTGGATACATAGACAACACCATGTCCCTAGTAAGCCTCTAGTTTACTAGCTCATTGATCAATAGATAGTTACGGTTTCCTGACCATGGACATTGGATGTCGTTGATAACGGGATCACATCATTAGGAGAATGATGTGATGGACAAGACCCAATCTTAAGCCTAGCACAAGATCGTGTAGTTCGTTTGCTAAGAGCTTTTCTAATGTCAAGTATCATTTCCTTAGACCATGAGATTGTGCAACTCCCGGATACCGTAGGAATGCTTTGGGTGTACCAAACGTCACAACGTAACTGGGTGGCTATAAAGGTGCACTACAGGTATCTCCGAAAGTGTCTGTTGGGTTGGCACGAATCGAGACTAGGATTTGTCACTCCGTGTAAACGGAGAGGTATCTCTGGGCCCACTCGGTAGGACATCATCATAATGTGCACAATGTGACCAAGGAGTTGATCACGGGATGATGTGTTACGGAACGAGTAAAGAGACTTGCCGGTAACGAGATTGAACAAGGTATCGGTATACCGACGATCGAATCTCGGGCAAGTAACATACCGATTGACAAAGGGAATTGTATACGGGATTGATTGAATCCCCGACATCGTGGTTCATCCGATGAGATCATCGTGGAAGATGTGGGAGCCAACATGGGTATCCAGATCCCGCTGTTGGTTATTGACCGGAGAACGTCTCGGTCATGTCTGCATGGTTCCCGAACCCGTAGGGTCTACACACTTAAGGTTCGATGACGCTAGGGTTATAGGGAATAGATATACGTGGTTACTGAATGTTGTTAGGAGTCCCGGATGAGATCCCGGACGTCACGAGGAGTTCCGGAATGGTCCGAAGGTAAAGATTTATATATGGGAAGTCCTGTTTTGGTCACCGGAAAAGTTTCGGGTGCTATCGGTAACGTACCGGGACCACCGGGAGGGTCCCGGGGGTCCACCAAGTAGGGCCACCGGCCCCAGAGGGCTGCGTGGGCTAAGTGTGGGAAGGGACCAGCCCATAGGTGGGCTTGTGCACCTCCCACAAGGGGCCCAGGGCGCAGGGAAGGGGGAAGGGGGGAAACCCTAGGCTCAGATGGGCCTAAGGCCCACCTAGTGGTGCGCCCCCTCTCTTCCCCCTCTGGCCGCCCCCTAGATGGATCTAGGGCTGGCCGCACCCCTTGGGGGGGAGACCCTAGATTGGGGCGCCGCCCCTCCCCCTCCCCTATATATAGTGGGGGTTTTGGGGCTGCCATACACATGAGAACATCTCTCTCTTGGCGCAGCCCTACCCCTCTCCCTCCTCCTCTCCCGCGGTGCTTGGCGAAGCCCTGCGGGATTGCCACGCTCCTCCATCACCTCCACGCCGTCGTGCTGCTGCTGGACGGAGTCTTCCCCAACCTCTCCCTCTCTCCTTGCTGGATCAAGGCATGGGAGACGTCACCGGGCTGCACGTGTGTTGAACGCGGAGGCGCCGTGGTTCGGCGCTTAGATCGGAATCAACCGCGATCTGAATCGCTACGAGTACGACTCCTTCATCCGTGTTCTTGCAACGCTTCCGCATCGCGATCTACAAGGTATTTAGATGCACTCCCCTTCCCCTCGTTGCTAGATTACTCCATAGATTGATCTTGGTGATGCGTAGAAAATTTTGAATTTCTGCTACGTTCCCCAACAGTAGTCACCACCCGCCCCTACGATGGCGGCCATCGCTTCCGACATATAGATCTGTTTCAAATGATGAGAGGCTGGCTGATCAAGACCAAGATCAAGACTAGGACGACTGTTGAGAAGAAAGAATTGGAAAACTTACCGCAGGCGGCGGATCGGCGCGGGAATATGGCCGTTTGCCGAAGCTCCAAGACCGCTCCAGCTTGAGGCTGGAGATCTCGTTCACCAAGTTTGCGACCTCGGCAGCCGGCATCTCCTTGGTGCTCAGGCGGCACGGGTCACGATGCCCGCTCATCCGACTAATCAGGTGCGGCCGGCCTTGGAGCGGGAGAACCCGACGCGCGACGAAGGCAACCAGCAAGTCGGATGCCTTGAGGCCTTCAGTCTCGGTCAGCTCCCGGAGTCGTTGGATGGCGGCGGCGCCATCTGCTGATACCGGCTTCGGCTTGTAGCTCCAGCTGGCCCGAGGCTCGGCCGGCAGGGGTATGAAGTCGATGGCCGCGTCCACATTCTCCACGTAGAAGTAAGATTGCTGCCACATCTTGACCGACTGTGGTAGCTTGATGGTGGTAAAGGCGTTCTTCAGCGACGGCCGGCGAACCGCGACGAAAGCACCGCACTGGGCAGGCACCTCTCGGACGGAGGTGCCCAGCTTGGTGTAGAAGAAATCTCCCCACAGCTCGATGGTGGGGAGGATGCCGAGGTAGCCTTCGCACATCGTGACGAAGGCGGCTAGGAGCATCACTGTGTTGGGCGTCATGTGATGAGGCTGGAGGTGGTAAAACTCAAGAAATGAGCGAAGAAAGCTGCTCGCCGGCAGGCCGAAGCCGCGGATACGAGCAGAAGACGACCCGCTCGCCCTCCCCCGGCGCCAGTGAGATCTCCCCCTCCGGCGGCACGCGCGCCTTCACGTAGCCCGCGCCGGGAAGACGCTGCGTCTCGCGGAGGAAGGTGATGTGGTCCTCGTTGACGTTCGAGCCGTCCCAGTCTCAACCCCGCTCGCGCGCCATTGGAGGGCTTGACGGAGGAAATGGCACGGCGGGGGAGATGAGAATGAAGGAAATATGCCCTAGAGGCAATAATAAAGTTATTATTTATTTCCTTATTTCATGATAAATGTTTATTATTCATGCTAGAATTGTATTAACCGGAAACATAATACATGTGTGAGTACATAGACAAACAGAGTGTCACTAGTATGCCTCTACTTGACTAGCTCGTTGATCAAAGATGGTTATGTTTCCTAGCCATAGACTTGAGTTGTCATTTGATTAACGGGGTCACATCATTAGGAGAATGATGTGATTGACTTGACCCATTCCGTTAGCTTAGCACTTGATCGTTTAGTATGTTGCTATTGCTTTCTTCATGACTTATACATGTTCCTATGACTATGAGATTATGCAACTCCCGTTTACCGGAGGAACACTTTGTGTGCTACCAAACGTCACAACGTAACTGGGTGATTATAAAGGTACTCTACAGGTGTCTTCGAAGGTACTTGTTGGGTTGGCGTATTTCGAGATTAGGATTTGTCACTCCGATTGTCGGAGAGGTATCTCTGGGCCCTCTCGGTAATGCACATCACTATAAGCCTTGCAAGCAATGTGACTAATGAGTTAGTTGCGGGATGATGCATTACGGAACGAGTAAAGAGACTTGCCAGTAACGAGATTGAACTAGCTATTGAGATACCAATGATCGAATCTCGGACAAGTAACATACCGATGACAAAGGGAACAACGTATGTTGTTATGCGATTTCACCGATAAAGATCTTCGTAGAATATGTAGGAGCCAATATGAGCATCCAGGTTCCGCTATTGGTTATTGACCGGAGACGTGTCTCGGTCATGTCTACATAGTTCTCGAACCCGTAGGGTCCGCACGATTAACGTTCGGTGACGATTTATATTATGAGTTTATGTGTTTTGATGTACCGAAGGTAGTTCGGAGTCCCGGATGAGATCGGGAACATGACGAGGAGTCTCGAAATGGTCGAGACGTAAAGATCGATATATTGGACGACTATATTCAGACATCGGAAAGGTTCCGAGTGATTCGGGTATTTTCCGGAGTACCGGAGAGTTACGGAATTTGCCGGGGAGTATATGGGCCTTATTGGGCTTTAGGGGAAATAGAGAAGGGAGGCTGCGCGCCCCCCAAGGCTTAGTCCGAATTGGACTAGGGGGAGGGGCGGCGCCCCCTCCTTCCTTCTCTTCTCTTTTCCCTTTCCTTCTCTCCTACTCCTACTACTTGGATGGGTTCCTAGTTCTACTAGGAAAGGGGGAATCCTACTCCCGGTGGGAGTAGGACTCCCCTAGGGCGCGCCATAGAGAGGGCCGGCCCTCCCCCTCCTCCACTCCTTTATATACAGGAAAGGGGGCACCCCTTGGAGACACAACAATTGATCTCTTGATCTCTTAGCCGTGCGCGGTGCCCCCCTCCACCATATTCCACCTCGATAATATCGTAGCGGTGCTTAGGCGAAGCCCTGCGTCGGTGGCATCATCATCACCGTCACCACGCCATCGTGCTGACGGAACTCTCCCTCAAAGCTCAGCTGGATCAGAGTTCGAGGGACGTCATCGAGCTGAACGTGTGCTGAACTCGGAGGTGCCGTACGTTCGATACTCGGATCGGTCGGATCGTGAAGACGTACGACTACATCAACCGCGTTGTGCTAACGCTTCCGCTTTCGGTCTATGAGGGTACGTGGAGAACACTCTCCCCTCTCGTTGCTATGCATCACCATGATCTTGCGTGTGCATATTGTTGGAAATATTCCCTAGAGGCAATAATAAAATGGTTATTATTATATTTCCTCGTTCATGATAATTGTCTATTGTTCATGCTATAATTGTATTAACCGGAAACCGTAATACATGTGAGAATACATAGATCGTAATATGTCCCTAGTAAGCCTCTAGTTGACTAGCTCGTTGATCAATGGATGGTCGTGGTTTCCTGACCATGGACATTGGATGTCGTTGATAATGGGATCACATCATTGGGAGAATGATGTGATGGATAAGACCCAATCTTAAGCATAGCACAAGATCGTGTAGTTCGTTTGCTAAAGCTTTTCTAATGTCAAGTATCGTTTCCTTAGACCATGAGATTGTGCAACTCCCGGATACCGTAGGAGTGCTTTGGGTGTATCAGACGTCACAACGTAACTGGGTGGCTATAAAGGTACACTACAGGTATCTCCGAAAGTGTCTGTTGGGTTGGCACAAATCGAGACTCGGATTTGTCACTCCGTATGACGGAGAGGTATCTCTGGGCCCACTCGGTAATGCATCATCATAATGAGCTCAGTGTAACTAATGAGTTAGCCATGGGATCATGCGTTACGGAACGAGTAAAGAGACTTGCCGGTAACGAGATTGAACAAGGTATGGGGATACCGACGATCGAATCTCGGGCAAGTAACATACCGATAGACAAAGGGAATTGAATACGGGATTGATTGAATCCCCGACATCGTGGTTCATCTGATGAGATCATCGTGGAACATGTGGGAGCCAACATGGGTATCCAGATCCCGCTGTTGGTTATTGGCCGGAGAGATGTCTCGGTCATGTCTGCATGGTTCCCGAACCCGTAGGGTCTACACACTTAAGGTTCGGTGACGCTAGAGTTGTTATGGGAAATAGTATGTGGTTACCGAAGGTTGTTCGGAGTCCCGGATGAGATCCCGGACGTGACGAGGAACTCCGGAATGGTCCGGAGGTGAAGAACGATATATTGGACGAAGGGTATTGGAGTTCGGAATTGTTCCGAGGGTACCGGGTCACAACCAGCGTGTCTGAAAGGGGTTTCGGAGGCCCCGGCAAGTGTTGGGGGGCCTTATGGGCCAAGGGGAGGGGTCACATCAGCCCACTAAGGGGCTGTGCGCCCCTCCCACCCCATCTCACGTAACGTGGAGAGGTGGGGGCGCCTCCCCTAGGGCAGCCACTCCTCCCGGCTTGGGGGGCAAGTTTCCTAGGGGTGGGGGCGCCCAAACCCATCTAGGGTTTCCCCTGTGGCCGCCGCCCCTCCCCTAGGGAACCCTAGGGCGCCTCCTCCACCCCCTTCCCCCTATATATAGCGAGGGAGAGAGAGGGCAGCCGCACCCCTTCCCCTGGCGCAGCCCTCTCCTCCTCCAACTCCTCCTCCTTCTCCGTAGTGCTTAGCGAAACTCTGCCGGAGAACCACGAGCTCCATCGCCACCACGCCGTCGTGCTGCTGGAGTTCTCCCTCAACTTCTCCTCTCCCCTTGCTGGATCAAGAAGGAGGAGACGTCCCCGGGCTGTACGTGTGTTGAACGCGGAGGCGCCGTCCGTTCGGCGCTTGATCGGATCTTCCGCGATTTGAATCGCCGCGAGTACGACTCCATCAACTGCGTTCTTGTAACGCTTCCGCTTAGCGATCTTCAAGGGTATGAAGATGCACTCCCTCTCTCTCGTTGCTAGCATCTCCTAGATTGATCTTGGTGACACGTAGGAAAATTTTGAATTATTCCTACGTTCCCCAACAGTGGCATCATGAGCTAGGTCTATGCGTAGATTCTATGCATGAGTAGAACACATGTAGTTGTGGGCGATGATTTGTTCAATTTGCTTACCGTTACTAGTCTTATCTTGATTCGGCGGCATTGTGGGATGAAGCGGCCCGGACCGACCTTACACGTACACTTAGGTGAGACAGGTTCCACCGACTGACATGCACTTGATGCATAAGGTGGCTAGCGGGTGTCTGTCTCTCCCACTTTAGTCGGATCGGATTCGATGAAGAGGGTCCTTATGAAGGGTAAATAGCAATTGGCATATCACCGTTGTGGCTTTTGCGTAGGTAAGAAACGTTCTTGCTAGAAACCCATAGCAGCCATGTAAAACATGCAACAACAATTAGAGGACGTCTAACTTGTTTTGGAGGGTATGCTATGTGATGTGATATGGCCAAAAGGATGTGATGAATGATATATGTGATGTATGAGATTGATCATGTTCTTGTAATAGGAATCACGACTTGCATGTCGATGAGTATGACAACCGGTAGGAGCCATAGGAGTTGTCTTAATTTATTTTATGACCTGCGAGTCAATGTAAACGCCATGTAATTACTTTACTTTATTGCTAACCGTTAGCCATAGTAGTAGAAGTAATAGTTGGTGAGACAACTTCATGAAGACACGATGATGGAGATCATGATGATGGATATCATGGTGTCATGCCGGTGAGGATGGTGATCATTCCGCGCCTCAAAGATGGAGATCAAAGACGCATGATGATATTGGCCATATCATGTCACTTTATGATTTGCATGTGATTTTTGTCATGTTTACATCTTATTTGCTTAGAACGACGGTAGCATAAATAAGATGATCCCTCACTAAAATTTCAAGAGATGCGTTCCCCCTAACTGTGCACCGTTGCGAAGGTTCGTTGTTTCGAAGCACCACGTGATGATCGGGTGTGATAGATTCTAACGTTCGCATACAACGGGTGTAAGCCAGATTTACACATGCGAAACACTTAGGTTGACTTGACGAGCCTAGAATGTATAGACATGGCCTCGGAACACAAGAGACCGAAAGGTCGAACATGAGCCGTATAGTAGATATGATCAACATGGAGATGTTCACCGTCGATGACTAGTCCGTCTCACGTGATGATCGGACACGGCCAAGTCGATTTGGGTCATGTATCACTTAGATGACTAGAGGGATGTCTATCTGAGTGGGAGTTCATTGAATAATTTGATTAGATGAACTTAATTATCATGAACATGGTCTAAATTGTCTTTGCGAATTATGTTATAGATTAATAGCTCGTGCTTTAGCTCCTTGTTTTAATACATTCCTAGAGAAAGACTAAGCTGAAAGATATTGTAAGCAATTGTGCGGACTAGGGCCGTAGTCTGAGGATTGTCCTCACTGCTACACAGAAGGCCTCTGTCCTTGATGCACCGCTCGGTGTGCCAACCCCTCTGGCTTCGTCTGTGGATGTTGTGAACATCTGGCAGACACGTTCTGATGACTACCTGATAGTTTAGTGCGCCATTCTTTACGGCTTAGAGTCAGGGCTCCAAAAGCATTTTGAACGCCATGGAACATATGAGATGTTCGAAGAGCTGAAATTGGTATTTCAGGCTCATGCCCATGTTGAGAGGTTTGAGACCTCTGACAAGATCTTTGCCTACAATATGGGGAGAATAGCTCAGCCAGTGAGCATGTGCTTAGAATGTCTTGGTACTTCAATCACTTGAATCAAGTGGGAGTTAATCTTCCAGATAAGAGAGTGATTGACCAAGTTCTCCAGTCACTATCACCAAGCTACTAGAGTTTCGTGATGAACTATATAACATGCAAGGGAAGTTGATCCCGGAGCTGTTCGTCGTGCTTAAGGCCGTAAAGGTAGAAATCAAGAAGGAGAATCAAGTGTTGATGGTTAACAAGACCACTCGTTTCAAAGAAGGGCAAGGGCAAGAAGGGAAACTTCATGAATAGCAAGCCAGTTGCTGCTCCAGTGAAGAAACCCAAGAACCCAAACCCGAGACGAAGTGCTTCTATTAGGGGAACGGTCACTGGTAGCGGAACTGCCTCAAATACTTGGTAGATAAGAAGGCTGGCAACTTCAACAAAAGTATATTTGATATATGTGTTATTGATGTGAACCTTACTAGTACTCCTAGTAGCACATGGGTATTAGATACTGGTTCAGTTGCTAATATTGGTAACTCGAAACAAAAGCTACGGAGTAAACGGAGACTAGCTAAGGGCGAGGTGACGGTGTGTGTTGGAAGTGTTTCCAAGGTTGATGTGATCACCATCGCACGCTCCCTCTACCTTCAGGATTAGTGTTGATAAATGTTGTTTGCATTGGTGTCTGCGTTGAGCATGAACATGATTAGATCATGTTTGTTGCAATACGATTATTCATTTAAGTCAGAGAATAATGGTTATTCTTTTACATGAATAATACCGTCTATGGTCATGCACCCAATGTGAAGGGTTTATTGAATCTCGGTCGTAGTGATACACATGTTCATAACATTGATGCCAAAAGATGTAGAGTTGATAATGATAGTACCACTTTTTGTGGCACTGCCGCTTAGGTCATATTGGTGTAAAGTGCATGAAGAACCTCCATGCTAATGGAATTTTGGAGTCAGTTGATTTTGAATCACCTGACACATGCGGACCTGCCTCATAGGCAAGATGACTAAAACCCCATTTTCTGGAACAATGGAACGGGCAAGTGACTTGTTGGAAATCACACATGCGGATGTGTGCGGTCCGATGAGTGTTGACGCGCGCAGTGAATATCGTTATTTTCTCACCATCACCGATGAATTGAGTAGATATGGGTAAATTTCTTAATGAAGCATAAGTCTGGAATGTTTGAAAAGTTCAAGCAATTTCAGAGTTAAGTTGAGAATCATCATAACAAGAAGATCAAGTTCCTACGATCTGATCAAGGGAAAAGCAATCACTAAAGACAAGGTGGAATTGTTCCACAGTTGACGCCACCTAGAACACCATAGCGTAATGGTGTGTCCGAACGTCGTAATCGCACCCTATTGGATATGGTGCGATCTATGATGTCTCTTACCGATCTACCGCTATCATTTTGGGGTTATGCATTATAGACAGTTACATTCACTTTAAATAGGGCACCATCTAAGTCCGTGGAGACGACACCGTATGAACTATGGTTTGGCAAGAAACCTAAGTTGTTGTTTCTTAAGGTTTGGGGCTACGATGCTTATGTCGATAGGCTTCGGCCAGAAAAGCTCGAACCCATAGCGGAAAATTGTGTCTTCATAGAATACCCAAACAAGACGATTGGGTATACCTTCTATCTCAGATCTGAGCGCAAAGTGTTTGTCGCTAGGAACAGGTCCTTTCTGGAGAAAGAGTTTCTCTCGAAAGAATTGAGTGGGAGGAAGATCGAACTTGATGAGGTTGTTGAACCTTTACTTCAACCAAAGAGTAGCGCAACCCAGAAAGATGTTTCTGTGGCACCTACCTCAGTTGAAGAGAAAGCTAATGATGATCATGGAGCTTCAGATCAAGTTACTATCGAACCTCGTAGGTCGACAAGGGTGTGTACAACTTCTGAGTGGTAACCCTGTCTTAAAGGTCATGATTGTTTGACAACGATGAACCGATGAGCTATGGAGAAGCGATGGTGGGCCCGGATTCCAACAAATGGCTAGGAGCCATGAAATCCGAGATAGGATCCATGTATGAGAACAAAGTATGGACTTTGGTGGACTTGCCCGATGATCGGCAAGCCATTGAGAATAATTGGATCTTTAAGAAGAAGACAGACGTTGATGGTAATATCACCATTTGTGAAGCTCGACTTGTCTCAAAGAAGTTTACGACAAGTTCAAGGGGTTGACTATGATGAGATTCTCTCAATCATAGCGATGCTAAAGTCTGTTAGAATTATGTTAGCAGTTGCTGCATTTTCATTTACGAAATCTGGCAGATGGATGTCAAAACAAAGTTTCCTTGACGGTTTCCGTGAGGAAAGGTTGTATGTGATACAACCAAAAGGTTTTGTCGATCCTAAGGATGCTAAAAGGTATGCAAACTCCAGCGATCCTTCTATGGACTGGAGCAAGCATCTCGGAGTTGGAACATACGCTTTGATGAGGTGATCAAACCATTTGGGTTTATACAAAGTTTGCAAGAAACTTGTATTTGCAAGAAAATGAGTGGGAGCACTACAACACTTTGATAAGTATATGTGGATGACATATTGCTGATCAGAAATGATGTAGAATTTCTGGAAAGCATAAAGGGTTGTTTGAATGGAGTTTTTCAAAGGAAGGCCTGTGTAAAACTGCTTACATGTTGGGTATCAAGATCTATAGAGATAGATCAAGACACCTGATAAGACTTTCACAGAGCACATACCTTGACATGATCTTGAAGGAGTTCAAGATGGATCAGTCAAAGAAGGAGTTCTTGCCTGAGTTGTAAGGTGTGAAGTTAAGACTTGAAGCTCGACCATGGCAGAAGAAAGAGAAAGGACGAAAGTCATCCCCTATGCCTTAGCCATAGGCTCTATACGATATGCCATGCGGTGTACCGCACCTGATACGTGCCTTGCCACGAGCCTGGCAAGGGGGAACAAAAGTGATCCAGGAATGGATCATTAGACAGCGGTCAAAATTGTCCTTAGAGGAATGAGGAAATGTTTCTCGGTTTTGGAGGTGATAAAGAGTTCGGCGGAAAGGGTTACGTCGATGCAAGCTTTAACACCTATCCGGATAACTCTGAGTAGCAAACTGGATACGTATAGTGGAGCAACCATTTGGGATAGTCCCAAGTGGAGCGTGGAAGCAGCATCTACGATATAACATAGAGATTTGCGAAGTACATACGGATCTGAATGTTGCAGACCTGTTGACTAAAACCTCTCTCACAAGCATAACATGATCAAACCCCAGAACCCATTGAGCCTTAATCACATGGTGATGTGAACTAGATTATTGACTCTAGTAAACTCTTTGGGTGTTAGTCACATGGTGATGTGAACTATGGGTGTTCGATTCATCACGATGTAACTAGATTATTGACTCTAGTGCAAGTGGGAGACTGTTGGAAATATGCCCTAGAGGCAATAATAAAATGGTTATTATTATATTTCCTCGTTCATGATAATTGTCTATTGTTCATGCTATAATTGTATTAACCGGAAACCGTAATACATGTGTGAATACATAGATCGTAATATGTCCCTAGTAAGCCTCTAGTTGACTAGCTCGTTGATCAATGGATGGTCGTGGTTTCCTGACCATGGACATTGGATGTCGTTGATAACGGGATCACATCATTGGGAGAATGATGTGATGGACAAGACCCAATCTTAAGCATAGCACAAGATCGTGTAGTTCGTTTGCTAAAGCTTTTCTAATGTCAAGTATCGTTTCCTTAGACCATGAGATTGTGCAACTCCCGGATACCGTAGGAGTTCTTTGGGTGTATCAAACGTCACAACGTAACTGGGTGGCTATAAAGGTACACTACAGGTATCTCCGAAAGTGTCTGTTGGGTTGGCACAAATCGAGACTGGGATTTGTCACTCCGTATGACGGAGAGGTATCTCTGGGCCCACTCGGTAATGCATCATCATAATGAGCTCAGTGTGACTAATGAGTTAGCCACGGGATCATGCGTTACGGAACGAGTAAAGAGACTTGCCGGTAACAAGATTGAACGAGGTATGGGGATACCGACGATCGAATCTCGGGAAAGTAACATACCGATAGACAAAGGGAATTGAATACGGGATTGATTGAATCCCCGACATCGTGGTTCATCCGATGAGATCATCGTGGAACATGTGGGAGCCAACATGGGTATCCAGATCCCGCTGTTGGTTATTGGCCGGAGAGATGTCTCGGTCATGTCTGCATGGTTCCCGAACCCGTAGGGTCTACACACTTAAGGTTCGGTGACGCTAGAGTTGTTATGGGAAATAGTATGTGGTTACCGAAGGTTGTTCGGAGTCCCGGATGAGATCCCGGACGTGACGAGGAACTCCGGAATGGTCCGGAGGTGAAGATCGATATATTGGACGAATGGTATTGGAGTCCGGAATTGTTCCGAGGGTACCGGGTGACGACCAGTGTGTCCGAAAGGGGTTTCGGAGGCCCCGGCAAGTGTTGGGGGGCCTTATGGGCCAAGGGGATTTCACGACCGATTTTTTCAATAAAAATATTTATTGAGAGACCGATCCCTTTTATGGACCAGTGAAGAAGAATCCCTTCTCACTGGTAGACAATATCTTGGTCACAGAAGAAAAATACCAGGAGTACTGAATATAATACAAGGTTGAGCAGAGACTGCCCAACAATTTATTACAAGCACGCCGATAAAACATAACGGCGGATAGGGTGGCATAACTACTAACTCACGATAGAAGTGGTGGTGGAAATATCATCGCGATGTGGGTGATATGACTCCTGAAAAACTAACAACTCTTCGAGCGTCGAGTGAAGTTCGAGGAGACTTATTGCGGGTGGCGGAAGCATATATAATACAAGTGACCAATATCCAGGATCGCACGGGACTGACTGGGACTCCTCTAGGCGTCGGACTCACTATCAAACTCTTCATCCATGAGATCGCCTTCGTCAACATCTGGCCAAATCAACAAGCCAGGTGAGTACTATGAAAGTAGTCGCAAGACAGTTCGGACATAAGATATAACAAATGTAAACATGATGCATATGAACAGATTAGCAAGTGCACTCAGACATATAGATAACATTTCAAGGGAAATAAAAGAGAAGTCGGGCGGTAGTCCTCCCGAAATCCCAAAGTAAATACTGAGGGCCAAACGAGTGTCTGAATGACTCCTCGAGAGGAAAATGCAAGAATAACAATGCCACAGTCGGGCGTCTGAGCGACATCACATAAAGGGCTTATATTGAAAGTAAAGGACAAACATGCCACAGTCGGACGTCTGAGCGACATCACATAAAGGGCTTATATTTCATAACTTGATATCTCGGTAGCTCAAGAATTCAAACACTGCAAGGGCATAATCAGGTATGAAATAAACAACAGGGTTAGTCCAACCACGGAATAACGTTCAACCAATATACCAATCAAGCTTATTTACCGGGGAAAGAGTATACCATGAGGATTTGACATAGACATGGATACACTGATCACATTACTTGACCATGGATACGATGACTCGGAAGGATTTGACTCTGCAGAGTTTGTACTTTAACCACAGCCAACGGATTTCAGTAGTCACGGGGACTAGTTCCGTTTACGGTGTTTTGGAAGAAACACATCTAACCAGTACACACCCATTCAAAATTCCGAAGCCAGGAATCACCCTCGGCAACGTTCAAGAAAAACCTTGAGACGGGGAGGCTACAACCTCGCGTAGCATGGGATCAAATTTCTATACGCGCGCTCTAAGGGGTGCCCCCTCTCGGTCCCAACCGGAAACACCCATGCCCCCTGACCGGATGACTGGCTTTAATCCAGGGCCATGGAACCCTCATCCCGGCCCCTCTATTTGGTGTGTACACAGAAAGAGGTTACCAACTTACTAAACCGCATTCTGGCAGAAAACATGTGGTAGCACGGAAGGGGAAAGAACGATAACGTGACTCCGTCCAGGTTAACGTCGGAATTTAATGGATGACGTAAGGCTGGCATGCTACAACAGTACCACCTTACTGCCCTTCATGTCACCACATGACTAGGCCATCTCTCATCAGAGATCATAGTGACTTCGGAACACACGGGTAGTTGCCTCACATGCAACGAGATACTCACCGATGCTCATATGCCATGCACAACCTTTCACGCAAACATGCAAAACACCTATCATATCAAAGGTTCAAACATGCTTGCCTGGTTCGGAGAAGTCGGAGTCTAGCTCCGCGAAGTTCGCGGCTCCGTCACCTCATCCGGAACCTACGGTATAGCGAAAATGCATACTAACGTGAAAACCAACGCGTGCATACAAGTTGTCTCAAAAAATTTCCAAATAAATCCTATAAAAACTAGACAAAAATATAAGACTGTCAGAAAAAGAATCACTCAAAAATCACTTTTTATTAAAAAGTTATAAGGGTTTTAGTCCAGGGACTAATCTGTGATGAAACAGAAAAGATCCAGGGACTTAACTGAGAAAACAGAAAACGGTTCGAAGAGAAACGCGCCAGCCCACAGAGAAAACGTACTTGCCCGAAGGCGCCAACAGAAAACGCTTCGGGGGAGAGAAAGAAGAGAGGCTGACGTGGGGGTCCCACATGTCAGGTTCAAATCCTCGCCGGCGCCCGAAGGCTGCGGTGGTCGCCGGCGTCGAACCACAGCGAGTCAGGGAGATCGGAGTGTACCAAGAGGTTCAGTGCGTCCTTCCGCGTAGGTGGGTGGTGGACTTGGTCGTCAGAGAGCACCACGTCGACGGCGACACTTTCTCCGGCGGACGGCAGCTCGGGCGATGGTGGGGAACTCCGGTGGGTGCTGCAAACTCCGAATTGAAGCGCGGGTCAGGAGAGTGGATGCACTAGAGAGCTACTGGCAAGAGATGAGAGGCAGAGGTGCACGCACGGGAGCGAATCGAGATGGATCCCGTGGCGGGTCGCAGCGGCCGGAGTTGAGGAAGAAGGCTCCCTCGGGGCTCTTCCAGTGGCTAGGCGGGGTGTTGGAGGTGTGCAGAGGTGGTGTGGGTTCGAGGTGGAGCTCGGGGCCTCTATTTATAGGCAGCTCGAGGGGGTGGCCGTGAACGGGATCGCTCCGGCGAGCAATTACGGCGAGGCAGTGGCTTGGCAAGGAGTTTGAGTGGCCAGGCAGCATCAGTGAGGTGTACTGGTGCCGTTCCCCCGCTAATCCTGGTCGGTCTTGGCGTAATGGCGCCGGTCCACGGCGGCGGCAGAGAGCGCGCTCCGCGCCTAGCGGTTCACGACGAGGGTGGCAGCGCGCACGGGGGAGTGGAAGACCAAGCGGCGACCTCCGGTGGCTTGGGCGGCACTGGACGGCGCCGTCTGTGCTGCGCCTCTCTCTGGCGGCCGCAAAGCCGCCGCTGGCGTCGGTCACGGGGCGGCGCACCTCCTCCTGCTCGTCGCCGACGCCCGCAACCTTCCAGGCGCTCGTGCGGTGCAGAGGACAAGGGGGAGGGGACAGGAAGCACGGCGACGCCGGGGCACTGGCGAGATCGACAACGGACACTGAAGAAACGACAGTAGTTTCAGACACTGTTAACTAAACTTGACTGAACATTATAGAAACAGTGTCCAGTAGGTGTTCGATGAAATGATTTGGCAAGAAGAAAATTTTTCCTGGAGCTGGGACTTGGTGAGGTGACCTCTCAATGCACCCAGAGGCTGCCTGATTTTTCTCAGATTTTTAGGAGAAGGATTTGAATGAATTTCATCAAATTTGGCAAATCTGGTCCAAACTTGCAGCAAGTGTAGTTTGAAAAATTTGAACTGAAGACCAGTGGATCTTCATGGATCTTGGTTGAGGGTTCAAAGGACTAGCTAGGGAAATTGGTTTGGGGGCAAAAATCAAAACAGAAAGGGTAGCTCCTTTCTAAATCTTTAAGAGCTAGAATAGAAGGCAGAAATTGTTTTTGATAAGAAATAAATGGAAATATTTATATGGAGAGGTTCAACTTGCTGGTTTTGAAGTAAAACATGATCCAAAGATGAGGAAAGGCTTATGAGAGGGGATTTACACTTAGGTCATGGCAAGAGAGATTTTTTTGAAAGTGGAAAAGGATCATTCCAAAAGCCATAGGGCTTTTCAAAGGAATTTTCAAAAGACATTTTTCCAAGTGAAAAGCATTTTGGTTTGAGTCCAAATAAAAAGGGAAAACCTCCAAGACCAAAATTCAAGTCTTGGGTGAATCCAAAACAAAAACACTTGTCACAAAAGAAAATATTTTGAGAGGGAGGGTTCTTTTGAAGAAAAATTTAAATCACCTCCCTCAAGTCAAATAAATTTTTTTTAAAGGCCAAATAAAATTTTGGGTGTCACAGGGGAGGGGGCACATCAGCCCACTAAGGGGCTGTGCGCCCCTCCCACCCCATCTCACGTAACGTGGAGAGGTGGGGGCGCCTTCCCTAGGGCAGCCACTCCTCCCGGCTTGGGGGGCAAGTTTCCTAGGGTGGGGGCGCCCAAACCCATCTAGGGTTTCCCCTGTGGCCGCCGCCCCTCCCCTAGGGAACCCTAGGGCGCCTCCTCCATCCTCCTTCCCCCGATATATAGTGAGGGAGAGAGAGGGCAGCCGCACCCCTTCCCCTGGCGCAGCCCTCTCCTCCTCCAACTCCTCCTCCTTCTCCGTAGTGCTTAGCGAAGCTCTGCCGGAGAACCACGAGCTCCATCGCCACCACGTCGTCGTGCTGCTGGAGATCTCCCCCAACATCTCCTCTCCCCTTGCTGGATCAAGAAGGAGGAGACGTCCCCGGGCTGTACGTGTGTTGAACACGGAGGCGCCGTCCGTTCGGCGCTTGATCGGATCTTCCGCGATTTGAATCACCGCGAGTATGACTCCATCAACTGCGTTCTTGTAACGCTTCCGCTTAGCGATCTTCAAGGGTATGAAGATGCACTCCCTCTCTCTCGTTGCTAGAATCTCCTAGATTGATCTTGGTGACACGTAGGAAAATTTTGAATTATTACTACGTTCCCCAACACGTAGGATTTTTTTTTGAAGTTACTACGTTTCCTAACAGTGGTATCAGAGCCTGGTTTTATGCGTAGATGTCATATGCACGAGTAGAACACAAGTGAGTTGTGGGCGATATAAGTCATACTGGTTACCAGCATGTCACACTTTGGTTCGGCGGTATTGTTGGATGAAGCGGCCCGGACCGACATTACGTGTACGCTTACGTGAGACTGGTTTTACCGCCGTGCTATGCACACAGGTGACTAGCGGGTGTCAGTTTCTCCAACTTTAGTTGAACTGAGTGTGGCTACGCCTGGTCCTTGCGAAGGATAAAACAGCACCAACTTGACAAACTATCGTTGTGGTTTTGATGCGTAGGTAAGAACGGTTCTTGCTCAGCCCGTAGCAGCCACGTAAAACTTGCAACAACAAAGTAGAGGACGTCTAACTTGTTTTTGCAGGGCATGTTGTGATGTGATATGGTCAAGGCATGATACTATATTTTATTGTATGAGATGATCATGCTTTACTTTATCTCTAAGCGGTAGCGATAGTCGTAGAAGCAATAGTTGGGGAGACGACAACGATGCTACGACGGAGATCAAGGTGTCGCGCCGGTGACGATGGTGATCATGACGGTGCTTCAGAGATGGAGATCACAAGCACAAGATGATGATGGCCATATCATATGATCTCTCACAAAATTATCAAGGTATAAGTGTTCTCCCTGAGTACGCACCGTTGCGAAAGTTCTTCGTGCTGAGACACCACGTGATGATCGGGTGTGATAGGCTCTACGTTCAAATACAACGGGTGCAAAACAGTTGCACACGCGGAATACTCGGGTTAAACTTGATGAGCCTAGCATATAACAGATATGGCCTCGGAACACTGAGGCCGAAAGGTCGAGCGTGAATCATATAGTAGATATGATCAACATAATGATGTTCACCATTGAAACTACTCCATCTCACGTGATGATCGGACATGGTTTAGTTGATTTGGATCACGTGATCACTTAGATGATTAGAGAGATGTCTATCTAAGTGGGAGTTCTTAAGTAATATGATTAATTGAACTTAAATTTATCATGAACTTTGTCCTGGTAGTATTAGCATATCTATATTGTAGATCAATAGCTCGCGTTTAGCTCCCCTATTTTATTTTGATATGTTCCTAGAGAAAACTAAGTTGAAAGATGTTAGTAGCAATGATGCGGACTTGGTCCGTGATCTGAGGATTAACCTCATTGCTGCACAGAAGTATTATGTCCTTGATGCACCGCTAGGTGACAGAACTATTGCGGGAGCAGATGCATACGTTATGAATGTTTTGACAAAAGCTCGGTATGATGACTCCTTGATAGTTTAGTGCACCATGCTTTACGGCTTAGAACCGGGACTTCAAAAATGTTTTGAACGCCACGGAGCATATAAGATGTTCCAAGAGTTGAAATTGGTATTTCATACTCGTGCCCATGTTGAGAGGTATGAGACCTCTGACAGTACTTTGCCAATAAGATGGAGGAGAATAGCTCAACCAGTGAGCATGTGCTCAGATTGTCTGAGTACTACAATTACTTGAATCAAGTGGGAGTTAATCTTCCAGATAAGATAGTAATTGACAAAGTTCTCTAGTCACTATCACCAAGTTAATAGAACTTCGTGATGAACTATAATATGCAAGGGATGACGAAAGTAATTCCCGAGCTCTTCGCGATGCTGAGATCGGCGAAGGTAGAAATCAAGAAAAGAGCATCAAGTGTTGATGGTTAACAAGATCACTAGTTTCAAGAAAAGGGTAAAGGGAAAGAAGGAGAACTTCAAGAAGAACGGCAAGCAAGTTGCTGCTCAAGTGAAGAAGCCCAAGTTTGGACCTAAGCCTGATACTGAGTGCTTCTACTGCAAAAAGGACTGGTCACTGGAAGCGGAACTACCCCAAATAATTGGCGGATAAGAAGGATGGCAAAGTGAACAAAAGTATATTTGATATACATGTTATTGATGTGTACTTTACTAGTGTTTATAGCAACCCCTCGGTACTTGATACTGGTTCAGTTGCTAAAGAGTAGTAACTCGAAACGGGAGTTGCATAATGAACATAAACTAGTTAAGGATGAAGTGACGATGTGTATTGGAAGTGGTTCCAAGATTGATATGATCATCACCGCACACTCCCTATACTTTCGGGATTAGTGTTGAACCTAAATAAGTGTTATTTGGTGTTTGCATTGAGCATGAATATGATTTGATCATGTTTATTGCAATACGGTTATTCATTTAAGTTAGAGAATAATTGTTGTTCTATTTACATGAATAAAACCTTATATGGTTACACACCCAATGAAAATGGTTCGTTGGATCTCGATCATAGCTATACACATATTCATACTATTGAAGCCAAAAGATGTAAAGTTAATAATGATAGTGCAACATATTTGTGGCACTGCCGTTTAGGTCATATTGGTGTAAAGCGCATGAAGAAACTCCATCTTGATGGGCTTTTGGAATCACTTGATTACGAATCACTTGATGCTTGCGAACCATGCCTCTTGGGCAAGATGACTAAAACGCCATTCTCCGGAACAATGGAGTGAGCAACAGATTTGTTGGAAATCATACATACTGATGTATGTGGTCCGATGAATATTGAGGCTCGCGGCAGGTATCATTATTTTCTGACCTTCACAGATGATTTGATCAGATATGGGTATATCTACTTGATGAAACATAAAGTCTGAAACATTAGAAAAGTTTAGATAATTTC
This sequence comes from Aegilops tauschii subsp. strangulata, assembly GCF_002575655.3. NCBI lineage: Eukaryota > Viridiplantae > Streptophyta > Magnoliopsida > Poales > Poaceae > Aegilops > Aegilops tauschii. The sequence goes on from NC_053039.3 coordinate 521,766,056, forward strand.
AGAGTGAAGTGGAAAATCATTCTAACAAGAAAATAAAGTTTCTACGATCTGATCGTGGAGGAGAATATTTGAGTTATGAGTTTGGTCTTCATTTGAAACAATGCGGAATAGTTTCGCAACTCACGCCACCTGGAACACCACAGCGTAATGGTGTGTTCGAACGTCATAACCGTACTTTATTAGATATGGTGCGATCTATGATGTTTCTTACCAATCTACCACTATCGTTTTGGGCTTATGCATTAGAGACAGCTGGATTCACGTAAAAAAGGGCACCATCTAAATCCGTTGAGATGACACCTTATGAACTGTGGTTTGACAAGAAACCAAAGTTGTTGTTTCTTAAAGTTTGGGATTGCGATGCTTATGTGAAAAAGTTTCAACATGATAAGCTTGAACCCAAATCGGAGAAATGCGTCTTCATAGGATACCCAAAGGAGACTATTGGGTATATCTTCTATCACAGATCCGAAGGCAAATTCGTTGCTAAGAATGGATCCTTTCTAGAGAAGGAGTTTCTCTCGAAAGAAGTGAGTGGGAGGAAAGTAGAACTTGATGAGGTAACTGTACCTGCTCCCTTATTGGAAAGTAATTCATCACAGAAACCAGTTCCTGTGACACCTACACCAATTAGTGAGGAAGCTAATGATAATGATCATGAAACTTCAGATCAAGTTAATACCGAACCTCGTAGGTCAACCAGAGTAAGATCCGCACCAGAGTGGTACGGTAGTCCTGTTCTGGAGGTCATGTTACTAGACCATGACGAACCTACGAACTATGAAGAAGCGATGGTGAGCCCAGATTCCGCAAAATGGCTTGAGGCCATGAAATCTGAGATGGGATCCATGTATGAGAACAAAGTGTGGACTTTGGTTGACTTGCCTGATGATTGGCAAGCCATTGAGAATAAATGGATCTTCAAGAAGAAGACTGACGATGACGGTAATGTTACTGTCTATAAAGCTCGACTTGTTGCAAAAGGTTTTCGACAAGTTCAAGGTGTTGACTACGATGAGAGTTTATCATTCGTATCTATGCTTAAGTCTGTCCGAATCATGTTAGCAATTGGCGCATTTTATGAAATCTGGCAAATGGATAAACAAAACTGCATTCTTTAATGGATTTATTAAAGAAGAGTTGTATATGATGCAACCAGAAGGTTTTGTCAATCCTAAAAGTGCTAACAAAATATGCAAGCTCCAGCGATCCATCTATGGACTAGTGCAAGCATCTCGGAGTTGGAATATACGCTTTGATAAGTTGATCAAAGCATATAGTTTTATACAGACTTGCGGTGAAGCCTGTATTTACAAGGAAGTGAGTGGGAGCACTACAGTATTTCTGGTAAGTATATGTGAATGACATATTGTTGATCGGAAATAATGTAGAATTATTCTGCAAAGCATAAAGGAGTGTTTGAAAGGAGTTTTTCAAAGAAAGACCTCGGTGAAGCTGCTTACATGTTGAGCATCAAGATCTATAGAGATAGATCAAGACGCTTGATAAGTTTTTTTCAATGAGTACATACCTTGACAGGATTTTGCAATAGTTCAAATGGAACAGTCAAAGAAAGAGTTCTTGCCTGTGTTACAAGGTGTGAAGTTGAGTAAAACTCAAAACCCGACAACGGCAGAAAAGTAGAAAGAGAATGAAGAGTCATTCCCTATGCCTCAGTCATAGGTTCTATCAAGTATGCTATGCTGAGTACCAGACCTATTGTGTACTCCACCATAAGTTTGGCAAGGGAGTACAATAGTGATCTAGGAGTAGATCACTGGACAGCGGTCAAAATTATCCTTAGCGGAATAAGGATATATTTCTCGGTTATGGAGGTGATAAGGAGTTCGTCACAAAGAGTTACGTCGATGCAAGCTTTGACACCGATCTGGATGACTCTCAGTCACAATCCATATACATATTGAAAAGTGGGAGCAATTAGCGAAAGTAGCTCCATGCAGAGCATTGTAAACATAGAAATTTGCAAAATACTTACGGATCTGAATGTGACAGACCCGTTGACCAAACTTTTCTCACAAGCAAAACATGATCACACCTTAGTACTCTTTGGGTGTTAATCACATAGCGATGTGAACTAGATTATTGACTCTAGTAAACCCTTTGGGTGTTGGTCACATGACGATGTGAACTATGGGTGTTAATCACATGGTGATGTGAACTATTGATGTTAAATCACATGGTAATGTGATCTAGATTATTGACTCTAGTGCAAGTGGGAGACTGAAGGAGATATGCCCTAGAGGCAATAATAAAGTTATTATTTATTTCCCTATTTCATGATAAATGTTTATTATTCATGCTAGAATTGTATTAACCGGAAACATAATACATGTGTGAGTACATAGACAAACAGAGTGTCACTAGTATGCCTCTACTTGACTAGCTCGTTGATCAAAGATGGTTATGTTTCCTAGCCATAGACTTGAGTTGTCATTTGATTAACGGGGCCACATCATTAGGAGAATGATGTGATTGACTTGACCCATTCCGTTAGCTTAGCACTTGATCGTTTAGTATGTTGCTATTGCTTTCTTCATGACTTATACATGTTCCTATGACTATGAGATTATGCAACTCCCGTTTACCGGAGGAACACTTTGTGTGCTACCAAACATCACAACGTAACTGGGTGATTATAAAGGTACTCTACAGGTGTCTCCGAAGGTACTTGTTGGGTTGGCGTATTTCGAGATTAGGATTTGTCACTCCGATTGTCGGAGAGGTATCTCTGGGCCCTCTCGGTAATGCACATCACTATAAGCCTTGCAAGCAATGTGACTAATGAGTTAGTTGCGGGATGATGCATTACGGAACGAGTAAAGAGACTTGCCAGTAACGAGATTGAACTAGCTATTGAGATACCAACGATCGAATCTCGGACAAGTAACATACCGATGACAAAGGGAACAACGTATGTTGTTATGCGGTTTCACCGATAAAGATCTTCGTAGAATATGTAGGAGCCAATATGAGCATCCAGGTTCCGCTATTGGTTATTGACCGGAGACGTGTCTCGGTCATGTCTACATAGTTCTCGAGCCCGTAGGGTCCGCACGCTTAACGTTCGGTGACGATTTATATTATGAGTTTATGTGTTTTGATGTACCGAAGGTAGTTCGGAGTCCCGGATGAGATCGGCAACATGACGAGGAGTCTTGAAATGGTCGAGACGTAAAGATCGATATATTGGACGACTATATTCGGACATCGGAAAGGTTCCGAGTGATTCGGGTATTTTCCGGAGTACCGGAGAGTTACGGGAATTTCCCGGGGAGATATTGTTGGAAATATGCCCTAGAGGCAATAATAAAATGGTTATTATTATATTTCCTCGTTCATGATAATTGTCTATTGTTCATGCTATAATTGAGTTATCCGGAAATCGTAATACATGTGTGAATACATAGACCACAACATGTCCCTAGTGAGCCTCTAGTTGACTAGCTCGTTGATCAACAGATAGTCATGGTTTCCTGACTATGGACATTGGATGTCATTGATAACGGGATCACATCATTAGGAGAATGATGTGATGGACAAGACCCAATCCTAAGCATAGCACAAGATAGTGTAGTTCGTTTGCTAGAGCTTTTCCAAATGTCAAGTATCATTTCCTTAGACCATGAGATTGTGCAACTCCCGGATACCATAGGAGTGCTTTGGGTGTGCCAAACGTCACAACGTAACTGGGTGGCTATAAAGGTGCACTACGGGTATCTCCGAAAGTGTCTGTTGGGTTGGCACGAATCGAGACTGGGATTTGTCACTCCGTATGACGGAGAGGTATCTCTGGGCCCACTCGGTAATGCATCATCATAATGAGCTCAATGTGACCAAGTGTTTGGTCATGGGATCATGCATTACGGTACGAGTAAAGTGACTTGCCGGTAACGAGATTGAACAAGGTATTGGGATACCGACGATCGAATCTCGGGCAAGTAACGTACCGATTGACAAAGGGAATTGTATACGGGATTGATTGAATCCTCGACATCGTGGTTCATCCGATGAGATAATCGTGGAACATGTGGGAGCCAACATGGGTATCCAGATCCCGCTGTTGGTTATTGACCGGAGAGTCGTCTCGGTCATGTCTGCATGTCTCCCGAACCCGTAGGGTCTACACACTTAAGGTTCGATGACGCTATGGTTGTAGAGATATTAGTATGCGGAAATCCGAAAGTTGTTCGGAGTCCCGGATGATATCTCGGACGTCACGAGGAGTTCCGGAATGGTCCTGAGGTGAAGAATTATGTATAGGAAGTCCAGTTTCGGCCACCGGGAAAGTTTCGGGGTCACCGGTATTGTACCGGGACCACCGGAAGGGTCCCGGGGGTCCACCGGGTGGGGCCACCTATCCCGGAGGGCCCCATGGGCTGAAGTGGGGAAGGGAACCAGCCCCTGGTGGGCTGCTGCGCCCCCCTTGGGCCTCCCCTGCGCCTAGGGTTGGAAACCCTAGGGTGGGGGGGCGCCCCACTTGACTTGGGGGGCAAGTCCCTCCCCTTGGCCGGCGCCCCCCTCCCCCCCTTGAGATGGGATCTCTGGGGCCGGCGCCCCCCTGGACCCCTATATAAAGAGGGAGGGCAGCCGCACCCAAGCCCCTGGCGCCTCCTTCTCCCTCCCGTGACACCTCTCCTTCTCGCTGAGCTTGGCGAAGCCCTGCCGGGATCCCCGCTGCTTCCACCACCACGCCGTCGTGCTGCTGGATCCCCATCAACCTCTCCCTCCCCCTTGCTGGATCAAGAAGGAGGAGACGTCTTCCCCAACCGTACGTGTGTTGATCACGGAGGTGCCGTCCGTTCGGCGCTCGGTCATTGGTGATTTGGATCACGACGAGTACGACTCCATCAACCCCGTTCACTTGAACGCTTCCGCTCGCGATCTACAAGGGTATGTAGATGCACTCTTTTCCCTCTCGTTGTTAGAAGACTCCATAGATTGTTCTTGGTGATGCGTAGAAATTTTTTAATTTCTGCAACGATCTCCAATAGTGGCATCATGAGCCAGGTCTATGCGTAGTTTCTATGCACGAGTAGAACACAAACTTGTTGTGGGCGTAGATGTTGTCAATTTTCTTGCCACTACTAGTCTTATCTTGTTTCGGCGGCATCGTGGGATGAAGCGGCCCGGACCGACCTTACACGTACGCTTACGTGAGACAGGTTCCACCGACTGACATGCACTAGTTGCATAAGGTGGCTAGCGGGTGTCTGTCTCTCCCACTTTAGTCGAATCGGATTCGATGAAAAGGGTCCTTATGAAGGGTAAATAGAAGTTGGCATATCACGTTGTGGTTTTACGTAGGTAAGAAATGTTCTTGCTAGAAACCTATAGAAGCCACGTAAAACATGCAACAACAATTAGAGGACGTCTAACTTGTTTTTGCAGCATATGCCTTGTGATGTGATATGGCCAAAAGGATGTGATGAATGAAATATATGTGATGTATGAGATTGATCATGTTCTTGTAATAGGAATCACGACTTGCATGTCGATGAGTATGACAACCGGCAGGAGCCATAGGAGTTGTCTTTATTTTTTGTATGACCTGCGAGTCATTGAATAACGCCATGTAAATTACTTTACTTTATTGCTAAACACGTTAGCCACAGAAGTAGAACTAATCGTTGGCGTGACAACTTCATGAAGACACGATGATGGAGATCATGGTGTCATGCCGGTGACGAAGATGATCATGGCGCCCCGAAGATGGAGATCAAAGGAGCAATATGATACTGGCCATATCATGTCACTGTTTGATTGCATGTGATGTTTATCATGTTTTACATCTTATTTGCTTAGAACGACGGTAGCTTAAATAAGATGATCCCTCGCAATAATTTCAAGAAAGTGTTCCCCCTAACTGTGCACCGTTGCGAAGGTTCGTTGTTTCGAAGCACCACATGATGATCGGGTGTGATAGATTCTAACGTTCGAATACAACGGGTGTAAGCCAGATTTGCACACGCAATACACTTAGGTTGACTTGACGAGCCTAGCATGTACAGACATGGCCTCGGAACACGGAAGACCGAAAGGTCGAGCATGAGTCGTATAGAAGATACGATCAACATGAAGATGTTCACCGATGTTGACTAGTCCGTCTCACGTGATGATCGGACACGGCCTAGTTGACTCGGATCATGTTTCACTTAGATGACTAGAGGAATGTCTATCTGAGTGGGAGTTCATTGAATAATTTAATTAGATGAACTTAATTATCATGAACTTAGTCTAAAATCTTTACAATATGTCTTGTAGATCAAATGGCCCACGCTAATGTTGCCCTCAACTTCAACACGTTCCTAGAGAAAACCAAGATGAAAGATGATGGCAGCAACTATACGGACTGGGTCTGGAACCTGAGGATCATCCTCATACCTGCCAAGAAAGATTATGTCCTAGAAGCACCGCTAGGTGACGCACCCATCCCAGAGAACCAAGACGTTATGAACGCTTGGCAGCAGCGTGCTGATGATTACTCCCTCGTTCAGTGCGGCATGCTTTACAGCTTAGAACCGGGGCTCCAAAAGCGTTTTGAGCAACACGGAGCATATGAGATGTTCGAAGAGCTGAAAATGGTTTTCCAAGCTCATGCCGGGGTCGAGAGATATGAAGTCTCCGACAAGTTCTTCAGTTGTAAGATGGAGGAAAATAGTTCTGTCAGTGAGCACATACTCAAAATGTCTGGGTTACACAACCGCTTGACTCAGCTGGGAGTTAATCTCCCGGATGACGCGGTCATTGACAGAATCCTTCAGTCGCTTCCACCGAGCTACAAGAGCTTTGTGATGAACTTCAATATGCAGGGGATGGAAAAGACCATTCCTGAGGTATATTCAATGCTGAAATCAGCGGAGGTGGAGATCAAAAAGGAACATCAAGTGTTGATGGTGAATAAAACCACTAAGTTCAAGAAAGGCAAGGGTAAGAAAAACTTCAAGAAGGACGGCAAGGGAGTTGCCGCGCCCGGTAAGCCAGTTGCCGGGAAGAAGCCAAAGAATGGACCCAAGCCTGAGACTGAATGCTTTTATTGCAAGGGAAGTGGTCACTGGAAGCGGAACTGCCCCAAGTACTTGGCGGACAAGAAGGCCGGCAACACCAAAGGTATATGTGATATACATGTTATTGATGTGTACCTTACCAGCACGCGTAGTAGCTCCTGGGTATTTGATACCGGTGCGGTTGCTCATATTTGTAACTCAAAGCAGGAGCTGCAGAATAAACGGAGACTGGCAAAGGACGAGGTGACGATGCGCGTCGGGAATGGTTCCAAGGTCGATGTGATCGCCATCGGCACGGTACCTCTAATTTACCTACGGGATTAGTTTTAAACCTCAATAATTGTTATTTAGTGCCAGCTTTGAGCATGAACATTGTATCAGGATCTCGTTTAATTCGAGATGGCTACTCATTTAAATCCGAGAATAATGGTTGTTCTATTTATATAAGAGATATGTTTTATGGTCATGCCCCGCTGGTTAATGGTTTATACTTAATGAATCTTGAACGTAGTGTTACACATATTCATAGTGTGAATACCAAAAGATGTAAGGTTGATAATGATAGTCCCACATACTTGTGGCACTGCCGTCTTGGTCACATTGGTGTCAAACGCATGAAGAAGCTCCATGCAGATGGACTTTTGGAGTCTCTTGATTACGAATCATTTGACACGTGCGAACCATGCCTCATGGGTAAGATGACCAAGCCTCCGTTCTCCGGAACAATGGAGCGAGCAACCAACTTATTGGAAATCATACATACTGATGTGTGCGGTCCAATGAGTGTTGAGGCTCGCGGTGGCTATCGTTATGTTCTCACTCTCATTGATGACTTGAGTAGATATGGGTATGTCTACCTAATGAAACACAAGTCTGAGACCTTTGAAAAGTTCAAGGAATTTCAGAGTGAGGTTGAGAATCAACGTGACAGGAAAATAAAGTTCTTACGATCAGATAGTGGAGGGGAATATTTGAGTCACGAATTTGGCACACACTTAAGGAAATGTGGAATAGTTTCACAACTCACGCCGCCTGGAACACCTCAGCGAAATGGTGTGTCCGAACGTCGTAATCGCACTCTATTGGATATGGTGCGATCTATGATGTCTCTTACCGATCTACCGCTCTCATTTTGGGGCTATGCTTTAGAGACTGCCGCATTCACTTTAAATAGGGCTCCGTCGAAATCCGTTGAGACGACACCGTATGAATTATGGTTTGGGAAGAAACCTAAGCTGTCGTTTCTAAAAGTTTGGGGATGCGATGCTTATGTCAAGAAACTTCAACCTGAAAAGCTCGAACCCAAGTCGAAAAATGCGTCTTCATAGGATACCCTAAGGAAACCATTGGGTATACCTTCTACCTCAGATCCGAAGGCAAGATCTTTGTTGCCAAGAACGGGTCCTCTCTGGAGAAAGAGTTTCTCTCGAAAGAAGTAAGTGGGAGGAAAGTGGAACTTGATGAAGTACTACCTCTTGAACCGGAAAGTAGCGCAGCTCAGGAAGATGTTCCTGTAGTGCCTGCACTGACTAGAGAGGAAGCTAATGATGATGATCAAGGTACTTCGGATCAAGTTACTACTGAACTTCGTAGGTCCACGAGGACACGTTCCACACCAGAGTGGTATGGCAACCCTGTCCTGGAAAGCATGTTGTTAGACAACGGTGAACCTTCAAACTATGAAGAAGCAATGGCGGGCCCAGATTCCAGCAAATGGCTTGAAGCCATGCAATCCGAGATAGGGTCCACGTATGAAAACAAAGTGTGGACTTTGACAGACTTGCCCGATGATCGGCGAGCGATAGAAAACAAATGGATCTTTAAGAAGAAGACGGACGCGGATGGTAATGTTACCATCTATAAAGCTCGACTTGTCGCTAAGGGTTATCGACAAGTTCAAGGGGTTGACTACGATGAGACTTTCCCACCCGTAGCGAAGCTGAAGTTCGTCCGAATCATGTTAGCAATTGTCGCATACTATGATTATGAGATATGGCAAATGGACGTCAAAACGGCATTCCTTAATGGCTTTCTTAAGGAAGAATTGTATATGATGCAGCCGGAAGGTTTTGTCGATCCTAAGAATGCTAACAAGGTATGCAAGCTCCAGCGCTCCATCTATGGGCTGGTGCAAGCATCTCGGAGTTGGAACATTCGATTTGATGAGATGATCAAAGCGTTTGGGTTTACACAGACTTATGGAGAAGCCTGTGTTTACAAGAAAGTGAGTGGGAGCTCTGTAGCATTTCTCATATTATATGTGGATGACATACTGTTGATGGGAAATGATATAGAATTCTTGGGAAGCATAAAGGCCTACTTGAACAAGTGTTTTTCAATGAAGGACCTTGGAGAAGCTGCTTATATATTAGGCATCAAGATCTATAGAGATAGATCAAGACGCCTCATTGGTCTTTCACAAAGTACGTACCTTGACAAGATATTGAAGAAGTTCAATATGGATCAGTCCAAGAAGGGGTTCTTGCCTGTATTACAAGACCCAATCCTAAGCATAGCACAAGATCGTGTAGTTCGTTTGCTAGAGCTTTTCCAAATGTCAAGTATCATTTCCTTAGACCATGAGATTGTGCAACTCCCGGATACCATAGGAGTGCTTTGGGTGTGCCAAACGTCACAACGTAACTAGGTGGCTATAAAGGTGCACTACGGGTATCTCCGAAAGTGTCCGTTGGGTTGGCACGAATCGAGACTGCGATTTGTCACTCCGTATGACGGAGAGGTATCTCTGGGCCCACTCGGTAATGCATCATCATAATGAGCTCAATGTGACCAAGTGTTTGGTCACGGGATCATGCATTACGGTACGAGTAAAGTGACTTGCCGGTAACGAGATTGAACAAGGTATTGGGATACCGACGATCGAATCTCGGGCAAGTAACGTACCGATTGACAAAGGGAATTGTATACGGGATTGATTGAATCCTTGATATCGTGGTTCATCCAATGATATCATCGTGGAACATGTGGGAGCCAACATGGGTATCCAGATCCCGCTGTTGGTTATTGACCGGAGAGTCGTCTTGGTCATGTCTGCATGTCTCCCGAACCCGTAGGGTCTACACACTTAAGGTTCGGTGACGCTAGGGTTGTAGAGATATTAGTATGCGGAAATCCGAAAGTTGTTCGGAGTCCCAGTTGAGATCCCGGACGTCACGAGGAGTTCCGGAATGGTCCGGAGGTGAAGAATTATATATAGGAAGTCCAGTTTCGGCCACCGGGAAATTTTCGGGGTCACCGGTATTGTACCGGGACCAACGGAAGGGTCCCGGGGGTCCACCGGGTGGGGCTACCTATCCCGGAGGGCCCCATGGGCTGAAGTGGGGAAGGGAACCAGCCCTTGGTGGGCTGGTGCGCTCCCCTTGGGCCTCCCCTGCGCCTAGGGTTGGAAACCCTAGGGTGGGGGGCGCCCCACTTGACTTGGGGGGCAAGCCCCCCCCCCTTGGCCGCCGCCCCCCCTTGAGATGGGATATCTGGGGCCGGCGCCCCCCTGGACCCCTATATAAAGAGGGGGGAGGGAGGGCAGCCGCACCCAAGCCCCTGGCGCCTCCTTCTCCCTCCCGTGACACCTCTCCTTCTCGCTGAGCTTGGCGAAGCCCTGCCGAGATCCCCGCTGCTTCCACCACCACGCCGTCGTGCTGCTGGATCTCCATCAACCTCTCCCTCCCCCTTGCTGGATCAAGAAGGAGGAGACGTCTTCCCCAACCATACATGTGTTAAACGCGGAGGTGTCGTCCGTTCGGCGCTCGGTCATCGGTGATTTGGATCACGACGAGTACGACTCCATCAACCCCGTTCACTTGAACGCTACCGCTCGCGATCTACAAGGGTATGTAGATGCACTCTTTTCCCTCTCGTTGTTAGAAGACTCCATAGATTGTTCTTGGTGATGCGTAGAAATTTTTTAATTTCTGCAACGATCTCCAACATATATGGGCCTTATTGGGCTTGAGGGAAAGAGAGAAGGGAGGCTGCGCGCCCCCCCAAGGCTTAGTCCGAATTGGACTAGGGGGAGGGGCAGCGCCCCCTCCTTCCTTCTCTTCTCTTTTCCCTTTCCTTCTCTGCTACTCCTACTACTTGGAAGGGCTCCTAGTTCTACTAGGAAAGGGGGAATCCTACTCCCGGTGGGAGTAGGACTCCCCTAGGGCGCGCCATAGAGAGGGCCGGCCCTCCCCCTCCTCCACTCTTTTATATACGGGGAAGGGGGCACCCCTTGGAGACACAACAATTGATCTCTTGATCTCTTAGCCGTGTGCGGTGCCCCCCTCCACCATATTCCACCTCGATAATATCGTAGCGGTGCTTAGGCGAATCCCTGCGTCGGTGGCATCATCATCACCGTCACCACGTCGTCGTGCTGACGGAACTCTCCCTCAAAGCTCGGCTAGATCGGAGTTCGAGGGACGTCATCGAGCTGAACATGTGCTGAACTCGGAGGTGCCGTACGTTCGGTACTCGGATCGGTCGGATCATGAAGATGTACGACTACATCAACCGCGTTGTGCTAACGCTTCCGCTTTCGGTCTACGAGGGTACGTGGACAACACTCTCCCCTCTCGTTGCTATGCATCACCATGATGTTGCGTGTGTGTAGGAATTTTTTTGAAATTACTACGTTTCCCAACAGAGAATGGAGCAGGACCAAGAGGGCTCGGGGCGAACAAACTCGACGGATACGAGCTGCGGCAGCGCTCCGGCATGGCTCGGGGGCACTGCGGCAAGAGGAAGAAGGAGGCAAAAGCGGGATGGAGGGGCGCGCGTGCTCTGCCGCTCCCTCTCCTCCCCCTACTTATAGCCTACGGGCTATGAAGCCGAGGGGGCGGGCGTGGGATCGTGGGATTAACTGTGCCCACGACCCCACGTTTTCACCTTTACCGCGCGAGTTACTGCGTAGTAACTCTGTGGGGAAACGCAATCGCCCGCCTCGGCCGCAGCGGATCCGCTCGCGCGCCGAGGCCCGGTGGTGGAGGGCCCAGCCCGCAGTCGCGTCCCATCGTGCGCGTGGGCTTGCAGGCTGGCCCGGCTGGCTGGCGGCACGTGCGTGCTCATGACGAGCGGCGGGCCGAGAAGCTTAGCTAACACACCACCTAGTTCCCACCGTGGCGTTTGAAGTTTCAGGCAAACCCGACTGGACGCGGCCGTCTCCTGCCAGCCGGCTTCCCAGGAGTCGGACGAAGCTTCCTTCAGAGCACCCGGAGGAGGAAACTGTTGAGGCTCCTCGGCTCCTCAGCCGCGGCACCTCACCAGCTTCGGGGACTACTGTCGGAGTAATGGGCCACGGGTAGCCTAACCCGAGTCCCAGAACCTTTCAAGACATCGGGGCCGGCTGCGCCCCTCAAGACGTCAAGACGAAGCGCCGCCTTCTGGTGGCCGGCTGGCTGAAGGGCCGACTGCGAGAAGACGGCCACGCACGGGAAGGCGGCTTCAATACGGGCCGACTCCTAGCAGGCGGCCTCCGGAGAGGCCGGCTCCTAGCAGTCGGCCCACGGCACCCCAAAGTCTACACCCCATTAAGAAGACGAGACAGGGTGAGGCTACAGTGTAGCCCATCACCCCCGTATCCAGGGCCGGGCGTGGCCACAGTGCTCCGTACAGGCAGAGATCTCCGCCTGGCGTGGCACTGTTGCCACTCCGCCCCTGACGTCACTCCTATCAGGCGGAGCCCTGCTCCCACGACCGCCTGTCGGTACGGCCTGAAGACTGCGGGCCCTACCAGGCAGCGAGAGCCCGGAAGACGGCAGAAGCTTCACCAGTCGGACCCGAGGGAGGCCGGCTCCTAGCAGGCGGCTCGTTCCTACCTCGGGGCCCGTGCACCACTAACCTAACAAGACCCGGAGTGGCTACAGTAATCTCCCACCAGGCGGCGGGACTGTAGCCACGCCCCCTGACCAAGCCTACGTCATCAGCATCACGGCTACAGTAATCAGCAGCCGGCAAGACCCGCGAGCGGCGGGAGCGGCCTATCGGCGCCGTACCAGACCAGTCGGTGGGACCCACCAGGCGGCGGGCCCCAGCAGCCGGCGGAGAAGCCGGCGACCAGAGACACTGACAGCCGGGTCCTACACCCGGCCGGATTACCATTGTACCCCCGGGGGGTAGGCCTATATAAGCCCCCAGGACACCCATGCAAAGGGTTGGAACCTGTTAGAATTAGACTCACACCTAGGGGAAGAGGAGAGCAAGCCCTGCCTTCTTCTACCTCTAGCATACAGCTCGAGGAGCACCATTGTACTCACTAGTGCCTTAGTGATCATGCGGAGACCCCGCAAAGCAGGACTAGGGGTGTTATCTCCTAGGAGAGCCCCGAACCTGGGTAAAGTGCGCCGACGTTCGTGTCTACGCCTCATCCCGCTTCCAGGCACCGGTGACGTTCTACTCGCTCCCACCATGATAAGCCATCCATTGGCATATGTCGCACCCAACCCCCAACACTACGTCTAAACATGATCAACTAGCCGGATCATTATTGCATCGCCGGACAAAAGCTCATAGTTTATCAAAGGTTCATCAGCCGCTAGTGCAAATTCATACTATAAGTACTTAGAACATAGATAAAACATAAATAAAACGGGCAAGGGCGGAGGAAATTATCATTTCCTCGCCAGCCCCTTCCCCTTCCCCTTTCGTTCGTTGGCGCGGTTGTGCCCCTCCTCCATGTAGGCGTCGTTGCGCGGAGGTGCGACTTCGTCGGAGCTAGAGGTGGAGTCGTCCGTCAAGTCGGAGTCGGAGCTGCATCTTTTGCCCGACAGCCTGCGAAGAAGGTTGCCCTACTCTTTGCATGGCGGACCGTCTCCTTCTTTGCCTCGCGCTCCGACAACTCGATGGCGAGTCAAGGCACCTTGGCATTCTTGCGACGGAGGCGCCGTGCATCCGTCTCCGCCATCGTGAGAGAGCGACGGAGGACCGATGCGAGAAGCACAGCCTCGGGATCGGCCGGCGCGCGGACAACGCATACCTAGCCACTGCCCTCTCGCTCTCCTGCTGCAGCTCGCGCCGGGCTGCTCGTGCCTCGAACTCGGGCGTCCTCGTGCGCGCTGGCCCCGACGCAGGCACGAGGACCCAACAGTGGTCGGGTACCATGTCTGGAGCAGAGGGTGGTGGTGGGCAGCATGCCTGAGGGACTGGAGCGGAGCGGCCGGAGCTGCATGCCGGGCGGGATGGGCCGGTGACGTCGCTGATGTTGCGTCGACGGGCACCAGCTGCTAACAAAGTAAATATGCCTTGGTCGAGCTGGGAACACCTCAATGCGATGCGGAGGGCGACCTCCTCCACATCGCCGGGCTCCGCTTCGCGCCGCAGGCTGGCCCAGTCATCGCCAGAGCCGGATTACCCACTGGAGCGAGCGCAGCTTCGGTCGCCGGTCATTGAATGAGTTCGGAGGGGATCAGAAGTGGCGTGGACGGAGAGGGGTCTGAAGTGCACCGCGGTCTAAGGTTTTTGGATGAGGAAATTTGTGGGGCATACGTGGGCCAGGCTGGGCCAAGCCGACATGGCGGACGCGCCCGGACCACTTCATATCCGTCCCATATTTGGGCTGGAAATGAGGGGTGTCGGACAGCCCAGTCGTTTGACGACGGTTTAAGGCCCCCGACTGGGTCGGTTTTTCACGACCGGTCAGTGACGGGGCCGTCCACCCGGGCATTTGGGGACGGTTTGGGATGCCTGGCTGTAGATGCTGTAGTTTTTTTTTATAGAAAATGGGCAGCACACTTTCATTCGTACATGACTTGTTCATCTATTTATATATAAAAAGTAAATGATGGGTTAATTAGAAGCGAGAGAATTAGTCTAAAAATTCCACGTTAATTAGAAAATACTAGCTCTTGATTTGGTGGGTCTTTTAAAATTATAATCATGTATCCGTTAGATATGCGTAACATATATAGCATCACAAGTCCTTGCCATGTCATACCTTTATTTATTTTACATACATGCTAACGTGCAGTACTTGGTCTGTTACGAAAAATCAATTTTTTTACCCCGTGGGAAAAAAACTCACGTATCCATCACGTGAACACACATCCCCCACATCCTTTTTGTAGGTACCCATCCCACGTCCTTAATCCCGGGAAGAAAAAAAATCTCACGTATCCATCATGTGAACACAGATCTCCCATATCCTTTTTGTACGTATTCCCATGTCCTTAATCCAGGGAGAAAGTAAAGAGGAACTTCTTCTTTTCTACTCCAAATTGGAAATATGTGTCCTTTGATTTATGAGATCAAAAAATCACAAGCATCATATCTCAAAAGTTACTTATTAACAATGAATATGAAACAAATCACCCACCTATGCCATACCAAATTTTCCCTACCATAACAAAATTTTCCCGCATATTGTATCGATCCATGTTGGAGCCTCTCGGTTCTAAAAAGGAGCTACCGGGTATCGATCGATGTTACAGCCTCTGGTCTAAAAAGGAGCTACGGGGTGCCCTAATAAGGTTTAGGTCGTTTCTAAGGAAAAATTAGGTTTTGGCCGCCGCTATGACATCCTGTATGCGTCCCTTACATGCAGATCAAGCCACCTTGCTATAATGCTATTAACTTGCCGGAAGTACTCTGTTTCATACAGCGAGCTCCTGCGCCACTGTGGAAGATGCGCCCAAAGTATGAAGGTGGTCCGGCAACGAATTTTCCCTCGAGGTCCTTCCCCATGGTGCAAGCGGGAGCCATCACCGTCTAGTATGCACGTCTCTGACGCTCAGCGATTAGTGTGTTTGCTGTTGTCCGATGATCTTCATGAGGAGGTCAAATCTATTCGTCTAATTCTTGTCTTGATTGACTATTAGGAATTAACCCGGAATACTGAGAAGTGAAAATATTGCGGCAGTTACGTTGATGGACTCCCATCCTGCATGTACGCTGCTCGCTCATGCAAGAAGACGTGATGCATGCACAAGCCCAGATCTAGGAACTCAGCAACGGTTTGCTACATCAGCCCCTGAATCACCCACAATGAATCGCCAAGAACCGAGGACAAATTAATTGAACTGCAGACGAAAATTACAGAGGTAATACTCCCGTCTACATCTACTTCTACATCTGTATGTATTTAACTGAAAGGCAAATAGTAGTGCAACGAGCATTACATGTTCATGTAAGGTAAATATCAGTGGTGTGCCTCTGAATCCATGTAAGCTTGTGAAACAAATTTTTTTTTTTACGAAAACAGGTTGTGAAACATATTTGGTTATATATATACCTACGTTGTCTCTACAAATATCAAGAAATCAAAGGAGGGAAATGGGCCAAAACTGAGTTGTTGTTAGTTAGCTAGAGACGGTGACCTGAATTTGGTTTCTTGCTACCTCTGTACTGGAGTAAATTGCAAAAAACTACTACAATTGTGGACTCTAAATCAAAAAACCACCACCATTCCTTTTTTTGCAAAAACCATCAGGTATTCAGTAATCCTTTTGAAAAAACACTAATCGATCAATAAGCAGCTTTTAACACAGAATCTGAATACTGTTAAGTCGATAGGGGCTTTGACTCGCGCGGCAGCGCCAGCCACGGTAGCTTGGTCTGCCCGCACGCGCGCCCGCCGGTGCAGCTGGGTCCCCCGAGCCCACCGCCCCCGCCCTGCGCCGCCGTCGGACATGGCGCACCGCCCGCCGCTGCAGCTCCTGCCCGCCATGGACGCCGCTCTGGACGACGCTTGGCTCGTCGGAAGCCAACCAGCGCCAGCACTGGACGCGGAGTTCTTATGCTGCTCCACCTCGTGCAAGCTGTGCACGTGCACCGCCTATATGCTCAAATGGATTAGCAGTAGGCCGGACGCCTCCTTTCCGCCATGGTCGAGCTCCCAAGAGGCCCTCCTCTGATCAAACACCTAGCAGGCAGCGTGGCAAGACGCGGCTGCGCCGCCGGGGTAGTGCGCCACTGGGTCTTCAAGGTCCTTGACAACGTCCACGGCCACCCCATGCTCCTCAACCTCCCAGATAACGGGCATCGCCGTGCTGGCCGCATACTTCGGCCGAGCTGTCACCGCCGCGTGGTGGCTACCACCGCGCCGCCTCTGCGTCCGAGCCGCCGTGCAGGCCCGAGACCTCGGCTCACGCCCTGGCCATCGTGCTGCTCCGGGCCGCTGCACGCGTCCGAGCGCCGGGCTCGCCGTTCGCCATGCGCACGCAGCGCCATCTGGTGCACGGGTGCTCCCGGAGGTGGTCAGGTCGTTCAATCCATCCGCCAGTACATAGCTGGCTAGCCTCCGTATGAATCAATCAAGCAGCTTGTCGTACACCTGTACGTGCGTATGTATTCACGCGCGAACAACGACGGGTTCCGGCGTTGATGTGGCTCACCTCGACGGCTTCGCTCCACGGCTCGGTGCTCGTCGTCTCCAAGCTCCCGAT
Organism: Aegilops tauschii subsp. strangulata; assembly: GCF_002575655.3. Taxonomy (NCBI): domain Eukaryota; kingdom Viridiplantae; phylum Streptophyta; class Magnoliopsida; order Poales; family Poaceae; genus Aegilops; species Aegilops tauschii. The sequence goes on from NC_053039.3 coordinate 521,783,457, forward strand.
CTTGCCCAGCTCGGTGCGGCACCCGATGAACCTCCTGGAGACGCGAGGAAGCAAAGAACGTGGTCCAGAGCTAACCGGAGCTGGAGATCGTGCGGTATAAGATCCACCGGCTTTGACCTCCGATCGAGCCATGGCCGCAGCTATGTGGCTTGCGGACGCGCACAGAAAGAGGAGAGGAAGAGGAAAAGAGGGCGGCGGGCGGCGGGCGCAAGGAGCAGCGGCGGCGGTGCGAGCTGCCCAGACGTGGCGGCGGGGCCGGCCGGTGCGCACGAGGGCGGCGCTGCCGTATCGACCCCATCGGCGGCGGCAACGCTAACTGTAGTGGGGTGGGTCCCAAGTCAACCTAACGGGTGATCCAAACGGTGTGACGAGCGCCGTCTTCACTCGCGCCACGTGGCACCTGACAGTAGGACCTACTCGTCAGGTTTTCAATCAAATTGCTCTAATTGACCTACGAGCGTTTTTCGCAAACTGTCAGCACAATAGTGATGGGTTTTTGCAAAAAAGACGAATGATGGTGGTTTTTTGATTTAGGGTCCGCAATTGTGATGGTTTTTTGTAATTTACTCTCTGTACTGCGTGATGAATGCATGTGATGAGCAAAGAGTGTTGCTTTGTTAACACAGGGAATCAAGATTGTTGTTTATTTGACTGTTATTTGAGCAATACCTTAACTACTCATCGATGGATGTATTGTTTGTTCCCAATGACCATTATTTTATAATTTAGTTAATCACTCGAGTGAATCTGGCATACCAGCATGGCATCAATCACATGCCATGATCTCTCTCTAAGACTAAATTTATTTCTAACATATTTAAGCCTACATATATGCTCAGTTAAACAATTATTTTCCCAACTCGAAAACAAGTCGATCGTTTCTTGGCAGAAAATTCGTCAGTTGAACCATGCAGGTTTGAGGCATCGAGCTCCCTTGATGTTGTTTCATTTAGTGTACTTGAGATATTACCGATATATAACACAACCTAACTTCCTCGGTCAGCGTATATATAGATACATCTTTTTAGGAAAAGATCTCATCTAGGAACAACATATATACATGCACGCACGTACTTGGCACAACATACACCAACACATGTTTTTTTTTTAAATGCCATGATCTCATATTCCTTAACTTTTCATTGCAGGTCTGTGTCACTCTTTACCAATGTTTTATTACCAACAAATATTAATTTTTATTGTCAACTATTTAAGTTCACTGTTGGGCTCTTTCTCTTTTACATTTTCCATTTTGAACTTTGTGCAGATATTATGTCGATCATCGAGGAGCATAAAATTCCTTATCATACCAACATGTGTTTCAACATCATAATTATTTTGCAACCACCGAGTCGAAGTGTACGCAACCTACATGTTCAGATCTTGAAGGGGGGCATGGTTTTAAAACTTCACCTAAAATGCCTTTGGACCGACAAGGATATAGGTATAATAGTACATCGTGCATGGACGAAACAACCATCGTGTTCATGTAAAATTAGCTATGATGCCTACACAATTCACATTCAACAAATGGTCTATTAATAGACTTATAATTAATTCACTTTCTTTTCTACCGCTTAAGCAATACTCAATATAATGAACTATGGCATTATTCATATATGTGTTGATCCAGCTGAAATTCTCTCCACCTCATGCACATCAATTTCTTTTATAATCTTTTCTCTTCCATGCTATCATAAGGAATTGATCCAATAGTTTATGCCTTTTGTATTTTGAAGTGCAACGGAATCAAATGTATTCATGGTGTTCACAAAGAAAGAAGATGGCATTTAACCTACATACATGGGCATTTTGAATTTGAAAAGTAATTAAATCTCCCTCTAAAGATTTTTGGTTTCATATATCCAAGCCAAGATTAACAAGTCAGGTTTCAAAGTGCATTATTATTTACAGACTAACTTGCAACATCCCAAAGCCATTCCACATTCTTTCCCTATGGTTGCAACCTTGTCTATAATGCTTTAGTCTCAAAATATATAGTTATAAAATCAGTCAATGCCATAATTCATTATTTTTGGTCTGATATAGGATACATATGTGATTGAACTATTGATATCTTGGCCTTCTTTTCAGACAGAGAAATTATAGATAAATATTGATCATCCCATACATTTTTTGACGTGGATGCATGGCACGGGAGATGCTACACGAAATAAGAATATTTATCGGGTTGTCCATGAAGATTGAAACCATGATCAGTAACACATATCAATGTGACAAATTTTGTACTTTTACCCTTATTAAACCTTTGAGGGTTAGTAGTAATCTTTATAAAATAAAGGACATATATACTATGGTTAAAATTAATTTAGTTGTATAATATATTCATTAGCGCCTAAGATGCTTTGAACCAACTATAATAAATGATAGAGTTATATGAACAATTACTTATAAATTCAAATATAGGCCATTTCGTTCGTCCTATTCTGATATTCAGGGCCAAGAGGTACTGAATTCTCTTTTGGATAGGCCCTGAAAGGAGAAGAAAGGCTGAAATGCCAATGGGCCTCTGTCTATTCTCTAATTGACCCGATCCGATAGTACCCGTTTTTGGAACGTCCAGTGCCAAAGTCACTGAATGGTAAGTCACCAATCCAATCCCAGGATAAATAAAAAACATGAGAAACATAAAATTGCATGTATGAAGAGCTATATTTTTATTAGAAGGCCAGAAAAGCTTTTGTACAAAAGCAAACTAAAATTAAAATATTGTAATAGTAGTTGATTAAGATGTTACTACAAATCAAATAATAGGTTCTCACAATGAACTTTATAAAATTCTAGCCCGCGCATCGAGAGGGCCACTTTGCTAGTGGCAGAAATAGCATGATCATTAAGGATAATAGTCTTGCACGCCCCCACATGGTCCCATACTTCTCTCTCTCAATGCAGGAAAAGGAGAAAAACAAAATAAACGCGGCGTGCCGCTCGACGGCTCGCGAGGAGGGGCACGTACCGCCCTCCTGAGCTCAACTAGACTCCTCCTCGCGCTTCACCAAGGCGCGACGGCGGGACGACCCGCTGCCGCCCTCAAAGCGGGCACGACGACGTGGCGGCTGATCACGGCCAACGCTGGAGGAGCTGTCACCGGAGGAAGAGCCACCGAAGCTCGGCGAGCTGCGGACGCCGCCAGGAGCAAGCTCACCTTCGCCTTCGACACGACCGTTGCCAAGGGCCAGCACCTCGTCGCCGTCGTTATCTTCAGGGCAGCACCCGACGCGGCGACCGTCTTCTCCAAACACCCTCACGTAGAGGGTCGAGTCGCCATCAAACTTGAAGTGGAGGGTGCACCGCCGGCCCAGGGTGCGCGCGCGGGCAAACGTCTGCCAACCGCGGGCCAGGGCCACGCTCCCGGTGGCGGAGATTCTCACCGTGACCCAGGAGGCCCTGCTGCAGCAGCCGTCCGCCTGGAGCCAGAGCCCGCCGGGGGCACCGGCCGGCAGTTCGCTGGCGAAGAAGCGGGGAAGCTGGAGCCAGTTGCCGGCTGGATCCACCGACCACACGACAAACTCCGGCAGCACCTCTGCCGAATGAAAGCGTGGACGGGGAGGCCGCGCAGCCACGGCGCGCCTTCCCCCGCTAATCGAGCGGCCTTCACCGCGTGAAGGATCACGACCACAAGGAGACGCTGCAGGAGTTTCAGGGTGCTTGAGGGGACGGCCTCGGCCGCGCTTGGGTGGAGGAGAACCAGGCCCTTCCTGGCGAGCCTTCCCTTTTTCGTGGCCGAGAACCTTTTTGCGGGCGCCATGGAACACGGCGAGCAGCTGGGGGAAGGAGGAAGAAGAAGGAGTGGAGCAAGAAGAGATGGACTACGGGGGCTCGCGCCCCTCCGTACTTATAGCCCACAGGAGGCCAACCGTTGGCCTCCACGATCGCAGGTAATCATGACGCTCTTTGCATGCAGGGACTCGTCAAATCGGGCAGTTGCCGAGGCGGCATGGGGAAGCGGAGGCACCCACGTCCAATCAACCGCCATGCGGCGACCAAGGCCGCAGGCTGTTGGGGCCCGCGGCACTCCGCACTTGCCCTTTCGCTTCGCTGCTAAGGCAAGCCCGAGCGCGCCTTGGGCCCGGGGGCTACTGTCGGTGTTCTGGGAACGAGGGTCCCCAGACTTGCCTGCCTGCGGCCTGCGGCGTGGCTCAAGGGGTGGCCCAGTATGGCCCATCTTCATCAACCCAAGCTCAAGACCCTCGCGAGGGGCCAAGCCTCGCGGGGCGGACGACGCAAGGCTTCCTCGGGAACGGCCTCACCAGGCAGGCTGGCGAGGAGGCGGAGAGATCAAGGCAGGGGGTACCTCGTGAGGTGCCCATGACGCAAGCCATGACGATCAAGGCCAGGCGGGCGCCGGCCTGTGCAGTGTCCTTGTTTCCTCTTTGGTGCAAAGGGGGCAAGCGCAGGCGCGGAGTACCGAGGCATCAAGCAAAGGTTACCATATCGGTGCAACGAGACCAAGACCAGCAGAGCGGTAGGACGGAGGTCACCGTGGAGCCCAAGACGGCGTCATCACCAGCGCTTTTGGCAGCCGAAGACCACCTTTAGTCAGGATAACTTGTACTAGATGTTCCCCTTCAAAATGGCTGTTGTTGGCGCCCTTCCCGCTCAATATTTGGGAAGAGGACCAGGGCCTCTATAAATAGAGTTAGCCACCACAGTAGAGGGGATCGAATCCTTCCCAAGTAGAACACCGCACCAGCTCAAGAACACCTCTCGCGAGGCTGTTCTTCCTTTGTACTGTTCCTCATCAACCCCTGAGGCAATCCGCCACACCACACACTGGATTAGGGTATTACACCACAACGATGGCCCGGACCAGTATAAACCTCGTGTCTCTTGTGTTCTCGACCGTGTAGCTTAGATTCTCAGCGAGGCGTTCGGGCGTGGATCGGTAGGGGGAAGATCTCCGCGCGCACCCCAGAGTTCAAACCTTAAGGGTTTTGCCGGAACCCGATATCCGACAGCTTCGGCGTCCAGGCAGTCGACGATTTAATTCTTCTTAGTGAGGAATCTGTTCTAGAGCTTTTGGGCTGACTCTCCGGGTTGCTGAATTACGTGACTTAAATCGTCTGCATCCGAAGGTCGGACATAGGTCCCTTGAAAATTGGCCCTAAAAGTATCCTCAAGTTCTTCCCAACTTCCAATTGAGTTTTCGGGGAGGCTTTTTAACCAGTGCCGAGCTGGACCTTTCAACTTGAGGGGCAGATATTTAATGGTGTGGAGATCATCTCCGCAAGCCATGTGGATGTGAAGAATAAAGTCCTCAATCCAGACCCCACGGTCTTTCGTTCCGTCGTATGCTTCTATGTTTACGGGTTTAAATCCCTCTGGAAATTCATGATCCAGCACCTCATCGGTGAAGCACAGGGGGTGTGCGGCACCCCTGTATTTGGATGCTTCCGACGGTTGTAGTGTTCAGTCTTGATTCCGAGTTGTTATTCGATCAGTATAATCGTTTGGGCGTCCCTGATCCTATGTCGGAGCACGCCTCCTAGATCCATAGATGGACCTGGCCATACCGACTTTTTTGTCCAGGTGCTCACGTAAATCATGCGCTGACTTGTGTGCGGCATGATTAGCCGCTTTGTCTTGGCCACAGGGTGGTCGGTCCGGCCGGTCGGCCGTATTATTTTTTGGCGGTATGGGCTTTATAACCTCGTCGTCGAATTCGGGCAGAAGCTTGTGTTTTGGGTAGCTCTTGGTGTGGCGATCGCCGCCGTATTTTTCATCAGTGTCGAGCACTTTGTTCCATCTTCGGTTGAGCGTATCCTGTGCGGCCTTAAGCCTTTGCTTCTGCTTCTTCAAGCTCCTCGCGGTGGCAATAAGCACTTCGCGAAGGTCTTCTTGTTCCAATTGCTTTTCCGGGATGATGAATGCATCGTCGCCCGGACTGTTCTCCTCTCCGGAGACAGGTTTGTGAGTTTTATCTCTGCCGTCACTATGATCGGACGGCGGCCCCGGACTATGTTCGATGCCCCTGGTTCATCCTGCTCCATCGCTGGGTCCATGGGGTCGACCGGGGTATTATTTGTTCTTGTGCTGTTATCGCTGTTTTTACTGTGGCGGGATTTGGAGCGGCGCCGACGCCGTCGCTTTGGTTGCTCTTCAAGGGGATTATCCTCCGCTGCATCCTTCCGTTCCTCGCTGTTGTCTTCTTTGGGTGTATCCACCATGTATATATCATAGGATGAAGTGGCTGTCCAGCGCCGTGTGGGCGGTGGTTCCTGTTCCTCTCCGGCATCGTCGTCCATACCGTCGATGTCTTCGGAGTCGAAATCAAGCATGTCGGTTAAGTCGTCGACAGTGGCTATTAAGTGGGTGGTGGGTGGGTAACAAATTTCTTCGTCGTCCGCTCCCCACTCAAGCCGGACATAGTTCAGCCAAGAGTCTCCTGACAGGGAGAGAGATTTTAACGAATTTAGCACGTCGCCCATGGGCGAGTGTTGAAAGATATCCGCGGAGGTAAACTCCATGATCGGTGCCCAATCAGATTCTATAGGCATGGATGCACGCGGTTCGGAGCCTATGGCCGGAGACGAGTCCGAGGGTCCGATGACACAGACCTCGTTGGAGGTGAGATCTGTGTTCGGCTCTATCGCCGATGAGTATGCGGCCTCCATGGCGGGGTCCATCCACCCGTCCTCGGATGGCACGATCTGCTTCGGATTAATAGCCGGGGCAGCTGCAGGTGTGATCTCCTGAACAAAGTCCGATGGCAGATCTAAGTCATACTCATCGTGACTGTTCAGCGCACCCGCCATGGGCTCGAATCCATCAAAGATCAAGTCTCCGCGGATGTGGGCAGTATAGTTCAAGCTTCCAAACCTGACCTGATGGCCAGGGGCGTAGCTATCGATCTGCTCCAGATGGCCAAGCGAGTTGGCTCGCAGTGCGAAGCCGCCGAATACGAAGATCTGTCCGGGGAGGAAAACCTCACCTTGGATCGCATCGTTACAGATGATTGAAGGAGCCATCAAGCCTTATCGTGAAGACACAGTGGAACTCTCAATGAAAGCACCAATGTCGGTGTCAAAACCGGCGGATCTCGGGTAGGGGGTCCCGAACTGTGCATCTAAGGCTAATGGTAATAGGAGGCGGGGGACACAATGTTTACCCAGGTTCGGGCCCTCTCGATGGATGTAATACCCTCCTTCCTGCTTGATTGATCTTGATGATATGAGTATTACAAGAGTTGATCTACCACGAGATCGTAGAGGCTAAACCCTAGAAGCTAGCCTATGATTATGATTGTTGATCTTGGTCCTACGGACTAAACCCTCCGGTTTATATAGACACCGAAGGGGGCTAGGGTTACACAGAGTCGGTTACAGAGAAGGAGATCTACATATCCGAATCGCCAAGCTTGCCTTCCACGCAAAGGAGAGTCCCATACGGACACGGGACGAAGTCTTCAATCTTGTATCTTCATAGTCCAACAGTCCGGCCAAAGTATATAGTCCGGCTGTCCGAGGACCCCCTAATCTAGGACTCCCTCAGCCGCTTCATCCAACAATACCGCCGAATCAAAGTAAGACGTTGGTGGTAAACAGTATGACTATTATCGCCCACAACTCTTTGTGTTCTACTCGTGCATATCATCTACGCATAGACCTGGCTCGGATGCCACTGTTGGGGAAAGTAGCATGCAATCTCAAAAAATTTCCTACGATCACGCAAGATCTATCTAGGAGATGCATAGCAACGAGACGGGGAGCGTGTGTCCACGTACCATCGTAGACCGAAAGCATAAGCGTTAGATTAACGTGGTTGATGTAGTCAAATGTCTTCACGATCCAACCGATCCAAGTACCGAACGTACGGCACCTTCGTGTTCAGCACATGTTCAACTCGATGACGTCCCTCGAACTCTTGATCCAATAGAGGGTCGAGGGAGAGCTCCGTTAGCACGATGGCGTGGCGACGGTGATGGTGATGTGATCCGCACAGGGCTTCGCCTAAGCACTACGACGCTATGACCGGAGGAGTAAACTGTGGAGGGGGGCACCGCACACGGCTAAGAGAATATCTGTTGTGCCTTTGGGGTGCCCCCCGCCCCCATATATAAAGGAGGAGAGGGAGGAGGCCGACCAAGGGGCGCGCCATGGGGGGGGGGAACCGACTAGGACTCCTAGTCCTATTCGCCCCCTTCCTTCCAACAGAGGGGGAAAGGGGGAAGGAGAGGAGAGGAAGAGGGAAAGGGAAAGGGGGGCTGCGCCCCCTCTCCTTCCGATTCGGACTCCCCTTAGGGGGGCGCCTCCCCCTTGTGGGCTGTCCCCTCTTCTCTCCCATGGCCCATGAGGCCCATGATTTCCCCCAGGGGGTTCCGGTAACCCCTCGGTACTTCGGTAAAATACCCGAATCACTCGGAACCATTCTGATATCCGAATACAACCTTACAATATATGAATCTTTACCTCTCGACCATTTCGAGACTCCTCATCATGTTTGTGATCTCATCCGGGACTTCGAACAAATTTCGGTCACCAAAACACATAACTCATAATACAAATCATCATCGAACGTTAAGCGTGCGGACCCTACGGGTTCGAGAACTAAGTAGACATGACCGAGACACATCTCCGGTCAATAACCAATAGTGGAACCTGGATGTTGATATTGGTTCCTACATATTCTACGAAGATCTTTATCGGTCAAACCGCATAACAACATACGTCATTCCCTTTGTCATCGGTATGTTACTTGCCCGAGATTCGATCGTCGGTATCATCATACCTAGTTCAATATCGTTACCGGCAAGTCTCTTTACTCGTTCCGTAATGCATCATACCACAACTAACTCATTAGTCACATTGCTTGCAAGGCTTATAGTGATGTGCATTACCGAGAGGGCCCATAGATACCTCTCCAATACTCGGAGTGAGAAATCCTAATCTCAATCTATGCCAACTCAACAAACACCTTCCGAGACACCTATAGAGCATCTTTATAATCACCCAGTTACGTTGTGACGTTTGATAGCACACAAGGTGTTCCTCCGATATTCGGGAGTTGCATAATCTCATAGTCAGAGTAATATGTATAAGTCATGAAGAAAGCAATAGCAATAAAACTAAACGATCATAATGCTAAGCTAACGGATGGGTCTTGTCCATCACACCATTCTCTAATGATGTGATCCCGTTCATCAAATGACAACTCATGTCTATGGTTTAGGAAACTTAACCATTTTTTATTAACGAGGTAGTCAAGTAGAGGCATACTAGGGACACTCTGTTTTGTCTATGTATTCACACATGTACTAAGTTTCCGGTTAATACAACTCTAGCATAAATAATAAACATTTATCATGATATAAGGAAATATAAATAACAACTTTATTATTGCCTCTAGGGCATATTTCCTTCAGTGGATTGGTAGAAATACTTTTGTTAAGGTTTGTGATTCCCGAAGCATGCACGTATGGTGAACCGTTATGTGATGAAGTCGGAGCATGGTTTATTTTTGATTGTCTTCCTTATGAGTGGCGGTCGGGGACGAGCGATGGTCTTTTCTACCAATCTATTCCCCCAGGATCATGCGTATTAGTACTTTGTTTTGATGGCTAATAAACTTTTGCAATAAGTAGCGAGTTCTTTATGACTAATGTTGAGTCCATGGATTATACACACTCTCACCCTTCCATCATTGCTAGCCTCTTCGGTACCGTGCATTGCCCTTTCTCACCTCGAGAGTTAGTGCAAACTTCGCAGGTGCATCTAAACCCCGTGATATGATACGCTCTATCACACATAAGCCTCCTTATATCTTCCTCAAAACAGCCACCATACCTACCTATCATGGCATTTCCATAGCCATTCCAAGATATATTGCCATGCAACTTCCATCATGAACATATACATGACTTGAGCATTCATTATCATATTGCCTTGCATGATCATAAGATAGCTAGTATGATATTTTCATGGCTTGTCCGTTTTTTGATATCTTTGCTATGCTAGATCATTGCACATCCTGGTACACTGCCAGAGGCATTCATATAGAGCCATACTTTGTTCCAGATATCGACTTGTAATATTGAGTTGTAAGTAAATAAAAGTGTGATGATCATCATTATTAGAGCATTGCCCCAGTGAGGAAAGGATGATGGAGGCTATGATTCCCTCACGCCAGGATGAGACTTCGGACTTACAAAAATAAAAAGAGGCCAAAGAGCCGAAAATAAAAAAAGAGGCCAAAGAGACCAAAATAAAAAATAAAAAAAGAAAAAGAAAAAATGAGAGAAAAAGAGAGAAGGGGCAATGTTACTATCCTTTTACCACACTTGTGCTTCAGAGTAGCACCATGTTCTTCATATAGAGAGTCTCTTGAGTTATCACTTCCATATACTAGTGGGAATTTTCATTATAGAACTTGGCTTGTATATTCCGATGATGGGCTTCATCAAATGCCCGAGGTCTTCATGAGCAAGCAAGTTGGATGCACACCCACTTAGTTTTCAGTTTGAGCTTTCATACACTCATAGCTCTTAGTGCATCCGTTGCATGGCAATCCCTACTCCTCGCATTGACATCAATTGATGGGCATCTCCATAACCCATTGATTAGCCGCGTCGATGTGATACTTTCTCCTTTTTTGTCTTCTCCATGCAACCTCCACCATCATATTCTATTCCAACTATAGTGCTATATCCATGGCTCACGCTCATGTATTGCGTGAAAGTTGAAAAGGCTTGAGAACATTAGAAGTATGAAACAATTTCTTGGCTTGTCATCGGGGTTGTGCATGATGAAATACTTTGTGTGGTGAAGATGGACCATAGCCAGACTATATGATTTTGTAGGGATAGCTTTCTTTGGCCATGTTATTTTGAAAAGACGTGATTGCTTTATTAGTATATCTGAAGTATTATTGTCTTTATGTCAAATGATAGAATATTGCTTTGAATCACTTGTATCTTAATATTCATGCCATGATTAGATTATATGATCAAGATTATGCTAGGTAGCATTCCACATCAAAAATTACCTTTTTATCATTTACCTTTAGGACGAGCAGGAATTAAGCTTGGGGATGCTGATACGTCTCCGTTGTATCTATAATTTTTGATTGTCTCATGCCAATATTCTACAACTTTCATATACTTTTGGCAACTTTTTATACTATTTTTGGGACTAACATATTGATCCAGTGCCCAGTGCCAGTTCCTGTTTGTTGCATATTTTTTGTTTCGCAGAATATCCATACCAATCAAAGTCCAAACGCGATAAAAACTTACGAAGTTTTTTTTGGAATATATGTGATTTTTGGGAAAAAGAATCAACGCAAGACAGTGCCCGAGGGGCCAACAAGCCCTAGGGGTGCGCCCCTACCCTGGGCGTGCCTAAGGGGCTTGTGGACACCCCGTAAGGCGGTTGGTGCCCTTCTTCGGCCGCAAGAAAGCTAATATCCGGATAAAAATCGTGTTAAAATTTCATCCAAATCGGAGTTACGGATCTCTGGGAATTTAAGAAGCGGTGAAAGGCCAGAATCGGGAGCGCAGAAACAGAAGGAAACACACACACACATAGAGAGAGAGAGAGAAAGAGAGAGAGAGAGAGAGAGAGAGAGAGAGAGAAAGAGAGAAAGAGAGAAAGAGAGAGAGATCCAATCTCGGAGGGGGCTCCCGCCCCTCCGCCGCCATGGAGGCCAAGGACCAGAGGGGAAACCCTCCTCCCATCTAGGGGGAGGTTAAGGAAGAAGAAGAAGGAGGAGGGGGGCTCTCTCCCCCTCTCTACTGGTGGCACCGGAACACCGCCGGGCAATCATCGTGTGACGACGATCTACACCAACACCTCCGTCATCTTCCCCAATGATAACCCACAAGTATAGGGGATCGCAACAATTTTCGAGGGTAGAGTATTCAACCCAAATTTATTGATTCGACACAAGGGGAGCCAAAGAATATTTGCAAGTATTAGTAGCTGAGTTGTCAATTCAACCACACCTGGAGATTAATTATTTGCAGCAAAGTGATCAGTAGCAAAGTAGTATGATAGTTTTGATAGTAGTAGCAACAACAATAATAACAGTAACAGTGATAGCAATGATTTTGTAGGAAGTGCAATAGGAACAGCAACAATAGTAACTTAGCAAAAACAATATAAGAGAAATTCGTAGGCATTGGATCGGTGAATTCGTTCGATGATATCGAGAAGTAAGAAAGGAACGTTCCACCAGGCTCTCTTAGAGTTTAGCGACTCTCGACCGTCCGATCGATTTCCTGATGCGTTTTCGCCCGTCGGATCTCGCTTTGGGACGATCTGGACCGCTGGATCAAAAACTGATGATATAGCAATGAGTAGCGTCGATCGCCGTGCCACCGCTTGTAAAACTGGACGGCCGCCGAGGGCATTTTGGTCATTTCGCATACGGGTATAAATCAACGGCAAACTCCCGTGCTAAAACCTAGCGGCCTCCTCATCCTCCCACACGCGCGCCTCCTTCCTCCTCTCGCACCCGCGCCTCCCTCTCCTCTTCCTCTCGCCCCTCGCGCCGCCACTACTGCCTCCTTCCCCGCCGCCGCTCGGCCTCCTACCCTCATGTCCTCCTCCTTCCACCCCCTCCGATCTGGCGCCACCCAAACCCCAACCCCCCGCCCTGGCTCCGGCTCCCGCCGGAGGGTAGGAGGAATGGCGAGGCGAGGCAAAGGCGGCGGCGTATGGGACGTGGCGTGGGGAGGTGTGGCCCAGGGGGTCGGCGCAGCCACGGCTTCTCGTCGTCTCCGCCGTCACCTGGGCGCTGCCATGGGAGAGCTCGAGCTCGAAGGGGGAGCAGCGGGGAGAGGAACGTGAGGCCATGGGGGAGGAAGAAGATGGCCCCCCTCGTTCCCAAGGTTGGTCTTCGCGTGACGCTGGTTAAGGTAGTTTCTTTCCTCGAATCCAATTTCTTTTGGTTGCCGTCGGTGTTCTTGACTAATTTTGGATCTCGTTTGCCTACAGATCTTTCTATTCTTGCTCCCTATGCGTCAGATATGTTGTTGTGTTCCTTGATCTGTAATTGCTTGTTGTTTTCAAGTGTCTCAGTTTTGGTTACCTGAAGCTAATCCATGAATTGCTCCTTTCCCCCTTGCAGGTTGGTCTGCTGTCAGCAGGTGCTCATGTTTCTCGTCGGTTCGTCCTGCTGCCTCTTCGGTCATCGCTCTACAGGTCAACCCATTTTCTCCTTGACCTCTCAGCTCTCCAGGCCTGCGCTTGCGTTATTGCGGTCGTGTATCTTCCTTGTGTTCTTATTGGTAGAAAGCTGGCGTCTAAGAGTGTCATTCTTTGCTTGTATTTTTGTGCTTTTGTCACTTATATGAATCTTGGTGGGACCTAATTTCCTTCTATACATTTCTGCCATGTGATGCTGATTTGTTTGTTGGAACTGCTCGCATGTGCCATGTTGTTGGAGCTACCGAACAAGCCACTATCGTTGCAGATATCCGTTGGACAGTAGTTGTAGTAGTCAGGTGACGACAAGATGCAGCCATTTGTATGGCTTGTTTGTTTTGTTTTCTTGTTTGCCTGTCTTGTTCTTCAGGCTATGAAAGAGGCCAATGGCGTGGCAAATAGAGTCCATAAAAATTGTTCGTTACCATGCAGCTGGGGTAGATGTGTTGTCAGGAAGGTGCAATCTGTATAAAACATGGCCTCTGTCTATGTCTTTGTCTGGTTCATTAGTCATGCTCTTCTTCGGCCATCCTTCGTTAGTTTATTTATTTCATTTATTATGTGTAGATCTAGGAGAGATGCCTATGATCATTCCTTTCCTGCCAATGTCATATTTTCCCCCTATCAACGAGGCGATTCTCTTTATAAAGCATGGCTTGCATTTCAGATGAATAGGTTGCTATATTACTAGAGTAGTGCTTGATCTGGTCTTCTACCATTGGACTCGTCATGGATTGTTTGTGTTTTCTCAACCTTTTTCCCCGCTGGAAGGAGGGACATCCTTGATCGGAGGGGGCTCTGCAGGGCACATGATGCATATTCTATAAGTATTTTTCTGTGGTTCATTTGTTGTTTCACCCGCTGAACAGTGCTTTGTCAATTTAGGGACATCGCCGGCTATAGCACGATCCAGTACATGGTGCCATATAGGATACTAAGGTCATAGATTCAGATTCGTTTGGCCCCCTAAAGGCAAAGTATGCTTAATTATGAATATGTTGGACTGCTATAGTGTGTTGCCTAATTAGTTACCAGATTAATTTTGGTTCTATTTTTCTGCTGCTGACGGGCGTGCGAATTAAGGTTCAGGGTGTGCCTTGGACTCAGAATTCTTACTATTTTTATACTGGATGTGGTGGTCTTATTAGTTAGTCAGAGCCTCATATGGTTAGGATGCATATCCGGTTAGAACAGAGTCATTCATGCATTCTTAGAATATTTCATGTGTATTTATTTGTTTGAGGTGTGTTTAGCTGATTTCCCTTCGGCCATTTTCATTACATAAAACAAACACTATGGTCGACATCTTTCCCTAATAATAAAGCGGCTATCGCTTCTGCCCCGCCTGTTTACCGTCGCGGCACTTTTGCAAATAGTCCCTGTAGTTTTGGAAATTCAACCCGCTGTCCCTTTACAAGTGAGAAACGTTGGAATTTTGCGTGAGAAACCCTGTAGTTTCTTATATTCAACCCGCAATCCTAAACGTTCTGCAGCGCGAGGAAGATGAGCAGATCGGGCGTGGCGATATGGCGGCTGCGGCGGCAGCTTGCTCCGGTAGCGGCGGCGGCCTGCTCATCCAGAGAAAGAGAGAGACAGGGCGTGAGGGAGAGAGGAAAGAGAGGGGAAAAAGGAGAAGGAGCAGGGGCGCAAGGTGAGGGAGGGATCTGGCGGATGGTGCGGGAGGCGGTCGCCGGCGGTGGCGCCTCTGGTGACGGGCCGGCGGGTAGGGCGGCGAGCTCCTGTTGAGGCGGCGGGGCTTGGTGCGGGCCGGTTCCTCTGGATCGAGCCTTGGCTGTCCCGAGGCGTGCTCTTGCGGGCTTGGATCGGGGGGTGCTCTGCTGTCCCAACTAATCAACTACAGGTCCAGAACAAATCGGCGCTGGATTCGTCGACGTAGCCGCCACCCAGCGCCGGCCATCTCGCCCGAGCACGCGACAAATCAAGGGATGCCAAGGAGGAGCGAATAAGCGAAGCAAGGGGCGAGCGTTCTGCTGCAGTCAAACAGGGCCGATGGGACGCTGCTCGCTGCAGGTCATACAACAA
The DNA here is from genome assembly GCF_002575655.3 of Aegilops tauschii subsp. strangulata. Classification (NCBI taxonomy): domain Eukaryota; kingdom Viridiplantae; phylum Streptophyta; class Magnoliopsida; order Poales; family Poaceae; genus Aegilops; species Aegilops tauschii. Next base: position 521,798,663 of record NC_053039.3, read on the forward strand.
ATACAAGGCTGCAGTTGAGCCTGTTCAACAATGGTTCCTGCTCATTGTGGAAATGCCGCACGCCGTGTCTGCCAGCCAAGCCACATCGAGAGAAAGGAGTTGGCGATTAGCAGTAATTGCAAGTTGTAGAACAATATAGCAGACATTTCTCACCTTATCTCCGGTCCGTCTTCTTGCTTCAAGTTTATGTTTCAACATGCATGTCATATGTTCCAATAAATGATGCCTGGGACAAGTACTAATGGCATGGAGACAGTAGAATAATCAATCTAAATAATTCGGTGATAGGTTAGATGTATGTTCCAAATGTATACGTAAACATATATTTCATAAGCCAAGAAATACATGCATCTGAAACACGGCTGACATAGTGTCCGACTGTCAGCGTAAGATGTTCCTCTTTATACTATTCTCATGCAAGTGTCATGTATTGTGTTGTTTATTGGACAAATTCTTCTTACATTGAATCTGCACATGGTAATACTCAAGTGAAATAGTTGGTTTTTTCTAATGATTTAATAGAAAAACTATTTAACTTCAAGATCGTTCAATGTAATTTACCAAATTTAATTCTCTTTGACAAATCACCTTCAACCGAATGAGCTACCTGCACAAGCATATTTGTAGGAAAATAAGGTTAGTTATGCGTTTAGATGTCAAAAGTGTTATCAGAAATTTGATTCATTTGGCATTTCGAAATGAACTACAACTTTCCATTATTAGATGAACATACAAAAACATGCCCTCAGGCAAGAACTGCTTCAGTGAACAGATAACATCAAATAGTCAGCCATGAAAACAACAGAGAAAGGAAATTAAGAAAATATAGAATTTTTTCTCAGGTAATTAAATTAAAAGGAAAATGATTCCACCAAAAGACAGAAGCGTTGTCGTCCCACATACTTTTAACAAAATAACCATTGCCACAAGTAGCAACACAGCCAGCAATTGCACAGCAGCAGCCCAATACACATATCAGGCAGGACATGCACCAACATCAAACAAAAAAGTAGGTTTGATGTTCATGTAAAGGAAAAGGGGATTTCTTGAGATTTATTACCGCACAAGGGAGAGTGTGGCTGGCGAAGAACAGGGGCAGGGTCGTCATCTTCTCCACAGATATGCACATGAAGCAGAGTGAAGCGATGGAGAACCGATAGGATAGGTCCTGCTGGATCTGATAGGAGCAGGCGATGAAGACCAGCTGTGCAGCCACTGGCGGCCGAAACCTCCACACGCCCCTCCTCCTCGAGCTCTTAAACTGTTACTTCCTTGGTCGGCTCCAAACCTGCACTGAGCAGATCATCTCAGCAAAATGCAATACTGTACTCCATTAACTCAAGCAAGGCTCCATTAACTCAAGCAAGGAGAGAAAAAGAATATGTTCCATCAATGTTATTCTAATTTGATATTAATAAGAAATAATATCAGAAGTACATCGGTCCTTGATTTTGTTTTCTTAGCTAGGGTCTCTTGTAGGTTGTAGTAGATGTATTAAGGAACTGAAACAAATCAAGTCTGCATTTTTGTGCCGGCTGGAGACCTACTGCTTCTGTATCTTGTTGTATACAATTCAAATGATGCAGAAATTATGAACTTGAGACTGAGACACCATGTAGTAGATTGGATATTGTTTGATATCAAACACATATTGAGGACTTACAACAATCTCTTGTGACAGGTACTGTTGGGGATATAACTACTGGAGTCACCCGCCCAGGAGGGGCCGGGTTATGTCGTAACAATCATCGCGTGAAGCCCAATATCAAGCTTAAGGATGGCGGTTCAAATATGGGCTTAAGGCCCAGAGGCGGCTTAAGGCCCGTAGTGATAAACCGCCGTTATGGCATGACTTGTAGTGTAAGGCAAGTATAGTTAAGAGTCCGAGCCGGACACTGTTATAAGTCGGCCGGGACTCTGAGAGCCGCTGGGCGTTAACCTCTCTATATAAAGGGACGGCCCAGCGGCGGTTTAGACAAGGAAGATCAGATCGATAACCAGGCATAGCAGTTTAGCTCCCTGGCCATTGAAACCCTAGTAATTCCACCTCAACTGGAGTAGGCTTTTACCTTCACCGTAAGGGGCCGAACCAGTATAACCCTCGTATCCCTTGTCCCGTTTAAACCCCTTTAAGCTTCCTAGTTGCGATGGCTCCACGACTAAGTCCTTGCACTGGGACATCTGACGTGACAATTCCACGACAGTTGGCGCCCACCGTGGGGCTCGCGCACGGTGGATTTGAGTTCTTGAAGGGCAGCTTCGAAGGGCTCAGGGGATACGCTGTGGGCCGGATGACCAAGAGTCGTCGCGGCAAGCTCTACATCGACGATGCAGGCTGGGGCCCCGACGCCGGCTCAATCGAGTACGGATACCGGGTCCCCTTCGGCGGAATCCACGTTTTCATCGGCAAGATCGGCGAGCCAGGCCCTGAGCCGGACATCTGCACCGACCTCGTCGAGACGGCTCAGCGTGCGAGACCCGCCCGGACTCTGCCTGCCTTAAAGCATGCTTTCGTGGGATGCATCCATGGAGGACTCTCTGAAGGATCTGGATCTGGCGATGAGCCGGCCATCGGCTCTGACGGTGAGTCGTCCACAGGTGAGACCGACTCGTTGTATCAACTTCAAGATGGCAGGCTCAGGGGTTGTTCCGATGGCAACAGTATCCCGGAACCCTTTGAGCCGGGTTGGAATCTTCATGGCCGGCACGCAACCTGTTCAAAACTCCGCTGCTGGGGCAGGAGGCCCTGTGCACTCGCCGGCTCAAGTGCTGATGGATCTCACAGATAAGATAACGGCCCTGTTAACTGCCACGGTCGTCCCGGCGGATCAAGCTCAACATGACGCAGAAGTGGCACAGTTAAAATTGGGCATAGCACAGGCCAAGGAAGACCTAGCAGCGGAAGGAGTTAGGATGGCCGTAGAGCCGGCGGCTCTGGACGCCCAGACTCAGCTTATTCAGGCGCAGTCGTTCCGGCTCACGATGGATCAGAACGCATCCAATGAGGTCATGAGAAGGAGGTATCAGAAGGCTCAATCTCGGCTTCCTCCGGTTTATGATCCTCGCAACCTCTTCAACACACCCGGTGCAGGGCCTAGCAACCCGCCAGAGATGAATCAGATTACGGTACCCGATATCGGAACGCTGGTTCAGCCGCCCGTGATGGGGCCTCCCCGTGTGAATACTGCCCCTCCTCCATATGTACCAACACCGCCGGGTCATTATTCTAACCCGCTGGAAAACATGATCGCTGCGGCAACGCGACTGGCGGCTCTCCCGGTCGAGGGCGACTCCCCAACGGCGGTCGAAACCCAGAGGGTCAGAGAACTTCTCCAGACGGCCTTGGCGCAGCAGGAGGCATATTCATACAGCCGGGACAGGATTCATTCAACCCCTCGTCAAGCAATTCGTCAAAACCAGAGCCCGAGTTACAGCAGACACATAGTGTCGGCGGCCGGCTCAAGCAACGTCCGGCGTCATTACTTGCCGGGTGGGCATGGTCTGGCGCACAATGGAGCCTTTAACGTAGTGGACCAGAACAGAGCGTGTCAGGAGGCCGAGCAGGCGGCTCAGCTGACGGCTTACCAACCTTTTCCTGTTTACCCGACGGCTTCGGTTGAGACGGGCGCAGCTACGAGAGCTGGTCGCTTGTCTGGTACCGGCTCTCCGTAACGAACGTCTGCCCAGGGATTTCAAAGGACCTAGGAAGGTACCTAATTACACGGCTGATTTACAGCCCGGAGCATGGATTGAGAGTTACGAGATGGCTATGGAGTTGCTGGAGGTCAGTGAAGCAGCGATGGCCAAATACTTTACCATGATGTTGGATGGGACTGCCCGCACTTGGTTGAAGGGACTGCCACCTAATTCCATCGGGTCATGGGCAGAACTGAAAGCCCGGTTCATCAATAGCTTCAAAGATACATGTAAGCAATCTATGTCAATTGTGGACTTGACTAGCTGCAAGCAGGAAGAAGGGGAATCTACAACCCATTGGGTACGCCGGGTCAAGGAAATAATACATTCGTCTGATATGATGGATGCTCGCTCTGCAGTCTTAATGTTGGAGCAAAATTGTCGTTTTACGCCCCTGAAGATGAGCTCGGGCGGCTCAAGCGCGATTGCAACGATATGGGTACCCTGATGGCGGCTCTGGTTAAATATGCCGACTCTGATAGTACCAAGGATCCCGCGTCTGATGATGAAAAGACAGGGAAGGGAAAGAAGAACGGCAACGGCAAGGGCCCTCAGCATAACCCGGCGAACCAGGGAGGTAATAAGCGTAAGGCGGATGGCAGTATGGAATTTGTGGCTAACACCAACGCGCAGGGTAACAACCACCGACGTAAGGGGAGACCACCTCCCCGATCCGGCGGATCAGGCCCGTCACTTGAGCAATTGTTGAATGAGCCCTGTCCAAGGCATGGCTCTAGGGAGAAGCCGGCCACTCATCTATGGAAAGACTGCGCAATCATGAAAGCTTTCAAAAATTCCAACACTTTCAATGGCAACAATGGGCAGGGCGGCGACAGCTTTCATGGCCCGGGCGGCGGTTCAAATTCCAATTTTCAGAATTTTCAAGGTAATCAAGGGGGATTTAACCAGCAATCTGGCCAGGGTAATCAGCAGCAGCAACAGGGGGGATACCAGACCAATCCAAAGCAGCTCAATAGTGGACAATATCATGTGTTTACTACCAGCTTGTGCAAGCGACACCTGAAGCTTCATAAAAGGGCGGTGAACGCTGTTGAGCCGGCGGTTCCACGTTACTTGCGATGGTCTGAGCAACCTATTGTATGGAGTAGGGAGGATCACCCTCCCCGGGTTGATAATCCGGGTCACCTGGCTTTGGTGGTGGCACCTCAGGTCGGTGGGTATAAATTCACTAAGGTGCTCATGGACGGGGGCAGCAACATCAACATCCTCTACTATGAGACCTTCCGTCGTATGGGATTAACCGATAAAAACCTCAGCCAGTCCAATACTGTTTTCCACGGCGTGGTGCCTGGTAAGTCGGCGTATCCAGTTGGTAAGATTGAGCTGGAAGTAGCCTTTGGAGATGAGTACAACTCCAGGGCGGAAAAATTGACTTTTGAGGTGGTCAAGATCAGAAGCCCATACCATGCTCTGTTTGGGCGGCTGGCTTACGCCAAGTTCATGGCACGGCCGTGTTATGTATATTTGCAGCTCAAGATGCCGGGTCACAACGGGACCATTACGGTTCATGGCAGCCGAAAAGTGGCTTTGGAATGTGAGGAAGGTGACGCTGCTTACGCTGAATCTGTCTGTGCAACAGAGGAGTTGAAGTTTTACAAGGATAATGTTGACCCGGCAGATATGACGTCTTTGTAAAAGCCAACCGCGGAGCATGAGCCGGTAATAAAATTTAAGTCGGCCGATGAGACTAAGCTTGTTGACTTTGTTCCAGGTGATTCATCTAAGCAGTTCAGCATCAGTGCCAATCTGGATCCTAAATAGGAAGGCGCGCTCATCGAGTTCATCCGTGAGAACCGGGACATCTTCGCATGGAAACCTTCTGACATGCCGGGTGTACCGAGAGAACTCGCTGAGCACACTCTTAATATTGATCCAAAATTTAAGCCAGTCAGGCAATTCCTCCGGCGGTTTAACGAGGAGAGGCGAAAGGCCATTGGTGAGGAAGTAGCTCGGCTCTTGGTGGCCGGGTTCATTGTTGAAGTCTTTCATCCAGAATGGTTAGCTAACCCGGTGCTCGTGCTCAAGAAGAACGGCACCTTGAGGATGTGTGTGGATTATACGGATTTAAACAAGGCTTGTCCGGCTGATCCTTTTGCTCTCCCTCGTATTGATCAAATTATTGATGCTACGGCGGGTTGTGAGCGTTTGAGTTTTTTGGATGCGTATTCTGGTTACCGTCAGATCAAAATGGCTGTTAAGGACCAAGAGAAGACGACATTCATTACTCCCTTTGGAGTCTTCTGTTATGTATCTATGCCTTTTGGGCTCAAGAGTGCACAGGCGACTTACCAACGTTGCGTGCAGAATTGTCTTCATAATCAGATTGGGCACAACATTCATGCCTATGTGGATGATATTGTGGTCAAATCCAGAGAGAAGGAGACCTTGATAGATGATCTGAGAGAGACCTTTGACAATCTCCGGGTCTACAAGATGATGCTTAATCCGGCCAAGTGTGTTTTTGGTGTTCCTGCAGGCAAGCTCTTGGGTTTTGTGGTTTCTCACAGAGGCATTGAAGCTAACCCGGAGAAGATCAAGGCAATCACCTCTCTGGCTAAGCCAGCGTGTATAAATGATGTCCAGCGTCTGGCGGGTCGCATCGCTGCTTTAAGTCATTTTATAAGCCGGCTGGGCGAAAAAGCCATACCACTGTATCAGATGATGAAGAAAACGGACGACTTTGTCTGGAGTGATGCTGCTAATGCTGCTTTTGAGGATTTGAAAAGACAGCTAATTGAGCCGCCAATTCTTGCTGCTCCTGTTGATAAGGAGCCCTTATTGTTGTATGTAGCCGCTAACACACGAGCTGTCAGTGTGGCCGTCGTGGTGGAGCGCAAGGAGGCGGGTAAGGAACATCCGGTTCAGCGGCCGGTTTACTACGTCAGCGAAGTACTCATTGAGTCCAAACAACGATATCCACATTGGCAGAAGCTTGTTTATGGGGTGTTCATGGCGAGCCGGAAGCTTAAGCATTATTTCCAGGGCCACCCTATTACTGTGGTTAGTTCTGCTCCTTTAGGAGATATCATCCAAAACAGAGAAGCCACAGGAAGAGTTGCTAAGTGGGCAATTGAACTTGGGCCTCATGATTTAAAGTATGTGCCATGCACTGCTATCAAGTCTCAAGCATTGGTAGATTTCATCAATGATTGGACAGAACTGCAGATGCCTGAGGAGAGACCAGATAACACATACTGGACTATTCACTTCAACGGGTCCAGGCAGTTGGAGGGCTCGGGGGCTGGAGTCGTATTAGCATCCCCTCAAGGTGACAAATTTCGTTATGTGCTACGGTTGATGTTTCCCTGTACTAACAATGCAGCTGAGTATGATGCCTTGCTCCATGGTCTTCGGATGGCTAAGGAGATGAGCTTAAGCCGGGTGAGGTGCTTTGGCGACTCAGATTTGGTGGCTCAACAGGTATCAGGCAAGTGGGATTCCAAGGACCCCCTCATGGCGGCTTATCGCCGTGAAGTTGATGCCATTGCCGGGCATTTTCAGGGTTATCAAGTGGAGCACATTGATCGCAGAAAGAATGAGGCGGCTGATGCCTTAAGCCGGCTAGGCTCTCAGCGTAAGCCGGTGCCGCCTAATACGTTCTTGGATATTCTGCATAACCCTTCCGTCAAGTTGCCTACAGAGGAAGACTTGGCTGTTCCTGACCCAGAAGCACAATTGGTGGCGGCTCTTCACGTTATCCCAGATTGGACAGTGCCATACTTGACTTACATGACCCGGGGAGAATTGCCTGAAGATGAAACTTTGGCCAGACAGATAACCCGGCGGTCTAAGTCAATGATAATTGTCAATGGCGAGTTGCATCATCGCAGTGTCACTTGGGCTTTTCAGCGTTGTGTTTCCCCTCAGGAAGGTCAAGAAATCTTACGTGAAATTCACGAGGGGGATTGTGGCCATCATGCCGGCTCAAAATCCCTTGTGGCTAAAGCTTTTCGTCATGGTTTTTATTGGCTGACGGCTCATGCTGATGCAGAGGACTTGGTCAGTAAATGTGATGGTTGTCAGAAGTTCTCAAGATGTGCTCACGTGCCGACTCAAGAGTTGAGGGTGATCCCAATCACTTGGCCGTTTGCAGTCTGGGGGCTTGACATGGTTGGGCCTTTCAAAAGGTCCAAGGATAAGAAGACCCACCTCTTGGTGGCGGTTGACAAGTTCACAAAGTGGGTTGAGGCAGAGCCAGTTAGTAAGTATGATGCAGCTACGGCGGTTCAGTTCATGAAAAAGGTGATATTTCGCTTTGGTTTTCCACACAGCATTATAACTGACAATGGTACCGATCTGTCTAAAGGCGCCATGGAGGAATTTTGTCAATGAGAGCATATACGGCTTGATGTTTCATCAGTAGCTCACCCCCAATCCAACGGTCAAGCTGAGAGAGCCAATCAGGATCTTGAAAGGCATCAAGCCCCGGCTTTTGGTCCCTTTGCAACGGACGCCGGGTTGTTGGGTGGAGGAGTTACCCTCTGTGTTATGGAGCATCAATACTACTCCTAACAGGTCTACGGGTTACACGCCTTTCTTCATGGTTTACGGAGCCGAGGCGGTTCTCCCTAGCGACATCCGTCATGACTCGCCTCGAGTGGCGGATTACATTGAGGCGGACAATGAACAAGCACGTCAAGATGCTCTTGACTTGTTGGACGAACAACGTGACATAGCAGCAGCTCGCTCGGCGATTTACCAGCAAGACCTGCGCCGTTATCACAGCCGCTGGGTTAAGTCCAGGACTTTTCAGGAAGGTGACTTGGTGCTCCGACTCATCCAGGATCAAACGGAAGCACACAAGCTATCCCCGCCTTGGGAAGGGCCCTTTGTGGTCAGCAAGAACTTGCACAATGGGTCATACTACCTCATCGATGTTCGAGAGCACAAAGATTCACGTAAGTCGGAGGAGGAGACCCGCCGGCCGTTGAATATTGCTCATCTTCGGCCTTATTACACTTGAGCCACCGGCTCTCATAATGTACGTATAGCCATGTATATATTATGGTAAATAATAAAGCAGGACCTCTGTCCTTTTTTCCCTTCCAAAGGTAAATGTGTCATTGTTATTTCATTATAATATCACATGGTCACTTGGAGGCTAATCCGGCTTATGATCGTATTTGAATCTAGCCGTGAAATGTAAAGTCGCTTGGGGGCTTCCTGTTCAAACATAGGTCGCATTCGAACCAAAGAGAACATAGCTGTCGATACCCACTTGATTGGCATATCGCCGAGCTCACTGGGGAGTTTCTTGATCATATTTGAATCATAGCTCAACCCCCTTCGGGAACCGACGTGGATCGTATCCGAATCAGCGTCGTTAAACAATTCTTGAAATCATTTGGGGGCTTCCTGTTCAAACATAGGTCGTATTCAAACCAAAGAGAACATAGCTGTCGGTACCCTCTTGATTGGCAACGCCAAAGCCACTGGGGGCTACATAATCGTATTCGAATCTTAGCTTAACCCCTTTGGGCCGGTTCTCTGGTCGTATTCGAATTAGAAGCCTCCAAGTGTTTAAGGGTGGTTTCTATCCCGCCGGCTTAACTTTGATCAATAAAGTTGATCACACATGATAAACATCATATTCAATAGTTGGGTTTGTACTCATTATTTGGATCACATAAACCGGAGGTGTACTTGAAGGATCACAGGTATGCTGTTATGATTGACTCAAGGATATAACTGAGAACCGGTTTGTTCTGATTTTGATTCATATTTCGGGTTATATATAAAGTATATGCCTTTCCATGCGGTAAGACGCCAAGGAACTTGTGATTTGTTTTCTATGCAGGACAATTAAGGATAGCTCTGTAAGCATGAGGAAACAGAGGATGAAGCATAACCCGGAAGAATATAAAAGGGCAGCCTAAATAAAACTGAGCGCTACACACGTGCGCGAAGGCACGACAAAATTAAGTGTTTGTCCTACTCTATTACATGACCCCCCGAGTCCAAAAGGTGAGGCATTGTTTTTAAACATAACCATAAGCCGCCTGAGAGATCAAGGGCGTTGTTGGCCTGAGGCTTCCGGGTCATCCCTCTCCGCTTCTCCGGCTGTTTCCATGTCCTGGAAGGTTGATAATTTCCAGTCAATGCCACTCAAGGCTTCAAATTGAGCTTCATCATCAATTAAGCCGGCCGGGTCAACTTCAGGGGCGAAGGTGTGCTTACGAGTTGGAGGAATCAGGCTAACTGCTTCATAGCGTGGGGTTTGGATCCTCTGATTCTCCGCGTCATAGCCCGGTTGATACTTGGTAAGGTCTGTGTCATTACCAATCAAGGTGGCCACAGGGCGTACGCTCTTCACACAAGCGGCGAAGTCCTTCTGGTCAAAGGGGGTGCCATCTTCCTTCAAGCTGGGATACCCAAGGGCGATGTCAGCCGGGTCTAGCTCCGGTAGAAACGCCTTGGCCCGGCTTAGAGCGGCTATAGCTCCGGCTCTTGCAGAAGCTCGTCTCAACTCTTGGAAGCGTTGAGGAAGTACGGCAAGCCGCCTGAGTACATCCGCCAGGTGAGTGGGAACTTCATTTGACAGAGCCACAACGGCTAAGGCACGTTGTGACCCGGTGTAAAGTTGCTCCACCAAGGTATAAACCGCCTTCAATTTGGTCAGCACGTTTTGATTAAGATTGGAGCTCCTGGGACCTGCATTGCAAAGACAGTTAAGCAGATGACAATTAAGATGCTCTTTGGAAAAGAGGTGAACTAGCTAAATGCTTACAGAGTAACTTACCAAAGATTGCGGCAACCATCTGAGAAACATGGCGTTTTAAGCCGGATAGCTCGGCGGTTGTTTCAGCAAGACTGGCCTCCGCTTGTTCGGCCCGGCTTAGCAAAGCCGTCTTTTCATCTGCCCAGGCTTTTCTCTCCGCTTCAAACTTCTTCTTCAGTTTCTCTTGGGCAGATACACTGAATTCCAATTTGGAGTTGGCCTTTTGGGTTTCATTTTCTTGAGTCTTCAGGCGGTTCTTTAAATCAGAAATCTCCGATTCAAATTTCTTGGAGGCGGCCTATATAAATTCCAAGTTACAGTTAGAGTGATTATAATGCAACATTAAGTCCCAAGCACTTTGCAAGCAAAGATACTTGACACTTGGGGGCTAATGTATGCTGAAAAGCTCTATTTACAGTGGCGGTTCATGAAATTAAGTCCCAAGCACTTTGCAAGCAAAGGTACTCGGCACTTGGGGGCTAATGCATATTGCTGTTCAACTACTTGATTAAAACAAGGTAAGGACCGGTTCATATATGCTGATTAAGCCGGACATTGAGTGCTACAAGGTAAGCCGGTTTTCTTGCAGTGGTTACTAAGCCGGTATCAAGTCTACAACATATTTTATCATAAGTAATAGACTTGGGGGCTGGCATGGTAAGAATAACTGGGGAGTAAGCAAGAGAGTTATACCTCAGATTTTTGCTGGATTTGTTTCACCATATCAATCTCCAGGTCCCGGCTGTTGTGCACTTGATTCACATAGTCAGAGACAATCTCTTCAATGCTCAGATGAGCATAATCGGTGATATCCAGCTTGGCCCGGCGGCGCTCCAGAAGTTCTTCCTTGGCAGAACACTTGGCCAGCACAGTAGGTCGTCCCGGCTCCACGAACTCAGTCCGGGTGATCTCAACGTCCGGATCGTCTGGATGAGCCGGGCTAGGGATCTCCGGGTTCTCAGAACCTCCCATGGCTTGTTCAACAGTTGGAGCAGTGGTGGTATCAGGAGATGGTACAGCCAGCGGCTCATCAGCAGAGGCGTCAGGAGCAGCCGCTCTGAGTTCCGGTTCAGCCAGGACCGGCTCTTCGGCCGGCTTATTTTTCTTCGCCCTCTTGCTAGGCTTTACTTGTACACTGCAAAGTCAAAGGGTTAGTGCAAAAACATGAGTAAGGCAAGCAAAAAGTAAACTGATCATCATTACCAGGGAGCGGTTTTGAAAGCCGGCAAGCTGGACTGCATTGAGTCGCCGGAGGAAGGTGAAGTTCCCTGGTAGTTTGAGTCAGAAGAATTGAGTGGTTGACGAGTGACGCCCGCCAAAGGATACAAAGAATATAAGTCAGAGATCACCTCAGTTTGGCGCTTCCTTGATGCTTCAGGTAAGCCGGAGGAGAGGTCTGCATCTCTGCTGGTCCGGGGCTGCCTCCGACTCTCATAAATCTGTCGCTTCAAAAGAAATTGAGGATCTTGATAAGCTAAAGGATGTGAAAATCTTACTTTTCGGGTTACTCTTCGGACTTTCTGTCTTGGCAAAGGCTCGGAGTCGGAGGAAATTATAGTTACCTCTTCATTTACTTCATGACTCGCTCCGGTGTCCTCCTGCTGATAATCCGTGTCAATAAGATGGTTAAAAAATGAGCCTAAAGAATCAAGAGCTACCTCTCACTCGGAGGTGTCTTCCAGATGAAGCAGTTCCGAGGCGCTAGGTTTATGCCCCTTCTTACGGGGAGCGGCTTTCCTGGCGGCTTTCTTGACTTTTGTGGCTTTCTTGGCGGCTTCGTGGTCATACTTGAACTTCCAGAATTTATCATTAGCCTGCACAGTACAACAAAGGTTATTGAGTTAAGACAAAATCGTTAAAATGGAAGATGAAGTATTCAGGTCAATGGTTTACCGCTGGAGCCGGGTTAGCCTTGCAGAAAGGGCTTAAGCCCACTCTCCCGCAGTCTGCCAGGCTCTCGTTCAGCAGAGACTTGGTTGTATCATCAATGACGTCCTCAGGTAAGTCGTCTGGACTGTGCTGAAGAGGATCATCCTTCTGGCCCGTGTAATCACACATCAAGCCGGGGCGGCGGCTTAAAGGAATCACCCGCCTTGCAATCCAAACCCGGACCAGATCTATGCCATTTAGGCCGTTCCCCAGAAGAGCTTTGATCTTGTTGATGGTGGGAGTAAGTGGTTGACGTTCGGCTTGAGATAATTTGTCTGGTAAGGGGTGATTTGACTCCAGACGCAGGGCGGGAAAACCGGGCAGAGGGTTCTCATCCGCCGGAGAAGTGTCTTGGCAATAGAACCATGTATGGTTCCAGTCTTTGGGGTGGCTTGGCGGCTCAGCATAAGGGAAGAGACAATCTCTCCGTCGTTGGATTGAGATTCCGCCGAGTTCCAAGCTGGGCCCGTTGGCACATTCATTCTGGCGGTTCAAATAAAATAACTCCCGGAAGAGTAGCAGGCTGGGTTCTTCTCCGAGGTACACCTCACAGAATACTTGGAAGTTGCAGATGTTTGACACAGAATTGGGTCCGATGTCTTGAGGTCGCAGATAAAAAAAGTGCAGGATATCTCTGAAAAATTTGGAGCCGGGTGGAGCAAAACCCTGCTTCATGTGATCAGTGAAAATAACAACTTCCCCCTCTTTGGGATGAGGTTTCTCTTCTGATGGGTCAGGAGCGTGATAAGACATGATCTCCTTCTTTGGCAGATAAACCGTCTTTACGAAATCAACTAAGATGCTGTCAGTGACATTGGATTTAACCCAGTTGCAGGTGACGGGTGCTTTGGGAGCCTTAGGCGGCATTGTGAAAGATGGAAGCCTATGACAAAATAAAGTTTCCGGTTCAAATTTAAGTCGGAGGAAAATTTCAGTTCAGTAATCAAGATGGCGGCTTATGAAGGGGCCTAATGATATATGGCTAATTGTGTCAGGTTATTTAAGCCGCCGTGGATATCATGAACAATTAAGTTATCTAAAATTCTATTGTGAATGATCCGGAAATTTCACAAAGCATGGTGTCTTTTAAGCCGGTGATATGAGTCGCTAGAACTAACAGACGCAGTTTTTTGCCTAAGTGTTGCACAAACAAGTTTCACAGATCACAGTTATTATTTTGGATCAAACGGTTGTCCAGAAAAGAAAAATTTCTAGACCTAAAAACTGGTACAGAGAAGTTCATAAGTTCTAAATGAGATCTTTTTGCAAGCAAGGGGATCTGCTAGTATTGAAAATGGGAGTGAAATTACTACCGCAGGAGTTCTGTGCTGTTTTTGGATCAAAAGGAGCTTCGGTGGAGGAACTATGAAGAAACCGAGATGAAACTACCAAGAACAGGGAGGAAACACGAACCCTAATGCGGATCTAATATGCAGAGCGACGAGGACTTACTGGTGCTGATGAGCAGCGGAGGTGCGCCGCAGATTTCTGGTCAAGTCAGGTCGATGCAGCGGCCTTGGTCGGTGAAGACGAGGTGCGCGGCGGCGGCGGAGGTCGGGCTCTGGGGCGTCAGAGGAGGAAGATGATGGAGGAGAAGAGTGACGAAGGCTTATGGGCCAGGCCTATTTATAAGGGGCGGCTGATAAATGGGCGCGAGAAACGAGGAGGCTGAAGACATGATTATCCAGCCGTAGAGACGCCTCGATTTTCGGGACAGTTATTAAAGATAAGGATCCGTTGAGATACGTTGGACAAAACGTGCATTAATGGCGGATGACGTCATGGCGGTTTACCAAGAATCCAGAAGATGACGTCACGGCGGGTTATAGCCTTTGCGCAAACAGACGCCGGAAGAATTTTCCTTAAGGTATTGAAGATTGACATGAACCGGTTCAAATCAATTTGGGGCCTAATGTTGGGGATATAACTACTGGAGTCACCCGCCCAGGAGGGGCCGGGTTACGTCGTAACAATCATCGCGTGAAGCCCAATATCAAGCTTAAGGATGGCGGTTCAGATATGGGCTTAAGGCCCAGAGGCGGCTTAAGGCCCGTAGTGATAAACCGCCGTTATGGTATGACTTGTAGTGTAAGGCAAGTATACTTAAGAGTCCGAGCCGGACACTGTTATAAGTCGGCCGGAACTCTGAGAGCCGCTGGGCGTTAACCTCTCTATATAAAGGGACGGCCCAACGGCGGTTTAGACAAGGAAGATCAGATCGATAACCAGGCATAGCAGTTTAGCTCCCTGGCCATTGAAACCCTAAGTAATTCCACCTCAACTGGAGTAGGCTTTTACCTTCACCGTAAGGGGCCAAACCAGTATAACCCTCATATCCCTTGTCCCGTTTAAACCCCTTTAAGCTTCCTAGTTGCGATGGCTCCACGACTAAGTCCTTGCACTAGGACATCTGACGTGACAATTCCACGACAGGTCCACTAACAGAAATGGGAGAGTAATGCAACAGAAGTTCTATGCAAGGAGATTAATATAAATTAATAGAATTATAAAAATCAAGGCAGCAGACCTCTTTAGAGAAGGCTAATATTTATTTCTTTAACTGAGGTACTAAAACCACACAAAAACTTATAAATACTAATTCTGAAGAGTGAACAATATCATATCAGTCTCCCTAGAATTAGTACATACTACACAATGCGTCGAACAGTATATGGCAAACAAAGACATGTGCATAATCTAGAAGACAACCATGCTAGCATATTCATGAGGCAGGGAAGACAACATATGAAATCTGAACTTGCATCATTGTACTGTTTAGGCCGTCCTTTCCCTTTTATACCACGTCTTTTGTTCAACATGTTCCTCTGCATTTTCACTTGAACAACTTTCTGTTGAACCAAAAGACAATACTACCAATCCAATTACCAAGATGACAATAAGAAAAAATTTGTTAGCGACCTGTGAGAGTTTAGCCAACATATTCCGTAGCTGATGGTCCATCTTTGCAAGTAAAAATTCAGAATAGAGATGTGTCTTTGTCAGCGGCTCGTCTAACCTACAGAATCGTGCATCATTCTATCATTCCCTTGCTTATAGGCGCACTACTCACTAGACCACTCAACAATCACACAATTAAACTGCCCATGTAAGATTACACAATTTAATTAGCAAGATGAGTGTCCCCAACTCAAAGTGCATATATTGGTTCAGAAGGGAAGTGAATCAAGTAGATATTGAGGTTAATATACATATGTATTCCTACCTGAGCCTCTTGTAGGATTTGGGGAAGCTTTTTGGTGAGCCTCCTGCAATGACGGCGGCTGGGTGGAGAGGATCTGGAGGATCTTGGCTGGCATGGGGCAGCTGTTGTACTCCTGGATGAGGCGTCGTACGGCAGGAGGCCCGGGCGGATCCGGGCGGATATGGCCGGGATGGATCCATTTCCGGCGGATTTGGCGTGGTGGCGGCCGGATCCGGCGAGATTGAGGGCCGGCAGCGCCATGGCCCTCCTGGAGGTCCCTGTTTAGCGAGAAAGAGGGAGAGATGTGAGAGGAGATCGAGAGGAAGGAGGAGAAGGCAGAGGGGCGATGCGGCGGATCGACCGGAGGTCCAGCGGGGAAGGTCGCCGGCGGCAGGGCGTGGCGGAGGTGCGGGGTCGCCGGCGAGGCATCTTGCGGCCACGAGGGGAGCGAGGGCAAGAGGGAGCTGCGGGCGGCGGCGCGGACCGTTCCGAGTCTGGGCGGAATTAGAGGGTTTTTTATGTAAAATCGAAACGTTTTTTCAGAATACACTTAAAAGAGGACTGCGGGTTGTATTACTGAAAAACACAGGGGTTTTTAGCAAAAGATCCACGACGGTGAGCAAGCGGGCAGAAGCGATAATCGCTTTATTATTAGGGAAAGAAATGCTTCTTACATTGAATCTGCACATGGTAATACTCAAGTGAAATAGTTGGTTTTTTCTAATGATTTAATAGAAAAACTATTTAACTTCAAGATCGTTCAATGTAATTTACCAAATTTAATATTAATAGATTTTGATATAAATTTGCAAGTTTCCATGTGACAAAAATAAATTGGAGTAAGTGGTGAATGTTTCTTTCTTTCATAAAAGTAATTTTAGAAATGGGAGGCAACCGATGATATTTTTGGACTGTGGGATAATTCTTTCAATGATTTTTGGTTGAACTTAGATCCGTTGCAAGGGCTCTAGGAATGATTTGCTCTCTGTTACATACGTTCAATAATGATATTTAGAGGAGGATCAATTTTACAAGTAGGTGCACTACATTTGTATACAAACAATCTGAATGTGGGAGTTTTAACTTTTTATTATATTGCAAAAGTGGATCATGATGTTTTTTTCCTGAATCATGAACGCTGGGCTAGAGCCCCACCTTGTTTGAGTGTTTTGTAATCTGATAATTAGATAAATGACCACCATCTCCATCACCAACCATCTCAGTGTTATCTCCGGTTGTCGAATTAATGTATGGAAAAAGGACCAATCAATTATTCCTTTCACTCGTTGCAACACACGGGCTAGGCTCGTGCCTTGGTGCTCCTCACCGTCGCAATTTCCCAACCATCCTCTTCGTATCACCATGTTCTCATTTTTTCTGAAGGAACTCTTCAATCAGTGGTCATTCTCAGAAGATTTGGGAGAGATTGAAACCATGAGACTGTATGGTGGCTGAAGAAGGCGGACATCCTTGATTGCCTGTTGCCTTCTGGTTTAGAGGTAAATTAAAAGCACTCATCCCGTAAGGACGGATTAGATGTGCAATATTATTGTTTGTTCAATTTGTGTTCTATTTAGTGGATTCTGAAAAAAAATAAACCAATACGGTGGCATCTACCAAATAGAACCATGGCATGTCTTTCTCATGGAAGTTGTGTGTGAGGAATAATGTAGCAATGAGGATTGCTATGTCAATTCTGTTGTAGCAAAGTATTGATCTGATACTCATATGTATATTATCTTAACCTTACAAAGTAACCAGTGAGTTGAAGATCACAAAGTTATGTTTAACTATCTAGAAGTTACTCCTTAATTGGTTTACTGAAGTGATTATCTAGAGCTTGTGAGGAAAAGGAGAAAAGCCAAGAAGCCTGGGAAAATTGCAGTGACCTGATGTGTGACATGCTTGAATCTTTTTCCAAGAGATCATTAATGTATCACAACGATTGACAACTACACATGTTAGAAAAAAATTCTGCAGCCAATACAACTGAGCATGTTATTCCGAATAGTGATGGTCAAACTCTTGCTTATACGTGTATCTTGTGGCGACTATCCATGTATGGATTTCGCTTGGAGGCATACTAGCATAGTATAGAGGCGAGGGGTAATTTTAATCTAAGCATATTTTTTTACCTAATGTCTTGATCTTGCAACAAATAACAGGAAGATATAATCTTGTGAGTATGAGTTCATAACTGTAGGTATTGCATCAAGAAGATCACTCGAGTCCATTGGTATAAAAATGTTTAAAGAAGCATCTTTGCACAACAAGGGAAGATTAATGGTGGAAAAATGATACATAAGAATAAGGAGAACGAACTTTCTGCATTTTGAGACAACATGGATAGATGCTCATCATGTTTATGGATTCTCCGCAGTTGAGAAATGTTATGTTTTCATCGGGTTGATTTATCATAATTGACATGCATATACTAGCAACTGTTTCACCTAAGTTTGTAGACTGTTTCGTTGATCTGAACAATTCCCTCTCTACCTGCTAATGACTATGTTCTTCCTTTCATGTACTTATGACATGCAACTTCATTGGCGAGAAGGGTTGGCAAACCATCTCAATGAGCTTCGGAGCAACACATCGTCAGCGGCAGGAGCTTTGCCGTACTGGAGAACCAAGAACAGAGAGGGCAGAGAGGAGAAAAGAGGCTGAAGATGCATACGGTAAATTATATATTTAGTATAGGATATATTTTCTATTTGAGAATGGGTTTCATTTAAAATATGTTGTGTACTTTGAATATTGTTTTTCTACTTGCAAGGTTTTGTTTCAGTGACAAATTATTGTTTAGGTTTCTAATCTTTTTTTTGTACCCGTTGCAATGCACGGGCCTTTTTTATTACAAATTAAACTAAAGTGCATTTAACAGAGTGATGAATAATTGACACTCATCTACAAGCCTAATTACACAAGAATGTACATATGTTTTTGCCGAGATCAAACAGGGAGATATCATTTATAACTACAAGAATATACATATGATTTTTTTGGCACACGTTGCAACGCATGGGCATGTTTGCTAGTAGGTTATAAAAAGGGGAACTACCTAACCAAAAATTACTCTACCTTCCTCTTCATAGGTCCTTCTTCTTCGTCCGTCCTTGCCATGGCCAGTGTGCAGAGCTCTAGGTCGACAACTACTCGTAACAAGGGAGCGGCAACCAAGGCTGTGGAAAAAAGAGAGGGCTCGCCGCCATGCAGAAACCTTGAAAGATCTCTCACGGGCAGGCGATGGCTCCCAGGAGTGCCCTAGCCGCGGAGGCAAACATGCCGATCTGGCGGCGCTGGAGTCATTATCCCTTGACGGCATGCCCGATCAGCTCAATAAGCACCTCAATAGGTAGAAGGAGTTCATCCACGGCTTGGTGGAGCTGCTGAAGGAGATCCTCGACGACATGCCCGCTGAGCTCAATGAGCAGGGGAGTTGACCGCCGGCTTGGTGATGCTGCTGAAGAAGAGCATTGCCTCGGAGAATAAGGCGACCGGCGAAATCCTACAACTTCAGGAGGATAAGGCGAAGTCTGCCACGAGCTCGACCTGCCGAAGGAGGAGAACGCCGGCTGGAAGAAGCTGCATGAGAATAGTAGTTCATCGATGAAGATGCTGCAGGCCCTCATCATGGAACAGAAGGAGGAGTTGGCGAAGCTCCGCATCTAGCACCCGGCTGCTGTCAAGGTACGTAATGCAGCCGTGGAATAGATGATGAAGGCTCGCGTCGAGAAATCCCGCGTCATGGACAGAATGAAGGAGATGGCGGAGGAGACGCGCAAGGAGATGGAGGTTGTGGAGTGAAAGTGTGTTATATCGACTAGAGGGGGGTGAATAGGCGATTTTGATGAATTCATCACTGAGGAATTTCAGGGTGAGGAAATTCCTAAATGAAGAACTACTTGCAGCTGAATAAGTACTCAAAAGTAAACATAACAGAACACAAGCATAGTCATCATGTGGAAATGAAGACAAGCACGGAGTACAGAAAGCGTAAACATAGGATAACACAGGATGAAGACAAACAGACCGAAGAAATTGAACTGAGGAAATTGAGAAAGTCTTCAGTTAAAGTCTTCAAACACAGATATGAACAAGCACACAACACAGAAATGAGGAAATGAAAGAGTTGAGGAAATAGAACCAGTAGGCTTGGTGAAGACAATGATTTGGTAGACCAGTTCCAACTGCTGTGATGTAACACCCCGGATGTAACTTTCCATATTTGTAACTCCAACTCTTGCCATTTTCGGCTATGTGTTATGATATTCCCTCCGTGGTTGGGTTTTGTTTTTCGTTTTGCATTTTGTTCATGTCATGCATCTCATATCATGTCATCATGTGCATCTCATTTGCATACGTGTTCGTCTCTTGCATCCGAGCATTTTCCCCGTTGTCCGTTTTGCAATCCGCCACTCCCACATGCACCGGCGCACCCCTTTTGTTTCTTTTCGTGAGCGGGTGTTAAACGTTCTCGGAATGGACCGAGGTTTGTCAAGTGGCCTTGGTATACCACCGGTAGACCACCTATCAAGTTTCGTTCCATTTGGAGGTCGTTTGGTGCTCCAACGGTTAACCGGGTAACCACAAAAGTCTTTTTGTGTGTTGCAGAAAAACCCCCTCCAAACAGTCCAATAACCCCTCTAAGTCCCTTCCATGCTCTCGGTCATTCGATCACGATCGTGTGGGCGAAAACCGCAATCCATTTGGAGTCTCCTAGCTCCCTATGCCTATATAAACACCCTCCCCGTCCAAAATTTCGGATCAAACCCTAGTCTCCCCTTCCCTTGCGCCGCCGGACACGTCCGCCCGGCGCCGGACGAAAGCCGCCGCCGCCCGCAGCCAACCGGCGCGCGACACATGGCGCCCCCGCCGCCCGTACGCCGCTGGCCCACGAGGCCCGCATCCGGCCCCCGCGGCCCGAGCCGCGGCCGCCCGCGCCCGCGTCCCCGCGCCGCCTCCTCCCGCGTCCCGCGCCGCTGCCCTCGTCCTCCCGCTCGTCCGCCGGCGCCGCGCCCCGAGGCCGCCGTCGCCGACCTCGCCGTCGCTCCCGCCGACCGCCGCCGCCGCCTCGACCGCGGGTCCGCCGCCGCCTCTCTCCCTCGCCGCCGCGCCCGGTCGACGGGATCCGCGCCGCCCGCGCCGGCGTGCCCCGTCGCCTCCCCGACCCCGGCGAGCTCCTCCACCTCCGGCCGCCGTCTCCTCTCCGTCTCCGGCGAGCGCCGCGCCTCGAAGCCCGTGCCGAAGAACCCTAGATCTGGGATCAGGTCGATCCCGTATTTTCCTCTAAGTCCCTGAACTATTGCAATATATTGCCCTGTTCATCGCATCATATCTCATCGTATTCTACTCTGTTTTGCGTGCATGATATATCGAAATGTTCGTCTCAAGATGCTCTTCATTTTGTTCCATTGTACCATGCTCGTTTGAGTCATCTGGATGCCCAAATCTCTGGTGCAAGACTGCTATATGATGTTTACTGCTGTTACTTACCAGAACTTGGTGTTTTGTTATTTTTGTTGCATTTAATGTGTGCATCTTATGAGTTTGAGCTCTACATGTCTTTTGATCTATGCCATGCCATATTTACAGAGGTGTATGCCATGTATTTTTGTGATCTATGTGGCGACTAGAAAAAGCATGCAAACTAGGCTTCGTGATGTTTCTGTTTTCAGGGACAAGATTTTCACCAAGTCTGTTACTGCTGTTATTTTGTTGCTATGTATCCTTGTGGCTACAGTGAGATCCATGCTTCTTCTGGGCATGTTCAGTAAGGATGTTTTGTAGATATAGTTATGCTCTATCCATTCATGCCCCTGTTTGCAATTATGGAGTGACCTAGCATGTCTTAATCTTGCTCTACTTTTGCTATAAAATATTTCTGGCAGATTGTTAACATGATATTCAACTTTGCCAAGGTTGTTGTAGTTGATCCATACAGGATATGAACTTGATCTTGCCATGGTTAGCTTCATAAACATGCCATATTTCTGTAGGTATGCTTGTTTTATCATGCATTGCTTTGTGTTGAGTGAATCAAGCTCACAAAGATGCCTTCATAATACTGTTTCTGCCATGCTCTGTTTTCTGCTAAGTCTGAAAACTGTGCATTTAGTGAGGGACTCTATGTTTACATGGGTGCCATCATATCTTCTGATCCTTTTTGGCTCATGGTCAGTAAGGGACTTTTGTTCTATGCATTTAGTGGATTCAGGCCATGCCTTGTTTTGTTATGTTAAGTTCCTGTAGCATGTTGAGTTCTTGCTCTGAACATTGCTACCTGATGCTGTTTCAGCCATGTTCAGTATTTCCACCAAGTCTGTGAACCTGATTTCTTTTGCACTTTTGCCATGCTTGTTTGAACCTGTTATGGGGTGATCTAGCCGTAGCTCAGTGTTCATTTTTGTCAAGCGTCTCCTGTAGATTACTGCCATATGCTTTGTTGCTATGTTGGGCTGCTGTAGCATAGTTACTTGTTGTATTCTAAGTGCTATCATGTTGTTAATCGCAGAATCGTGTCATTCTTGTTTTGCTTGCCATTTGCAAACCGTGCATCCGTTTCCGGTGATCTTTATATCGATTTCGACCGAAATCATCTCATCTTTCTAGTGGCATACTTGGTTTGCCAAGTTACTGCCTTGTTCATCCTTTTTTCTCCAGAGCACGCATACGCATCGCATATCATATCTCGCATATCATTCATGTATTGCATCATGTTGCTTGTGCATTTCCCGTGATTGATTGTGGTTCCATTGCTTGTGTTCTTGCTGTGGGTAGAGCCGGGAGACGAGTTCGTGAACGAGGAACCTGTTGAGTACGCTTACGAGGATCAAGCTTTCGACAACTCTGAGAACCTTGCAGGCAAGATGACCATACCCTCGAAATCACTTCTATTTTTGCTTTGCTAGTTGCTCGTTCTATTGCTATGCTGTGCTACCTACCACTAGCTATATCATGCCTCCCATATTGCCATGTCAAGCCTCTAACCATCCTTTCCTAGCAAACCGTTGTTTGGCTAAGTTACCGCTTTTGCTCAGCCCTTCTTATAGCGTTGCTAGTTGCAGGTGAAGTTGAAGTTGGTTCCATGTTGGAACATGGATATTTTTTTGGAATATCACAATATCTCTTATTTAATTAATGCATCTATATATTGGTAAAGGGTGGAAGGCTCGGCCTTATGCCTAGTGTTTTATTCCACTCTTGCCGCCCTAGTTTCCGTCATACCGGTATTATGTTCCTTGAGTTTGCGTTCCTTACGCGGTTGGGTGATTTATGGTACCCCCTTGACAGTTCGCCTTGAATAAAACTCCTCCAGCAAGGCCCAACCTTGGTTTTACCATTTGCCACCTAAGCCTTTTTCCCTTGGGTTTTCGCGAGCCCGAGGGTCATCTTTATTTAAACCCCCGGACCAGTGCTTCTTCGAGTGCTGGCCCAAACTGGGCGATGTCCGGCGCCTCCTGGGCAACCAGGGTCTATGCCAACCCGACGTCTTGCCCATCCGGTGTGCCCTGAGAACGAGATATGTGCAACTCCTATCGGGATTTGTCGGCACATTCGGGCGGCTTTCCTGGTCTTGTTTTAACATTGTCGAAATGTCTTGTAAACCGGGATTCCGAGACTGATCGGGTCTTCCTGGGAGAAGGTTTATCCTTCGTTGACCGTGAGAGCTTATAATGGGCTAAGTTGGGACACCCCTGCAGGGTATTATCTTTCGAAAGCCGTGCCCGCGGTTATGAGTCAGATGGGAATTTGTTAATGTCTGGTTGTAGAGAACTTGTCACTTGACTTAATTAAAATACATCAACCGTGTGTGTAGCCGTGATGGTCTCTTCTCGGCGGCCGGGAAGTGAACACGGTTTGAGTTATGCATGAACGTAAGTAGCTTCAGGATCACTTCTTGATCATTTCTAGCTTCGCGACCGTTGCGTTGCTTCTCTTCTCGCTCTCATTTGCGTATGTTAGCCACCATATATGCTTAGTGCTTGCTGCAGCTCCACCTCATTACACCATCCTTTCCTATAAGCTTAAATAGTCTTGATCTCGCGGGTGTGAGATTGCTGAGTCCTCGTGACTCACAGATTCTACCAAAACAGTTGCAGGTGCCGACGATGCCAGTGCAGGTGACGCAACCGAGCTCAAGTGGGAGTTCGACGAGGAACGTGGTCGTTACTATGTTTCTTTTCCTGATGATCAGTAGTGGAGCCCAGTTGGGACGATCGGGGATCTAGCATTTGGGGTTGTCTTATTTTCATTTGGATTTGACCATAGTCGGTCTATGTGTGGATTTTGAATGATGTATGAATTAATTTATGTATTGTGTGAAATGGCGATTCTAAGCCAACTCTCGTTATCCCATTCTTGTTCATTACATGGGATTGTGTGAAGATGACCCTTCTTGCGACAATACCTACAATGCGGTTATGCCTCTAAGTCATGCCTCGACACGTGGGAGATATAGCCGCATCATGGGCGTTACATGTTGGTAATCAGAGCCATCCCCAACTTAGGAGCCCCCTGCTTGATCGAATCGCTGGCGTTGTTGAGTCTAGAACAAAAAATGTTTTGAGTCTTAGGATTATATATATCGGAGAGTAGGATTCTTTTTACTCCTCAGTCCCTTCGTCGCTCTGGTGAGGCCTCCTGACGTAGAAGTTTTGACTCTTCTCTCCTCAAATTTCACTAATTTTTTTTAGGATCACGCGGGTATCTTAGAATCGTTCCGATGGTTTTGTGACGAGAACATTGTTCTTGGTGCCTCCTGACATTTAGGGGTTGTGGCAGTGTCCCGGGGAGTTGAGCTCCGAGGTGTTGTCGTCACAATTTTATCGTTGCAGTTCTGGAATACCTGAGTTTCGCCAACATCGAAAATCTCTTTTATGCAGTTGTTGGTGAGATGACCTCGACGCCACCCAGTACTGGGGCGGGAGTTCGGGAGTATTGCCATAACTCGTATAACGGATGCTTTTCGAAGGTTGAGGTACACGATTTCCGAAGGTTTCTTGGTTATGTGTTGACGGATGGATACAACTGGATCTAGGGATTGCTAGTTTGGGTGATATATTTTGTGTCCCATGTATCCCGACACCAGATTGCATAACCAGAAAGTTTCGGGAGTTTATAGGTGGGATTCAAGTAGCTCTTAGCATTTCTTCCCGCAGATATTTGGTTTGTGATTGGGTAATCCTTACCACTTATTTGTTCCACTCGTACCTTTTTATTTTATTCATCAATCTCTTATCAAGTGGCTTCTCACCTTAATGGAAGTGTGATGATTTACTATGGAATTCATTCATTCATCCTCGTTCGAATGTTTATTGTGAAGACTATATGTTGCAATTTCTACCCGTCGATTCAACTTGTCTACCTGTCTATCAAGATGCTAATGGATGCCACCCTCTTCAGGATGGCTCCGCCAACGCGTCAGAATCCGGAACGCAATGAAGGGAGTCAGGCGAACCCTCCGCCACCACCTCCGCCTTCGGAGGCATGGCAAGCTATCATGGCAGCCACCAACGCCAATGCTCAGATGATTTTGCAACTCTTGCAAGAACGCACCCAAGGGCAAGGCAATCAAGGTAATCAAGGCCAAGGCAACAATCAGCCTCATTTCGCTACACTCAACCAGTTCCTCGCAAATCAGTTGAAGTCTTTCAGCTACTGTGCCGAGGCCACAGACGCCGATGATTGGCTCGTGGACATCAACAAGCATTTTGAATGTAGCAATGTCAGGCCTGAGGACTTTGGCAAGTTCGCTTCTTTTCAACTCAAGGATCAAGCCGCCGAGTGGTATCAACAATACAAAGATTCCAGGGGAGGTCGTGTGATTACCTGGGATGATTTCCGCTGAGACTTCAAAGCTCACCACATTCCACAAAGTGTTGTTGAGAGCAAGCGTGAGGAGTTCCGCAATCTCAAGCAAGGCAGCATGTCCGTGTATCAATACAATACTCAGTTTCAGAAACTCGCTCGCTTCGCTAAGCAAGACGTTCCTGATGAAGAGAGCATGATCTATCAATTCAGAGGTGGCCTCAGAGAAGATCTGCAATTGTCTCTCGTGCTTTTTGAGCCGACCAAGTATGATGATTTCTACAATATGGCACTGAAGCAAGAGGCTGCTCAGCTCAAGTGTGAGGCTTCTAAGAAGAGAGTCAGGGACGCAGTTCAGTCTTCTTCTTCCTCACTAGTGGCTGCTAAGAAACAGATGTTCTGGTTGCCTCCTCCTCCGTTTAGTCAGCCTTTCCAGCAGAAGAACAAAGGTGGCCATGGATCTTCCCACCCACCCAACCCTGGCTATCAGAACAAGTCTCAGAATCAAGCTCCCAAGTCGATTTCTCCTTATCACCGTCCACTCTCAGAGGTGACTTGCAACAAGTGTCAGCAGAAAGGTCACTATGCTAACAAATGCTTCAACCAAAGGCGCCTTCCGCCTCCTCCTCCTGTGAGATCTTCCAGCAATGCAGTGGTCAAGCATAATCCCAAGTCTGCAAAGGTGAACATGATGAATGCAGCTCAAGCGGAGGAATCTACTGATGTGATAATGGGCAATCTCTCAGTTAATGATATTCCTCCAAAAGTCTTATTTGATACTGGTGCATCTATTTCTTTCATATCAAGACCTTTTGCATCCATGAACAATTTGCATACTGTCGATCTGTCTAAGCCGATAGCGGTTTCCTCTCCGGGTTTATTCATGAATACCAAAATGATGGCTCCGGATGTTTCTATTAAGATGGGCAACTATAAATTTTTATCTTCTCCAATGGTTCTTGGTGACTCGGATATTGATCTAATTCTCGGGATGGACTGGCTTTCTAAGCGCAAGGCTCAACTTGATTGTGCTGCCAGGGAAATTCAATTGACACACTCTTCTGAGGATGTGATTATCTATGCCGCTCATGATGAAACCATTCGGTTGTTTTCTCTCAATGAGAAGGGCGAGTTGGATGCCATCTCTCAGATTCCAGTCGTTTGTGAGTACCAAGATGTCTTTCCAGAAGAGCTTCCGGGTATGCCTCCTCACCGGCCTGTTGAGTTCGTTATCGATCTTGAGCCTGGCACTGAACCCGTTTGCAAGCGTCCTTATAAGCTTGGACCCAAGGAGCTGAAAGAATTGAAGAAACAGCTCGATGAACAAGAGCGTCTGGGTCTGATCAGACCGAGTTCATCTCCGTGGGGTTGTGGTGTTCTTTTTGTCTAGAAGAAGGATGGCACAGACCGACTTTGTGTCGACTACCGTCCATTGAACAAGAAGACAATCAAGAACAAGTATCCACTTCCCAACATCAATGAGCTATTCGAGCAACTCAAGGGTGCTAAAGTATTCTCCAAGCTTGACCTTCGTATGGGTTATCATCAGATTCGCATTCGTGAAGAAGATATTCCCAAGACAGCATTCAGAACAAGCTTTGGTTCTTATGAATATAATGTCATGTCTTTCGGCCTTGTCAATGCTCCTCCAACATTCTGTCGAATGATGAATTTCAACTTCAACCCCTATACCAATGAATTCGTCCTGGTGTATCTCGATGATATCTTGGTCTTCTCCAAGAATAAGAAGGATCATGCCAAACATTTGCGATTGGTGCTTGACAAGCTCAGAGAGTATCAATTCTATGCGAATTTTTCCAAATGTGAGTTTTGGCTTGATGAAGTTCTTTACCTTGGTCATATCATCTCTGCCAAGGGCATCGCTGTTAATCCCGAGAAGGTGTCTGCAATTGTAAATTGGGAACCTCCTCAGAATGTCAAGCAGCTTCGCAGTTTTCTTGGTCTTGCAAGCTATTGCCGAAGATTCGTTGAGAATTTCTCTAAGATTGCAAAGCCTCTTTCCAACCTCCTCCAGAAGCATGTGAAGTATGTCTGGTCTCCTGAGTGTGACGTTGCTTTCAACACTCTCAAAGAGAAACTCGTCACAGCTCCTGTCTTAACTCCTCCTGACGAATCCAAGCCATTCGAAGTTTTCCGTGATGCTTCTCTTCAAGGTCTCGGTGCTGTGTTAATGCAAGAGAAGAAAGTCGTGGCCTATACCTCTCGTTAGTTGAAGCCCAACGAAAAGAACTACCCCACTCACGATCTGAGTTGGCGGGAGTTGTCCATGCATTAATAACATGCAGACATCTCTTGTTGGGAAGAAAAGTGGACATTTTCACCGATCACAAGAGTCTCAAGTACATCTTCACTCAGCCCAACCTCAACCTCAGGCAAACTCGATGGGTCGAAATGATTCAAGAGTACAATCCGAGTATTGAGTATACTCCAGGCAAAGCCAATGTCATTGCAGATGCTTTGAGCAGGAAGGCTTATTGCAACAGCTTAATTCTCAAGCCTTTTCAACCAGATCTTTGTGAAGCTTTCCGCAAGCTGAATCTCCAAGTTGTTCCTCAAGGCTTTCTTGCCAACCTCATAGTCTCTCCTACTTTGGAAGATCAAATTCGTGAGGCACAACTCCAGGATACCATGGTGAAGAAGGTGAAACGTGGTATTGATAAGGGTCTTTCCAAATACAAGTGCTATCGCATTGATGACAGAGACACTTTATTCTTTGAGGACCGGATTGTGGTTCCTAAAGGTGATCTAAGGAAAGTCATTATGAACGAGACGCACAATTCTCTTCTTTCCATTCATCCTGGAAGTACGAAGATGTACCATGACCTCAAGCAGTCGTATTGGTGGACTCGAATGAAGCGAGAAATCGCTCAATTCGTGAATGAATGTGATGTCTGTCGAAGGGTGAAAGCAGAACACCAACGACCAGCTGGTCTCCTCCAACCTCTTGCTATCCCAGAATGGAAGTTTGATCATATCGAAATGGAGTTCGTGACTGGATTTCCCAAGTCCAAGCGCGTGATGCTATCTTCGTTGTCATCGACAAGCTTACTAAAGTGGCTCATTTCCTTCCAATCAAAGAATCTATCATAGCAGCTCAGTTGGCAGAGCTATACACCTCCAGGATTGTCTCCTTGCACGGCATTCCACAATTGATTTCTTCAGATTGTGGAAGCATCTTCACTTCTTGTCATGGAATTGTCACGGCAGATGTCCTCATTCAAGGACTTAGTCGTGGAGCCATCGCAGCTAGGAAGCTTAAAGGGGTTAAACAGGACAAAGGACATGAAGGTTATAATGGTTCGGCCCCTTATGGTGAAGGTAAAAGTCTACTCCAGTTGAGGTGGAATTACTTGGGGTTTCAATGACCAGGGAGCTAAACTGCTATGCCTGGCTATCGATTTGATGTTACTTGTCCTGAACCGCCGCCGGGTCATCCCTTTATATAGAAAGGTTAACGCCCAGCGGCTCTCAGAGTCCCGGCCGGCTCATAAACTGTGTCCGGCTTGGACTCTTAACTATTCTTGCCTTACACTACAAGTCATGCCACAACGGCGGTTTACCACTACGGGCCTTAAGTCGCCTATGGGCCTTAGACCTATTACTAAACCGCCATCCTTAACCTGTCCTTGGGCTTCTGAATGAAGAGCTGTCGCAACGTAACCCGGCCCATCTTGGGCGGGTTACACCAGTAGCTATATCCTCAACATTAGGCCCTAGATTGATTTGAACCGGTTCATGTCAATCTTCAATACCTTAAGAAAAATCTTCCGGCTTCTGTTTGCGCAAAGGTTATAACCCGCCATGACGTCATCTTCTGGATTCTTGGTAACCCGCCGTGACGTCATCCGCCATTAATGCACGTTCTGTCCAACGTATCTCAACGGATCCTTATCTTAATAACTATCCCGAAAATCGAGGCGCCTCTACAGCTGGATAATCATGTTTTCAGCCTCCTCGTTTCTCGCACCCACTCATCAGCCGTCCCTTATAAATAGGCCCGACCGGGTCCTCTCTCACTCTTCCCTTTCCATCGTCTTCCTCCTCTCAACACCCCAGAACCCGAGCTCCGCCGCCGCCGCCGCGCCTCTCGTCTTCCTCAGCCTCGGCCGCTGCATCAACCTGTGCTGGTCCAGAGAACGGCGACGACTCTCCGCAGTGAACCTGCAACCGTAAGTCTTCTTCTTCTCGAACGTCAGATCCGCATTAGGGTTCCGCGCTTTCTCCGTGTTCTTCGTAGTTCATCTCGGTTCCTTCATAGTTCTTCCACCGCGATTTCTTTTGATTCGAAAAACAGTACAGACCTCCTGCGGTAGTTGTTTCGCACCCATTTTCAACACTAGTAGACCCCTTTTACTTGCAAAAATACCTCACTGGAGCTTATGAGCTTCTCTGTACCAGTTTTTAGGTCTAGAAAATTTTCCTTTCTGGACGACCGTTTGATCCAAAATAATCACTGCAATCTGTGAAACTTGTTTGTGCAACACTTAGGCAAAAATTGCATCTGTTAGCTATGGCGGCTCATATCTCTGGCTTTAAAAAAGGCAATGCTTCATGAATATTCCGGCTCATTCATAATAGATTCAAATAACTTAATTGCTCATGATATCCATAGCGGCTTAAATAATCTGACACAATTAGCCATATATCATTAGGCCCCTTCATAAGCCGCCACCTTAAATACTAAACTGAAACTTTCCTCCGGCTTAAATTTGAACCGGAAATTTTATTTTGTCATAGGCTTCCATCCTTCACAATGCCGCCCAAGGCTCCCAAGGCGCCCATTACATGCAACTGGGTTAGATCTAACGTCACCGATAGCACCTTAGCTGACTTCGTGAAAACGGGTTACCTGCCCAAGAAAGAGGTCATGTCATATCGTGCTCCTGACCCGTCTGAAGAGAGACCTCAACCCAAGGACGGAGAGGTTGTCATATTTGCTGATCACATGAGCCGGGGCTTTGCTCCTCCCGGCTCAAAATTCTTCAGAGATGTTCTGCACTTTTTCGACCTATGACCTCAAGACATTGGACCCAATTCCGTGTCAAACATTTGTAACTTCCAAGTGTTCTGTGAGGTGTACCTTGGAGAAGAGCCCAACTTGCTACTCTTTAGGGAGTTATTCTATCTGAACCGCCAAAATGAATGTGCCAATGGGCCTAGCCTGGAGCTCGGTGGAATCTCAATCCAACGACGGAGAGATTGTCTCTTTCCTTATGCTGAGCTGCCAAGCCACCCGAAAGACTGGAACCAGACATGGTTCTACTGCCAAGACACTTCTCCGGCTGATGAGAATCCTCTGCCCGGCTTTCGTGCCCTGCGTCTGGAATCAAATCACCCCTTGCCAGATAAACTATCTCAAGCTGAACATCAGCCACTTACTCCCACCATTAACAAGATCAGAGCTCTTCTGGGGAACGGCCTGAATGGCATTGATCTGGTCCGGGTCTGGATTGCCTGGCGGGTGATTCCTTTAAGCCGCCGCCCCGGCTTAATGTGCGATTATACGGGCCGGAAGGATGATCCTCTTCGGCACAGTCCCAACGACTTACCTGAGGACGTCATTGATGACATGACCAAGTCTCTTCTGAACGAGAGCCTGGCAGATTGCGGGAGAACAGGCTTAAGTCCTTTCTGCAAGGCTAATCCGGCCCCAGCGGTAAACTATTGACCTGAACACCTCACCTTCCATTTTAACGATTTCGTCTTAACTTCAAAAACCTTTGTTGTATTTTACAGGCTAATGATAAATTCTGGAAGGTCAAGTATGACCATGATGCTGCCAAGAAAGCCAGAAAGGTTAAGAAACCGCCAGGAGAGCCGCTCCCCGTAAGAAGGGGAGTAAACCTAGCGCCTCGGACCTGCTTCACCTAGAAGACACCTCCGAGTCAGAGGTAGCCCTTGACTCTTTAAGCTCCTTTCTTAACCATCTTATTGACATGGATTATCAGCAGGAGGACACCGGAGAGAGTCATGAAGCGATTGAAGAGGTAACTATAATTTCCTCCGACTCCGAGCCTTTGCCAAGACAGAAAGTCCGAACAGTAACCCGGAAAGTAAGATTTTCACATCCTTTAGCTTATCAAGATCCTCAATTTCTTTTGAAGCGACAGATTTATGAGAGTCGGAGGTAGACCCGGACCAGCAAGGATGCAGACCTCTCCTCCGGCTTACCCGAAGCATCAAGGAAGCGCCGGACTGAGGTTATCTCCGACTTATATCCTTTTCATCCTTTGGCGGGCGTCACTTGTCAACCACTCAATTCTTCTGATTCAAACTACCAGGGAACTTCACCTTCCTCCGGCGACTCAATGCAGTCTAGCTTGCCGGCTTTCAAAACCGCACCCGGGTAATGATGATCAGCTTATTTTGTGCTTATCTTACTCATGTTTTTGCACTAACCCTTTGACTTTTAGTGTACAAGTAAAGCCCACCAAGAGGGCGAAGAAAAATAAGCCGGCCGAAGAGCCGGTCCTGACTGAACCTAATGCTTCTGCTCATGAGCTGCCGTCTGCACCAGCTCCTGAAACCACCACTACTCCATCTGATGAACAAGTTATGCAAGGTTCTGATAACCCGGAGATCCCCAGCCCGGCTCATCCAGATGATCCGGACGTTGTAATCACCCGGACCGAGTTTGTCGAACCGGGAAGACCCACCGTGTTGGCTAGATGCTCTGCCAAGGAAGAACTTCTGGAACGCCGCATGGCCAGGCTGGACATCATTGATTATGCTAATCTGAGCAATGGAGATATTGTCTCTGGCTATATTAATCAAGTGCACAACAGCCGGGACCTGGAAATTGATATGGTGAAGCAAATACAGCAAAAATCTGAGGTATGACTCTCTTGCTTACTCCATAGTTATCCTTACCATGCCAGCCCCCAAGTCTATTACTTACGATGAAATATGTTGTAGACTTAATACCGGCTTAGTAATCACTGCAAGAAAACCGGCTTATCTGGTAACACTCGAGGGCCGGTTTAAACAACATAGTTGAACCGGTCCTTACCTTGTTTTAATCAAGTAGTTGAGCAGCTTTACGCATTAGCCCCCAAGTGCCAAGTACCTTTGCCTGCAAAGTGCTTGGGACTTATTTTCATGAACCGGCACTGTAAATAGAGCTCTTCAGCATACATTAGCCCCCAAGTGCCAAGTGTCTTTGCTTGCAAAGTGCTTGGGACTTAATGTTGCATTATAATCACCCTAACTGTAACCCGGAATTTGTACAGGCCGTCTGTAAGAAATTTGAATCGGAAATCTCTGATCTAAAGAACCGCCTGAAGACTCAGGAAAGTGAAACCCAAAAGGCCAACTCCAAATTTGAATTCAGTGTATCTGCACAAGAGAAACTGAAGAAAAAGTTTGAAGCCGAAAGAAAAGCCTGGGCGGATGAAAAAACTGCTTTGCTCAGCCGGGCCGAACAAGCGGAGGCCACTCTTACTGAAAGAACCGCCGAGCTATCCGGCTTAAAACGCCATGTATCTCAGATGGTCTCCGCAATCTTTGGTAAGTTACTCTGTAAGTTTCTAGCTAGTTTACATCGTTCATTTCCCATAAGTATCTCAATTGCCATCAGCTCACCTGACTTTGTAATGCAGGTCCCAGGAGTTCCAATCTCAACCAGAACGTGCTGACCAAACTGAAGGCGGTTTATACCTTGGTAGAGCAACTTTACACCGGGTCACAACGTGCCTTAGCCGTTGTGGCTCTGTCAAACGAAGTTCCCACTCATCTGGCGGATGTACTCAGGCGGCTTGCCATGCTTCCTCAACGCTTGCAAGAGTTAAGACGTGCTTCTGCAAGAGCCGGAGCCATAGCCGCTCTAAGCCGGGCCAAGGCGTTTCTACCAGAGCTAGACCCGGCCGACATCGCCCTTGGGTATCCTAGCTTGAAGGAAGATGGCACTCCCTTTGACCATAAGGACTTCGCCGCTTGCGTGAAGAGCGTACGCCCTGTGGCCACTTTGATTGGTAATGACACAGACCTTACCAAATATCAACCGGGCTATGACGCGGAGAATCACAGGATCCCAACACCTTGTTATGAAGCAGTCAGCCTGATTCCTCCGACTCGTAAGCATACCTTTGCCCCTGAAGTTGACCCGACCGGGTTAATTGATGATGAAGCTCAATTTGAAGCCTTGAGTGGCATTGACTGGAAATCATCAACCTTCCAGGACATGGAAACAGCCGGAGGAGCGGAGAGGGATGAACCGGAAGCTTTAGCCCAATAGCACCTTTGATCTCTTAGGCGGCTCATGGTTATGTCTTTAAAAACAATGCCTCACCTTTTGGACTCTGGGAGTCATGTAATAGAGTAGGATAAGCAGTTAATTTTGCCGTGCCATCGTGCACGTGTGTAGCGCTCAATACTGTTTAAGCCGCTCTTTTATATTCTTCCGGGTTATGTTTGATCCTCTGCTTTCCTTAAGTTTTAAAGAGGTGTCTTTAATTGTCCTGCATAGAAAACAAATCACAAGTCCCTAGGCGGCTCACCGCATGGAGAGTCATATACCGTACATATAACCCGGAATATGAATCAAAGTCATAATAAACCGGTTCTCAATTATATCTTTGATATAACCATAACAGCATACCTGCGAGCCTTCAAGTATACTTCCGGTTTATGTAACCCGAATAATGAGGTTAAGAACTCAACTCCGGTTCACCAGCACATATAATGCTTATTATGTGCTATCGACGTTATTAACCAAGGTTAAGCCGGTGGAATAAGAACCACCCTTGAACACCTTTGATATGACCAAAAGAACTTGTTTGCAACAAAGAGATCTCAAAAATTTAGAGGCCTCTGATTCGAATACGACCAGAGAACCGTCCCAAAGGGGTCAAGCTAAGATTCGAATGCGATCATATAGCCCCCAGTGGCTTTGGCGTTGCCGATCAAGAGGGTACCGACAGCTATGTTCTCTTTGGTTCGAATACGACCTATGTTTGAACAGGAAGCCCCCAAATGACCTTAAGAGTTGTTTAACGACGCTGATTCGAATACGATCCACGTCGGTTCCCGAAGGGGGTTGAGCTATGATTCAAATATGATCAAGAAACTCCCCAATGAGCTCGGCAATATGCCAATCAAGTGGGTATCGACAGCTATGTTCTGTTTGGTTCGAATACGACCTATGTTTGAACAGGAAGCCCCCAAATGATCATATTTTTAATGGCTAGATTCGAATACGATCATAAGCCGGATCAACCTCCAAGTGACCATGTGATATTACAATGAAAATAACAATGACACATTTACCTTTGGAGGGGAAAAAAGGACAGAGGTCCTGCTTTATTATTTATCATAATATGTACATGGCTATAGAAATATGTACATTATGAGAGCTGGTGGCTCAAGTGTAATAAGGCCGAAGCTGAGCTATATTCCACGGCCGGCGGGTCTCCTCCTCAGACTTATGTGAATCTTTGTGCTCTCGAACATCGATGAGGTAGTATGACCCGTTGTGCAAGTTCTTGCTGACCACAAAGGGCCCTTCCCAAGGTGGGGATAGCTTATGTGCATCTGTTTGATCTTGGATGAGCCGGAGCACCAAGTCACCCTCCTGAAAGGTCCTGGACTTAACCCGACGGCTGTGATAGCGGCGCAGGTCTTGTTGGTAAATCGCCGAGCGAGCTGCTGCTACGTCACGTTGTTCGTCCAACAAGTCAAGAGCATCTTGACGCGCCTGCTCATTATCCGCCTCGACATAAGCCGCCACTCGAGGCGAGTCATGACGGATGTCGCTAGGGAGGACCGCCTCAGCTCCGTAAACCATGAAGAAAGGCGTGTAACCCGTAGACCTGTTAGGAGTAGTATTGATGCTCCATAATACAGAAGGTAACTCCTCCACCCAACAACCCGGCGTCCGTTGCAAAGGGACCAAAAGCCGGGGCTTGATGCCCTTCAAGATTTCCTGATTGGCTCTCTCAGCTTGACCATTGGATTGAGGGTGAGCCACTGATGAAACATCAAGCCGAATATGCTCTTGTTGACAAAAATCCGCCATGGCGCCTTTAGATAGATTGGTACCATTGTTAGTTATAATGCTGTGTGGAAAACCAAAGCGAAATATCACCTTTTTCATGAACTGAACCGCCGTGGCTGCGTCACACTTACTAACTGGCTCTGCCTCAACCCACTTTGTGAATGTGTCAACCGCCACCAAGAGGTGGGTCTTCTTATCTTTGGACCTTTTGAAATGCCCAACCATATCAAGCCCCCATACTGCAAACGACCAAGTGATTGGAATCATCCTCAACTCTTGAGGCGGCACGGGAGCCCGTCTTGAGAACTTCTGACAACCGTCACATTTACTGACCAAGTCCTCTGCATCAGCATGAGCCGCCAGCCAATAAAAACCATGACGAAAAGCCTTGGCCACAAGGGATTTTGAGTCAGCATGATGGCCACAATCCCCCTCGTGAATCTCACGTAAAATTTCGTGACCTTCCTCAGAGGAAACACAACGCTGAAGAGCTCCAGTGACACTGCGATGATGCAGCTCGCCATTGACAATTATCATTGACTTAGACCACCGGGTTATTTGTCTGGCCAAAGTTTCATCCTCAGGCAATTCCCCCCGGGTCATGTAAGCCAAGTATGGCACTGTCCAATCTGGGATAACGTGGAGAGCCGCCACCAACTGTGCTGCTGGGTCAGGAACAGCCAAGTCTTCCTCTGTAGGTAACTTGACAGAAGGGTTATGCAGAGTATCCAAGAAAGTATTAGGCGGCACCGGATTTTGCTGAGAGCCTAGCCAGCTTAATGCATCAGCCGCCTCGTTCTTTCTGCGATCAATGTGCTCTACTTGGTAACCCTGAAAATGTCCAGCAATGGCATCAACTTCGCGGCGATAGGCCGCCATGAGGGGGTCCTTGGAATCCCACTTGCCTGATACTTGTTGGGCCACCAAATCTGAGTCGCCAAAGCACCTTACCCGGCTTAAGCTCATCTCCTTAGCCATCCGAAGACCATGGAGCAAGGCCTCGTACTCAGCTGCATTGTTAGTACAGGGAAACATCAACCGTAGTACATAACAAAACTTGTCACCTCGAGGGGAAGCTAACACAACTCCAGCCCCCGAGCCCTCTAATTGCCTGGACCCGTCGAAGTGAATAGTCCAGTATGTATTATCCGGTTTCTCTTCAGGCACCTGCAGCTCCGTCCAATCGTTGATGAAATCCACCAATGCTTGAGACTTGATAGCAGTGCGTGGCATGTACTTTAGACCATGAGGCCCAAGTTCTATGGCCCACTTAGCAACTCTTCCTGTGGCTTCTCTGTTTTGAATGATATCTCCTAGGGGAGCAGAACTAACCACAGTGATAGGGTGGCCCTAGAAATAATGCTTAAGCTTCCGGCTTGCCATGAACACCCCATAAACGAGCTTCTGCCAATGTGGATACCGTTGCTTGGACTCAATGAGTACTTCGCTGACGTAGTAAACCAGTCGCTGAACCGGATGTTCCTTACCCGCCTCCATACGCTCCACCACCACAGCCACACTGACGGCTCGTGTGTTAGCGGCTACATACAACAGTAAGGGCTCCTTATCGACAGGAGCAGCAAGGACTGGCGGCTCAACTAGCTGTCTTTTCAAATCCTCAAAAGCAGCATTAGCAGCATCATTCCAGAGAAAGTCATCTGTTTTCTTCATCATCTGATATAGTGGCATGGCCTTTTCGCCCAACCGGCTTATAAACCGACTCAAAGCAGCGATGCGACCCGCGAGATGCTGGACGTCATTTATGCATGCCGGCTTAGCCAGAGAGGTGATTGCCTTGATCTTCTCCGGGTTAGCTTCAATGCCTCTGTGAGAAACCAGAAAACCCAAGAGCTTGCCTGCAGGAACACCAAAAACACATTTGGCCGGATTAAGCATCATCTTGTAGACCCGGAGATTATCAAAGGTCTCTTTCAGATCATCTATTAAGGTTTCCTTCTCTCTGGATTTTACCACAATATCATCCACATAAGCATGAACGTTGCGCCCAATCTGATTATGGAGACAATTCTGCACGCACCGCTGGTAAGTCGCCTGTGCACTCTTGAGCCCAAAAGGCATGGACACATAACAAAAGGCTCCAAAGGGAGTGATGAACGCCGTCTTCTCTTGGTCCTTAACTGCCATTTTTATCTAATGGTATCCAGAGTAAGCATCCAAAAAACTTAAACGCTCACAACCCGCCGTAGCATCAATAATTTGATCAATACGGGGGAGAGCAAAAGGATCAGCCGGACAAGCCTTGTTTAAATCCGTATAATCCACACACATACGCCAGGTGCCGTTCTTCTTGAGCACGAGCACCGGGTTAGCTAACCATTCTGGATGAAAGACTTCAACGATGAAACCGGCCGCCAAGAGCCGGGCTACTTCCTCACCAATGGCTTTCCGCCTCTCCTCATTAAACCACCGGAGGAATTGCCTGACTGGCTTAAATTTCGGATCAATATTGAGAGTGTGCTCAGCGAGTTCTCTTGGTACACCCGGCATGTCAGAAGGTTTCCATGCAAAGATGTCCCGGTTCTCATGAATGAACTCGATGAGCGCGCCTTCCTATTTAGGATCCAGATTGGCACTGATGCTGAACTGCTTAGATGAGTCACCTGGAACAATGTCAACAAGTTTAGTCTCATCGGCCGACTTAAATTTCATTACCGGCTCATGCTCCGTGGTTGGCTTTTTCAAAGACGTCATATCTGCTGGTTCAACATTATCCTTGTAAAACTTCAACTCCTCTGTCGCACAAACAGATTCAGCGTAAGTAGCGTCACCTTGCTCACACTCCAAGGCTATCTTTCGGCTGCCATGAACCGTAATGGTCCCATTGTGACCCGGCATTTTGAGCTGCAAATACACGTAACACGGCCGTGCCATGAACTTGGCGTAAGCCGGCCGCCCAAATAAAGCATGGTACGGGCTTCTTATTTTAACCACCTCAAAAGTCAGTTTTTCCGCCCTGTAGTTGTACTCATCTCCAAAGGCTACTTCCAGCTCGATCTTACCGACTGGATACACCGACTTACCGGGCACCACACCATGGAAAACAGTGTTGGACTGGTTGAGGTTTTTATCAGTCAACCCCATATGACGGAAGGTCTCATAATAGAGGATGTTGATGCTACTGCCTCCGTCCATGAGCACCTTAGTGAATTTATACCCCCCGACCTGAGGAGCTACCACCAAGGCCAGGTGACCCGGATTATCAACCCGGGGAGGGTGATCTTCCCTACTCCATACAATAGGCTGCTCAGACCATCTTAAATAGCGTGGAACCGCCGGCTCAACAGCATTCACGGCCCTCTTATGAAGCTTCTGGTCTCGCTTGCACAGATTGGTAGTAAACACATGATACTGTCCACTATTGAGCTGCTTTGGATTGGTCTGCTATCCCCCCTGCTGCTGCTGATTATCCTGGCCAGATTGCTGATTAAAACCTCCTTGATTACCTTGAAAATTCTGAGAATTGGAATTTGAGCCGCCGCCCGGGCCATGAAAGCCGCCGCCGCCTGAGCCGCCGCCCTGCCCATTGTTGCCATTAAAAGCATTGGAATTTTTGAAGGCTTTCATGATTGCGCAGTCTTTCCATAGATGAGTGGCCGACTTCTCCCTAGAGCCATGCCTTGGACAGGGCTCATTCAACAATTGCTCAAGCGTCGGGCCTGACCCACCTGATCGGGGAGGTGGTCTCCCCTTACGTCGATGGTTGTTACCCTGCGCATTGGTGTTGGCCACAAACTCCATACTGCCATCAACCTTACGTTTGTTACCTCCCTGGTTCGCTGGGTTATGCTGAGGGCCCTTGCCGTTGCCATTCTTCTTTCCCTTCCCTGTCCTTTCATCATCGGACGTGGGATCCTTGGTACTATCAGAGTCTGCGTACTTGATCAGAGCCGCCATCAGCGTACCCATATCATTGCAATCACGCTTGAGCCGCCCGAGCTTCATCTTCAGGTGCGCAAAACGACAATTGTGCTCCAACATTAAGACTGCAGAGCCCGCATCCATCTTATCAGACGAATGTATTATCTCTTTGACCCGGCGTACCCAATGGGTTGTAGACTCGCCCTCTTGCTGCTTGCAGTTAGTCAAATTGTAACGCCCACGGTGCGGCTATATCTCCCACGTGTCGAGGCACGACTTAGAGGCATAACCGCATAGTGGTTTTGTCGCAAGAAGGGTCATCTTCACACAATCCCATGTAATGAAAAAGAATGGGATAAAGAGTTGGCTTACAATCGCCACTTCACACAATACATAAATATAATTCATACATCATCCAGAATACACACATATAGACCGACTCCGGTCAAAATCCAGATGAAAATAAGACAACCCCAAATGCTAGATCCCCGATCGTCCCAACTGGGCTCCACTACTGATCATCAGGAAAAGACACATAGTAACGACCACGTTCCTCGTTGAACTCCCACTTGAGATCGACCCCATCATCTGCACTGGCATCGTCGGCACCTACAACTATTTTGGTAGAATCTGTGAGTCACGAGGACTCAGTAATCTCACACCCGCGAGATCAAGACTATTTAAGCTTATAGGAAAGGATGGTGTAATGAGGTGGAGCTGCAGCGGCAATAAGCATATATGGTGGGTAACATACGCAAAAGAGAGCGAGAAGTGAAGCAACGGAACGGTCTTCATCTAGCAATGACCAAGAAGTGATCCTGAACTCCTACTTACGTCATTCATAACTCAAAGCGTGTTCACTTCCCGGACTCTGCCGAGAAGAGACCATCACGGCTACATACACGGTTGATGTATTTTAATTGGGTCAAGTGACAAGTTCTCTACAACCGGACATTAACAAATTCCCATCTGCCTCATAACCGCGGGCACGGCTTTCGAAAGATAATACCCTGCAGGGGTGTCCCAACTTAGCCCATCATAAGCTCTCACGGTCAACGAAGGATAAACCTTCTCCCGGAAAGACCCGATCAGTCTCGGAATCCCGGTTTACAAGACATTTCGACAATGGTAAAACAAGACCAGCAAATCACCCGAATGTGCCGACAAATCCCGATAGGAGCTGCACATATCTCGTTCTCAGGGCACAACGGATGAGCAAAGCGTACAGGTACCAACATAACCCAAGTTGCCAAGGGACGGTCCCGCACGGTGCTCTAGTTTGGACCAGCACTCAGAGAAACACTGGCCCGGGGGTTAAAATAAGATGACCCTCGGGCTCGCGAAAACCCGGGGGAAAAGGCTTAGGTGGCAAATGATAAAACCAAGGTTGGGCCTTGCTGGAGGAGTTTTATTCAAGGCGAACTGTCAAGGGGGTCCCATAAATAACCCAACCGTGTAAGGAACGCAAACTCAAGGAACAAAATACCGGTATGACAGAAACTAGGGCGGCAAGAGTGGAACAAAACACCAGGCAAAAGGCCGAGCCTTCCACCCTTTACCAAATATATAGATGCATTAATATAATAAGAGATATTGTGATATCCCAACATATCCATGTTCCAACATGGAACAAACTTCAATTCACCTGCAACTAGCAATGCTATAAGAAGGGCTGAGCAAAAGCGGTAACTTAGCCAAACAACGGTTTGCTAGGAAAGGATGGTTAGAGGCTGACATGGCAATATGGGAGGCATGATATAGCAAGTGATAGGTAGCGCAGCATGGCAATAGAACGAACAACTAGCAAAGCAAAGATAGAAGTGATTTCGAGGGGTGGTCATCTTGGCTGCAAGGTTCTCAGAGTTGTCGAAAGCTTGATCCTCGTAAGCGTACTCAACAGGTTCCTCATTCACGAACTCGTCTCCCGGCTCTACCCAAGACAAGAACACAAAC
Source organism: Aegilops tauschii subsp. strangulata (assembly GCF_002575655.3). Taxonomy (NCBI): domain Eukaryota; kingdom Viridiplantae; phylum Streptophyta; class Magnoliopsida; order Poales; family Poaceae; genus Aegilops; species Aegilops tauschii. The sequence continues at coordinate 521,839,883 of NC_053039.3, forward strand.
AAACGGAACCACAATCAACCACGAGAAATGCACAACTAACATGATGCAAAACATGTATGATATGCAAGATATGATATGCGATGCATATGCGTGCTCCGGAAGGAAAATGATGAACAAGGCAGTAACTTGGCAAACCAAGCATGCCACTGGAAAGATGAGATGATTTCGGTCGAAATCGATATAAAGATCACCGGAAACGGATGCACGGTTTGCAAATGGCAAGCAAAACAAGAATGACACGAATCTGCGATTAACAACATGATAGCATTTAGAATGCAACAAGTAACAATGCTACAACACTCCAACATAGCAACAAAGCATATGACAGTAATCTACAGGAGATGCTTGACAAAAAATGAACAATGAGCTATGGCTAGATCACAACATAACAGGCTCAAATAAGCATGGCAATAGTGCAAAAGATAACAGGTTCACAGACTTGGTGGAAATACTGAACATGGCAGGAAAGAGCATCAGGTAGCAATGTTCAGAGCACGAAATCAACATGCTACAGGAACTTAACATGGCAAAACAAGGCGTGGCAGTATTCTACTAAATGCATATGACAAAAGTCCCTTACTTATCATAAGCCAAAAAGGACCAGAAGATATGATGGCAACCATGTAAACATAGTAAGTTTCGTTATCAGGTTTCAGACAGCAGAAAACAGAGCATGGCAGAAATAATAATATGAAGGCATCTTGGTGAGCTTGATGCACTCACCACAAAGCAATTCATAACAAAACAAGCATACCTACAGCAAGATGGCATGTTTATTAAGCTATCCATGGCAAAAGTAAAAGCATAGCATGTATGGATCAACTACAATAAGCTTGGCAAAATTGAATAACATGTAAACAATCTGCCAGAAATATTTTGTAGCCAAAGTAGAGCAAGATTGAGTCATGCTATGGTACTCCATAATTGCAAGCAAGGGCATAAATGGTTGAATTACAACAATAGCTACAAAACATCCTTACTGAACATCTCCAAAATATGCATGGATCTCTCTGTAGCATCAAGTTTACATGGCAACAAAATAACAGCAGACAGACTTGGAGAAATCACCAAGTCCCTAGAATCAGAAACATTACGGAGCCTAGTTTGCATGCTTGTTCTAGTCACCACAGAGATCACAAAAATACATGGCATACACCACTGGAAATATAGCATGACATACAACAAAACACATGTAGAGCTCATGCCCATAAGATGCACAGATTAAATGATACAAAAATGACAAATCTCCAAGTTCTGCTAAGAACCAGCAGATAACAGCAACTAGCACTCTTGCAACAGAGATTTGGGCATCAAGATGGCCTCTAATGAACATGGTGCAATGGAAGAAAATGTAGAGCATCATGAGGCGAACATTTCGATATATTACACGCGCGAAATGGAGCTATGTACAGAGAGTTATGCCATGATGAACAGGGGTACTTGCTGTAAAATGCAAAAGACTTGGAATATTTTCAGGGTCTCGGGGAAAGCCAACCTTCGTACTCAACCAGATCGGATCGGGGCCGGGGCCGAGCTTCGAGCTTGCCGGCGGTGGCACGACGCCGGAGGAGAGGAGGGAGAGGCCGGAGGGAGGACGGCGACGCGGGGCCCGGCGAGAGGCGAGGCGGCGGACGACGGCGACGCGGGCAGGCGGCGGCGATGGCCGGCGGCGGCAAGGCGAGGCGCGCGACCTCGGGCGCGGGAGGCAGACGGCGGCGGGGCGCGGGCTCGCGCGGGCCCTCCCTGGGCTCCGCGGGCCGGCGCGGTGGAGTGGGCGGCGGCGACAGGTGGCGTCGCTGGATTGGTCCGGGGCGGCGGCCCGATGCGTCCGGTGCGGACGGACACGTCCGGAGCGGCGCGAGGGGAGGGGGTTAGGGTTTGGACTGCAAGCGTTTTTCGGGAGAGATGCATATATATAGGTAGAGGGAGCTAGGAGAGTCCAAATGAGGTGCGGTTTTCGCCCACACGATCGTGATCGAACGACCTACAGCATGGAAGAGAGTTTGGTGGGTTTTGGGCTGGTTTTTAAGGGGGTTTTGCTGTAACACACAAACGGACTTTGCGGTTACCCGGTTAACCGTTGGAGTACCAAACGACCTCCAAATGGAACGAAACTTGACCGGTGGTCTCCCGGTGGTATACCAAGGCCACTTGACAAGCCTCGGTCCATTCCGAGAACGTTTAACAGCCGCTAACGAAAGAAAACAAGAGGGGTGCGCCGGAGGAGATGGGAGTGCCGGATTGCAAAACGGACAACGGGGAAAATGCTCGGATGCATGAGACGAACACGTATGCAAATGCAATGCACATGATGACATGATATGAAATTCATGACAAGAACAAAATGCAAAACGAAAGACAAAACCCGACCACGGAGGGAATATCATAACACATACCCGAAAATGGCAAGAGTTGGAGTTACAAATATGGAAAGTTACATGCGGGGTGTTACACAAATCCACAATTGACATAGACTGCCTACATGTATCTTTGAAGTTTTGGATGAACCGGGCTTTTAGCTCTGCCCATGACCCGATAGAATTAGGCCGGCAGTCCTTTCAACCAAGTGCGGGCAGTCCCATCCAACATCATGGTGAAGTATTTGGCCATTGCCGCTTCGCTGACCTCCAGCAACTCCATAGCCATCTCGTAGTTCTCGATCCATGCTCCGGGTTGTAAATCAGCCGTGTAATTAGGTACCTTCCTAGGTCCTTTGAAATCCTTGGGCAGACGTTCATTACGGAGAGCCGACACCAGACAAGGGACACCTCCGGTCCTCGTAGGTATGCCCGCCTCGATAGAAGCCGTCGGATAAACCGGGAGGGGCTGGTAAGCTGTCAGCTGAGCCGCCTGCTCCGCCTCTTGTCATGCTCTGTCTTGGTCTACCGCGTTAAAGGCTCCATTATGTGCCGGGCCGTGGCCAGCTGGCAAGTCACGTCGCCGGACGTTGCTTGAGCCGGTCGTTGAACCCATGTGTCTGCTATAACTTGGGCTTCGGCTTGGACGAGGGGTTGAATGAATCCTGTCCTGGCTATATGAATATGCCTCCTGTTGCGCCAGAGCCGTCTGAAGAAGTTCTCTGACCTGGCGGGTTTCGACCGCCGTCGGAGAGTTACCCTCGACTGGGAGCGCCGCCAGTCGCGCCGCTGCAGCAATCATGTTTTCCAACGGGTTGGCATAATGACCCGGTGGTATCGGCACGTATTGAGGCGGGGTAGTGTTCACACGGGGAGGCCCCATCACTTGCGGCTGAACCGGTGTTCCAGCCCCGGGTGCCGTGATTTCTGGCGGGTTACTGGGCCCTGCATCAGGCGTATTGAAGAGGTTTCGAGGATCGTAAACCGGAGGGAGTCGGGATTGAGCCTTCTGATGCCTCCTTCTCATGATCTCATTGGATGCATTCTGATCCATCGTGAGCCGGAAAGACCGCGCCTGAATCAGCTGCGTCTGGGCGTCGAGAGCCGCCCGTTCTGCAGCCATCCTGATCCCTTCCGCTGCTAGATCTTCCGCATATCCAGCACGTATTGAGGCGGGGTAGTGTTCATATCCAGCTTTAACTGTGCCACCTCCACATCATGTTGAGCTTGATCCGCCGGGACGACCGTGGCGGTTAGCAGGGCAGTCATCTTATCCGTAAGATCCATCAGCACCTGAGCCGGCGAGTGCGCAGGGCCTCCTGCCCCAGCGGCGGAGTTTTGCACAGGTTGCGTGCCGGCCATGAAGATTCCAACCCGGCTTGGCGGCTCAAAAGGGTCCGGAATACTGTCGCCCTCGGAACACCCCCCGAGCCTGCCGTCTTGAAGTTGATACAATGAGTCCGTCTCACCCGCGGATGATTCATCAGAGAAGATGGCCGTCTCATCACTAGATCTAGATCCTTCAGAGAGTCCTCCGTGGATGCATCCCACGAAAGCACGTTTCAAGGCGGGTGGAGTCCGGGCGTGTCTCGCACGCTGAGCCGTCTCGATGAGGTCGGTGCCAATGTCCGGCTCAGGGCCCGGCTCACCGATCTTGCCAATGAACACATGGATTCCACCGAAGGGGACCCGGTACCCGTACTCGATTGAGCCGGCGTCGGGGCCCCAGCCTGCGTCGTTGATGTAGAGCTTGCCGCGACGACTCTTGGTCATCCGGCCCACAGTGTATCCCTTGAGCCCTTCGAAGCTGCCCTTCAAGAACTCAAATCCACCGTGCGCTGGCCCCACGGTGGGCGCCAACTGTCGTGGAATTGTCATGGCAGATGTCCTCATGCAAGGACTTAGTCGTGGAGCCAACGCAGCTAGGAAGCTTAAAGGGGTTAAACGGGACAAAGGACACGAAGGTTATACTGGTTCGGCCCCTTACGGTGAAGGTAAAAGCCTACTCCAGTTGAGGTGGAATTACTTGGGGTTTCGATGACCAGGGAGCTAAACCGCTATGCCTGGCTATCGATCTGATGTTACTTGTCCTGAACCGCCGCCGGGTCGTCCCTTTATATAGAAAGGTTAACGCCCAGCGGCTCTCAGAGTCCCGGCCGGCTCATAAACTGTGTCTGGCTTGGACTCTTAACTATTCTTGCCTTACACTACAAGTCATGCCACAACGGCGGTTTACCACTACGGGCCTTAAGTCGCCTCTGGGCCTTAGACCTATTACTAAACTGCCATCCTTAACTTTTCCTTGGGCTTCTGAATGAAGAGCTGTCGCAACGTAACCCGGCTCATCTTGGGCGGGTTATACCAGTAGCTATATCCTCAACACTTCTAAGTTCTGGGACTCCTTCCAGAAGGCCATGGGCACCAACATTCGCTTTAGCACAGCTTTCCATCCTCAAACTAGTGGCCAAGTAGAGCGAGTCAATCAAATCCTTGAAGATATGCTCAGGGCTTGTGTCATTTCCTTTGGCTTGAAGTGGGAAGATTGTCTTCCATATGCCGAGTTCTCCTACAACAACAGCTTCCAAGCGAGTTCCGGCAAGGCACCATTCGAGATTCTATATGGCAGAAAGTGCCGTACTCCTCTCAATTGGTCAGAGACTGGTGAACGCCAACTTGTTGGCAATGACTTAATCACAGAGGCTGAAGAAATGTGTAAAGTCATCCGTGAAAATATCAAAGCCGCGCAATCGCGCCAGAAGAGTTACTATGATAGTAAGCACCGTGACTTGGCTTTCGAGATCGGAGACCATGTCTACCTCCGCGTCTCTCCAATGAAAGGCACTCGTCGTTTCGGTATCAAAGGGAAGCTTGCCCCTAGATACGTGGGTCCTTTCAAGATCATTGGCAAAAGAGGCGACCTTGCCTATAACCTTGAGCTTCCCTCCAACTTCGCGAACGTGCACGATGTGTTCCACGTGTCACAACTTCGCAAGTGCTTCAAGACTCCTGAGCGCACCATCAACTTTGAAGAGATTGATATCCAAGAAGATCTGTCTTATCATGAGCACCCCGTTGCTATTCTTGAAGAAACTGAGTGCAAGACTCGCAACAAGTCAATCAAATTCCTGAAAGTGAAGTGGTCGCACCATTCCGACCAAGAAGCCACCTGGGAACGCGAGGACCACCTCCATTCCGAATATCCGGAGTTCTTTCAGTCCTAGATCTCGGGACGAGATCCTCTCGTAGTGGTGGAGTGTTGTAACACCCCGGATGTAACTTTCCATATTTGTAACTCCAACTCTTGCCATTTTCGGCTATGTTTTATGATATTCCCTCCGTGGTTGGGTTTTGTTTTTCGTTTTGCATTTTGTTCATGTCATGCATCTCATATCATGACATCATGTGCATCTCATTTGCATACGTGTTCGTCTCTTGCATCTGAGCATTTTCCCCGTTGTCCGTTTTGCAATCCGGCAGTCCCACGTTTTGCAATCCTCTCGTAGTGGTGGAGTGTTGTAACATCCCTTTTGTTTCTTTTCGTGAGCGGGTGTTAAACGTTCTCGGAATGGACCGAGGTTTGTCAAGTGGCCTTGGTATACCACCGGTAGACCACCTGTCAAGTTTCGTTCCATTTGGAGGTCGTTTGGTGCTCCAACGGTTAACCGGGTAACCGCAAAAGTCCTTTTTGTGTTGCAGCAAAACCCCCCTCCAAACAGTCCAATAACCCCTCTAAGTCCCTTCCATGCTCTTGGTCGTTCGATCACGATCGTGTGGGCGAAAACCGCACTCCATTTGGAGTCTCCTAGCTCCCTATGCCTATATAAACACCCTCCCTGTTGAGGATATAACCATTAGAGTCACCCGCCCAGGAGGGGCCGGGTTACGTCATGATGGTCATCACGCGAAGCCTAGTACCAAGCTTGAAGATGGCGGGTTAGATAATGGGCTTAAGACCCGGAGGAGGCTTAAGGCCCGTAGTCATAAACCGCCGTATGGCAAGACTTGTAGTGTAAGGCAAGAATAGTTGAGAGTCCGAGCCGGAGTCTCTTATGAGCCGGCCGGGACTCTGAGAGCCGCTGGGCGTCAACCTCTCTATATAAAGGGACGACCCGGCGGTTTAGGGACAAGTAAGATCTCGTCGAGAGCCAGGCATAGCAATTAAGCTCCCTGGTCATCGAAACAGTAATCAATACCACCTCAACTGGACGTAGGCTTTTACCTTCACCGTAAGGGGCCGAACCAGTATAACCCCCGTGTTCCTTGCCCCGTTTAACCCCTTTAAGCTTCCTAGCTGCGATGGCTCCAGGACTAAGTCCTAGCTTGAGGACATCTGCCGTGACAATTCGATGACAGTTGGCGCCCACCGTGGGGCCAGCGCATGGTGGATTTGAGTTCTTGAAGGGCAGCTTCGAAGGGCTCAAGGGATACGTTGTGGGCCGGATGACCAAGAGGCGTCGCGGCAAGCTCTACATCGACGATGCAAACTGGGGCCCCGACGCCGGCTCAATTGAGTACGGGTACCGGGTCCCCTTCGGTGGAATTCATGTCTTCATTGGCAAGATTGGTGAGCCGGGCCCTGAGCCGGATCTCTGCGCCGATCTCAACGAGACGGCTCAGCGCGCACGACCCGCCCGAGCTCTACCTGCCTTGAGGCATGCTTTTGTGGGATGTGTTTATGGAGGACTCTCTGAGGGATCTGGATCTGGCGATGAGACGGCCGCCGGCTCTGATGGCGAGTCGTCTACGGATGAGTCAAATTCGTTGTATCAACTTCAAGATGGCAGGCTCAGGGGTTGTTCCGATGGCGACAGCATTCCGGACCCTTTTGAACCGCCGAGCCGGGTTGGAATCTTCATGGCCGGTGCGCAACCTGTTCAAAACCCCGCCTCCGGGTCAGGAAGCCTGGTGCCTTCACCGGCTCAGGTGCTGATGGATCTCACAGACAAGCTGACGGTCCTGTTGACCGCTACAGTGGCTCCGGCGGATCAAGTTCAGCATGACGCGGAGGTGGCACAGTTAAAGTTGGATCTAGCAAAGGCCAAGGAGGATCTAGCGGCGGAGGGGATCAGGATGGCTGCAGAGAGGGCGGCTCTCGATGCCCAGACTCAGCTGATTCAGGCACAGTCCTTCCGGCTCACGATGGATCAAAACACATCCAATGAGGTCATGAGAAGGAGGCATCAAAAGGCCCAATCTCGACTCCCTCCGGTTTACGATCCTCGAAATCTCTTCAACACGCCGGGTGCAGGGTCTAGTAACCCGCCAGAGATCATAGTGCCCGGGGCTGGGACACCAATTCAGCCCCAAGTGATGGGACCTCCCCGGGTGAACCCTGCCCCGCCTCAGTACGTGCCAATACCACCGGGTCATTATGCCAACCCGCTGGAAAACATGGTCGCCGCGGCGGCACGGCTGGCGGCTCTCCCAATTGATGGCGACTCTCTAACGGCGGTTGAAACCCGCCAGGTCAGAGAACTCCTTCAGACAGCTCTGGCACAGCAAGAGGCGTACTCTTATAGCCGGGACATGGTCCATTCAACCCCTCGTCCAGGCCGGAGCCCGAGTTATAGCAGACACATGGTCTCAGCGACCGGCTCAAGTAATGTCCGACGCCGTGACTTGCCACCTGGCCACGGCCCGGCTCATAACGGGGCCTTTCACGCAGCAGACCAAGACAGAGCACGGCAAGAGGCGGAGCAGGTGCCTCAGTTGACGGCTTACGAGACACCCCCGGCTTATCCGACGGCTTCCGCCGACGTGGGTATCCCTACGAGGACTGGAGGTGTCCCTTGTTTAGTGCCGGCTCTTCGCAATGAACGTCTACCCAAGGACTTTAAAGGGCCTAGGAAGGTGCCTAATTACAAGGCTGATTTACAACCCGGAGCCTGGATCGGGAGTTACGAGATGGCCATGGAATGGCTGGAGGTCAGCGAAGCGGCGATGGCCAAGTACTTCACCATGATGTTAGATGGGACTGCCCGCACTTGGTTGAAAGGGCTGCCGCCGAATTCTATCGGGTCTTGGGCTGAGCTGAAAGCCCGGTTCATCCAAAACTTCAAAGATACCTGTAGGCAGTCTATGTCAATTGTGGATTTGACTAACTGTAAACAGCAGGAGGGTGAGTCTACGACACATTGGGTTCGCCGGGTCAAGGAGATAATACATTCATCTGATAAGATGGATGCCGGCTCTGCAGTCTTAATGTTGGAGCAGAATTGTCGTTTCCTGCCTCTGAAGATGAAACTCGGGCAGCTCAAGCGTGACTGCAATGATATGGGTATGCTGATGGCGGCTCTCGTCAAGTACGCCGACTCTGATAGTACCAAGGACCCCGCGTCAGATGATGAAAGGACAGGGAAGGGAAAGAAGAACGGCAATGGCAAGGGTCCTCAGCATAACCCGGCAAATCAAGGAGGTAACAAGCGTAAGGCTGATGGCAGCATGGAGTTTGTGGCCAATGCCAGCTCACAGGGTAACAACCAGCGACGTAAAGGGAGGCCACCTCCCCGAGCCGGCGGTCCAGGCCCAACGCTTGAGCAGTTGTTGAATGAGCCTAGTCCAAGACATGGCTCTAGGGAGAAGCCAGCTACTCATCTATGAAAAGATTGCGCAATCATGAAAGCCTTTAAGAATTCCAATGCCTTTAATGGCAATAATGGCTCGGGCGACGGCTCAGGCGCCGGTGGCTTTCATGGCCCGGGCGGCAGCTCAAATTCCAATCCTCAGAATGTTCAAGGGGGCTTTAATCAGCAGTCCGGCCAGGGTCATCAACAACAACAGGGGGGATACCAGACCAATCCAAAGCAGCTCAATGGTGGACAGTATCATGTGTTTACCACCAGTCTGTGTAAGCGAGATCAGAAGCTTCACAAGAGGGCTGTGAATGCTGTTGAGCCGGCGGTTGCACGCTATTTAAGATGGTTTGAGTAGCCTATTGTGTGGAGTAGGGAGGATCACCCTCCCCGGGTTGATAATCCGGGTCACTTGGCCTTGGTGGTGGCTCCTCAGGTGGGAGGATATAAGTTCACTAAGGTGCTCATGGATGGAGGCAGCAGCATCAACATCCTCTATTATGAGACCTTCCGTCGTATGGGGTTGATTGATAAGAACCTCAGCCAGTCCAATACTGTTTTCCATGGTGTGGCGCCTGGTAAGTCGGCTTATCTAGTTGGTAAGATCGAACTGGAAGTGGCCTTTGGAGATGAGTACAACTACAGGGTGGAAAGATTGACCTTTGAGGTGGTCAAAATAAGAAGTCCGTATCATGCCATATTTGGGCGGCCGGCTTACGCCAAGTTCATGGCACGACCGTGTTACGTATACCTACAGCTCAAGATGCCGGGTCACAATGGGACCATTACGGTTCATGGTAGCCGAAAGATAGCCTTGGAGTGTGAGGAAGGTGACGCGGCTTATGCAGAATCTGTTTGTGCAATAGAGGAGCTGAAGTTTTACAAGGATAATGTTGACCCAACAGATATGACATCTCTGAAAAAGCCGACCACGGAGCATGAGCCGGCAATGAAATTTAAGTCAGCCAATGAGACTAAACTTGTTGATTTCGTTCCAGGTGACTCATCTCAGCAGTTTAGCATCAGTGCCAATTTGGATCCGAAATAGGAAAGCGCGCTCATCGAGTTCATCCGTGAGAACAGCGACATCTTTGCATGGAAACCTTCTGACATGCCAGGTGTACCTAGAGAACTCGCTAAGCACACTCTCAATATTGATCCGAAATTTAAGCCGGTCAGGCAATTCCTTCGGCGGTTTAATGAAGAGAGGCGGAAAGCCATTGGTGAGGAGGTGGCCCGGCTCTTGGCAGCCGGGTTTATTGTTGAAGTCTTTCATCCAGAATGGTTAGCTAACCCGGTGCTCGTGCTCAAGAAGAATGGCACCTGGCGGATGTGTGTGGACTATACGGACATAAACAAGGCGTGTCCGGCTGATCCTTTTGCTCTCCCCCGTATTGATCAAATCATTGATGCTACGGCGGGTTGTGAACGCTTAAGTTTCTTGGATGCTTATTCTGGATACCATCAGATTAAAATGGCAGTTAAGGACCAGGAGAAGACGGCGTTCATCACTCCCTTTGGAGCCTTCTGTTATGTGTCTATGCCTTTCGGACTCAAGAGTGCACAGGCGACTTACCAGCGTTGTGTGCAGAATTGTCTTCATAACCAGATTGGGTGCAATGTTCATGCCTATGTGGATGATATCGTGGTTAAATCCAGGGAAAGGGAGACTCTGGTCGATGACCTTAGAGAAACCTTTGATAATCTCTGGGTTTACAAGATGATGCTTAACCCGGCCAAGTGTGTTTTTGGTGTTCCTGTAGGCAAGCTCTTGGGTTCCTTGGTTTCTAACAGAGGCATTGAAGCTAACCCGGAAAAAATCAAGGCAATCACCTCTCTGGCTAAGCCGGCGTGTCTAAACGACGTTCAGCGTCTAGCAGGCCGCATTGCTGGTTTGAGCCGGTTTATAAGCCGCTTGGGTGAAAAGGGCATGCCACTGTACCAGTTGATGAAGAAAACTGATGACTTTGTCTGGAATGATGCTGCTAATACTGCTTTTGAGGATTTGAAGAGACAGCTGGCGGAGCCCCCAGTCCTTGCTGCTCTGGTTGACAAGGAGCCCTTATTACTGTATGTAGCTGCTAACACACGAGCCGTCAGTGTGGCTGTGGTGGTGGAGCATAAGGAAGAGGGTAAGGAGTATCCGGTTCAGCGGCCGGTTTACTACGTCAGTGATGTGCTCATTGAGTCCAAACAGCGGTATCCACATTGGCAGAAGCTTGTGTATGGTGTGTTCATGGCAAGCCGGAAGCTTAAGCATTATTTCCAGGGTCACCCTATCACTGTGGTTAGTTCTGCTCCCCTTGGAGATATCATCCAAAACAGAGAGGCCACAGGAAGAGTGGCTAAGTGGGCTATAGAGCTTGGGCCTCATGGTCTGAAATACGTACCGCGCACTGCTGTTAAATCTCAAGCTTTGGTGGATTTTATCAACGATTGGACAGAGCTACAAGTGCCGGAAGAAAAGCCGGATAATACATATTGGACTATTCACTTTGATGGGTCCAGGCAATTGGAGGGCTCGGGGGCTGGAGTCGTGTTGACTTCCCCTAAAGGTGACAAGTTCCGTTATGTGCTACGGTTGATGTTTCCATGCACTAACAATGCGGCTGAGTACGAGGCCTTGCTCCATGGTCTTCGGGTGGCTAAGGAGATGAGCTTGAGTAGAGTACGATGTTTGGGCGACTCAGATCTAGTGGCTCAACAAGTATCAGGCAAGTGGGATTCCAAGGACCCTCTCATGGCGGCTTATCGCCGTGAAGTTGATGCCGTTGCTGGACACTTTCAGGGTTACTAGGTAGAGCACATCGATCACAGGAAGAACGAGGCGGCTGATGCATTAAGCCGGCTAGGCTCTCAGCGAAAACCGGTGCCGCCTAATACTTTCTTGGACATCTTGCATAACCCTTCTGTTAAGTTACCTACAGAGGAAGACTTGGCTGTCCCAGACCCGGAAGCACAGTTGGTGGCGGCTCTCCACATCACCCCAGATTGGACAGTACCATACTTGGCTTACATGACCCGGGGAGATTTGCCTGAGGATGAAACTTTGGCCAGACAAATAACCCGGCGGTCTAAGTCAGTGGTCATCATCAATGGCGAGCTGCATCGTTGCAGTGTTACTGGAACTTTCCAGCGTTGTGTTTCCCCTGAGGAAGGCCAAGATATTTTGCGTGAGATTCACGAGGGGGATTGTGGCCATCATGCCGGCTCAAAATCTCTCGTGGCCAAGGCTTTCCGTCATGGTTTTTATTGGCTGACGGCTCATGCTGATGCAGAGGACTTGGTCAGTAAATGTGACGATTGTCAGAGGTTCTCGCGACGTGCTCATGTGCCGGCTCAAGAGTTGAGGATGATACCAATCACTTGGCCATTTGCGGTCTGGGGGCTTGACATGGTTGGGCCTTTTAAAAGGTCCAAGGATAAAAAGACCCACCTCTTGGTGGCAGTTGACAAGTTCACAAAGTGGGTTGAAGCAGAGCCAGTTAGTAAGTGTGACGCAGCCACGGCGGTTCAGTTCATGAAAAGGGTGATATTTCGCTTTGGCTTTCCACACCGCATTATAACTGACAATGGTACCAATCTATCTAAGGGCGCTATGGAGGAGTTTTGTCAACGAGAGCATATTCGACTTGATGTTTCATCAGTGGCTCATCCTCAATCCAATGGCCAAGCTGAGAGAGCTAATCAGGAGATCTTGAAGGGCATTAAGCCCCGGCTTTTAGTCCCTTTGCAACGGACCCCAGGTTGTTGGGTGGAGGAGTTACCCTCCGTGTTATGGAGCATCAATACTACTCCTAACAGGTCTATGGGTTACATGCCCTTCTTCATGGTTTATGGAGTGGAAGCAGTCCTCCCCAGTGACATCCGTCATGACTCGCCTCGAGTGGCGGCTTATGTTGAGGAAGATAATGAACAGGCGCGCCAAGATGTTCTTGACTTGTTGGACGAACAGCGTGACGTGGCAGCAGCTCGCTCAATGATTTGCCAACAAGACCTGCGCCGTTATCACAGTCGCCGGGTTAAGTCCCGGGTCTTCCAGGAAGGTGACCTGGTGCTCCGGCTCATCCAAGATCAAACAGATGCACACAAGCTATCCCCTCCTTGGGAAGGGCCCTTTGTGGTCAGCAAGAACTTGCACAATGGGTCATACTACCTTATTGACGTTCGGGAGCATAAAGATTCATGCAAGTCGGAGGGGGAGACCCGTCGGCCGTGGAACATAGCTCAGCTTCGGCCTTATTACACTTGAGCCACCGGCTCTCATAATGTACATATTCTTATAGCCATGTATATATTATGTTAAATAATAAAGCAGGACCTCTGTCCTTTTCTCCTCCAAAGATAAACGTGTTATTTCCATTACAACATCACATGGTCACTTGGAGGTGGATCCGGCTTATGATCATATTCGAATCTAGCTGTAAACAATATAATCACCTGGGGGCTTCCTGTTCAAACATAGGTCGTATTCGAACCAAAGAGAACATAGCTGTCGATACCCATTTGATTGGCAAAGTGCCGAGCTCATTGGGGAGTTTTCTTTGATCATATTTGTCGGAGTAAATGGCCACGGGTAGCCTAACCGATTGCCCCTGGTTCTTCTGAAAAAATTATCAGGCCTTCGGGCCTTCAAGCACTCCAAGCATTTGGGCCGCCTTCCCTGGCTGGCTACCTCTGAAGCCGACTCCCAGAAGGCGACCCAGGCTCAAGCAACCTCTCCCCAGGACGACTACGGGGTGGCCGACTCCAAGAAGCCGGCCAAGAAGGACGCCGGCTCCTAGCAGCCGGCCGAGACCACAACCACCAAAGCTGTTCCCACATAACGGCGACACGACGGGGTGTGGCCACAGTGCGGCCCACTACCCCCGAAGCCCGAGGCGGGCGTGGCTACAGGAGGCCGTACGGGACGGCCGTCTCCCGTGCGGCTCGGCACTGTAGCCATGCTAGCCTCGACGTCATCCACCACCAGCTCCTGTACGGCCTAAGGACTGTGGGCCCCTTCAGTCAGAGAGAGGCGTGAAGGCGGCCCGGCCTTTCCCAGTCGGCCAAGAGCATAGCCGGCCTCCAGAAGCCGGCTACTCCCTTCCTTGAAGCAGGAGCCCCATTAAGGAGACAAGACGGGGTAAGGCTACAGTGATAGCCCCCGAGACGGCCCACTGTAGCCACGCTTACCTCGGCAAAGCCCTCGTCATCACAGGCGAGGCTACAGTAAGCGGCCGCCGACAAGACCCTAGGCGGTGGGGCCGGCCTGTCGACCAAGTAGCCGGCAGCCGGCGGGATCCACCAGCCGGCGGGGCCCAGCAGCCGGCGGAGAAGCCGGCGAGCGTAGACACTGATGGCTGGGACCAGCCCAGTCGGATTACCATTGTACCCCCGGGGGGTAGGCCTATATAAACCGCCGGAGCACCCATGCAAAGGGTTGGCACCCAAGCATAGATAGCCTCTGAGCATAGAGTTGCCCTCTAAGCATAGCACACACACCATAGATAGAGAGAAGCAAGAGCTAGCCTTGTTCTTCTTCTCCCTTGATCTCAACAGCTCTAGGAGCGATTGTAGCCACCCTTTATCGATCTAGTGATCATGCGGAGACCCCGCAGAGCAGGACTAGGGGTGTTATCTCCTCGGAGAGCCCCGAACCTGGGTAAGATTCGCCGGCGTGCATGTCTTCGCCTCATCCCGTTTCCAGGCACCGGCGACGTTTTATTGGCTCCCACAATGATAAGCCATCCCTTGGCATATGTCGCACCAACCACCCGACAATATTTGAATCATAGCTCAACCCCCTTTGGGAACCGACGTGGATCGTATTCGAATCAGCGTCGTTAAACAACTCTTAAGGTCAATTGGGGGCTTCCTGTTTAAACATGGGTCGTATTCGAACCAAACAGAGCATAGCTGTCGGTACCCTCTTGATTGGCATCGCCAAAGCCACTAGGGGCTATATGATCGCATTCGAATCTTAGCTTAACCCCTTTGGGACGGTTCTCTGGTCGTATTTGAACCGGAAGCCCCTAAGTTTTTGATCTTCTGACTTACAACAAGTTCTGTTGGTCACATCAATAGTGTGCAAGGGCGGCTTTTCCTTTGCCGACTTAATTTTGATTCACAATGTTGATAACATATAGTAAGTATTCTTGACGCTGGTAAACCGGAGTTGAGATCTTCACCTTATTATTCGGGTTACATAAGCCGGAACTATACTTGAAGGCTCGTAAGTATGCCATTATGGTTACATCAAAGATATAATTGAGGGCCAGTCTTTGGTGATTTTTAATTCATATCCCGGGTTATATATGTAAGGTCTATGGTTCTCAGTGCGGTAAGCCGCCTAGAGACTTGTGACTTGTTTTTTCTATGCAGGATGATCAATTATTACCCGGAGGAATATAAGGAAGCAACTTCAATGGAGCTAAGCATTCAACATGTGCACGATGGCACGACAAGGTTAACATGTTTGTCCTACTCTATTACAAGACTCCCCGAGTCCAAAAGGTGAAGCATTGTTTTAAAGGCGTAACCATGGGCCGCCTAAGAGTCAAGATGCTTGCTGGGTCGAAGCTTCCGGCTCATCCCTCTCCGCTCCTCCGGCTGTTCCCATGACCTGGAAGGTTGACGATTTCCAGTCAATGCCGCTCAAAGCTTCAAATTGAGCCTCCTCGTCAATTAACCCGGCCGGGTCAACTTTTGGGGCGAAGGTATGCTTACGAGTCGGAGGGATCAAGCTGATTGCTTCGTAGCATGGAGTGGGGATCCTCTGATTCTCCGAGTCATAGCCCGGCTGATACTTGGTGAGGTCGGTGTCAGTCCCAATCGAGGTAGCCACCGGGCGCACACTCTTCACGCAGGCAGCAAAGTCTTTTTGATCAAAGGGAGTGCCGTCTTCCTTTAGACTGGGGTATCCAAGCGCGATCTCCGCCGGGTCTAGCTCCGGGAGGAAAGCCTTGGCCCGGCTCAGAGCAGCAATGGCTCCGGCTCTTGCGGAGGCCCCGTCGTAGCTCTTGGAAGCGCTGAGGAAGAACGGCAAGCCGCCGAAGTACGTCCGCCAGGTGAGTCGGAACCTCATTGGACAGGGCCACAACGGCCAAGGCGCGCTGTGACCCGGTGTAGAGTTGCTCCACCAAGGTGTACACGGCCTTCAGCTTGATCAGCATGTTCTGATTGAGGTTGGCGCTTCTGGGACCTGTTTAACAAAGTAAGATAAGTCGCTAGCAATGATGGGAATTATGAGACATAAAGACTGTAAACTTGTTGAAAGCCTGCAGAATGACTTACCGAATATTGCGGCGACCATCTATGACACATGGCGTTTTAAGCCGGAGAGTTCGACGGTTCTCTCCGTCAGAGCCGCCTCCGCCTGTTCGGCCCGGCTGACCAGAGCAGCCTTCTCTTCGGCCCAAGTCTTCCTTTCGGTTTCAAACTTCTTCTTCAGCTTCTATTGTGCAGCAACACTGGACTCAAATTTTGCGTTGGCCTTCCGGGTCTCAGTTTCCTGAGTCTTCGGGCGGTTCTTCAGCTCAGAGATATCAGCTTCAAATTTCTTGCAAGCAGCCTGTACAATTTCCGGGTTATAGTATGAATAATTATTATACAACTTTAAAGTCCCAAGCACTTTCCAAGCAAAGACACTTGGCACTTGGGGGCTAATGCATGCTGAAAGGTTCTATCTACAAATTGCCGGTTCATGAAAGTAAGCCGGAAGTTAAGTCTACAACATATTCTGTCATCAGTGCTAGACTTGCGGGCTAGCATGAGGAGAATGACTATGGAGTAAGCAAGAGAGTGGTACCTCAGATATTTGCTGTATTTGCTTTACCATATCAATCTCTAAGTCTCGGCTGTTGTGCACTTGACCAATGTAACTTGAGATGATGTCTCCAATGCCCAAATTCGCATAGTCAGCAATCTCCAGCCTGGCCTTGCGGCGCTCCAACAGTTCTTCTTTGGCGGAGCATTTGGCCAGCGCAGTGGGTCTCCCCGGCTCGACAAACTCTGTCCGGGTGATGACGACGTCCGGGTCATCGGCCGGCTGAGCTAGGCTGGGGATCTCCGGGTTAGAGGAAGTCTCTATGACTGGTTCGTCGGTTGGAGCGGTGGCTTCAGGAGCAGAGGCAGATGGCGGCTCTTGAGCTGAGGTCTCCGTTTCAGTTAGGACTGGCTTTTCGACCGGTTTATTCTTCTTCGCCCTCTTGCTGAGCTTTGCCTGGGCACTGAAAGGACAAAAGGTTAGTACAAAAGCATGAGTAAAGATAAGCTCAACACAAGATGATCATCGTTACCCGGGTGCGGTCTTGAAAGCCGGCAGGTTAGATTGCATAGAATCACCAGAGGAAGGTGAAGTTTCCTGATAATTTGAATCAGAAGAATTGAGCGGTTGACGAGTAACACCCGCCAAAGGATGAAAAGGATATAAGGTTGAGATAACCTCGGTCCGGCGCTTCCTTGATGCTTCAGGTAAGCCGGAGGAGAGGTCTGCATCCTTGTTGGTCCGGGTGTGCCGCCGGCTCTCATGAATCTGTTGCTTCAAAAGAAATTGAGGATCTTGATAAGCTAAAGGATGTGAAAATCTTACTTTCCGGGTTACTCTTCGGACTTTCAGCCTTGGCAAGGGCTCCGAGTCGGAGGAAAGTGTCGTTACCTCTTCAGTCACTGGGTTACTTGCTCCGGTGTCATCCTGCTCATGATCAGTATTGATAAGGTGGATAGGAATAAACAAGAAACAAAACAAGAGCCTACAGATTTAGGGGTTACCTCTGACTCGGAGCTGTCACTTAGCTGAAGCAGCTCTGAGGCAGTAGGCCTGCTTCCCTTCTTGCGGGGAGCGGCTCTCCTGGTGGCTTTCTTAGCCTTCCTGGCTTTTTTGGCCGCCTCATGGTCATATTTGACCTTCCAGAACTTGTCATTAGCCTGAAACATATAACGAAGATTTCTTAAAGTTCAGATGACAACTATTAAAAGGAAAACCAAGGTGTTCAGGTCAGTGGCTTACCGCCGGAGCCGGGTTAGCTTGGCAGAAGGGATTTAAGCCGGTTCTCCCACAGTCGGCTAAGCTCTCATTCAGGAGAGACTTGGTCATGTCGTCCACGACGTCCTCCGGAAGATCATTGGGACTGTGCCGCAGAGGGTCATCCTTCCGGCCCGTGTAATCACACATTAAGCCGGGGCGGCGGCTCAAAGGGATCACCCGCCAAGAGATCCAAACCCGGACCAGATCAATGCCGTTGAGGCCGTTTCCCAGGAGAGCCTTGATCTTATTGATGGTGGGGGATCAGAGGTTGACGCTCAGCCTGAGATAGTTTGTGTGGCAGAGGGTGATTTGGCTCCAGACGCAGGGCATGAAAGCCGGGCAGAGGGCTCTTGTTAGCCGGAGAAGTGTCCTGGCAGTAGAACCACGTCTGGTTCCAGTCCTTTGGATGGCTTGGCGGTTCAGCGTAAGGAAAAAGGCAATCTCTCCATCGTTGAATGGAGATTCCACCAAGTTCGAAGCTCGGCCCATTGGCGCACTTGTTCTGGCGGTTCAGATAAAACAACTCCCTAAAAAGCAGTAGGCTGGGCTCTTCTCCAAGATAGACTTCACAGAATACTTGGAAGTTGCAAATATTTGACACGGAATTGGGTCCTATGTCTTGCGGCCGCAGATCAAAGAAGTTCAGAACCTCTCTAAAGAATTTTGAGCCGGGCGGTGCGAAGCCCCGGCTCATGTGATCAGCAAATATCACCACCTCACCATCTCTTGGTTGGGGTCTTTCCTCCGACGGGTCAGGGGCACGATAAGACATGATCTCCTTTTTGGGCAAGTAACCCGTCTTCACGAAATCGGCTAAAGTGTCGTCGGTGACATTGGATCTCATCCAGTTGCACGTGATGGGTGCCTTGGGAGCTTTGGGTGGCATTGTGAAAGATGAAGCCTATGACAAAAGGAAAATGTCCGGTTCAATTATAAGCCGGCAGACGTCTATAGTTCAATACTCAAATGGCGGCTTATGAAGGGGCCTAATGACATATGGCTAAGTGCATCGGGTTATCTAAGCCGCTGAGGGCATCGTAAGTAATTCAAATTGTCTACAGCTTTATCATAAATGAGCCGGAAATTTTACGGCGCGTGGCATCTTTTAAGCCGGAAATGAGAGCCGCCATAGCTAAACAGACGCAATTTTTGACTAAGTGTGGCGAAAACAAGTTCCACAGACCGCAGTAATTATTTTGGATCAAACGGTCGGTTAAAAAGAAAAATTTCTAGACCTAGAACTGACGCAGAAGAAGTTCATGGATTCAGAATGGGATCTTATTTCAAACAAAGGGGATCTACTAGTGTAAAAATGGATGCGCAACAACTACCGCAGGAGCTCCGTACTATTTTTGGATCAAACATGGCTGTGGTGGAAGAACTACAGGGAAGTTGAGAAGAACAATGAAGAACAAAGGAAGAACAGCGGAAACCCTAAATGCGGATCTACGGTGGAGAGGTGCAGGGACTTACAGATGCGGAGTTACGGCGGAGGTTCGTCGCGTCTTTCTGGTCACGTCAGGTTGATGCAGCGGCCTGAGTTGGTGAAGACGAGGAAACCTGCGGCGGCGGCGGCGGAGCTCGCGCGACAGTACAGTGGCGAGAGGAGGAAGACGATGGAGGCGACAAGTAACTGGAGACTCATGGGCCGGGCTATTTATAAGGTGAGGCTCATAAGTGGGTGCGAGAAACGAGGAGGCCACGGCGTGGTTATCTCGCCACAAAAATGCCTCAATTTTCAGGACGGCAATTAAAGATAAGATCTGTTGCGGATATGGTGGAATAAAGAATGAACTTAATGGAAGATGATGTCATGGCGGGTCGCCAGGAGTCCAGAAGATGACGTCACGACGGGTTATAACTTTGGCACAAATATAAGCCGGAAGATTTTTTCTCTCTCAAAGGAATTGAAGATTGACATGAACCGGTTCAAATCAATCTGGGGCCTAATGTTGAGGATATAACCATTAGAGTCACCCGCCAGGAGGGGCCGGGTTACGTCATGATGGTCATCACGCGAAGCCCAGTACCAAGCTTGAAGACGGCGGGTTAGATAATGGGCTTAAGACCCGGAGGAGGCTTAAGGTCCGTAGTCATAAACCGCCGTATGGCAAGACTTGTAGTGTAAGGCAAGAATAGTTGAGAGTCCGAGCCGGACACTCTTATGAGCCGGCCGGGACTCTTAGAGCCGCTGGGCGTCAACCTCTCTATATAAAGGGATGACCCGGCGGCGGTTTAGGGACAAGTAAGATCTCGTCGAGAGCCAGGCATAGCAATTAAGCTCCCTGGTCATCGAAACAGTAATCAATACCACCTCAACTGGACGTAGGCTTTTACCTTCACCGTAAGGGGCCGAACCAGTATAACCCCCGTGTTCCTTGTCCCGTTTAACCCCTTTAAGCTTCCTAGCTGCGATGGCTCCACAACTAAGTCCTAGCTCGAGGACATCTGCCGTGACAATTCCACGACACTACCCGTCCAAAATTTCGGATCAAACCTGAGTTTCCCCTTCCCTCGCGCCGCCGGACACGTCCGCCCGGCGCCGGACGAAAGCCGCCGCCGCCCGCAGCCAACCGGCGCGCGACACGTGGCGTCCCTGCCGCCAGTACGCCGCCGTCCCGCGAGGCCCACATCCGGCCCCCGTGGGCCGAGCCGCCGCCGCCCATGCCCGCGTCCCCGCGCCGCCTCCTCCCGCGTCCCGCGCCGCCGCCCTCGTCCTCCCGCTCGTCCGCCGGCGCCGCGCCCCGAGGCCGCCGTCGCCGACCTCGCCGTCGCTCCCGCCGACCGCCGCCGCCGCCTCGACCGCGGGTCCGCCGCCGCCTCTCTCCCTCGCCGCCGCGCCCGGTCGCCGGGACCCGCGCTGCCCGCGCCGGCGTGCCCTGTCGCCTCCCCGACCCCGGCGAGCTCCTCCACCTCCGGCCGCCGTCTCCTCTCCGTCTCCGGCGAGCGCCGCGCCTCGAAGCCCGTGCCGAAGAACCCTAGATCTGGGATCAGGTCGACCCCGTATTTTCCTCCAAGTCCCTGAACTATTGCAATATATTGCCCTGTTCATCGCATCATATCTCATTGCATTCTGCTCCGTTTTGCATGCATGATATATCAAAATGTTCGTCTCAAGATGCTCTTCATTTTGTTCCATTGTGCCATGCTCGTTTGAGTCTATCTGGATGCCCAAATCTCTGGTCCAAGAGTGCTATATGATGTTTACTGCTGTTACTTATCAGAACTCTGTGTTTTGTTATTTTTGTTGCATTTAATGTGTGCATCTTATGAGTATGAGCTCTGCATGTCTTATGATCTATGCCATGCCATCTTTACAGAGGTGTATTCCATGTATTTTTGTGATCTATGTGGTGACTAGCACAAGCATGCAAACTAGGCTTCGTGATGTTTCTGTTTTCAGGGACACAGGATTTTCACCAAGTCTGTTACTGCTGTTATTTTGTTGCTATGTATCCTTGTGGCTACAGTGAGATCCATGCTTCTTCTGGGCATGTTCACTAAGGATGTTTTGTAGATATAGTTGTGCTCTATCCATTCATGCCCCTGTTTGCAATTATGGAGTGCCCTAGCATGTCTTAATCTTGCTCTACTTTTTCTATAAAATATTCCTGGCAGATTGTTAACATGATATTTAATTTTGCCAAGGTTGTTGTAGTTAATCCATACAAGCTATGAACTTTCTCTTGCCATGGTTAGATTCATAAACATGCCATCTTGCTGTGAACCTGATTTCTTTTGCACTTTTGCCATGCTTGTTTGAACCTGTTATGGGGTGATCTAGCCGTAGCTCAGTGTTCATTTTTGTCAAGCATCTCCTGTAGATTACTGCCATATGCTTTGTTGCTATGTTGGGCTGCTGTAGCATAGTTACTTGTTGTATTCTGAGTGCTATCATGTTGTTAATCGCAGAATCGTGTCATTCTTGTTTTGCTTGCCATTTGCAAACCGTGCATCCATTTCAGGTGATCTTTATATCAATTTCGACCGAAATCATCTCATCTTTCCAGTGGCATACTTGGTTTGCCAAGTTACTGCCTTGTTCTTTCTTTTTCCTCCAGAGCATGCATACGCATCGCATATCATATCTTGCATATCATTCATGTATTGCATCATGTTGCTTGTGCATTTCCCGTGATTGATTGTGGTTCCATTGCTTGTGTTCTTGCTGTGGGTAGAGCCGGGAGACGAGTTCATGAACGAGGAACCTGTTGAGTACACTTACGAGGATCAAGCTTTCGACAACTCTGAGAACCTTGCAGGCAAGATGACCATACCCTCGAAATCACTTCTATTTTTGCTTTGCTAGTTGCTCGTTCTATTGCTATGCTGCGCTACCTACCACTTGCTATATCATGCCTCCCATATTGCCATGTCAAGCCTCTAACCATCCTTTCCTAGTGTCGGAGTAAATGGCCACGGGTAGCCTAACCGACTACCCCTGGCTCTTCAGAAAAATTATCAGGCCTATGGGCCTCCAAGCCCTCCAAGCACTGGGCCGCCTTCCCTGGCAGGCTACCTCTGAAGCCGACTCCCGGAAGGCGACCCAGCCTCAGCCACCTCTCCCCAGGACAACTACGGGGTGGCCGACTCCAAGAAGCCGGCCAAGAAGAACGCCGACTCCAAGAAGCCGGTCGAGACCACAACCACCAAAAGCTACACCCACATAACGGTGACAAGACGGGGTGTGGCCACAGTGCGGCCCACTACCCCCGAGGCCCGAGGCGGGCATGGCTACAGGAGGCCGTACGGGACGGCCGTCTCCCGTTCGGCTCGGCACTGTAGCCATGCTAGCCTCAACGTCATCCACGACAGACTCCCGTACGGCTCACGGGCGGCGGGCCCCTTCAGCCAGAGAGAGGCATGAAGGCGGCCCGGCCTCCCCCAGTCGGCCAAGGGCGTAGCCGGCCCCCAGAAGCCGGCTACCCCCTCCTCGAACCATGCGCCACATTAAGAAGACAAGACGAGGTAAGGCTACAGTGAGAGCCCCCGAGGCGGCCCACTGTAGCCACGCTTACCTCAACGAAGCCCTCATCATCGAGGGCGAGGCTACAGTAAGCAGCTGCCGACAAGACCCTAGGCGGTGGGGCCGGCCTGTCGACCAAGGAGCCGGCAGCCGGCGGGACCCACCAGCCGGCGGAGAAGCCAGCGAGCGCAGACACTGACGGCTGGGACCAGTGCCCAGCCGGATTACCATTGTACCCCCGGGGGGGTATGCCTATATAAACCCCTCGGAGCACCCATGCAAAGGGGTTGGGTTCTAAGCATAGCACACACACCATAGATAGGGAGAAGAAAGAGCTAGCCTTTTTCTTCTTCTCCCTTGAACCCCAAACAGCTCTAGGAGCGATTGTAGCTACCTTTCCCGATCTAGTGATCATGCGGAGACCCCGCAGAGCAGGACTAGGGGTGTTATCTCCTCGGAGAGCCCCGAACCTGGGTAAGATCCGCCGGCGAGCATGTCTTCGCCTCATCCCGTTTCCAGGCACCGGCAATGTTTTATTGGCACCCACAATGATAAGCCACCCGTTGGCATATGTCGCACCAACCACCCGACATTTGGCGCCCACCGTGGGGCCAGGTGCACCGTCGTCCGGAGACCTGTTCTGGACGGGAACCCTCTTCCTCCCCCGCGAGCGCAGCCAGCCTGCTGCGCCCGATGGCGTTTGCCTCGACGCGCTGCAAGGCGTCGACGATGCCTGCGCTGCGAGCCGCCTCGCTGATCTGCTCGGCGAGACTCGCATCTCCGACGAGGCTGCGTCCGACGCAGGCACGGACTACCCCGAGAGCCGCCTCGTCAGCCTCCTCGACCAGCTTCACGTCTCCCGCGAGCCTACTGCAGATGTGGAGTCGGTCGGCTCCACCGACCCGATGCTTGTCGACTCCGACACCGCATCGCTTGACGCCTACCCCTCCGACGTGGTGGTCTTCGACGATCCCCTCCCTCGAGCTGACAGCGGCAGTAGCGCTGTCACCGAAGTGCTGGTCATCAGCCACGTCGCCAACTCGGGCGAGAACGCCCACGACGCCCTGCAAGCGGCAATGCACGACCTCTCCGTCCCCATCCCGGCCGACGCCGACGCCGAGACCCTGGAGGCACGCCGCCTCGCTCTCATCGCGGAGGGCCAGAAGATAGCCTCCATGAGACGCCTCACCGAGGCCCACCAGCGCGAAGTCGACCGCGCCGCCTTCGGTACGCCGCCGCCTAGCGGCCCAAGCCGAGCCGGCTTCGTCCAGAAGCGCGGCGCGGCCGTCGCCAGCATGCTGGGGGTAGATCGCCCCGTCTACGCCACCCCGCTCGAGAATTTGCGAGCCGCCCAGGCGGCCGCAGAAGAGATCAATGGGCTGGGAGCCGATGAGCTCCCTTACATGGCAAGACGAATCCAGCAGCTGATCGACGCGGCTGCAGAACGGCACGAAGCCGGCGCACGTGCTGATAGCCATCCCCCGCGCCGGGAGCACGCCGCGACGTCCCGCTCGCCGACTGCGAGCGGTGCGTGCCAGAAGAAATACAAGGAGTCGGCTGCCAGCCGCAGCCGGACTCGCATCACCATCGAGCACGACGCGGAGGGCTGCCCTCGAGCAGTAGAACACCAAGGAGATCTGCCTCCTCCGCCGCCTCGAAGAGAAAGACGCCTCACTCCGCCGCCTATCACGCACCCGACCCTTGGCGACCGACTCGGCCGCCGAGAAGGAGTCTGCGAAAACGACGCCCGCCACAGGATCGACCGCCTTGCTCGATCCTTGGCGTTAGAAGAAGAAGACGATGTCGGCCCGCCATGCTTTGGCCCCCGCATCCGCGACGAGCCCTTCCCCAAAGGGTTCTCGCTCCCCAGAGACACACCCAAGTACAACGGCTCCGTAAAGCCGGAAGATTGGCTCATCGACTACTCCACGGCCATCAGCATAGCCAACGGCAATCGGCGCGTCGTCGTGAAGTACGTCCGCCTCATGCTGCAAGGCACTGCGCACACATGGCTCAACAGCCTCAAGCCCTACAGCATCAATAGTTGGCTGGACTTCACAGAAGTCTTCGTCCGCAACTTCACCAGCACCTACAAGCGGCCTCCCAAGCCTCGCCAGCTCTCCCTCTGCGTCCAAGGGCCCAACGAGTCGACCCGCGACTACCTCACGCGGTGGGCCGAGCTCCGCAACTCCTGCGAGGGGGTGCACGAGGTCCAGGCCATCGAGTACTTCACCGCCGGGTGCCGAGAGGGCACCCTCCTCAAGCACCGACTCCTCTGCGACGAGCCGGCTACCCTCGACGAGTTACTGGTCATTGCTGACAAGGACACCACAGCCGATTCCTCTATGAAGACCGAGCTCCGAGTAGACGCCTCAGGGAAGGTGATTGCTCCGGCTCCCAAGACGCCGGCCGGCGACCCTAACCGGCGCCCCTACCAGAACGACCACAAGCGCAAGGCCCCCATGCCGACTTCCTCTAGTCGGCAGGTGGCCACCGTTGAAGATGAGCAGCCTGAAGAACGGCCTGCTCCCAAGAAGAAGGGTGGTCGGCCGCCTTGGCAGCCGGCTTTCTCCTACGAACAGGCTCTTGATGCCCCCTGCAAGTTCCACAGCGGCGCGAAGCCGTCCAACCACACAACCCAGAAATGCCATTGGCTTACCCGCTTCACCAAGGGCGAGGGGATGTTGCCGCCTCCGCCTCCCGGCCCGCCGCCTCCAGCCCCCCAGCAGCCGGCGGCCCGGCCGGCAGTCGGCGCCATCCAAGACGAATTCCCCGAAGAGCATGCCGCCTACGTCGTCTTCACCAGTCAAGCCGACGACAAGCGCAGCCGACGCCGACAGCATCAAGAAGTGAATGCAGTCGCCTCCAGCACCCCCGAGTTCATGCACTGGTCAGAGAAGCCGATCAGCTGGAGCCAGGCCGACCACCCAGAGGTGATGCCTTCGCCTGGCTCCTATGCAATGGTCTTGGATGTCACCCTCGCGACGGAGAGGCGAGCTGCCCGATTCTCCCGCGTCCTGATAGATGGCGGAAGCAGTATCAACATACTGTACCGCGATACCATGGAGAAGCTGAACATCAAAGCAAAGCAGCTCATGCCGAGCCGCACCGTCTTCCATGGTATCGTCCCTGGCCTGTCTTGCTCCCCAATCGGCAAGATCAAAATGGATGTTCTCTTCGGAGACAAAGATCATTTCCGCCGAGAGGCAATATGGTTCGAGGTAGTGGATTTGGAGAGCCCCTATCATCCACTACTTGGCCGACCTGCTCTGGCCAAGTTCATGGCTGTGCCCCACTACGCCTACCTGAAGATGAAGATGCCGAGCTCGAAGGGGATCATCACGGTAGCCGGCGATTACAAGAAGTCCATCGAGTGCGCCATGGCCAGTAGCCGGCTGGCCGAGTCCCTCGTGGTGGCAGAAGAGAAGAAGATGTTGGAACGGGTCGTGGCCATGGCCGGCAAGCAGCCGACCCTATCCCCCAACCCCAAAGATTGTGAGGCACAGGGCTCTTTTCAGCCTGCCAAAGAGACGAAGAAGATACCTCTGGACCCGGAGAACCCGAAGAGGTTCGCTGTCATTGGGGCGAACTTGGACAGTAAATAGGAAGGCAAGCTCGTCAACTTCCTCCGTGAGAATCGAGAAATTTTCGCATGGTCCCCAAAGGACATGCTGGGTGTCCCGAAGGATTTCGCCGAGCACAAATTACATGTCCGAGCTGATGCGAAGCCGGTCAAGCAACCCCTCCGCCGACTATCCGAAGAGAAGCGAAGAATTGTGGGAGAAGAGATAGCCCGGCTCCTTGCCGCTGGCTTTATCATGGAAGTCTTCTTTCCAGAATGGCTTGCCAACCCAGTTCCGGTTTTGAAGAAGAATAACAAGTGGCGTATGTGTATAGACTACACCAGTCTGAACAAGGCCTGCCCAAAGGATCCGTTTGCTCTGCCACAGATTGACCAAGTGATAGACTCCACAGCCGGATGCGAGCTGTTAAGTTTTTTGGATGCGTACTCAGGGTACCATCAGATCAAGTTGGACCCAGCTGACCGCCTGAAGACTGCCTTCATCACACCCTTTGGAGCTTTCTGCTACCTGACTATGACATTCGGCTTGAGAAATGCCGGTGCCACTTTTCAGCGTTGCATGCAGAAATGCCACTTGAAACAACTCGGCAGAAATGCCCACGTCTATGTAGACGACATTGTGGTGAAGACAGAGAAGCGCGGTACCTTGCTGGAAGACCTGAAAGAAACATTCGCCAACTTGCGCTGATTCCAAATCAAGCTCAACCCCGAGAAGTGCGTGTTCGGAGTGCCAGCCGGCCAGCTGCTAGGCTTCCTGGTCTCCGAACGCGGCATCGAATGCAACCCCGTCAAGATCAAGGCCATCGAGAGGATGGAGATTCCCACCAAGCTGCGAGATGTGCAGAAGTTCACCGGCTGCTTAGCCTCCCTGAATCGTTTTATCAGCCGACTAAGAGAGAAGGCTCTCCCCTTGTACCGACTCATGAAGAAGTCCACTCACTTCGAGTGGAATGATCAAGCCGACCAACCTTTCATGAGTTGAAGAAAATGTTGACCACTCCGCCTGTCCTGGCTGTGCCGACTGAGAAGGAGCCCATGCTCCTCTACATCGCCGCGACTAGCCGAGTCATCAGCACTGTTGTTGTGGTCCAGCGCCCAGAGGAAGGCCGAGCCCTGCTAGTCCAGAGGCCGGTGTACTATCTCAGCGAAGTACTATCCAGCTCAAAGCAAAACTACCCGCACTACCAGAAAATGTGCTATGGGGTGTACTTCGCTGCCAAGAAACTGAAGCCCTACTTTCAAGAGCACCCCATCACGGTCGTGTGCACTGCCCCACTCGCCAAGATCATAGGCAGCCGGGATGCATCCGGCCGGGTGGCTAAATGGGCCATTGCATTGGCGCCCTACACAATCTTCTATCAACCCCGCACCGCCATCAAGTCGCAAGCATCGGCCGACTTCCTCGTCGACTGGGCCGAGACCCAGTACCTACCGCCGGCTCCCGACTCTACCCATTGGCGGATGCACTTTGACGGGTCCAAGATGTGCACCGGCTTGGGAGCCGGCATCGTCCTCACCTCTCCCAAAGGCGACAAGCTCAAGTACACGCTGCAGATCCACTTCGCCGCCTCCAACAACGTGGCAGAGTACGAGGCGCTCGTACATGGGCTCCGGCTAGCCAAAGAACTCGGCATACGCCGGATCCTGTGCTACGGCGACTCAGACTTGGTGGTCCAGCAATCGTCTGGCGACTGGGACGCCAAGGACGCGAACATGGCGAGCTATCAATTCCTGGTCCAGCAGACCAGCGGATACTTCGAAGGGTGCGAGTTCCTTCACGTGCCAAGAGCCGACAACGACCAAGCAGATGCCCTAGCACGGATCGGCTCCACCCAACAAGCTATACCGACTGGCGTCTCCCTCCAGCGCCTCCTCAAGCCGTCCATCAAGCCGTCTCCAGAGTCGGATTCCATCTTCGTACCGCCTGCGCCAGATACAGCCGGATCCGACTGGAGAAATCCCGCAGGCAGCACGGGGACTTCGACAACTGGCCCGGGGACTGCCATAGTCGCACCCGGCTCGGGGACTTCAGAACCCGGCCCGGGGACTGCAACGACGCAAGAAGCGATGGCCGACTCCAATTCCGCGCCACCCAACCCACCCACCCGAGTCATGGTGGCTACACTAACAGAAGAAGAAGTCGCAGCTCCGTCATGGGCCCAGCCCATCCTCAAGTTCCTAGTCAGCAGAGAGCTGCCGGCTGATGAGATCTCAGCAAGACTAGTGCAACGACGAGCCGCAGCATACACAATAATCAATAGAGAGCTTGTGAAGCGCAGCATCACTGGAGTCTTCCAGCGTTGTGTCGAGCCAGAAAAAGGAGTGGCAATCCTCAAGGACATCCACCAAGGCGAATGCGGCCACCACGCAGCCTCAAGATCACTCGTGGCCAAGGCTTTCCGCCATGGTTTCTTCTGGCCGACTGCCTTGGAGGATGCTAAAGAAATAGTCAAGAGCTGCAGAGGGTGCCAAGTTTTTAGTTCCAAGCAACACCTGCCGGCCTCTGCACTCAAGACCATTCCCCTCACTTGGCCTTTTGCCGTCTGGGGACTGGACATGGTGGGCCCTTTCAAGACAGCCCGCGGCGGCTTGACACATCTACTGGTCGCTGTGGACAAGTTCACAAAATGGATTGAAGCAAAGCCAATTAAGAAGCTGAACGGGCCGACTGCCGTGACATTCATCACCGACATCACTACTCGGTACGGCGTGCCGCACAGCATCATCACCGACAACGGCACGAACTTCGCCAAAGGAGCACTGGCACGTTTCTGCGTGACGCAGGGCATCCGACTGGACTTAGCATCCGTTGCCCACCCGCAGTCAAACGGCCAGGTTGAGCGAGCAAATGGACTCATCCTCTCCGGCATCAAGCCCCGACTGGTTGTACCACTGGAGCGATCGGCCGGCTGCTGGCTCGATGAGCTGCCGGCTGTCCTCTGGAGCCTGCGCACTACACCCAACATGTCAACTGGCTTCACTCCATTCTTCCTCGTGTATGGTGCCGAGGCGGTCATCCCAACAGACATCGAGTTCGACTCGCCTCGGATCACCATGTACACGGAGGGGGAGGCCAAGGAAGAAAGAGAAGACGGCGTCGACCTACTGGAAGAGGGCCGGCTGTTAGCACTCAGCCGGTCCGCCATCTAGCAGCAAGGGCTGCGTCGCTACTACAACCGCAAGGTCAAGCCAAGATCCTTCCAAGAGGGCGACCTTGTGCTCCGGCTGATCCAGCGAACAGCCGGCCAACACAAGCTCTCGGCCCCTTGGGAAGGACCCTTCGTCGTCAACAAGGCACTCGGCAACGACTCCTACTACTTGATCGACGCACAAAAACCAAGAGCACGGAAGAGAGATGACTCCGGCAAGGAGTCGGAGCGACCATGGAACGCAAACCTCCTGAGACGATTTTACAGCTGAAAGCAGTATGTATCATGCCCCCCTTTTTGTATTAAGTGCAAACCAACAGGCACCCCGAACAGTACTCGGGGACTGCCTTTGTTTATCTATGAATGACAAGTGTCATATCTATGAATGTATTATTACATTTGAATTCCTGTCTGGCACCGGGTTCGACTAGTCGGCCCGGGGATTGGCCGCCTTGAGCTATATTGAAAGTTCTACCTGAAGTTAGAAAAGTAGTGTGCCGGCTCCCGAGTCCTCTCTTGTTGAAAGTCGCAGCTCGAAGAACCGACTGTCCGACTAGCAAGAGGCAAGGCAGAAAGGATGCCCACACGAAAAATGGCTAAGGAGCAACGAACCTATATAGCAAAGAGACGGCCTCCAAACATGCCTGCCGACTGTCAAAACAGCCGGCCGACCGGCTCCCTCAACACTTAGCTTTAGTCCAGCAAAAGTACTTCCCCCCCAATTGGCCAAGCACTCCTCCAGCTACAGATTGCAGAGCAACTGTTGGATTGGGGAGGCGGCAACCAAGGGAGGGCGGCAAAGGAAACAGCAGAAGGACAAAAAGCAAAAGTACAAGGAAAGGCCAAAATTCATAAGTTATATATACACATAAAGCCCCCAACAGGCTGGCAACAGACATAAGTTCGAATACACCCAGTGGGTGGAATTGTGCAGACTTAACCAAACATTGTTCCAAAAGTAACAAGACAGGAAAACAAAAGATGGCAGACTAAGGCGCGGTGCGGAGGCCGAGCTGGTCGGTGAAGGCGGCCTTGCCGGCTGAAGGAGTGGCCGCCTAGCGGGTCTCGGCTTGATCACCACCAACGGCAGGCGACGCACTCGCGCACGACGTGGTGCTGGAGGTGCGGTCAGGCTGAGGCTGGCCGGCTGCTCCACCAGCCGGCTCGGCGTCTTCACCCTCCTCCTCTTCTTCACCCTCGTCGCTGGAGTCGATCTCCTCCGCCGAGTCTTCGCCGTCCGCCGGGTTCAGACCGAACCACTCCTCCGGCTGGGCGACAGCGTTGTCGTCCACCTTGGGGGCGAAGACGCTGGTGTCGGTGTAGTCGGCGATCGCCGAAGCCCGCCGAACGATGTCCGGCCGCGCCGGCTCCAGCTCCGTGTCGGCTTGCTGCCGCCAGGTAGCCAGCTGATCCAGGCTCAGGCCGGGATACCAAGCCTTGACGAACTCCAGCGCCCGCCTGGCACCGGAGCGAGCTGCCGAGGCTTTCCAAGCTTCGAAGCGGCCGACTGCCACCTCCAGCCAGTCGGCAGTCCGACTGGGGGTGCGAGGAACCACTTGGCCGGGCCAGAGGGCGGCCCGGACTTGCGCCCCGGCACGCTGAAGCCGGCGGTGCAGTCGGTGAGCCGGCTGGATGCGGGCCTGGATCGCCAGGAGCTGTTCCTCTAGCGAGCGGCCGGCGGTTGGCGAGATCTCAAAGCTAGCCTGCCTTCGCGCTTGGCGACGGGCCTCGATGGTCTGGTTGGCGGCAGTAGAATAGCCAGGGAAATACTCTGGGCAAGAAAGAAGAAGAAAGGAAGAAAAGAACACCAAAATCAGGAAACAAGCCAAAGTGGCAGATGGCAAGAAAGGACGAAGAGGTAGGCGGCTTACCGTCAACCAGATCTTCGATCTGGCCATAGCCAGAGATCAGAGTCTGCCTGGCCTCAGCCCAGCCAGCCGCCTCCGTCTCGTACTCGGCCTGGAGAGCGGCTTCGCGGTCCTGCACAGCCTTCAGAGCCGCCTTGTGGCCTTCCTCCTGGTCGGCCAACTTCTTTGCCAGGCGGTCGCGTTCCTGCACCAAGGCGGCGAGTTCGGCGTCCTTGGCACGAAGGGCAGTCTGGGACTCCCCCAGCTGTGCCCTCAGACTGGCGTTGGCCGCTGCAGAAACGGAAGAAGAAGAAAGAACAGTAAGAAGAAGTCGTCAAGGAAGATCCGACCCGACTGCTCAGCAGTAGGCCCGAATCTCGGGGACTACACCCAGTGGGTGCACTGACGCGCCCCCACATGAGATAAAGAATTAAGCACGTACCTTGGCTCTCAGTAAGGTCGGCGGTCTTCTGGGTCAGCTCCCGAGCCTGGGAGTTGAAGGCGGCCGCACGGAGATTGTGGTAGTCCTGCAAGATAGACAGAAGATCGGAGTAAGAACAAGAATAGCAAAGACAAACCCACCAAGAAGTTCCAAGCCGCCTGCTCAGCAGCCGACTTGGAACTCGGGGACTACACCCAGTGGGTGCGCTGACGCGCCCCCCACGGAAGAAATCAAGATCAAGAAGAAATCGAGATCAAGAAGAAATCAAGATAAAAAAGAAGCAAGATGGGAAGACTAACCCGGATGGCCGCCCGCGTCGCAAGAAACTCGTCGGTGAACTGCCTCAGCGCCGCAGCTTGGCCCTGGAGCCGGGTCCGGACGTCCTACGCAGCCACGTTCATCACGACCGTCCCTCCGCCTGGCGTCCACCCTGAGGTTGCGCTGGCCGCCTCCGCATCCTGGGCCGACGAGCTGGAGCCCACGGCCTTCTGTGGCTCCGACGCGGCCTTCCCCGCGAGCCGGCTCGGTGCCATCCGGACCGCCATCTCAGTCCTCGCGGCCGGCTCGCCCCCCGCCGA
Organism: Aegilops tauschii subsp. strangulata; assembly: GCF_002575655.3. Classification (NCBI taxonomy): domain Eukaryota; kingdom Viridiplantae; phylum Streptophyta; class Magnoliopsida; order Poales; family Poaceae; genus Aegilops; species Aegilops tauschii. The sequence goes on from NC_053039.3 coordinate 521,872,384, forward strand.
CTGTGTAGGCGGCTGATCAGGCCGGCCGCCTTGAGCCGCCCCAGTTGGCGGGGTCGGCACCGGTGCCCTCTCCAGGATGATGACGTCGTCGTCTCTCCCCAGCCCTGGCTGGTCGCCGCTGGCTCCTTCTGGCGAGGGCTCCATGGACCCCGGCGCCGCAACGCGCAGAGGGGTGACCATCAAGACCTCCCCCGCTGCTTCTGCGGCTGCAGCCTTTGCTTGGGCCCTGGCAGCGGCGTCGGCAAGCACCTTCGCTGCCTCCTCCTCCAGCGCCGCCTGGGCGGCGGCCGCTTTCCGTGCCTCCGTCTCCCGCGCCTCCTGCTCCTCCCGCGCCTCCCACGCATTCCGTTCCGTCGCCGCCTGAAGCTCGGCGCGGGGGTCCACACGGCGGGTGGTGCTCCCAGACCCCCTCGGCGACTCGACAACGGAGGCAGCAGCCGCCCGCTCAAGCGACAGCGGAGCTCTGATCATTGGAGAAAAAGACAAGGGTTCAGAAACCACCAAAGAAAAGAGAGAAAAAGAGTATACGAAAGAAAGTGAACTTACACCGACACGGTCTGCGGTTGCTTCACCGCGTTGCGGAAGCGAGCCGCCTTCGCGGCCGCCTCCTCCTGCCTGGTGGCTGCCGCCCCGCCCCTGGGTTTTTTTGTCCGACTGCCGAACAAACCCTAGGTAGCGCGACGCTTTTGCCCTCCGCCCCGAGCAGGCGGTGCAGCGGAAGAACCCGCGCCGCGTCCAGACGCCGGCTGCCGGCGCGGGACGACTGCGGCCTCATCGTCGTCCGGCCAGTCGTCGAAGGTGACTCCGAGCCCGGAGCCGCCTGCTTCGCCGCCGGCTTGGCCGCCACCCGGCTCGATGTTGTCGTCCATGCCGGCCGCCCCCAAGTCGGGGTCCTCCAGATCGTGTTCGGTCCGGTCGGGGACGAATCGACGCTCCGGCCGGCCGAAGAAGAGGGCTCTGTCGAAAAATAAGTCGACTAAGTTAGAGTCGGCCAAGAGGAACTCGGCAACAAAGTCAAAAGAAAAAGAAGAACCAAGGAAAGCATACCGTGGGCGGTGGATTGGCTCGGCTGTATGGCTCCTTGCCGAACTGCCACTCTTTGGAGAATTTGCAGTTCGCAAGGTAGTTCACCATATAGGCGACCTCCTCACGCGGCATCTCCTTGGTGCACATTCGGCTCGGATCGAGCGGGCCGCTCATCTGACAGATCAGATGAGGCCGGCTCTGCAGCGGAAGAACCCGGCGCGTGACGAATGCGGCCAGCAGGTCGGGCCCCGTCAAGCCCTCCGATTGGGTCAGCACTCGCACTCGGGCGATGGCTGCGGACCCGGCCGGCGTCAGAGTCACGGCCCGGAAGGACCACTGGGGCCGCCTGCCCACTGGTGGGCCTGCTACGTAAGCCGGCAGGTTGATGTAGTCACCCCGCGGGGCGATGTTCCGCACGTAGAAGTATGATTTTTGCCACTTCTTCACCGATTGGATCAGAGTGATGGCGGGGAAGGGGTTGTCGGCGACGGACCTCCGCGACGCGATGAAGGCGCCAGTCTGAGCCGGCACGCTCTGCATGCGCGTGCCCAACTTGGACTGGAAGAACTCCCCCCAGAGCTCGAGGGTGGGGAGGACGCCAAGGTAGCCCTCGCACAGGGTGACGAAGGCAGACACCAGCACCACCGCGTTTGGGGTGAGGTGGTGCGGCTGGAGCTGGTAGAAGTCGAGCCAGGAGCGGAAGAATGTGCTCACTGGCAGGCCGAAGCCACGCAAGAAGTGCGAGCGGAAGACCACCCTCTCGCCATCCCGCGGCTCCGGCGTAATTTCCTTCGCCGGCGCGAGACGGACCTCCACCTTGTCCGCGCTGGGCAGCCGCCGCGTATTGCGGAGGAACTCGACGTGGTCGTCGTGGACGTTGGAGCCGTCCCAATCCCCGCCATTTTGCTCCGTGGCGGGAGGCATGGCGAAAATGAGCGCGGCGGCGGAGAAATGTGTGGTGGAAGAGCGCGACGGCGAAGCGCTGTTGCAAGAAACGGCGAGCGAAGAAGATGGTGGAAGTAGGAGGAGCGTGCGAGGGCCTGCTGCCCTCCACCTCCCCCTACTTATAGCATCGCGAGGCGAGGCCGGGGAGGCCGAACGTGGGGGGAGTCGTGGGATTAACTGCACCCACTCCCCCCACGCCTCGCGATTATTGCGCATAAAGGCAAGCCGAAACTGCCGCAATGAGACGTGCGGGCGGTTTTGGGATGCAGACAATCCGCACCTGGGCCCGGGCGCGGACGTGGCGCGCCCCCGCCCTGCGGCGACGTCCCGTCGCGCGCGTGGGCTGGCAGGCTTTCCGGCCAAGAGGGGCCACGTGGTTCGCAGACGGCCAGTGGCCGGCCCCCAGCCCGAAGCACGCACTGGCGAGCTCCCGCCCCCTGACTACGGAAGTTTTCGACCAAGGCGGCACGCCTAACCAAAGCCGGCTCCCAGCTGTCGGCTTGCTAAGATGGGAAGCTGATCGAGCTTCTCAACTCCTACTCAACCTCGAAGCCCAATCAGCTTCGGGGACTACTATCGGAGTAAATGGCCACGGGTAGCCTAACCGACTACCCCTGGCTCTTCAAAAAAATTATCAGGCCTATGGGCCTCCAAGCCCTCCAAGCACTGGGCTGCCTTCCCTGGCCGGCTACCTCTGAAGCTGACTCTCGGAAGGCGACCCAGCCTCAGCCACCTCTCCCCAGGACAACTACGGGGTGGCCGACTCCAAGAAGCCGGCCAAGAAGAACGCCGACTCCAAGAAGCCGGCCGAGACCACAACCACCAAAAGCTACACCCACATAACGGTGACAAGACGGGGTGTGGCCACAGTGCGGCCACTACCCCCGAGGCCCGAGGCAGGCATGGCTACAGGAGGCCGTACGGGACGGCCGTCTCCTGTTCGGCTCGGCACTGTAGCCATGCTAGCCTCAACGTCATCCATGACAGACTCCCGTACAGCCCACGGGCGGTGGCCCCCTTCAGCCAGAGAGAGGCATGAAGGCGGCCCGGCCTCCCCCAGTCGGCCAAGGGCGTAGCCGGCCCCCCAAAAGCCAGCTACCCCTCCCTCGAACCATGCGCCACATTAAGAAGACAAGACGAGGTAAGGCTACAGTGAGAGCCCCCGAGGCGGCCCACTGTAGCCACGCTTACCTCAACGAAGCCCTCATCATCGAGGGCGAGGCTACAGTAAGCAGCCGCCGACAAGACCCTAGGCGGTGGGGCCGGCCTGTCGACCAAGGAGCCGGCAGCCGGCGGGACCCACCAGCCGGCGGGACCCACCAGCCGGCGGAGAAGCCGGCGAGCGCAGACACTGACGGCTGGGACCAGTGCCCAGCCGGATTACCATTGTACCCCCGGGGGGTATGCCTATATAAACCCCCCGGAGCACCCATGCAAAGGGGTTGGCTTCTAAGCATAGCACACACACCATAGATAGAGAGAAGAAAGAGCTAGCCTTGTTCTTCTTCTCCCTTGAACCCCAAACAGCTCTAGGAGCGATTGTAGCTACCTTTCCCGATCTAGTGATCATGCGGAGACCCCGCAGAGCCGGACTAGGGGTGTTATCTCCTCGGAGAGCCCCGAACCTGGGTAAGATCCGCCGGCGAGCATGTCTTCGCCTCATCCCGTTTCTAGGCACCGGCGATGTTTTATTGGCACCCACAATGATAAGCCACCCGTTGGCATATGTCGCACCAACCACCCAACACCTAACAAACCCTTGTTTGGTTAAGTTACCGCTTTTTCTCAGCCCTTCTTATAGCGTTGCTAGTTGCAGGTGAAGTTGAAGTTGGTTCCATGTTGGAACATGGATATTTTTTTGGAATATCACAATATCTCTTATTTAATTAATGCATCTATATATTGGTAAAGGGTGGAAGGCTCGGCCTTATGCCTAGTGTTTTGTTCCACTCTTGCCGCCCTAGTTTCCGTCATACCGGTATTATGTTCCTTGAGTTTGCGTTCCTTACGCGGTTGGGTGATTTATGGGACCCCCTTGACAGTTCGCCTTGAATAAAACTCCTCCAGCAAGGCCCAACCTTGGTTTTACCATTTGCCACCTAAGCCTTTTTCCCTTGGGTTTTCGCGAGCCCGAGGGTCATCTTTATTTAAACCCCCGGACCAGTGCTCCTTCGAGTGCTGGCCCAAATTGGGCGATGTCCGGCGCCCCCTGGGCAACCAGGGTCTATGCCAACCCGACATCTTGCCCATCCGGTGTGCCCTGAGAACGAGATATGTGCAGCTCCTATCAAGATTTGTCGGCACATTCGGGCGGCTTTGCTGGTCTTGTTTTACCATTGTCGAAATGTCTTGTAAACCAGGATTCCGAGACTGATCGGGTCTTCCTGGGAGAAGGTTTATCCTTCGTTGACCGTGAGAGCTTATAATGGGCTAAGTTGGGACACCCCTGCAGGGTATTATCTTTCGAAGGCCGTGCCCGCGGTTATGAGGCAGATGGGAATTTGTTAATGTCTGGTTGTAGAGAACTTGTCACTTGACTTAATTAAAATACATCAACCGTGTGTGTTGCCGTGATGGTCTCTTCTCGGCGGAGTCCGGGAAGTGAACACGGTTTGAGTTATGCATGAATGTAAGTAGCTTCAGGATCACTTCTTGATCATTTCTAGCTTCGCGACCGTTGCGTTGCTTCTCTTCTCGCTCTCATTTGCGTATGTTAGCCACCATATATGCTTAGTGCTTGCTGCAGCTCCACCTCATTACACCATCCTTTCCTATAAGCTTAAATAGTCTTTATCTCGTGGGTGTGAGTTTGCTGAGTCCTCGTGACTCACAGATTCTACCAAAACAGTTGCAGGTGCCAACGATGCCAGTGCAGGTGACGCAACCGAGCTCAAGTGGGAGTTCGACGAGGAACGTGGTCGTTACTATGTTTCTTTTCCTGATGATTAGTAGTGGAGCCCAGTTGGGACGATCGGGGATCTAGCATTTGGGGTTGTCTTATTTTCATTTGGATTTGACCGTAGTCGGTCTATGTGGTGATTTTGAATGATGTATGAATTAATTTATGTATTGTGTGAAGTGGCGATTGTAAGCCAACTCTCGTTATCCCATTCTTGTTCATTACATGGGATTGTGTGAAGATGACCCTTCTTGCGACAATACCTACAATGCGGTTATGCCTCTAAGTCGTGCCTCGACACGTGGGAGATATAGCCGCATCGTGGGCGTTACATGTGACAGTTGTACATCTGGTTGGAGCGGCTAGGTATTTAAACCTGAGGACACACAGTAACGGACACACAGTCCTCACCATAATCTCCTTGATCTAAGGTCACACAGACCTCGCCCAATCACTCGTGGTAAGTCTTCAGGTGACTTCCAAACCTTCACAAACTCGGTCATTCGACGATCCACAATTCTTTTTGGATGCTCTAGACCATGACGCCTAACTGTCTGCACAATCTTCAAACGTAACAAGCGTCAGATCCACGCAGGATCAATCTCTTCAGTGATGCTCAATCACTTTGAGTTTTAGGTGTTTGGGTTTGGGTTTGGGTTTTCCTCACTTGATGATTTTTGCTCAAAGTCCTCAGAGGATGGGATGCTCTCAAATGACAAGTGTCAGTTTCTCTCGGAGCAGCCAACCAGCCAGTGGTTGTAGGGGGCGGCTATTTATAGCCTAGGGAGCAGCCCGACATGATAAGACATAAATGCCCTTCAATGATATGACCATTAGGTGGGTATATATGTTGGGACAGCTGGCACATAACACAACAACGGTCGAAAATTTGACTCTCAAATTCCTCAGGGCTATCATGTTCCTCACTGTGTAGGCAATCCGCACTGGTGAATTCCTAACTCCTCAGTCAGAACAAATTCCTCAGAGACCAGGAGAACTTCGTCTCTGTCACTGAAGAATACGACTGAACTATATGAGATTTCCAATGGCTTCACTCGAAGGGATTGGTAGGTGTAGGATTTTGAGTTGAGCATCACATGGAAATTTTTCCTTAGTATTTGCTCGACCCCCTTTAACAGTACGGTGTTTCCTATGACTCAAGAAAGAGAAAATGAATCTAGGAAAACAAAAGTCTTCGCGCTTCATGTTCCTCGAATGAATTCCAAGTCTTGAAGGTCTCACCAATTTCTTCACTTTCAAAGTCTTCAGAAAGTCTTCAGAAATCCAAAGTCTTCAGTCGAAGAACTTCATTTTTAGGGGTCGACTTTCTCTGTAAATATCAAACTCCTCATAAACTTATAGACCTGTGTACACTCACAAACGTATCAATCCCTTAACCTATAAGTCTTCAATACACCAAAATCACTAAGGGGCACTAGATGCACTTACAATCTCCACCTTTTTGGTGATTGATGACAATATAGGTTAAGTTTTCAACGGGGATAAACATATGGAGTGTAAAAACTGATATTGAGGAATTTGAATGCAAGATATAGAAGAACTCCCCCTGAAGATGTGCATAGTGAGGAATTTGCTTTTGAAGCAATGCACACTTCAAGAGTATAATCATGGAGATCTCTCCCTATATCTTGTAATTCATACACGCATTTGTCATATAATATGAAGAATTTGAAATGCATGATGAATATGGTGATTGATGTAATTCAGCATGCATGCATTTACATTAATGAGGAATAAGCATGCAGAAGAACTCAACAAAAGTAAAGTATCAGGCCACCATAGAGTTTAAGTTTACAACTCGATCCAGCAAAGTCATCAGAAGAACGAGAGTTGTAACTTAGCAAAAAAACGCCCATATAAGATAGACCCGCTTGAAGACTAACTCAAATTTCTCCCCCTTTGTCATCGAATGACCAAAAGGGTTGAAAATGAGGACTAACGCCCCTGAAGAATATCATGTTGATGGAGGAGCGCCAGCGTTGTTGGGTTCGTTTGTCGTTGTAGGGCCTGCCGCAGTGTCGTCCAAGTCTTCATGCTCGTCCGTGTCGCGTGATGAAGAATATGAACTGGCCACCAAGGAAGGAACCTTGGCCTTCTTGAATTTCTTCGGTGGAGGAGCTGACCAGTCAAAATCTTCCTTGAAGCCCATTTGCTTCAGATCTTCTTCACCATACAGATGTGATAATATAGCCCAGGTGCGACCGAAGAGTTCATTGAGGTAGTAATGGTTTTTCTTCACTCCATTGTATGTAGCAGTCATGTTGTGAAGAATGGAACCAAACTGACGCTTAACCCATTTGTGGTTTCGATCCACCTTCTGGTGAAGACTAAGAAGCAGCTCACGGTTAGTCATCACACGAGGAGCAGTGCCTTGAGAATTTGACTTGGGTGCATTGGCAGCAGAATCATGAGTGGCAGAGTCATCATTGGTGGAATAAGATGCAGCTTTGCGAAATTGACCGTCCAATGGACAAATACCTTCATCAATAACGGTTGGTGCCTTGCCCTTCTCATCAGCTAAGGAATATGTCTGCTTGAGGACTTCAATCGGGGGCAAGTAGCTGAGGTGATTATGAAAATCAGCTTTGTAGTTGAGTGAAGACCTTGTTCTGCTCATAATCCAAGGAGCATAAGGCTTCAGCTCAAACGGAGAGAGTGCAACATTTGCCAGAGTCCTCATGAAGAAATCATGATAATGGACAGGAATGCCATGTATGATGTTGAACAGCAGATTCTTCATGATGCCAATGACTTCTTCATCATTTGAGTCATGGCCTTTGATTGGACTCATAGTCTTCGTCAAAATGTGATAGACTGTTCTTGGAACATATAGCAATTCCCTCACGAGGAATTTTGTCCTTGGGGCTTGACCGGGCTTCAGAGGCTTCATGAGCACTTGCATGTAGTGAGCAGTAAGCTCAGGTTCTTGGTACAGGAAACGAGCTCCTTCAGGTGGTGGACTGATGGGCAGGACGTGAAGCAATTCAGAGGCCGGTGCCTTATAGTGAGTATTTTTGGTCATCCAGTCCAACACCCAAGAGTTCATATCATCAGCATCATCTGTGATGTGCAGGGTTGCGTAGAACTGAAGAATGAGCTCTTCATTCCAATCAACTATGTCTGTGCAGAAATTGAGGAGGCCTGCATCATGAAGCACACTCAGGACAGGTGAGAAGCATGGCAGTGATTCCATGTCCACATGAGGAATATGCTCGTGGTCGAAGATTTTGTCCTTATTGAAGAGCAGTGAAGAATAGAAATTGGCCTGGCTGGCAGTCCAGAAGCGCTTTCTTCTAAGATGAGCAGAATCATAGGGATTATAGTCAGTGAAGAATACGTGCTCGCCAAAGAAATCTTCAGCACTAAATTTCTGTTTCTTCGAGAAGGGATCCTTTGGCTTGGGCTGAGGAGTATCAGTTAACTGCATCACCACCTCAGGAATCACAATCTCAGGATCAACAGGCTGAGGAATTTCAGGCTCTTCCTCAGTTGCAGCCTGGGTCTTCAATTCTTCAATAACATTTTTTCAGCACTAGTGGCTGGAATTTCTTCATGGACAAAGGGGGTTGCATGAGGTTCTTCAGATCCCATTTGTACTTCAGTAGCAATAGGGGACTGAGGAATTTGCCGGAGTGGTGTGAACAGTGGCGAGTTGGGGTGCTGACTTTCCCAAAAGTCATCATTCAGCACGGGTGTGGTACAGCCAATGTCCACATCTTCATCTTCCATTTCTTCAATGCCGGCCTCTTCAGCAGTAAACTGAGGCATGGGCGAGGAAACAACTGGTGTTGAAGGGATTGCATCCACTTCAATTTCTTCATCCAACTGCTCTGACGAAGCAGCAGAGGGAATCTCTTCATCTGATTCACTTGGAATCACATAATCTTCATCAAAAGGAACAAGGTCCTTTGATGGCATTGATGAAATAGGAACAACATCAATGGGATTTGCAAACGAGCTTGTCAAAGGCTTCATCTTCTTCGGAGCTGAAGAATCAGATGAAGTTGATGCCTTCCTTTTCTTCACAGCTGCACGCTCTGCAGCCTTGGTCTTCTTCACATCTGATGCAGATAGAAGGATCGGAGTTGGTTGAATTTCTTCAGGCACAACTGATGCAGTTGCCCTGACTTCTTCATTTTCTTCAGGCGCACCACTAGTGGATGCCCTGGCATTTTCTTCAGCGGCTGGAATGCAGTCATCAGCCCTGGTACTCTCATTTTCTTCAGCAGCCTGATTGTAATCAGCGGTGCTGGCATGTTCTTCAGTAGGCTGTGCAGATGGTTCAGCCTGAGGAATTTCTTGTTGCGTTGGGGCTGCAACATTGGAAGTGAACTTTTTAGACAACTTCACAAACCTGACATTGGCTCCAAGCCAGTCAGCATAGTAGCGATCAAATTCATCACTTAGTTGCTTGATCTCAGCTTGTAAGGCAACTAGTTGATCAGGGGAAAGCTTCAGAACATTTTCCTTCAGAAAGCGCTCTTTCTTCACTATCCTGCCTTGTTCATATTTTCATTTTTCTTCTTCAATGAAGGCAGTCAAAACATGACTTTGACCAGGAGTGAGTTTCATCTCCGGCAAAGGTGTGTTTGGGTCCTTGTGCCATAGATCGATGAAATCTAGGATCAACTTCAGATCCAGTATCATTGGCACATTGCTGCCTTTGGCTCTAGTGGCCTTGACTTGCCTGTCTCTGATGATTTCGGCAAGTTCTTCATCATCAGCCTCGTCATCATCAGATGGCTCTTGAAAGGCGACCTGCTTCTTGTGAGGACTTGGTCGAGAGCTCGTCCAACAGTGGCCTTTTTCTTCAGTAGTAAAGGACCTATTGAGGAATTTGGGGCAGCAGAGGAACTTGCAGAAGCTCCTGAGGCAACAGAAATGCCTGTAGTCTTTTGGCACGTGGCGAGATGCACAGGTGCAGAGGATTTTGTTGGAGCAGCTGAGGACTTTGTCGGAGGAGCTGAGGATTTTGGAGGAGCATGAGCAGCTTGAGGAATTGGCCGTGAGGGCAATGAAGGATCTAGCCGTGAGGCCATTGCTGAGGAACTTGGCCGTGAGGGCATTGAGGGTGAAGCACTTGGCTTGTGAGCAGGCTTCTTTGCCATTGCCTTCTTTGGCTTGCTTGCAAAAGCCTCAGCAGTGGTAGCAGCAGCAGCAGAATCTTCATTGAATTTCCTCACTTCTTCTTTTTCTTGTTTGGCCAATTTGGCCTGGCGCTTGGCCCATTCATCAGGATAGTCCTCACCACACTTGAGGCTGGTGGGATCTGCTTCTTGGCCAGGTGCCAATGGAGGTCTTGGGCATGGAGGATTAAGAGCAAATTTCTTCATATACTTGGGAGTAACATATCTGTACTCCCTCCATTCCCGTGCCCATCTCCTCTCAATCTTCTGAATGCGCACTTTGCGCTGTTGTTTATCTTCCTCAAGGGGTGTGTAGTACCCATCACAAATGTCCTCAGGGATCTCAAAAGCAGTATTGACCTCAGGCCTCTTTCCACCCTTCTATGGCTTCTTACCGTTAGCCATTTTCTTCAGCTGAGGAATTTGAACAATGGAATTCTCTGAAGATGTATGTAACTTTTCTTCAAGGAATGCTACAAATGAGTTAAGTTGATGAGAACCTAGTGATTCAGCAGCGGACATGTGTACCTATGAATAGAGTATAGTTGCGAGGAATTTGGAGAGGTCATATGCGTTCTCAGAGGTTTACAAAAAGAACAAGTTTGAGGAATTTGACGAGATGAGTCTTGAGGAATTTCGCTAAGCGTTCTTTGTCTTAGGTTCCAGAGTTGTATAGATCGAAGATCCACACAATTGAGGAATCTTGAAGAAAATGTAGCTTAGAGAAACAGATCAAGAACAGATGACATGTGAGGTGTTTAGTGTGTGAAGAATTTGAAGAATAAACACCTTTAAAGATTTTGAAGAAAATGTTTGAATCAAAGAGGGCAATAAAAGTAACTTTTAATAACCCCGGATGAAGAACTCGACGAACTGAGAGGTGTAGATGTGAAGTTCGTCACCTCAGATCTTCCACGCCCTAACTCGGCAGAGGAAGACAGCTACGGCGGCGGCGGAGTGAAGAAATCCGCAGCCGGCGCGAGTACGACGGCGACGAGGTCGAGGCAGTGAAGCTCTTCCTCACCGGCGACGATGAAGTAGCAACAGCGCTAGGGTTTGAGAAGCTCGAGCGGGAGAGAGATCGAGCGGAGTAAAAGTGAAGTGAGGAAGGAGAGGGTATATATAGCCATGGTGAAAAACTGTTCGCCCGAAGAATTTGGACGAACGTGCCCCTGACCCTTCTCATTCGCTTGACATGTGTCACCCACGTACTGAGAGGTGGCGATCGTGTGAGATCGTGGGTGAATAGATAAGTATTATCGTGGGATGCTGAATAGTTTGAGCGGCAAAGCCGAAAATTTAGATTAGATAAGTTTAAAGTTCCGTTCGCAAATTCTTCAGCTGATAAGGACACAATGAAGATTTTGAACGAGATTCAAATAGAACGCACATGAAGAATTTGTGAATAGATTGAGTTGAGTTTAGCATAGAGGGGAAAGGGTCCGATCACATTCACTTAGCATAAAAAGCAACTTGAAGAAATATCAATAAGTGAATGCTGTAGAGGACATAAACTCATATATAGCCATGAAGAAAAGCAACGGAAACAGTGAAGAGAATGCAAAGTTGAAGAATTTGAACAACTGAGGAATTTCAAACTGAGGAAAAACTCAAATTGAAGATTTTCAACTTTTGGTGGTGGCGTGACCCACCATATAAGAATGATGATTTCAGACACCGCGTACAATTATCGTAGGGTTCTGAGAATCAAATACTTCGTTAATTTCTTCACACTTAGAGTGTTAGTCTTCATTGATTGAAAAAACATTTCTTCATGTGTTGCACATCTAAGTCATCAATTTTGGATAAGTGTTAGGATGAGTGTCCTTTTCAAAGAACATTCGAAGATTTTAAGATATTTAGCTCACACCACAACTTGCTAAATCTTTTCTCATCCAAGGGCTTTGTGAAGATATCGGCTACCTGTTCTTCAGTTCGTACATGCTCAATAGAGATGTCGCCCTTCCACACATGATCACGAAGAAAATGATGATGAATTTGAATGTGCTTAGTCTTCGAGTGCTGAACTGGGTTGTGAGCAATCTTGATGGCACTCTCATTGTCACAGTAGAGAGGCACATTCCTCACGTTGACGCCGTAGTCCTTGAGAGTTTGCTTCATCCACAACAATTGAGCACAGCAAGAACCAGCAGCAATGTACTCAGCTTCAGCAGTAGACAGTGATACGCAGTTCTGTTTCTTCGAGGACCAACATACTAAGGATCGTCCGAGGAAATGTCATGTGCCAGATGTTGACTTGCGGTCCACACGATCACCAGCATAGTCAGAGTCTGAATATCTAATGAGATCAAAAGCCGAGCCCTTGGGGTACTGTTGAGGATATAGCTACTGGTGTAACCCGCCTGAGATGGGCCGGGTCATGTTGCGACAGCTCTTCATTCAGAAGCCCGAGGACAGGTTAAAGATGGCGGTTTAGTAATAGGTCTAAAGCCCAGAGGCGACTTAAGGCCCGTAGTGATAAACCGCCATTGTGGCATGACTTGTAGTGTAAGGCTAGAATAGTTAAGAGTCCAAGCCGGACACAGTTTATGAGCCGGCCGAAACTCAGAGAGCCGCGGGGCGTTAACCTTTCTATATAAAGGGACGACCCGGCGGCGGTTCAGGACAAGTAAGATCAGATCGATAGCCAGACAGAGCGGTTTAGCTCCTGGTCATCGAAACCCTAAGTAATTCCACCTCAACTGGAGTAGGCTTTTACCTTCAACGTAAGGGGCCGAACCAGTATAATCCTTGTGTCCTTTGTCCCGTTTAACCCCTTTAAGCTTCCTAGCTGCGATGGCTCCACGACTAAGTCCTTGCACGAGGACATCTGCCGTGACAATTCCACGACAGTTGGCGCCCACCGTGGGGCCAGCGCACGGTGGATTTGAGTTCTTGAAGGGCAGCTTCGAAGGGCTCAAGGGATACGCTGTGGGCCAGATGACCAAGACTCGTCGCGGCAAGCTCTACATCGACGACGCAGGCTGGGGCCCCGACGCCGGCTCAATTGAGTACGGGTACCGGGTCCCCGTCGGTGGAATCCACGTTTTCATTGGCTAGATTGGCGAGCTGGGCCCTGAGCCGGACACCTGCGCCGACCCCGTCGAGACGGCTCAGCGTGCAAGACCCGCCCGGGCTCTGTCGGCCTTGAAGCGTGCTTTCATGGGATGTGTCCATGGAGAACTTTCTGAAGGATCTGGATCTGGCGAGGAGACGACCACCCGCTCTGACGGTGAGTCGTCCACACGCGAGAGCGACTCGTTATATCAACTTCAAGATGGCAGGCTCAGGGGTTGTTCCGATGGCGACAGTATTCCGGACCCCTTTGAGCCGCCAAGCCGGGTTGGAATCTTCATGGCCGGCACACAACCTGTCCAAAACTTTGCCGCTGGGGCAGGAAGCCCTCTACACTCGCCGGCTCAGGTGCAGATGGATCTCACGGACAAGATGACGGCCCTGTTAACCGCTACGATCGTCCCAGCGGATCAAGCTCGACATGATGCGGAGGTGGCACAGTTAAAGCTGGATATAGCAAGGGCCAAGGAAGATCTGGCAGCGGAAGGGATCAGGATGGCTGCAGAGCGGGCGGCTCTCGACGCCCAGACTCAGCTGATTCAGGCACAGTCTTTCCGGCTCACGATGGATCAGAACGCATCCAATGAAATCATGAGAAGGAGGCATCAAAAGGCTCACTCTCGACTCCCTCCGGTTTACGACCCTCGAAACCTCTTCAACACGCCTGGTGCAGGGCCCAGTGACCCGCCGGAAATCATGGCACCCGGGGCTGGAACGCCGGTTCAGCCGCAAGTGATGGGGCCTCCCCGCGTGAACACTACCCAGCCTCAATACGTGCCAATACCACCGGGTCATTATGCCAACCCGTTGGAAAACATGATCGCTGCGGCGGCGCGACTGGCGGCTCTCCCAGTCGAGGGCGACTCTCCGACGGCCGTGGAAACCCGCCGGGTCAGAGAACTTCTTCAGACGGCTCTGGCGCAACAGGAGGCATATTCATATAGCCGGGACAGGACTCATTCAACCCCTCGTCCAAACCGGAGCCCGAGTTATAGCAGACACATGGTTTCAGCGACCGGCTCAAGCAATGTCCGGCGCCATGACTTGCCAACTGGCCATGGCCTGGCACATAATGGAGCCTTTAATGCGGTGGATACGGACAGAGCGCGCCATGAAGCTGAACAGGCGGCTCAGCTGACAGCTTACCAGCCCCTCCCGGCTTATCCGACGGCTTCTATCGAGGCGGGCGTACCTACGAGGACCGGGGGTGTCCCTTGTCTGGTGCCTGCTCTCCGTAATGAACGTCTGCCCAAGGATTTGAAAGGACCTAGGAAGGTACCTAATTACACGGCTGATTTACAACCCGGGGCATGGATCGAGAGCTACGAGATGGCTATGGAGTTGCTGGAGGTCAGCGAAGCGGCAATGGCCAAATACTTCACCATGATGTTGGATGGGACTGCCCGCACTTGGTTGAAAGGACTGCTGCCTAATTCCATCGGGTCATGGGCAGAGCTAAAAGCCCGGTTCATCCAAAACTTCAAAGATACATGTAGGCAATCTATGTCAATTGTGGATTTGACTAAGTGCAAGCAGCAAGAGGGCGAGTCTGCAACCCATTGGGTTCGCCGGGTCAAAGAGATAATACATTCGTCTGATAAGATGGATGCCGGCTCTGCAGTCTTAATGTTAGAATAAAATTGTCGTTTTGCGCCCCTGAAGATGAAGCTCGGGCGGCTCAAGCGCGATTGCAATGATATGGGTACGCTGATGGCGGCTCTGGTCAAGTACGCCGACTCTGATAGTAGCAAGGATCCCGTGTCTGACGATGAAAGGACAGGGAAGGGAAAGAAGAATGGCAACAACAAGGGCCCTCAGCATAACCCGGCGAACCAGGGAGGTAACAAACGTAAGGCTGATGGCAGTATGGAGTTTGTGGCCAACACCAATGCGCAGGGTAACAACCACCAACGTAAGGGGAGACCACCTCCCCGAGCTGGCGGGTCAGGTCTGACGCTGGAGCAATTGTTGAATGAGCCCTGTCGATGGCATGGCTCTAGGGAGAAGCCGGCCACTCATCTGTGGAAAGACTGCGCAATCATGAAAGCCTTCAAAAATTCCAACGCTTTTAATGGCAACAATGGGCAGGGCGGCGGCTCAGGCGGCGGCGGCTTTCATGGCCCGGGTGGCGGCTCTAATTCAAATTCTCAGAATTTTCAAGGGGGTTTTAATTAGCAATCTGGCCAGGGTAATCAGCAGGAGCAGCAGGGGGGATACCAGACCAATCCAAAGCAGCTCAATGGTGGACAGTATCATGTGTTTACTACCAGTCAGTGCAAGCGAGACCAGAAGCTTCATAAGAGGGTTGTAAATGCTGTTGAGCCGGCAGTTCCACGCTATTTAAGATGGTCTGAGCAGCCTATTGTATGGAGTAGGGAAGATCACCCTCCCCGGGTTGATAATCCAGGTCACCTGGCCTTGGTGGTGGCTCCTCAGGTTGGGGGGTATAAATTCACTAAAGTGCTCATGGACGGAGGCAGTAGCATCAACATCCTGTATTATGAAACCTTCCGTCGTATGGGGTTGACCGATAAAAACCTCAGCCAGTCCAACACTGTTTTCCATGGGGTGGTTCCCGGTAAGTCGGCGTATCCAGTTGGTAAGATCGAGCTGGAAGTAGCCTTTGGAGATGAGTACAACTACAGGGCGGAAAAACTGACTTTTGAGGTGGTTAAAATAAGAAGCCCGTACCATGCTTTATTTGGGCGGCCGGCTTACGCCAAGTTCATGGCACGGCCGTGTTACGTGTGTTTGCAGGTCAAGATGCCGGGTCACAATGGGACCATTACGGTTCATGGCAGCCGAAAGATAGCCTTGGAGTGTGAGGAAGGTGACGCTGCTTACGCTGAATCTGTTTGTGCAACAGAGGAGTTGAAGTTTTACAAGGATAATGTTGACCCGGCAGATATGACGTCTTTGAAAAAGCCAACCACGGAGCATGAGCCGGTAATGAAATTTAAGTCGGCCGATGAGACTAGACTTGTTGACTTTGTTCCAGGTGACTCATCTAAGCAGTTCAGCATCAGTGCCAATCTGGATCCAAAATAGGAAGGCGCGCTCATCGAGTTCATCCGTGAGAACAGGGACATCTTTGCATGGAAACCTTCTGACATGCCAGGTGTACCAAGAGAACTCGCTGAGCACACTCTCAATATTGATCCGAAATTTAAGCCAGTCAGGCAATTCCTCCGGTGGTTTAATGAGGAGAGGCGGAAAGCCATTGGTGAGGAGATAGCCCGGCTCTTGGCGGCCGGGTTTATCGTTGAAGTCTTTCATCCAGAATGGTTAGCTAACCCGGTGCTCGTGCTCAAGAAGAATGGCACCTGGCGTATGTGTGTGGACTATACAGATTTAAACAAGGCTTGTCTGGCTGATCCTTTTGCTCTCCCCCGTATTGATCAGATTATTGATGCTAAGGCAAGTTGTGAGCATTTATGTTTTTTGGATGCTTACTTTGGATACCATCAGATCAAAATGGAAGTTAAGGACCATGAGAAAATGGCGTTCATCACTCCCTTTGGAGCCTTCTGTTATGTGTCTATGCCTTTTGGGCTCAAGAGTGCACAGGCGACTTACCAGCGTTGCGTGCAGAATTGTCTTCATAATCAGATTGGTCGCAACGTTAATGCTTATGTGGATGATATCGGGGTCAAATCCAGAGAGAAGGAGACCTTAATAGATGATCTGAGATAGACCTTTGATAATATCCGGGTCTACAAGATGATGCTTAACCCGACCAAGTGTGTTTTTGGTGTTCCTGCAGGCAAGCTCTTGGGATTTCTGGTTTCTCACCGAGGCATTAAAGCTAACCCGGAGAAGATCAAGGCAATCACCTCTCTGGCTAAGCCGGCATGCATAAATGACATCCAGCGTTTGGCGGGTCGCATCGCTGCTTTGAGTCGGTTTATAAGCCGGTTGGGTGAAAAGGCCATGCCATTATATCAGATGATGAAGAAAACAGATGACTTTGTCTGGAATGATGCTGCTAATGCTGCTTTTGAGGATTTGAAAAGACAGCCAGCTGAGCCGCCAGTCCTTGCTTCTCCTGTCGATAAGGAGCCTTTATTGTTGTATGTAGCCGCTAACACACGAGCCGTCAGTGTGGCTGTGGTGGTGGAGCGTAAGGAAGCGGGTAAGGAGCATCCGGTTCAGCGGCCGGTTTAATACGTCAGCGAAGTACTCATTGAGTCCAAGCAACGGTATCCACATTGGCAGAAGCTTGTTTATGGGGTGTTAATGACAAGCCGGAAGCTTAAGCATTATTTCCAGGGTCACCCTATCACTGTGCTTAGTTCTGTTCCCCTAGGAGATATCATCCAAAACAGAGAATCCACAAGAAGAGTTGCTAAGTGGGCTATAGAACTTGGGCCTCATGGTCTAAAGTACGTACCATGCACTGCTATCTAATCTCAAGCATTGGTGGATTTCATCGACGATTGGACAGAGCTGTAGGTGCCTGAAGAGAACCCGGATAATACATACTGGACTATTCACTTCGATGGATCCAGGCAATTGGAGGGCTCGGGGGCTGGAGTTGTGCTAGCTTCCCCTCGAGGTGACAAGTTTTGTTATGTACTACGGTTGATGTTTCCCTGTACTAACAATGCAGCTGAGTACGAGGCCTTGCTCCATGGTCTTCGGATGGCTAAGGAGATGAGCTTAAGCCGGGTAAGGTGCTTTGGCGACTCAGATTTAGTGGCCCAACAAGTATCAGGCAAGTGGGATTCCAAGGACCCCCTCATGGCGGCTTATCGCCGCGAAGTTGATGCCATTGTTGGACATTTTCAGGGTTACCAAGTAGAGCACATCGATCGCAGAAAGAATGAGGCGGCTGATGCATTAAGCCGACTGGGCTCTCAGCGAAAGCCGGTGCCGCCTAATACTTTCTTGGATATTCTGCATAACCCTTCGGTCAAGTTGCCTACAGAGGAAGACTTGGCTGTTCCTGACCCAGAAGCACAGTTGGTGGCGGCTCTACACGTTATCCCAGATTGGACAGTGCCATACTTGGCTTACATGACCCGGGGAGAATTGCCTGAGGATGTAACTTTGGCCAGACAAATAACCCGGCGGTCTAAGTCAATGATACTTATCAATGGCGAGTTGCATCATCGCAGTGTCACTGGAGCTTTTCAGCGTTGTGTTTCCTCTGAGGAAGGTCAAGAAATTTTACGTGAGATTCACGAGCGGGATTGTGGCCATCATGCCAGCTCAAAATCCCTTGTGTCTAAGGCTTTTCGTCATGGTTTTTATTGGCTGACGGCTCATGTTGATGCAGAGGACTTGGTTAGTAAATGTGACGGTTGTCAGAAATTCTCAAGACGGGCTCACGTGCCAGCTCAAGAGTTGAGGATGATTCCAATCACTTGGCCGTTTGCAGTCTGGGGGCTTGATATGGTTGGGCCTTTCAAAAGGTCCAAGGATAAGAAGACCCACCTCTTGGTGGCGGTTGACAAGTTCACAAAGTGGGTAGAGGCAGAGCTAGTTAGTAAGTGTGACGCAGCCACGGCGGTCCAGTTCATGAAAAAGGTGATATTTCGCTTTGGTTTTCCACACAGCAATATAACTGACAATGGTACCAATCTATCTAAAGGCGCCATGGAGGAATTTTGTCAACGAGAGCATATTCGGCTTGATGTTTCATCCGTGGCTCACCCTCAATCCAATGGTCAAGCTGAGAGAGCCAATCAGGAAATCTTGAAGGGCATCAAGCCCCGGCTTTTGGTCCCTTTGAAACGGACGCCGGGTTGTTGGGTGGAGGAGTTACCCTCTGTATTATGGAGCATCAATACTACTCCTAACAGGTCTACGGGTTACACGCCTTTCTTCATGGTTTACGGAGCTGAGGCGGTCCTCCCTAGCGACATCCGTCATGATTCGCCTCGAGTGGCGGCTTATGTTGAGGCGGATAATGAGCAAGCGCGTCAAGATGCTCTTGACTCGTTGGACGAAC
Source organism: Aegilops tauschii subsp. strangulata (assembly GCF_002575655.3). Classification (NCBI taxonomy): domain Eukaryota; kingdom Viridiplantae; phylum Streptophyta; class Magnoliopsida; order Poales; family Poaceae; genus Aegilops; species Aegilops tauschii. The sequence goes on from NC_053039.3 coordinate 521,891,429, forward strand.
AACGTGACATAGCAGCAGCTCGCTCGGCGATTTACCAACAAGACCTGCGCCACTATCACAGCCGCCGGGTTAAGTCGAGGGTCTTTCAGGAAGGTGATTTGGTGCTCTGGCTCATCCAGGATCAAACAGACGCACACAAGTTATCCCCGCCTTGGGAAGGGCCCTTTGTGGTCAGCAAGAACTTGCACAACGGGTCATATTACCTTATCGATGTTCGGGAGCACAAAGATTCACGTAAGTCAGAGGAGGAGACCCGCCGGCCGTGGAACATAGGTCAGCTTCGGCCTTATTACACTTGAGCCACCGGCTCTCATAATGTACATATTTCTATAGCCATGTATATATTGTGATAAATAATAAAGCAGGACTTCTGTCCTTTTTTCCTCCAAAGGTAAATGTATCATTGTTATTTTCATTATAATATTACATGGTCACTTGGAGGTTGATCCGGCTTATGATCGTATCCGAATCTAGCCGTTAAAAATATGATCACTTGGGGGCTTCCTGTTCAAACATAGGTCGTATTCGAACCAAAGAGAACATAGCTATCGATACCCACTTGATTGGCATATTGTCGAGCTCATTGGGGAGTTTTTCTTGATCATATTTGAATCATAGCTCAACCCCCCTTTAGGAACCGACGTGGATCGTATTCGAATCAGCGTCGTTAAAGAACTCTCAAGGTCATTTGGGGGCTTCCTGTTCAAACATAGGTCGTATTCGAACCAAAGAGAACATAGTTGTCGGTACCCTCTTGATCGGCAACGCCAAAGCCACTGGGGGCTATATGATCGCATTCAAATCTTAGCTTAACCCCTTTGGGACGGTTCTCTGGTCGTATTTGAATCAGAAGCCCCTAAATTTTCGAGATCTTTTGTTTTGCAAACTAGTTATTTGATGACATCAAAAGCATTTAAGGGTGGTTCTTATTCCACCGGCTTAACCTTGATTAATAGTGTTGATAGCACATAATAAGCATTATATGTGCTGGTGAACCGGAGTTGAGTTCTCAACCTCATTATTCGGGTTACATAACCCGGAAGTGTACTTGAAGGCTCGCAGGTATGCTGTTATGGTTATCTCGAAGATATAATTGAGAGCCGGTTTTTTATGACGTTGATTCATATTCCGGGTTATATATAAATATATGTCTCTCCATGCGGTAAGCCGCCTAGAGACTTGTGATTTGTTTTCTATGCAGGACAATTAAAGACAGCTCTTTAAACTTAAGGAAAGCAGATGGTCAAACATAACCCGGAGGAATATAAAAGGGCAGTTTAAATAGAGTTAAGCTCTACACACGTGCACGATGGCACGACAAAATTAAGTGTTCATCCTACTCTATTACAGGACTCCCCGAGTCCAAAAGGTGAGGCATTGTTTTTGAGACATAACCATGAGCCGCCTAAGAAGTCAAAGGTGCTTGTCGGGTTGAAGCTTCCGGCTCATCCCTCTCCGCTCCTCCGGCTGTTTCCATGACCTGGAAGGTTGATGACTTCCATTCAATGCCACTCAAGGCTTCAAATCGAGCTTCATCATCAATTAACCCGGACGGGTCAACTTCAGGGGCGAAGGTATGCTTACGAGTCGGAGGAATCAGGCTGACTGCTTCATAACGAGGTGTTGGGATCCTCTGATTTTCCGCGTCATAACCCGGTTGATATTTGGTAAGGTCTGTGTCATTACCAATCAAAGTGGCCACCGGGCGTACACTCTTCACACAAGCGGCAAAGTCTTTCTGGTCAAAGGGAGTGCCATCTTCCTTGAAGCTAGGATACCCAAGGGCGATGTCGGCCGGGTCTAGCTCCGGTAGAAACGCCTTGGCCCGGCTTAGAGTGGCTATGGCTCCGGCTCTTGCAGAAGCTCGTCTTAACTCTTGGAAGCGTTGAGGAACCACGGCAAGCCGCCTGAGTACATCTGCCAGATGAGTGGGAACTTCGTTTGACAGAGCCACAACGGCTAAGGCACGTTGTGACCCGGTGTACAGTTGTTCTACCAAGGTATAAACCGCCTTCAGCTTGGTCAGTATGTTCTGATTGAGATTGGAACTTCTTGGACCTGCATTACAAAGTCAGGTGAGCTGATGGCAATTGCGATACTTATGGCAAATGAACGATGTAAACTAGTTAGAAGCTTACAGAGTAACTTACCAAAGATTGCGGAGACCATCTGAGATACATGGCATTTTAAGCCGGATAGTTTGGCGGTTCTTTCAGTAAGAGCGGCCTCCGCTTGTTCGGCCCGGCTGAGCAAAGCAGTTTTCTCATCCACCTAGGCTTTTCTTTCTGCTTCAAACTTTTTCTTCAGTTTCTCTTGTGCAGATACACTGAATTCAAATTTGGAATTGGCCTTTTGGGTCTCACTTTCCTGAGTCTTCAGGCTGTTCTTTAGATCAGAGATTTCCGATTCAAATTTCTTACAGGCGGCCCATACAAATTCCGGGTTACAGTTAGTGTGATTATAATACAACAGCAAGTCCCAAGCACTTTGCAAGCAAAGACACTTGGCACTTGGGGGCTAATGTATGCTGAAAAGCTCTATTTACAGTGCCGGTTCATGAAAATAAGTCCCAAGCACTTTGCAGGCAAAGGTACTTGGCACTTGGGGGCTAATGCATAAGGTTGCTCAACTACTTGATTAAAATAAGGTAAGGACAGGTTCAACTATGCTGTTTAAACCGGCCCTTGAGTGTTACCAGGTAAGCCGTTTTTCTTGCAGTGATCATTAAGCCGGTATTAAGTCTACATGGCATGGTAAGGATGACTATGGAATAAGCAAGAGAGTCATACCTCAGACTTGTGCTGTATTTTCTTCACCATATCAATTTCCAGCTCCCGGCTGTTGTGCACTTGATAATATAGCCAGAGACAATATCTCCAATGCTCAGATTAGCATAATCAGTGATGTCCAGCCTGGCCCTGCGGCGTTCTAGAAATTCTTCCTTGGCAGAGCACCTAGCCAACACGGTGGGTCTTCCCGGTTCAACAAACTCGGTCCGGGTAATTACAACGTCCGGGTCATCTGGACGAGCCGGGCTGGGGATTTCCGGGTTGTCAGAACCTTCCATAACTTGTTCATCAGATGGGGCAGTGGTGGTTTCAGGAGCTGGTGCAGACGGCGACTCATGAGCAGAAGCATCAGGTTCAGTCAGGACCGGCTCTTCGGCCGGCTTATTTTTCTTCGCCCTCTTGCTGGGCTTTACTTGTACACTGAAAGTCAAAGGGTTAGTGCAAAAACATGAGCAGGATAAACACAAAAAAGCTGATCATCATTACCCGGGTGTGGTTTTGAAAGCCGGCAAGCTAGACTGCATGGAGTCGCCGGAGGAAGGTGAAGTTCCCTGATAGTTTGAATCAGAAGAATTGAGTGGCTGACGGGTGACGCCCGCCAAAGGATGAAAAGGATATAAGTCGGAGATAACCTCCGTCCGGCGCTTCCTTGATGCTTCGGGTAAGCCGGAGGAAAGGTCTGCATCCTTGCTGGTCCGGGTTTGCCTCCGGCTCTCATAAATATGTTGCTTCAAAAGAAATTGAGGATCTTGATAAGCTAAAGGATGTGAAAATCTTACTTTCCGGGTTACTCTTCGGACTTTCCGTCTCGGCAAAGGCTCGGAGTCGGAGGAAATTATAGTTACCTCTTCATTGACTTCATGACTCGTTCCGGTGTCCTCCTGCTGATAATCCGTGTGAATAAGATGGTTAAAAAAGGAGCCTAAAGAGTCAAGAGCTACCTCTGACTCGGAGGTGTCTTCCAGACGGAGCAGGTCCGAGGCGCTAGGTTTATTCCCCTTCTTACGGGGAGCGGCTTTCCTAGCGGCTTTCTTAACTTTTCTGGCTTTCTTGGCGGCTTCGTGGTCATACTTGACCTTCCAGAATTTATCATTAGCCTGTAAAATACAACGAAGGTTAGTGAGTTAAGACAAAATCGTTAAAATGGAAGGAGAAGTATTCAGGTCAATGGTTTACCGCTGGAGCCGGGTTAGTCTTGCAGAAAGGGCTTAAGCCCACTCTCCCACAATCTGCCAGGGTCTCGTTCAGAAGCGACTTGGTTGTATCATCAATGACGTCCTCAGGTAAGTCGTCTGGACTGTGTCGAAGAGGATCATCCTTCTGGCCCGTGTAATCACACATCAAGCCGGGGCGGCGGCTTAAAGGAATCACCCGCCAGGCGACCCAGACCCGGACCAGATCAATACCATTTAAGCCGTTTCCTAGAAGAGCTTTGATTTTGTTGATGGTGGGGGTAAGTGGTTGACGTTCAGCTTGAGATAATTTGTTTGGCAAGGGGTGATTTGACTCCAGACGCAGGGCGCGAAAGCCAGGCAGAGGGTTCTCGTCAGCCGGAGAAGTGTCCTGGCAGTAGAACCATGTCTGGTTCCAATCTTTCGGGTGGCTTGGCGGCTCAGCATAAGGGAACAGACAATCTCTCCGTCGTTGGATTGAAATTCCACTGAGTTCCAAGCTAGGCCCGTTGGCGCATTCATTCTGGCGGTTCAGGTAAAATAACTCCCTAAAGAGCAGCAAGCTGGGTTCTTCTCCGAGGTACACCTCACAGAACACTTGGAAGTTGCAGATGTTTGACACGGAATTGGGTCCGATGTCTTGAGGTTGCAGATCAAAGAAGTGCAGAACATCTCTGAAGAAGTTTGAGCCGGGAGGAGCAAAGCCTCGGTTCATGTGATCAGTGAATATGTCAACTTCCCCATCCTTGGGTTGAGGCCTCTCTTCTGACGGGTCAGGAGCACGATAGGACATGACCTCTTTCTTTGGTAGATAACCCGTTTTCACGAAATCAGCTAAGATGATGTCGGTGATGTTGGATCTAACCCAGTTGCACGTAATGGGCGCCTTGGGAGCCTTGGGCGGCATTGTGAAGGATGAAAGCCTATGACAAAATAAAATTTCCGGTTCAAATTTAAGCCGGAGGAAAATTTCGGTTCAGTATTTAAGGTGGCGGCTTATGAAGGGGCCTAATGATATATGGCCAATTGTGTCGGGTTATTTAAGCCTCTATGGATATCGTGAGCAATTAAGCTATTTGACTCTTTTTAAGCCGGTGATATGAGCCGCCATAGCTAACAGATGCAATTTTTGCCTAAGTGTTGCACAAACAAGTTTCACAGGTTGCAGTAATTATTTTGGATCAAACGGTCGTCCAGAAAGGAAATTTTTATAGACCTAAAAACTGGCACAGAGAAGTTCATAAGTTCTAAGGAGATCTTTTTGCAAGCAAAAGGGATCTGCTAGTACTGGAAATGGGTGCGAAACCACTACGGCGGGAGTTCTGTACTGTTTTTCGAATCAAAGAAAGTCGCGGTGGAAGAACTGTAAAAGAACTGAGATGAACTACGAAGAACAGGGAGGAACGCGGAACCCTAATGCGGATCTGATGGTTGAGAAGAAGAGGACTTACAGTTGCAGGTTCACTGCGGAGAGTCGCCGCCGTTCTCTGGACTAGCTCTGGTTGATGCAGCGGCCGAGGCTGAGGAAGACGGGAGGCGCGGTGGCGGCGGCGGAGCTCGGGCTCTGAGGTGTTGAGAGGAGGAAGACGATGGAAAGGGAGGAGTGAGAGAGGACCCGGTCGGGCCTATTTATAAGGGACGGCTGTTAAGTGGGCGCGAGAAACGAGGAGGCTGAAGACATGATTATCCAGCTGCAGAGGCGCCTCGATTTTCGGGATAGTTATTAAGATAAGGATCCATTGAGATACGTTGGACGGAACGTGCATTAATGGCGGATGACGTCACGGCGGGTTACCAAGAATCCAGTGTCATGGCGGGTTATAACCTTTGCGCAAACAGAAGCCGGAAGATTTTCTCTTAAGGTATTGAAGATTGGCATGAACCGGTTCAAATCAATCTGGGCCTAATGTTGAGGATATAGCTACTGGTGTAACCCGCCCGAGATGGGCCGGGTCACGTTGCGACAACTCTTCATTCAGAAGCCCAAGGACATGTTAAAGATGGCGGTTTAGTAATAGGTCTAAAGCCCAGAGGCGACTTAAGGCCCGTAGTGATAAACAACCGTTGTGGCATGACTTGTAGTGTAAGGCAAGAATAGTTAAGAGTCCAAGCCAGACATAGTTTATGAGCCGGCCGAAACTCTGAGAGCCGCGAGGCGTTAACCTTTCTATATAAAGGGATGACCTGGCGGCGGTTCAGGACAAGTAAGATCAGATCCATAGCCAGACAGAGCGGTTTAGCTCCTGGTCATCGAAACCCCAAGTAATTCCACCTCAACTGGAGTAGGCTTTTACCTTCAACGTAAGGGGCCGAACCAGTATAATCCTCGTGTCCTTTGTCCCGTTTAACCCCTTTAAGCTTCCTAGCTGGGATGGCTCCACGACTAAGTCCTTGCACGAGGACATCTGCCGTGACAATTCCACGACAGGTACCATAATCCATGTGTTGGTGTGTGAGCTAGATATCGAAGAATATGTTTCACAGCCTTATGGTGTGATTCCTTCGGTGTAGCATGAAATCGGTCACACATGCAAACACTGAGCATAATATCTGGCCTAGATGCACATAAATACAATAAGGAGCCAATCATGGAGCAGTATACCTTTTGATCGAAATCAATACCATTTTCATCAGTGCATAGATGGCCATTTGTGGGCATAGGGATTTTGACGCCTTTGCAATCTTGCTTGCCGAATTTCCTCAGTACATCCTTGAGGTATTTCTCTTGAGATATGAATATACCATTGCGCTGTTGACGAATTTGAAGACCTAAAAAGAATTTCAACTCTCCCATCATAGACATTTGATATTCTTCACTCATCATATAGGCAAATTCATCACTATAACGTTGGTCAGTACCGCCAAAGATAATATCATCAACATATATTTGGCACACAAACAATTCACCATCATAAGATTTAGTGAAAATAGTTGTATCAAGTGAACCGGGTTTGAAGCCTTTCTTCATGAGGAATTCCTTAAAAGTATCATACCACGCCCGTGGGGCCTGCTTGAGGCCATACAGGGCCTTATTGAGTCTGAAGACTTTGTTAGGATGCTTTGGATCTTCAAAACCTGGAGGTTGAGCAACATATACTTCTTCCTCAAGCTTACCATTGAGGAATGCACTTTTCACATCCATTTGATATAAAGTGATATCATGATGGTTAGCATAAGCAAGTAATATGCGAATAGCCTCAAGTCTAGCAACAGGTGCAAAAGTTTCATCGAAATCAATTCCTTCAACCTGTGTGTAGCCTTGAACTACAAGCCGTGCCGTATTCCTCACCACAAGGCCATTTTCATCTTGCTTGTTACGGTAGATCCACTTTGTGCCAATGATATTGTGCTTGCGCGGATCTGGACGATTAACCAGTTCCCGGACGTTGTTGAGCTTGAACTGATGTAATTCATCTTGCATAGCTTGAATCCACTCAGGCTCCAGGAATGCTTCATCTACCTTAGTGGGCTCTGTGATAGAGACAAAAGCAAAGTGCCCACAAAAGTTAGACAAATGAGAAGCTCTTGAGCGTGTGTGAGGACCTGGAATGTTGATGTCGCTGATGATTTTCTCAATTTGCACTTCGTTTGCAATGCGAGGATGAGCAGGTTGTCGTTGAGGAATTTGATCAGCATTTTCTCCAGGACCATTTTCCTCAGCACCATTTTCTTCAGGTGCACCAGCTCGACGTTCTTCACGTTCCGGAATGAATTCTTCAGCAGATTCTTTAGTAGGAATGACATCCTCAGTAGCCTTGAACTTGATAGATTCCTCAAGTGCTGGTTCATCTATCACAGAAGGTAGGTGCTCTCTTTGCGAGCCATTAGTTTCATTGAACCGCACATCTACAATTTCAACAACTTTGTGAAGAACGTTGTTGAAGACTCTGTAGGTGTGCGAGTCCTTTCCGTAACCAAGCATAAAACCCTCATGTGCTTTCGGTGCGAATTTAGAATTGTGATGAGGATCTCTAATCCAACATTTAGCACCGAAGACTTTGAAATAACTCACATTGGGTTTCTTGTCAGTGAGGAGTTCATAGGCAGTCTTTTTGAAGAATTTGTGAAGATATACCCTGTTGATGATGTGGCACGCAGTGTCAATTGCTTCAATCCAGAAACGACGAGGCGTCTTGTACTCATCAAGCATAGTGCGAGCCATCTCAACAAGAGTTCTGTTCTTGCGCTCCACGACGCCATTCTGCTAAGGAGTATAAGGAGCAGATAACTCATGAGTAATACCAAGTTCATCAAGATAGTCATCAAGACCAGAATTCTTGAACTTAGTTCCATTGTCACTTCTGATGTGCTTGATCTTCACACCAAAGTTGGTTGAAGCCCTCGAGGAAAATTGTTTGAAGACTTCCCGCACTTCATGTTTGTAAGTAACAATATGCACCCATGTGTAGCGAGAGTAATCATCAACAATAACAAAGCCATATGGAGATGCATCATTTGTAACAATAGAATAATGGTTAGGACCAAAGAGATCCATATGAAGCAATTCAAATGGTTGAGTAGTAGTCATGATAGTTTTCGCTGGATGCTTGGCCTTTGTCATCTTTCCAGCTTCACAGGCTCCGCACAAGTGATCCTTGAGGAATTTGACATTCTCAATGCCAATGACATGCTTCTTCTTCGCGAGTGTGTGCAAATTCCTCATGCTAGCATGACCAAGTCATCGATGCCATAGCCAGCCTTCTGAAGCTTTTGCAAGTAGGCATACGGCTGGTTGTAGTCCTGTAGAAAAATCAACAATATACAAGTCTCCTCTCCTAAAGCCATCGAAGACTTTGGAATTGTCAGCTTCCATGATCACAACTCAACGATATTTGCCAAAGACAACAACCATATCAAGATCACAAAGCATTGAGACAGACATGAGGTTGTATCCTAAGGACTCGACGAGCATGAATTTGTCAATGTGCCGATCCTTTGAGATAGCAACCTTACCTAGACCCAATACCTGACTTTTGCCTTTGTCAGCGAAGATGATATGCTTCAGATACGATGGAGATAAGGGAGCATCCATTAATAGATTCTTGTCACCAGTCATGTGATTTGTACATCCACTATCGAGGACCCACTCGTTGGCTTTGGGTTGATCATCCTACAGATGAATTAGTGCAGCTTACGAACTCATATACTTCATCAGTGAAGAATATGACATCAATTTCATCAAGCAATAGAACAGATAAAGCAATATGAGGACGTGAGAAATGAAAGTTCATTTCTTCATGATTAGCCTGCGTCCTTTCAGGCAATTTTCAGGTCTCCAGCAAATTCTTCAGACGCTTAAGCACGTCTGGAGACCTGACCCTGCATAAGAGATTAGTTCTTTTTCTTCACCACCCACATCTGAAGGGGTGGCAAAGAGTTCATCACTCTGTGAGCTCCATATGAAAAAGGTGGCATAGAAGCCAGTCCAGTTTGTTTCACATAAGAGGAATTAGGGTAAGCATATGAATAAGCAGAGAAATTCTTCGAGGACTCATGAACATAATGGTTAGAAGAATAATGCTCATATTCATAGCCCTTAGCTCTTCCCTGCGAAACACAAGGGTTAGCACGATGATGATCATATGAGGACTTTGATCCTTTTGAGGAATTTGATCCACGTGAGGAATTTGGTCCATATGAGGACTTGGGTCCATATGAAGAATTTGATATGGGGTTCCTATTCTTCACTGGTGGCGTCATGATGACATTCACTTGAAGACTTTCAAGGCACCTTTTGGGAACCCAGATTTGCTTCATAGGGGAACCGTTCCTGCAGTTAGTGCCAACATATCTAGCAAATACTTCACCATTCTGATTTTTGAACAGTTTATAGTTGGAGTCAAATGACTCGTCAGAAGAATGAGGAGATTCACATGTAAAGCCAGATAAATTGGATGGATCAACTGGAGGTCCCTTTGCAGCATTGAGTTTCCTCTCAAAGGCAATACCCTCTTTCCTAGGGTTCCTGTTGAGGATCTGCTTTTTAAGCACATCAATAAGAGTCTGATGCCCTTTGAGGCTTTTGTACATGCCTGTCGTGTACAATTCCTTCAGCCATGCATCATCGGTGATACTAGCAATGTCCTCAGATGAGGAATTAGTGATAGCAGAGACAGATGAGGAATTTGTAGCATTAGATGCATTTGAACATTCAGGTGAAAAATTAGCAGATTCACGTTTAATGCACTTTAAACATGGAGGAATAAATTCTTCCTGAGTAGCGCTGATATGTTGAGCAAGTAATGAATCGCGCTCCTTCTGAAGATCTTCATAACTCACTCTTAGCTTTTCAAGATCTTGCTTCCTTTGAAGAAATTCATAGGAAAGCTTCTCATGATCTGATAAGAGAGTGTTATGATGACCTTGAAGGTTGTCAAACCTAGACTGAAGTCTCTGAAGATTTTCAGTCAAAGTTTTAGTTCGATCCATTTCTTCACCCAACATATCATCACTTTTGTCTAGCATGTTTTGAACCTTTTCAAAAGCCTTTTGTTGTTTCACAGCAATCTTAGCAAGTTTAGAGTAGCTGGGTTTGAGGTTTTCATCAGATTCATCCTCACTAGATTCAGAGGAGGGGTATTTGAGTACCTTGGCACCCTTTGCCATGAAGTAATTGGTGGGAGCGTAGTCATCATTGCCTTCATCAGCCTTGTTGGTGGCGCCATTTTCTTCAGAGTTGAAGATAGACTTGCTGACGAATGCAGTAGCGAGAGCTAGGCTCACCACACCAGACTCAGACTCCTCAGATGCCTCCTCTTCCTCATGTTCCTCAGATTCAACCTCAGAATCAATTTCCTTGCCAATGAATGCCCGAGCCTTCTTGGAGCTGTTCTTCTTGTGAGATGAAGACTTTGAGGATTTTGATGATGAAGACTTTGATGATTTCTTCTTTTTCTTCGCATCATCAGAACTGTAATCCTTGTACTTCTTCTTCTTTGATTCCTTTTCCCACTGAGGACAATCTTGAATGTAGTGACCAGGTTTCTTGCATTTGGGGCATAACCTCTTCTTGTAGTCACTGGTTGAGGAATCATTACTCCTTGAGGATTTTCCAAAGCGACCACGTCTTGAGAACTTCTGAAATTTCTTCACGAGCAGTGCTAGTTCCTGGCTCAGTTCCTCAGGATCACCAAGGCTGCTACCAGAGTCTTCATCTTCAGACTTAGAGACTGCCTTGGCCTTCAGAGCACGTGATCTGCCATAGCTCGAACCATAGAGATCTCTCTTCTCAGCAAGCTGGAACTCATGAGTGTTTAGCCTCTCGAGGATATCAGCGGGATCAAGTGACTTGTAATCAGCACATTCTTGTATCATTAGTGCTAGAGTATCAAATGAAGAATCAAGCAATCTCAGCAATTTCTTCACCACCTCATGGTCGGTGATGTCAGTGGCACCAAGTGCTTGAAGCTCATTTGAGATGTTAGTGAGGCGATCGAAGGTTTGCTGAACATTTTCATTGTCGAGTCTTTTGAAGCGGTTGAAGAGATTGCGAAGAACGTCAACACGAGAGTCACATTGAGTTCAGACTCCTTCATTCACTTTGGCCAGCCTATCCCAGATAAGCTTAGAAGTTTCCAAAGCACTCACCCTTCCATACTGCTCTTTGCTCAGATGGCCACATATGATATTCTTTGCTTGAGAATCGAGTTGCTTGAATCTCTTCACATCAGCAGCGTTCAGAGAAGGTGTGACTGAGGGAACACCATTTTCCACAACATACCAGAGATCATTATCAATTGCCTCAAGATGCATTCGCATCTAATTCTTCCAGTAGGGGTAGTATGTCCCATCAAAGGTAGGACACCCAGCAGAGACCTTGATCATACCTGCGGTCGACATAACTAAAACTCTAGGCGGTTAAACCAAAATCAATCAAAACAAGGGAGTACCTTGCTCTGATACCAATTGAAAGTGCGTTATATCGACTAGAGGGGGGGTGAATAGGCAATTTTTATGAATTCATCACTGAGGGATTTCAGGGTGAGGAAATTCCTAAATGAAGAACAACTTGCAGCGGAATAAGTACTCAAAAGTAAACATAACAGAACAAAAGCATAGTCATCATGTGGAAATGAAGACAAGCACAGAGTACAGAAAGCGTAAACACAGGATAACACAGGATGAAGACAAACAGACTGAAGAAATTGAACTGAGGAAATTGAGAAAGTCTTTAGTCAAAGTCTTCAAACACAGATATGAACAAGCACACAACATAGAAATGAGGAAATAAAAGAGTTGAGGAAATAGAACCAGTAGGCTTGGTGAAGACAATGATTTGGTCGACCAGTTCCAACTGTTGTGACAGTTGTACGTCTGGTTGGAGCCGCTAGGTATTTAAACCTGAGGACACACAGTCCCGGACACACAGTCCTCACCGTAATCTCCTTGAGCTAAGGTCACACAGACCTCGCCCAATCACTCGTGGTAAGTCTTGAGGTGACTTCCAAACCTTCACAAACTCAGTCACTCGGCGATCCACAATTCCTCTTGGATGCTCTAGACCATGACGCCTAACCGTCTGGAAGATGCACAGTCTTCAAAGGTAACAAGCGTCGGATCCACGCAGGATCAATCTCTTTAGTGATGCTCGATCACTTAGGGTTTATAGTTGTTTGGGTTTGGGTTTGGGTTTCCCTCACTTGATGATTTTCGCTCAAAGTCCTCGGAGGATGGGATGCTCTCAAATGACAAGTGTCAGTTTCTCTCGGAGCAGCCAACCAGCTAGTGGTTGTAGGGGCGGCTATTTATAGCCTAGGGAGCAACCCGACATGATAAGACATAAATGCCCTTCAATGATATGACCGTTAGGTGGGTAGATATTTTGGGACAGCTGGCGCATAGCACAGCAACGGTCAGAAATTTGACTCTCAAATTCCTCGGGGCTATCATGTTCCTCACTGTGTAGGCAATCCGCACTGGTGAATTCCTAACTCCTCAGTCAGAACAAATTCCTCAGAGACCAGGAGAACTTCGTCTCTGTCACTGAAGAATATGACTGAACTGTATGAGATTTCCAATGGCTTCACTCGAAGGGATTGGTAGGTGTAGGATTTTGAGTTGAGCATCACATGGAAAATTTTCCTTAGTATTTCCTCGACCCCCTTTAATAGTACGGTGTTTCCTATGACTCAAGAAAGAGAAAATGAAACTACGGAAACATAAGTCTTCACGCTTCATGTTCCTCGAATGAATTCAAGTCTTCAAGGTCTCACCAATTTATTCACTTTCGAAGTCTTCAGAAATCCAAAGTCTTCAGTCGAAGAACTTCATTTTTAGGGGTCGACTTTCTCTATAAATATCAAACTCCTCATGGACTTATAGACCTGTGTACATTCAAAAACATATCAGTCCCTTAACCTATAAGTCTTCAATACACCAAAATCACTAAGGGGCACTAGATGCACTTACATGGAGGCGATGAAGAAGCAGTTACGACTCCGCGGCCAGCAACCCTTCATGTAGTAGAGAGCAGTGCCCCAGACTTGTGTGTGCATCTTTCTTCTTTTTTGGGGGTGATAATCTTGCTTCTTCTTTTGCTCATGTGTTTCTTCTTTTGCTTCGGGTGTTTCGCCGCACGTGTCACGTTCTTTGCGAGGCATGAATAGAACAATATTAACAATGAGATGAATAGCAAATTAGATCATTTTTTATCACCATATGGCACTGGGCTGCCGTGTTTCGTGCTCCTGCGTCGTACTACTCCAGTGGAAAACTTGAGTATACCGCACGGTTCTTTGCACCTCCTCGGGTCATTGGCACATTTATACGAGCAGTCAAATCACAAGGCCCCGCCTTCCAGCAGTATTGAGCCATCAAATCACAAAGGCCCTCGCCTCTCTTGAAACCGACCAACCTAGACTGCCCCGCCCTCTAGCCTTTAAAAAATGTATACTTTTGTACAGTAATAGTATCGATGGATTGCGCCATGGAGCAAAACTAACAAGATAAAATTAAAGAAAAAAGGTGGTACATATAGAGAGCGCTCGTCGCCAAATTATGCATATAGTACTATTAAAAAAGCTAGTACGTGCTTAAATGGGGTGCTAAATTATATTAAAGAAATTAGCATACCTATTTAATTCTTGGGTTCTTATTATTTATGTCACTAGTTGTGTATCACTACTCAGTTTTGCCATTAGAAGTTACAACTACTCAAAAATGCCATCGATCCGTGAGATGCCTGCTCAAAATGCAATTAGATATCTCAAAAATGACATCGTTAAGTTAGATGTTTGCTCAAAATGCCATTAGACATTGTTATTTTCATGTCAAACCCATTGACCATGTTATATGACAAAAATAAGCCGATTCTCACAATGATAAGTGTGGTCCCGCTTGTCAGGACTAACCAAGCGAATAATTTTACAGGAAAATAAGAACGATGTTGAGATCAAGTAGGCCCCACATTTTATTTTACTATAGTGAGATAGAGGAAGAGCTGGCATGTTGGTCCATCGGTATTTATGTCATTATAACATGGCCAAAGAGATTTGAGTCACAATAATGGTGTCCAGCACAACACAACCCTCAAATAAAACTAAGCACCCTGAAATTCATTGACAACTATGTCGGCGTCCTGAGAACGGGGGTCCCCAGACTTGCCTGCCTTCGGCCCACGGCGTGGCTCCACCCGCGGCCCAATACGGCTCGTCTTCATCAGCGAACACTCAAGACCCTCGCGAGTGGCCAAGCCTCGCGAGGCGGACGACGCAAGACCTCCTCAGGGGCGGCCTCACCAAGCTGGCTAGCGAGGGGCGGAGAGATCAAGGCAAGGGGAACCTCGTGAGGTTCCCGTGACATAAGCCGTGACGACCAAGGCCAGGCGGGCACCAGCACACGCATTGTCCTCATTTCCTCTTTGGTGCTAAGGAGGCAAGCACAGGCGAGGATACCGAGGCATCAGGCAAAAGTTTCCATATCGGTGCAACGAGACCAAGACCACCAGGACGGCAGGACGGAGGTCACCGTGGAGCCCAAAACGGCGTCACCACCAGAGCCTTTAGCAGGCGAAGACCACCTTTAGTCAGGATAACTTGTACTAGTTGTCCCCCTGCAAATTGGCCGTTGTGGCATCCCTTCCCGCTCAATATTGAGAAGAGGACCAGGGCCTCTACAAATAGGACTAGCCACCACAGTGGGGGGAAACACACCTTGAACTTATCCTCAACCACCACCAAGCACAAAAACACCTCTCCTCACGAGGCTGTTCTTCCCTTGTACTGCTCATCCTCAGCCCAAGAGGCAATCCACCACCACACACTGGAGTAGGGTATTACACCACATCGGTGGCCCGAACCGGTATAAATCTTGTGTCTCTTGTGTTGCGGGTTTGTTGAGCTAGGCTTTGAGATCGCGGTGAGGGTGAGTGCGTGATTAGATAGGGAGAGATCTTCGTGCGCACCCCAGTGTCCGAACCTTGAGGGTCTTGCCGGAACCCGAAATCCAACATTTGGCGCGCCAGGTAGGGGTGCGCCGAAGTTTTCCTTCCGCTGATCCGCGTCTCATCACTTCGTCGCATCCATGGCGGACGCTCGTCGGGCCCGTGCTGAGCGCAGGGCCGCCCTCGCCGCCCGCGTCGCTCAGACGGCTCCTGTTGGCGGGCCTCCCCGTCGTTCTCCTTCGCCCGCCGCCAACGCCGCCACCGGCCCGGCGGGGAACGAGCAGCAAGCATCCTCGCTACACCCCTTGGTGTGGCGGGACGGCCACACCGCCACTCCATCGCTGACACCGGCCGGTTCATTGTCTCAGGCTCGTTGCGCTCGCACGGCCGCGTAGGCCGCATTGCTCATGGCACGCGAGCTCCTGCGCTACCGCCCCGTCGACGACCTCTACGAGGACTGGCTGGACCTTATCGTCGAGCTCGTCGGCGCCGCGGGGGGCTCCCCTGTGTCGTCCCTCTCGCTGCGTCGCCCTCCGCCGGCTGCCTCCACCACCTCTGCCCCAAGGCAGCGTCCTAGCGCCAAGACGCGCGGCCCCCCCGGCGCGACCCACCGCGTCGGGCGCCCGCGCGAGAAGAAGGAAGCTGCCAGGAAGTTCCCCGGCCGCAAGAGAACGCTCCCGTGCTCCCTGCGCCACCACGAAAAGACCGTGTGCCACCAGCAGCAGGGGCGCGCGGACACCAAGGGCAGGCTCTGCATCAGCGAAGGGTCCCGGTAACCACGGCAGGCTGCCGCGCCTTCACCCCCGAGCTGCGTAGCGTCACCTGGCTGGGCAAGTTCAAGCCGGACCTGCCTCCTCGCTATGACGGCACCCCCGACCCCGCGGAGTTCTTGTAGCTCTACGAGCTGAGCATCGATGCGGCCAACAGCGACGAGAAAGTCATGGCGAACTGGTTCTCCATGGATCTCAAAGACGGTGCCCGCTCGTGGCTCCTAAACCTGCCGCCAGGCTCGATTTCCTCCTGAGACGAGATGCGCGACTGCTTCGTCGCCAACTTCCAGGGCACTCGCGACCACCCTCCGGCCACGGGTGACCTGCGCCACATCAAGCAGCAGCCAGGAGGGACCCTGCAGAAGTACATCCAGTGCTTCAACAACGTTCACCTCAAGATCCCCAAAGTGACGGACGAGGCCATCATCTCGGCGTTTTCTGATGGCATCCGCGAAGTCAAGATGAAGGAGGAGCTCGCCATCCACGAGGAGTTATGCACGTCTCTGGAGCTGTTCAACCTGGCGACCAAGTGCACAAGAGTTGAGGAGGGACGCCTTTCCCTCCTCGAGCTCCCAGTTGCCGACCCGGAGGAGAAGAAAGCCAAGGCCAAGGACGTGAAGCGCAAGGGAGTGACCGTACTCGCGGCGGAGCCGGACACGAAGCGCGGCCGGGACCAGCCCGAATCATCCAAAAACAGCCGGCCGTTCTGCGCCTTCCACAACATGCATAGCCACAACACCAACGACTGTCAAGAGATCAGGGCCATCCGTGATGGACGCTTCGGTCGACGCCCCGAGCGCATTGACCGGGGCTACGGCCGAGGAGGGGGATGTGGCGGAGGACGCTGGGATGACCGTAGCCCCCGCCAGGAGTGGCGGGACCAGCCTCGTGAGGGGGCCTGGAGGGATCAGCCTCGCGAGGATCGCCCTCAGGGCAATGCTGGCCTCCCTCCGCTGCCGCCATCGCCAAGAAGGAACGATGACCACCATCAAGACGAGGGGGCTGGGGGCTTCCAAGAACCACGTGCAATCACTTGCATCTTGAGCGGAGCTCAAGCCCCAACCTCTCAGCGCATCTTCAAGCTGTTTGCTAACGAGGTGAATGCAGTCCTCCCCAGGCTCGAGGCCACACGCCCGCTCAGATGGTCCAAGTGCGCCATCTCCTTCAGCTCGGCAGACCAACTCAAGTGCGCGGCCACCGCTGGCGCCCTCCCGATGCTCTACTCGCCTGTCATCAGCAACGTACAAGTCACCAAGACCCTCATCGACGGTGGCGCAGGGCTTAACGTCCTGTCAGTTGAGACGTTTGACAGCCTTCAAGTGCCCTACGATCAGCTTTAGCCTACCAAGCCCTTCTCAGGAGTAACCGACGGTTCCACCACCCCGATAGGGCAGGTCCGCCACCCTGTCACCTTCGGACAGCGCGACAACTACCGCACCGAGCTCATCAACTTTGATGTTGCCCACATCCGCCTACCATACAATGCCATCCTCGGGTATCCGGCCCTCGCCAAGTTCATGGCAGTGACCCACCACGGCTACAACGTCCTCAAGATGCCAGGAAGCGGCGGGATCATCACGGTCCCTTGTGAAGAAAGAGATGCGGTGTGCTCCCTCGAGCGCGCCTTCCAAGCCGCAGCGATCGAAGACCCCGACAGCAAGGCCGAGTACCCTCCTGAGGCCATCCCCGAGAAGAAGAAACAACTACTCCGCGCTGGGCCTCAGGGGAGCAGCGCCTCGAGCGGTGCCACGGCAGGATCAGCACCCGCGCCTAGGGCGCCCCCTTCCCTTGCATAGGAAGGCGTGCCCGGCGCCTTCCTCGGGCAGGGCTCGGGGGCTCTCTTCTAGAGAGCCTCAGACCTCGCCAACATCACGAGGGAGGCGCTCGGGCACCACATGGAGGCGTTCTTCGTGGCACGTTTTCCTCAGGAGGACACCGGGCAAGGAGCGCCCAACGCTCAGGAGTTCATTGCCAAACCACTCAAGAGCTATAGGATGCAAGGGCCATGCGCAGCGATTGCCGCTCACCTAGCACAGCTCCCCATCCAGGCTAGGATGCCGAGCTGCGCGTCTGCATCGACATCCCAGGGCTCAACAGGGCCGCATCTCAGGAGCTCTTCTGGCCTTCGCCCGTGGGACGTTGCGAGGGCCCACCTCACAACTACGTTCGCATGCCATTCGGCTTGCCGAGCATGGCGTCCGCCCTCCAGCGCAACCTGCAGAGCGTCCTGGCGGCTCAGGAGGCCAGGCATCACGCAGTCCTGACGGAGATGGAGATTGTCCTCAAGGAACCGCCGAGACCCCCATAGCCTCCCGAGGCTCAGGGCCCCAGCGGCTCATGAGGAGCAACTCCCTCGCCACGCATCTTCAGCTGCCCCAATATTCCTTCAACAACGAAACCAGGTGACATTTTCCAAGTTTATTTAGCTGGGAGCGCCCTCAGGGCCGCATCATTCCCAGGCCGCGTGGGTCCGTCCCTGCGGCATGTTTCCCTCTTTTATGTCTTTAGCTTACTCTGCTGGGGGCGCCCTCGGGCTGCATCATCCCCAAGCTGCTCGGGTCTGACCCAGTGGCCTGTATCGTCCTTGGATTTACTTAAGCTAATTTGGTTTTCATGCGTAATATATCTATGGTTATCATCTACCTGATTGTCACCCACCACGGGAACTGCTCATGCTGGCACGACGCTTGCTCGGGTCCGTCCTTGCAATGTCGACAAATCTGAGCGGTCGAGCTCTGACCCACGGCACGCCCCGCGCGCGTCACCTCATCAGGCCCTCAGTGCCTTCATCCACTTACGGAGCGACCAGTGGCCGACCGGCAATTATAATGGCAATATGCGCCCTCCTCGCGCTGACTTGCAGGAACCTCCTGAGGACAACAATGGGCGGTGCCGCGGGCTCCCTCTTCTCCCATGCGATTCGCTTGCGCGTTAAAAGGGGGCTCCTGAGCATCGCGACTCAGGAGCTCCTACTGGCTCTCCAGCCATCACCCCCTGGCCTTGACCACGGCATCACGGCCTGGCATACCAGTGGTGGCTGAGCTCGCTCGAGGGCCGGGACCTGAGGACACAGAGCACGAAGGAGAGCGTGGAGAAGAGGAAGCTCGCACGGGCCTAACCTAGCTGCGCTACGACCACCGGCGCACGAGCCTGGCGCGTCGCAAGGAACTGACTCTGGACTGCCAAGATAAGTTTCGCGCTCGGGTCAACCAATCGCTACGGCACAGGATTCTCATTTGCTACAGCCCTGTTATGGCAACGTTACCTCCCTTTCTTACCTCTCGGTGTCCGCTTGCGCGCTAAAGGGGACCTCCTGAGCATCGCGCCTCAGGAGCTCTTACTGGACCTCGGGCCGCTCACCTCCTGGCCTTGGCCACGGCATCGCGACCTGGCATACCAGCGATGGCTGCAGCCTGCCTGGGGACCAGGACCTGTCAGCGTAGAGCACCAAGCCGTTGCGAGGTTGGAAAGGGGAGACCTAGCCGAAACAGGACACGCGCTCGCACAAGTTCATAATAAGGATAATATCAACAAAAGGCGCTATAGACCCTTTACACGCCCCCGCGGGGTTCTTCTCGATTCCTCGTAGGGAACAGAAGAAAGGAACTTTCAGGAGCCCCATCTACACGCGCCAGCGCAACCAACGCCATCATCAGCAGCGGGCCACGGGAAGCCGGCGCCAACCCTGTCAAAATCAGCGACGGTGGCGGCCGGACGCTGCATCCTTGCTCCGGGTGCGGCGAGGGCTTGGGGGCACGTAGCTGTTGTCGCTCGTCTCCAGAGTCTCATAGGGCTTGGGAGAGTCGCTGGACTTCCAAGCGCCGCTGCTGCCGCTGGAGGAGCCGCTGGCGAGGCGGACGACAGGCCATGCCCTTGCTGCGGCGCCGTCCTGACGACCCTTTCCAGGGCAGCACTCCAAGCGACGACCTTCCATGTCGAAAACCTTGAAGGACAATGTGGAGGTGCCGTCGTACTCGAAGTGGATCGTGAGGGCGCCCTTCGTATGGCAAACCCGGGCGACCTCACCCTAGCCTCGGGTCATGTCGGAGTAAATGGCCACGGTAAGCCTAACCGACTGCCCCTGGCTCTTCCAAAAAATTATCAGGCCTTTGGGCCTTCAAGCATTTAGAGCATTGGGCTGCCTTCCCGGGCCGGCTACTTCTGAAGCCGACTCTCAGAAGGCGACCCAGCCTCAGCAACCTCCCCCCAAGATAACCATGGGATGGCCGACTCCCCAGAGTCGGCCATGAAGAATGCCGACTCCCCGGAGTCGGCCACAAAGGGCACCGACTCCGAGAAACCAGCCAAGACCGCAACCACCAATACTACACCCACATAACGGTGACAAGACGGGGTGTGGCCACAGTGCGGCCCACTACCCCCGAAGCCCGAGGCAGGCATGGCAACAGGACGCCGTACGGGACGGCCGTCTCCCGTCCGGCTCGGCACTGTAGCCATGCTGGCCTCAACGTCACCCTCGCAGAGGAGTCGGTGCTTGAGGAGGGTGCCCTCTCGGCACCCGGCGGTGAAGTACTCGATGGCCTGAACCTCGTGCACCCCCTCGCAGGAGTTGCGGAGCTCGGCCCACCGCGTGAGGTAGTCGCGGGTCGACTCGTTGGGCCCTTGGACGCAGAGGGAGAGCTGGCGAGGCTTGGGAGGCCGCTTGTAGGTGCTGGTGAAGTTGCGGATGAAGAATTCCGTGAAGTCCAGCCAACTGTTGATGCTGTAGGGCTTGAGGCTGTTGAGCCATGTGTGTGTCGTGCCTTGCAACATGAGGGGGACGTACTTCACGGCGACACGCCGATTGCCGTTGGCTATGCTGACAGCCGTGGAGTAGTCGATGAGCCAATCTTCCGGCTTTACTGAGCCGTTGTACTTGGGCGTGTCTCTGGGGAGCGAGAACCCTTTGGGGAAGGGCTCGTCGCGGATGCGGGGACCAAAGCATGACGGGCCGACATCGTCCTCTTCTTCTAACGCCAAGGATCGAGCAAGGCGGTCGATCCGGTGGCGGGCGTCGTTCTCGCCGACTGCTTCTCGGCGGCCGAGTCGGGTGCGTGATAGGCGGCGGAGTGAGACGTCTTTCTCTTCGAGGCGGGAGGGGGGGGGGAGGCAAATCTCCTTGGCGTTCCACCGCTCAAGGGCGGCCTTCCGCGTCGCGCTCGATGGTGATGCGAGTCCGGCTGCGACTGGCAGCCGGCTCCTTGTCTTTCTTCTGGCGTGCACTGCTCGCAGTCGGCGAGCGGGACGTCGCGGCGTGCTCCCGGCGTGGGGGATGACTATCAGCACGGGCGCCGGCTTCGTGCCGTTCCGCAGCCGCGTCGATCAGCTGCTGGATCCGTCTTGTCATGTAGGGGAGCTCATCGGCTCCCAGCCCATTGAGCTCTTCTACAGCTGCCTGAGCGGCTCGCAGATTCTCGAGCGGGGTGGCGTAGACGGGGCGATCTGCCCCCAGCATGCTGGCGACGGCCGCGCCGCGCTTCTGGACGAAGCCGACTCGGCTCGGACGGCTAGGCGGCGGCGTACCGAAGGCGGCGCGGTCGACTTCGCGCTGGTGGGCCTCGGTGAGGCGTCTCATGGAGGCTATCTTCTGGCCTTCCGCGATGAGGGCGAGGCGGCGTGCCTCCAGGGTCTCGGCGTCGGCATCGGCCGGGATGGGGACGGAGAGGTCGTGCATCGCCGCTTGCAGGGCGTCGTGGGCGTTCTCGCCAGAGTTGGCGACGTGGCTGATTACCAACACCTCGGTGACAGCGCTGCTGCCGCTGTCAGCTCGAGGGGGAGGATCGTCGAAGACCACCACGTCGGAGGGGTAAGCGTCGAGCGATGCCGTGTCGGAGTCGACGAGCATCGGGTCGGTGGAGCCGACCGACTCCACATCCACAGCAGGCTCGCTGGAGACGTGAAGCTGGTCAAGGAGGCTGACGAGGCGGCTCTCAGGGTAGTCCGTGCCTGCGTCGGACGCAGGCTCATCGGAGATGCGAGTCTCACCGAAAAGATCGGCGAGGCGGCTCACTGCGCAAGCGTCGTTGACGCCTTGCAGCGTCTCGAGGCAAGCGCCATCGGGCGCAGCAGGCTGGCTGCGCTCGCGGGGGAGGAAGAGGGTTCCCGTCCAGAACAGGTCTCCGGACGACGGTGCACCTGGCCCCAAGGTGGGCGCCAAATGTCGGGTGGTAGGTGCGACATATGCCAACGGTGGCTTATCATTGTGGGTGCCAATAAGACGTCGCTGGTGCCTGGAAACGGGATGAGGCGAAGACATGCACGCCGGCGAATCTTACCCAGGTTCGGGGCTCTCCGAGGAGATAACGCCCCTAGTCTTGCTCTGCGGGGTCTCCGCATGATCACTAGATCGGAAAGAGTAGCTACAATCGCTCCTAGAGCTGTTGGGTTCAAGGGAGAAGAAGAACAAGGCAAGCTCTTGCTTCCCTCTCTATATGGTGTCTGTGTAATGCTAAGAAGCCAACCCTTTGCATGGGGGCCCCGGGGGGTTTCTATAGGCCTACCCCCCGGGGGTACAATTGTAATCCGGCTGGGCGCTGGTCCCAGCCGTCAGTGTTTACGCTCGTCGGCTTCTTCGCCGGCTGTTAGGGCCCGCCGACTAGTGGGTCCCGCCGGCTGCCGGCCTCTTGGTCGACAGGCCGGCCCCACCGCCTAGGATCTTGTCAGCGGCTGCTTACTGTAGCCTCGCCCCTGATGATGAGGGCTTCGTTGAGGTAAGTGTGGCTACAGTGGGCCGCCTCGAGGGCTCTCACTGTAGCCTTACCTCGTCTTGTCGCCTTAATGTGGCACATGCTTCGAGGGAGGGGGTAGCCGACCTCTGGGGGCCGGCTACGCCCTTGGCCGACTGGGGGACGCCGGGCCACCTCCGCGCCTCTCTCTGGCTGAAGGGGCCCGCCGCCAGTGGGCCGTACCGGCGTCTGCCGTGGGTGACGTTGAGGCCTGCATGGCTACAGTGCTGAGCCGGACGGGGGATGGCCGTCCCATATGGCGTCCTGTGGCCATGCCTGCCTCGGGCTTCGGGGGTAGTGGGCCGCACTGTGGCCACACCCCGTCTTATCACTGTTATGCGGCGTAGCTTTGGTGGTTGCGGTCTTGGCCGGCCTCTTGGAATCAGCGTTCTTCGGGGCCGGCTTCCTGGAGTCGGCCACCCCGTGGTTATCCTGGGGGGGGAGGAGGTTGCTGAGGCTGGGTCGCCTTCCGTGAGTCGGCTTCAGAGGTAGCCGAACAGGGAAAGTGGTCCAATGCTTGGAGTGCTTGAAGGCCCAAAGGCCTGATAATTTTTCGGAAGAGCCAGGGGCAGTCGGTTAGGCTACCCGTGGCCATTTGCTCGGACACCTCCGACGTGGTGGTCTTCGACGACCCTCTCCCTCGAGCTGACAGTGGCAGCAGCGCTGTCACCGAAGTGTTGGTCATTAGCCACGTCGCTAACTCGGGCGAGAATGCCCACAACGCCCTGCAAGCGGCAATGCACGACCTCTCCATCCCCATCCCGGCCGACGCCGACGCCGAGACCCTGGAGGCACGCCGCCTCGCCCTCATCGCGGAAAGCCAGAAGATAGCCTCCATGAGACGTCTCACCGAGGCCCACCAGTGCAAAGTCGACCGCGCCGCCTTCGGTACGCCACCGCCTAGCGGGCCGAGCCGAGCCGGCTTCGTCCAGAAGCGCGGCGCGGCTATTGCCAGCATGCTGGGGGCAGATCGCCCCGTCTATGCCACCCCGCTCGAGAATCTGCGAGCCGCTCAGGTGGCCGCCGAAGAGCTAAATGGGCTGGGAGCCGACGAACTCCCCTACATGACAAGACGGATCCAGCAGCTGATCGACGCGGTTGCAGAACGGCATGAAGCCGACGCCCGCGCCGATAGTCATCCCCCGCGCCGAGAGCACGCTGCGACGTCCCGCTCGCCGACTGCGAGCGGCGCCCGCCAGAAGAAAGACAAGGAGCCGGCTGCTAGCCGCAGCTGGACTCATATCACCATCGAGCACGACGCGGAAGGCCGCCCTCGAGCGGTGGAGCACCAAGGAAACGTGCCTCCTCCCCCGCCTCGAAGAGAGAGACGTCTCACCCCGCCGCCCGTCACGCACCCGACTCTACCCATTGGCGGATGTACTTTGACGGGTCCAAGATGCGCACCGGCTTGGGAGCCGACATCGTCCTCACCTCTCCCAAAGGCGACAAGCACAAGTACACGCTGCAGATCCACTTCGCCGCCTCCAACAACGTGGCCGAGTACGAGGCGCTCGTACATGGGCTCCGGCTAGCCAAAGAGCTCGGTATACGCCGGATCCTGTGTTACGGCGACTCAGACTTGCTGGTCCAGCAGTCGTCTGGCGACTGGGACGCCAAGGACGCGAACATGGCGAGCTATCGATTCCTCGTCCAGCAGATCAGCGGGTACTTCGAAGGGTGCGAGTTCCTTCACGTGCCAAGGGCCGACAACGACCAAGCAGATGCCCTAGCACGGGTCGGCTCCACCCGACAAGACATACCGACTGGCGTCTCCCTCCAGCGCCTCCTCAAGCCGTCCATCAAGCCGTCTCCAGAGTCGGACTCTATCTTCGTACCGCATGTGCCAGATGCAGCCGGATCCGACTGGAGGAACCCCGCAGGCGGCACGGGGACTTCGACAACTGGCCCGGGGACTGTCGTAGTCGCACCCGGCCCGGGGACTTCAGAACCCGGCCCGGGGACTGCAGCAGTCAGCCCGGGGACTGCAGCAACGCAAGAAGCGGTGGCCGACTCCAACTCCACGCCACCCAACCCACCTACCCGAGTCACGGTGGCTATGCTAACAGAAGAAGAAGTCATAGCTCCATCTTGGGCCCAGCCCATCCTCAGATTCCTAGTCAGCAGAGAGCTGCCGGCTGATGAGATCTCAGCAAGACTAGTGCAACGACGAGCCGGAGCATATCCAATAATCAACAGAGAGCTTGTCAAGCGCGGCGTCACTGGAGTCTTCCAGCGCTGTGTCGAGCTAGAAAAAGGAGTGGCAATCCTCAAGGATATCCACCAAGGCGAATGCGGCCACCACGTAGCCTCAAGATCACTTGTGGCCAAGGCTTTCCGCCATGGCTTCTTCTGGCCGACCGCCTTGGAAGATGCCAAAGAGATAGTCAAGAGCTGCAGAGGATGCCAAGTTTTTAGTTCCAAGTAATACCTGTCGGCTTCTGCACTCAAGACCATTCCCCTCACCTGGCCTTTTGCCGTCTGGGACTGGACATGGTGGGCCCTTTAAAGACAGCCCGCGGCGGCCTGACACACCTGCTCGTCGCCGTGGACAAGTTCACCAAGTGGATCGAAGCGAAGCCGATCAAGAAGCTGAACGGGCCGACTGCCGTGACATTCATCACTGACATCACTATTCGGTACGGCGTGCCGCACGGCATCATCACCGACAACGGCACGAACTTTGCCAAAGGAGCACTGGCACGTTTCTGCGCGACGCAGGGCATCCGACTGGACTTAGTGTCCGTTGCCCACCCGCAGTCAAACGGTCAGGTCGAGCGAGCAAATGGACTCATCCTCTCCGGCATCAAGCCCCGACTGGTTGTGCCACTGGAGCGGTCGGCCGGCTGCTGGCTTGATGAGCTGCTGGCTGTCCTCTGGAGTCTGCGCACTACACCCAACAAGTCAACCGGCTTCACTCTGTTCTTCCTTGTATATGGTGCCGAGGCTGTCATCCCAACCGACATCGAGTTCGACTCGCCTCGGATCACCATGTACACGGAGGCGGAGGCCAAGGAAGCAAGAGAAGACGGCGTCGACCTACTAGAAGAAGGCCGGCTGTTAGCACTCAGCCGGTCCGCCATCTACCAGCAAGGGTTGCGCCGCTACCACAACCGAAAGGTCAAGCCAAGATCCTTCCAAGAGGGCGACCTTGTGCTTCGGCTGATCCAGCGAACAGCCGGCCAGCACAAGCTCTCGGCCCCTTGGGAAGGCCCCTTCGTCGTCAGCAAGGCACTCGACAACGACTCCTACTACTTGATCGACGCGCAAAAACCAAGAGCACGCAAAAGAGATGACTCCAGCAAGGAGTCGGAGCGACCATGGAACGCGAACCTCCTGAGAAGATTTTACAGTTGAAAGCAGTATGTATCATGCTACCCTTTTGTATTAAGTACAAAACAACAGGCTCCCCGAGGAGCACTCGGGGACTGCCTTTATTTATCTATGAATGACGAATGTCATATCCATGAATGTATTATTACATTTGATTTCTTGTCTGGCACCGGGTTCGACTAGTCGGCCCGGGGACTGGCCGCCTTGAGCTATATTAAAAGTTCTACCTGAAGTCAGACAAGTAGTGTGCCGGCTGCCGAGTCCTCTCTTGTTGAAAGTCGCAGCTCGAAGAACTGACTGTCCGACTAGCAAGAGCCAAGGCAGAAAGGATGCCCACACGAAAAATGGCTAAGGACTAACGAACTTATATAGCAAAAAGACGGCCTCCAACCACGCTTGCCGGCTGTCAGAACAGCCGGCTGGCCGGCTTCCTAAACACTTAGCTCTAATCCAACAAAGCTGGAGTACTTGCCCTCCCAATTGGCCAAGCACTTCTCCAGCTACAGATTGCAGAGCAACTGTCCGACTGGGGAGGCGGCAACCAAGGGAGGGCGGCAAAGGAAACAGCAGAAGGATGAAAAGCAAAGAACGAGGAAAAGCCAAACGCATGCATAAGTCGTATATACATATAAAACCCCCAACAGGCCGGCAATAGACATAAGTTCGAATACACCCCCAGTGGGTGGAATTGTGCAGACTTAACAGAATGTTGTTCCAAAAGTGACAAGACAGGAAAACAAAAGATGGCAGACTAGACTAAGGCGCGGTGCGGGAGCCAGGCTGGTCGGTGGAGATTGCGTCGCCGGCTGAAGGAGTGGCCGGCTGGCGGGTCTCGGCTTGGTCACCACCGGTGGCAGGCGGCGCACCCGCGCGTAACATGGTGCTGGAGGCGTGGTCAGGCTAAGGCCGGTCGGCCGCTCCACCATCCGGCTCGGCGTCTTCACCCTCCTGCTCCTCCTCGCCCTCGTCGCTGGAGTCGATCTCCTCCGCCGAGTCTTCACCGTCTGCCGGGTTCAGCCCGAACCACTCCTCCGGCTGGGCGACACCGTTGTCATCTACCTCAGGGGCGAAGATGCTGGTGTCGGTGTAGTCGGCGATCGCCGAAGCCCGCCGGATGATAGCCGGCCGCGCCGGCTCCAGCTCCGTGTCGGCTTGCTGCCGCCAGGTAGCCAGCTGGTCCAGACTCAGGCCGGGGTACCAGGCCTTGACGAACTCCAGCGCCCGCCTGGCGCTGGACCGAGCTGCCGAGGCCTTCCAGGCTTCGAAGCGACCGACCGCCACCTCCAGCCAGTCGGCAGTCCGACTGGGGGTGCGGGGAACCACTACGTCGGGCCAGAGGGTGGCCAATACTTGCGCCTCGGCACGCTGAAGCCGGCGAAGCAGTCGGTGAGCCGGGTGGAGATGGGCCTGGATCGCCAAGAGCTGCTCCTCTAGCGAACGGCCAGCGCTTGGCGAAATCTTGAAGCCAGCCTGCCTTCGCGCTTGGCGGCGGGCCTCGATGATCTGGTTGGCAGCGGTAGAGTAGCCAGGGAAGTACTCTGTGCAAGAAAGAAAGAGAGAAGAGAAAACACCAAGTCCGAAAATGAGCCAAAAGCGGCAGACAGCAAGAAAGGACGAAGAAGTAGGCGGCTTACCGTCAACCAGATCTTAGATCTGACCATAGCCAGTGATCAGAGTCTGCCTTGCTTCAGCCCAGCTAGCCGCTTCTGTCTCGTACTCGGCCTGGAGGGCGGCTTCGCGGTCCTGCACCGCCTTCAGAGCCGCCTTGTGGCCCTCCTCCTGGTCGGCCAACTTCTTGGCCAGGCGGTCACGTTCCTGCACCAAGGCGGCAAGCTCGGCCTCCTTGGCAGGAAGGGCGGTCTGAGACTCTCCCAGCTGTGCCCTCAGACCGGCGTTGGCTGCTGCAGAGACGTCAGAAAAAGAAGAAACAGTAAGAGGAAGTCGTCAAGGAAGATCCGACCCGACTGCTCAGCAGTCGGCCAGAATCTCGCTGACTACACCCAGTGGGTGCGCTGACGCGCCCCCACGTGAGATAAAGAACAAAGCACTTACCCCGGCTCTCAGTTAGGTCGGCGATCTTCTGGGTCAGCTCCCGAGCCTGGGAGTTGAAGGCGGCCGCACGAAGATTGTGGTAGTCCTGCAAGATAGGCAGAAGATCGAGGTAAGAACAAGAATAGCAAAGCCAAATCCACTAAGAAGTTCCAAGCCGCCTGCTCAGCAGCCGACTCGGAACTCGGGGACTACACCGAGTGGGTGCGCTGACGCGCCCCCACGGAAGAAACCAAGATCAAGAAGAAGCAAGATAAGAAGACTAACCCGGATAGCCGCCCACGTCGCAAGGAATTCGTCGGTGTACTGCCTCAGCCCCGTAGCCTGGGCGAGGAGCCGGGTCCGGACGTCCTGCGCGGCCACGTTCATCACGGCCGACCCTCCGCCCGGCGTCCACCCCGAGGTGGCGCTGGCCGCCTCCGCATCCTGGGCCGACGAGCTGGAGCCCGCGGCCAGCTGCGGCTCCGACGCAGCCTTCTGTGGCTCCTACGCAGCCTTCCCCACGCGCCGGCTCGGCGGCATCCGGACCGCCAGCTCAGTCCTCGCGGCCGGCTCGCCCCCCACCGACTATGCAGGCGGCAGATCAGGCCGGCCGCCTTGAGCCGCCCCAGTCGGCGGGGTCGGCACCGGCGCCCTCTCCGGGATGACGACGTCGTCATCCCTCTCGCGCCCCGGCTGGTCGCCGCTGGCTTCTTCTGGCGGGGGCTCCGGGGCCCCAGGCACTGCGACACGTAGTGGGGTGACCAACAAGGCCCCCTCCGCCATCGCCGCAGCCGCAGCCTCCGCTTGGGCCTTGGGTGCGGCGTCGGCGCGCGCCTTCGCCGCCTACTCCTGCGCCGCCTGGGCGGCGGCCGCCTTCCGTGCCTCCGCCTCCCGCTCCTCCCACACCTTCCGCGCGTTCCGCTCCGTCGCCGCCTGAAGGTCGGCACGGGGGTCCACGCGGCGAGTGGTGCTCCCAGATCCCCTTGGCGACTCAACGACGGAGGCGGCAGCCGCCCGCTCGAGCGACAACGGAGCTCTGGTTGTTTGAAGAAAAAGACAAGGATTCAGGAACCACCAGAGAAAAGAAAAAAGAGTACATGAAGGAGTTTGAACTTACGCCAACACCGTCTG
This sequence comes from Aegilops tauschii subsp. strangulata, assembly GCF_002575655.3. Lineage (NCBI taxonomy): Eukaryota > Viridiplantae > Streptophyta > Magnoliopsida > Poales > Poaceae > Aegilops > Aegilops tauschii. Next base: position 521,920,757 of record NC_053039.3, read on the forward strand.
CGGTTGCTTCACCATCTTGCGGAAGCGAGCCGCCTTCGCGGCCGCCTCCTCCCGCCTGGTCGCCGCCGCCCCGCCCCTGGCTTCTTCGTCCGACTGCCGAACAAACCCTGCGCAGCACGACGCTTTTGCCCACCGCCCCGAGCAGGCGGTGCAGCGGAGGAACCTGCGCCGCGGCCAGACGCCGGCTGACGGCGCGGGACGACTTCAGCCTCGTCGTCGTCCGGCCAGTCGTCGAAGCCGACTCCATGCCCGGAGCCTCCTGCTTCGCCGCCGGCTTGGCCACCACCCGGCTCGGTGTTGTCGTCCATAGCGGCCGCCCCCAAGTCGGGGTCCTCCAGATCGTGCTCCGTCCTGTCGGGGGCGAATCGGCGCTCCGCGTCCGACCCGCCTGCAGGCCGAAGAAGAGGGCTCTGTCGAAAACAAGCCGACTAGTCAGAGTCAGCCAAAAGGAACTCGGCAACAAAACTGAGAGAAGAAGAAGAGACAAGGAGAACATACCGTAGGCGGCGGATTGGCTCGGCAATATGGCTGCTTGCCGAACTGCCACTCTTCGGAGACTTTGCAGTTCGCAAGGTAGTTCACCATATAGGCCACCTCGTCGTGCGGCATGTCCTTGGTACACATCCGGCTCGGATCGAGCTGGCCACTCATCTGACAGATCAGATGAGGGCGGCTCTGGAGCGGGAGTACCCGGCGCGCGACGAAGGCGGCCAGCAGGTCGGACCCCGACAAGCCCTCCGACTGGGTCATCGCTCGCACTCGGGCGACGGCTGCGGTTCCAGCCGGCGTCAGCATCACGGCCCGGTAGGACCACTGGGGCCGCCTGCCCGCCGGTGGGCCGGCTACGTAAGCCGGCAGGTTGACGTAGTCGCCCTGCGGGGCGACGTTCCTGACGTAGAAGTACGACTTTTGCCATAACTTCACCGACTGATTCAGCGTGATGACGGGGAAGGGGTTGTCGGCAGCCACCCTCCGCATCGCGATGAAGGCGCCAGTCTGAGCCGGCACGCCCAGCATGCACGTGCCCAGCTTGGACTGGAAGAACTCCCCCCAGAGCTCGAGGGTAGGGAGGACGCCGAGGTAGCCTTCGCACAGGGTGACGAAGGCAGACAGCAGCACCACTGCGTTCGGGGTGAGGTGGTGCGGTTGGAGCTGGTAGAACTCGAGCCAAGAGCGGAAGAAGGCGCTCACGGGCAGGCCGATGCCGCGCAAGAAATGCGAGCGGAAGACCACCCGCTCACCCTCCCGCGGCTCCGGCGTAATCTCCTTCGCCGGCGCGAGACGGACCTCCACCTTGTCTGCGCCGGGCAGCCGCCCAGTCTTGCGGAGGAATTCGACGTGATCCTCGTGGACGTTGGAGCCGTCCCAATCCCCGCCATATTGCTCCTTGGCGGGAGGCATGGCGAAAACAAGCGCACGTGGCGGAGGAACGAGTAGTGGAAGAGTGCGGCGGCGAGGCGCTGTTGCAAGAAACGGCAGGAGGAAGAAAATGGCGGAAAGAGGAGGAGCGTGCGAGAGCCTGCCGCTCTCCCCCTCCCCCTACTTATAGCTTTGCAAGGTGAAGCCGGGGAGGCTGGACGTGGGGTGAGACATGGGATTAACTGCACCCACCCCCCCCCACGCCTCGCGGTTATTGTGCCCTAAAGGCGTGCCGAAACTGCCGCAGGGAGACGTGCGGGCGGTTCGGGCTGCAGAGAATCCACGCCTGGGCCACGGCGTGGGTGTGGCGGGCCCCCGCCCTGCGGCAACGTCCCGTCGCGCGCGTGGGCTGGCAGGCTTTTTAGCCTAGAGAGGCCACGTGGTTCGCAGGCGGCAAGTGGCTGGCCCGCGGCCCGGTGTACGCACTGGCGAGCTCCCGCCCTCCGACTCCGAAATTTTTGGCCAAGACGAGGCGCCTAACCAAAGCCGGCTCCCAGCTGCCGGCTTGTCAAGATAGGAAGCTGAACGAGCTTCTCGACTCCTACCCAACCTCGAAGCCCAATCAGCTTCGGGGACTACTGTCGGAGTAAATGGCCACGGGTAGCCTAACCGACTGCCCCTGGCTCTTCCAAAAAATTATCAGGCCTTTGGGCCTTCAAGCATTTCAAGCATTGGGCCGCCTTCCCGGGCCGACTACTTCTGAAGCCGACTCTCAGAAGGCGACCCAGCCTCAGCAACCTCCCCCCAAGATAACCATGGGATGGCCGACTCCCCAGAGTCGGCCATGAAGAACACCGACTCCCCGGAGTTGGCCACGAAGAGCGCCGACTCCGAGAAACCGGCCAAGACCGCAACCACCAATACTACACCCACATAACGGTGACAAGACGGGGTGTGGCCACAGTGCGGCCCACTACCCCCGAAGCCCGAGGCAGGCATGGCCACAGGACGCCGTACGGGACGGCCGTCTCCCGTCTGGCTCGGCATTGTAGCCATGCTGGCCTCAACGTCACCCACGACAGACGCCAGTACGGCCCACGGGCGGCGGGCCCCTTTAGCCAGAGAGAGGCGCGAAGGCGGCCCGGCCTCCCCAAGTCGGCCGAGGGCGTGGCCGGCCCCCAGAAGCCGGCTACCCCCTCCCTCGAAGCATGTGCCACATTAAGGAGACAAGACGAGGTAAGGCTACAGTGAGAGCCCTTGAGGCGGCACACTGTAGCCATGCTTACCTCGACGGAGCCCTCGTCATCAGGGCGAGGCTACAGTAAGCAGCCGCCGACAAGACCCTATGCGGTGGGGCCGGCCTGTCAACCAAGAAGCCGGCAGCCGGTGGGACCCACCAGTCGGCGGGCCCCAACGGCCGGCGGAGAAGCCGGCAAGCGTAACACTGAGAGCTGGGACCAGCGCCTAGCCGGATTACAATTGTACCCCCGGGGGGTAGGCCTATATAAACCCCCCGGGACACCCATGCAAAGGGTTGGCTTCTTAGCATTATACACACACACCATAGAGAGAGGGAAGCAAGAGCTACCCTTGCTCTTCTTCTCCCTCGAACCGAGCAGCTCTAGGAGCATTTGTAGCTACCCTTTCTGATCTAGTGATCATGCGGAGACCCCGCAGAGCAGGACTAGGGGTGTTATCTCCTAGGAGAGCCCCGAACCTGGGTAAGATTCGCCGGCGTGCATGTCTTCGGCTCATCCCGTTTCCAAGCACCGGCGACATCTTACTGGCACCCACTATGATAAGCCATCCATTGGCATATGTCGCACCTACCACCCGACAGGTCATGAAGATCTTGCCCGAGGAAATGGCTTCAACTTCCGCTCCAGTCGCCGGAGCGTCGCAGTCGGCGTGCTGTAGCCAAAGCTCGAGAGGCCCCCTCGGCGGCATCTCCGCGGAGAAGAACTGGGGGAAGCATATCCAAGTGCGCGGAGGCATCACCGCCCACATCACGAGTTCGTGCGAGGAGTCCGCGGCGTGGGCTCCTAGGGCGACGGCGTGTGTCATCATGGCGCAACGACCATGGCCGCGGCGCGGGCGCCGCCGCTTGCCGCCTCTTCCTCCTAAGCCCTCAGCCTGGGCGTACAGAGGTAGCGGATACCCAGGAGGTGGCCGCTCGCACCAAGGCCTCGTCACCTCAGGGCTCACGACTACATCACAGCGGTGAATCAGCCTCTTCTTCGACGGAAGTGGCTCGGGCTCGTCACGGGGAGTTTTTCCCTTCTCCACGGCAGAGAACCTTCGGATTGGCGCCATTGGTATCGCTACTAGCAATGGAGCAAGGGAGAAGGAGCAGGCAGAACGGGAAGAGATGGGCGATGGGGGCTCCTCCCCCCTCCTCATTTATAGCAGAAGAAGGCTAATCGACGATCCCCATGATCACATGTAACGACGTTTTTTCCTTGCATGCAGCAGGGGCTCGTCAAGTCGGGCAGTTGCCGAGGCAGCGTGGGGAAGCCGAGACGCCCACGTCCAATCAATCACCACGCATCAAGCGGGGCCGCAGGCTGTTGGGGCCTGCGGTGCTCCGCACTTGCCCTATGGCTTCGCCTCGACGCCAAGTCCGAGCGCGCCTTGGGCCCGGGGGCTACTGTTGGCGTCCTGGGAATGGGGGTCCCCAGACTTGCCTGCCTGCGGCCCATGGCGTGGCTCCACCCGCAGGCCAGTACGACTCATCTTCATCAGTGAACACTCAAGACCCTCGCGAAGGGCCAAGCCTCGCGAGGCAGACGACGCAAGACCTCCTCGGGGTCGGCCTCACGAGGCTGACTCGCAAGGGGCAGAGAGATCAAGCCAAGGGGATCCTCGTGAGGTTCCCGTGACATAAGCCGTGAAGACCAAGGCCAGGCGGGTGCCACCGCGCACAATGTCCTCGTTTCCCCTTTGGTGCTAAGGAGGCAAGTGCAGGCGAGGAGTACCAAGGCATCAGGCAAAGGTTTCCATATCGGTGCAACGAGACCAAGACCAGCAGGCCGGCAGGACGGAGGTCACCGTGGAGCCCAAGACGGCGTCACCACTAGAGCCTTTGGCAGGCGAAGACCACCTTTAGTCAGGATAACTTGTACTAGTTGTCCCCCTTCAAATTGGTCGTTGTGGCATCCCTTCCCGCTCAATATTTGGGAAGAGGACCAGGGCCTCTACAAATAGGACTAGCCACCACAGTAGGGGGCAACACACCTTGAACTTATCCTCAACCACCACCAAGCACAAGAACACCTCTCCTCACGAGGCTGTTCTTCCCTTGTACTGCTCATCCTCAACCCAAGAGGCAATCCACCACCACACACTGGAGTAGGGTATTACACCACATCGGTGGCCCGAACCAGTATAAATCTTGTGTCTCTTGTGTTGCGGGTTCGTCGAGCTAGGCTTTGAGATCGCGGTGAGGGTGAGGGCGTGATTAGATAGGGAGAGATCTCCGTGTGCACCCCAGTGTTCGAACCTCGAGGGTTTTGCCAGAACCCGAAATCCGACAAACTAAACTGCTGGGTATATGATGTTGGCCATATATATTGTACGTATATAATGTGAAGAAACAACTGGTAGTACTATACCAACTAAAAGATGAACTATAAGAAATACTAGTATGTACGTACTGAAGAGTTAAAGTAACGAGAAGGAACATAACATAGTTCTGCTGGGGGCTCAGCACAACACACCCCTCAAATAAAACTAAGCCCACCTGAAATTAAACTAAGAAACTAATCCGGTAGACAATGCATTAGAACCACCATGAGCAATGACACTGCCACCTTACTCGGACTCCTCGTCCACGTGCTCGACTTCGTCCTTGTCCCTCTTCCTCTTGGGCGATACTTCTTTGCTGGACGGCACACTTACCTCTTGCTCTTCATCCAACCCTTGTAGATATTGAAACAAAGGTAGCCATCCATTGCAGCGTAGTGGATGTGGTCTATATCTAGTACATTCCACTCCCATGCATGATGAAACTTGAACGGAGTTTTCTTCAGTGTACCGTACGAAGGATGAACCATGGCTCCTGCCAGGGTCAGCATTGAAGGCTGATCACGGGAGGGCACCTGCCCTTTCTTCTGGAGGTCGAAGGGGTTGCCTACAATGAGGCCTATCCAATCCAGGACATCCCCGTCGTTCCTAAAGTCTACAGTAACAAATTTTACTCTGCCGCCCTTGAGAAAATTCTTAAATTCCTCGCACTCAACATTGGCATGGCATATGTGGTAGACCAAGCATAAGTCATGCACGCAAACCTGGATCACGGCGGGCTTCTTCTTCTCTGCCTCCTTTAGATTCTTCTCGCTTTCTAGGACTGTGGTGTTCTCAACATCTAGCCCAGCGACCCACTCATCCTTTGAGTTTTTGAACATGCGTCTGAAGCGAGCAATTCATCCTTTCACCATCGCGGAAGAACCGGTGTAGATGACGCCGAACTCATCGCCGGTGATGGTTCTAACCTTGTACTCACCGCTGATCATGGAGATTTGGGACGCCATGGATTTGGGAGGAGGGTTTGGATTAGTGGAACTGCCGTAATGTGAATGGACGGGACGACTAGGAGCGAACTGCCGTAATGTTAAAGGACGTCCGGGGACGAGTAGGAGCAAACTGCCAGCGGTTTTTGTAAAAATGCTGAGTGGGGCGTGCGAACGGCAGGGTAGTGGCTTGCCTGGTGTATAAATGGATTCATGCACAGTACTAAGGGGGCCCAATTAGATGTCATGTCTACTCGACGCTCAATTAAATGGCTTTCGATGTCATGTCAAGCGTCGGGAAAATTACAGGTGATACGAGGCTTTCCATTCTCCCATGATACGGGCTTCCGAGAGCCCTTGGATCTGAGATCGAACGGTTGCATGGCGTGATTCTAGAACTATGGGTGAATATCCTATCCTGGAGGGTTATTCTGCAAATTTTCAGCAACTTAGCATGCGACCGTTCGATCTCAGTTCCAAGGGCTGCCAGCAGCCCGTATCATGGTCGCGCCTACCACGACCGTCGCCTCGCTCGCGCGGTCGCGCCCTTGCAGATTTAACACGGTGCGTTAGGCTATCTGATGTTGGCATGTCATACATAGTCATCACTTAGTCACTCATACAACAAGGTTAGCTATAAGGTTGGCTATAAGAGTATTTTTTTTACTTCTCCCTATCTCTTTCTTCGTAGTATTTATCGCATTTGCCAAGGAGTGACCTCTTCCCATGAAATGGTAGTCTCAAGTCATTAAAAGCATGCACACCCCACATCTCTTATTGGTTGATATGTCAAGAAACAAGAAACGATGTACTCCCTGCTTTCCAGTTTATCGGGCTTATCTCAACTTGTTGTTTTTTCCAATTTATAGGGCTCATCTTCATCTCATTTTTAGTTTCCGAGACGCATTAAATCTTTGCAGGTAAGAATTAAAAAGGAACACACCAATGCATGTAATGTTTCTACTTATCTAGTGGCCAAGCATGCATGCACTACAATTAATCCAATTTAATGCATGAGTTTAAATGGGGTAGTTTTGTAAAGTACGAGATGCATTCCTCCACTCACAAATGCCTTGATTAATGAGATTTCAGATTTGAGCCTTATAAACCGGAAAAGAGGGAGTAGAAGTTAATGCACCGCGGCTAAGTGTTTTGGGATTATTTGGTTTCCGTAAGATGACTTGCACACCTAGACGGAGGGAGTAATTAACTTGCCACATCAGACTTTATGCCTATGTGGCAGGCTTAGCACCTGTACGAGAAAGTACGATAGTGGGCTATAAGCCCGCTTACATGGCATTTTTGCATATGTGGAGGAGAGAGGCAAGGAAAAAGTGTAGGAGTGGGCTCTCATGCAAGAGCCAGCCTCTACATGGTGGAGCATTGGGAGAGAGGCACCTGTATACCATGGAGGTGGTCAGGAATCGGGAGACTCACGCCGGTCGTAGCGCCGTAGGTAAAATGATAAAATGACAAGTCAAATCACGGGGCCCCACCTGTCCAGCAGTAACTCGCTGTCAAATCACACAACCCTACGTTTACAGCAGCCTACTCCCTCATCATCTCGCGGCTCTGTCGAACCAACTAGGCGGAATTGCCCGCCTACCGCGCGGGAAAAGCCCCTCCCTCGACTTTTAAATAGTACAGTATACTAATATTGTATCCATGGATTGCGCCATGGAGCAAAGCCTCAAGAAAACGGCGATACACATGTACAGAGTATACAGCACGCCCGTCGTGTTCGCATGGCACCCCAGATGGTCGGTCGGTCTGGCACGCCGCTCTCCGAATGGAATGCGCGTCATATTGCGTTTGCACACACATGTGGTACCGCAATCGAGAACCGAGCATAGGCACAATCCCTGGCCCCGCAAGTCGGGTGAGTTATAATAGAAGAGAGAGACGAGTGATAGTACTAGAGAAGTGTTGTATAGACGTCGGTGCCTGGACGATCCCTGCATGACACGGAAGATCAGTTCGTCCATGCATGTGACGAGACTCCAGTAGACACGCCTGGATTGGCTATCGTCTACATATCGTGCAGGCTGTGTTGTACAGGTCTGTGTTGGAAATATGCCCTAGAGGCAATAATAAAATGGTTATTATTATATTTCCTTGTTCATGATAATTGTCTATTGTTCATGCTATAATTGTGTTATCCGGAAATCGTAATACATGTGTGAATACATAGACCACAACATGTCCCTAGTGAGCCTCTAGTTGACTAGCTCGTTGATCAACAGATAGTCATGGTTTCCTGACTATGGACATTGGATGTCATTGATAACGGGATCACATCATTAGGAGAATGATGTGATGGACAAGACCCAATCCTAAGCATAGCACAAGATCGTGTAGTTCGTTTGCTAGAGCTTTTCCAAATGTCAAGTATCATTTCCTTAGACCATGAGACTGTGCAACTCCCGGATACCATAGGAGTGCTTTGGGTGTGCCAAACGTCACAACATAACTGGGTGGCTATAAAGGTGCACTACGGGTATCTCCGAAAGTGTCTGTTGGGTTGGCATGAATCGAGACTGGGATTTGTCACTCCGTATGACGGAGAGGTATCTCTAGGCCCACTCGGTAATGCATCATCATAATGAGCTCAATGCGACCAAGTGTTTGGTCACGGGATCATGCATTACGGTACGAGTAAAGTGACTTGCCGGTAACGAGATTGAACAAGGTATTGGGATACCGACGATTGAATCTCGGGCAAGTAACGTACCGATTGACAAAGGGAATTGTATACGGGATTGATTGAATCCTCGACATCGTGGTTCATCCGATGAGATCATCGTGGAACATGTGGGAGCCAACATGGGTATCCAGATCCCGCTGTTGGTTATTGACCGGAGAGTCGTCTCGGTCATGTCTGCATGTCTCCCGAACCCGTAGGGTCTACACACTTAAGGTTCGGTGACGCTAGGATTGTAGAGATATTAGTATGCGGAAATCCAAAAGTTGTTCGGAGTCCCGGATGAGATCCCGGACGTCACGAGGAGTTCCGGAATGGTCCGGAGGTAAAGATTTATATATGGGAAGTCTTGTTTTGGTCACCGGAATGGTTTCGCGCATTATCGGTATTGTACCGGGAGTGCCGAAAGGGGTCCGGGGGTCCACCAAGGGGGTTCACCTGCCCCGGGGGGCCACATGGGCTGTAGGGGTGTGCGGCTTGGCGTATATGGGCCAAGGGAACCAGCCCCAAGAGGCCCATGCGCCAAGAGATAAGGGAAAGGGAGAGTCCTAAAGGGGGAAGGCACCTCCTAGGTGCCTTGGGGAGGATGGACTCCTCCCTAGCCGCACCCTTCCATGGAGGAAGGGCCAAGGCTGCGTCCCCCTCTCCCTAGCCCCTATATATATGTGGGGAGGGGGATGGCAGCCATACCCTAAGCCCTGGCGCCTCCCTCTCCCTCCCGTGACACATCTCCCTCCTCCCGCAGCGCTTGGCGAAGCCCTGTTGGAATCCCGCTACTTCCACCACCACGCCGTCGTGCTGCTGGATCTCCATCAACCTATCCTCCCCCCTTGCTGGATCAAGAAGGAGGAGACTTCGTTGCTCCGTACGTGTGTTGAACGCGGAGGTGCTGTCCGTTCGGCGCTAGGATCATCGGTGATTTGGATCACGACGAGTACGACTCCATCAACCCCGTTCTCTTGAATGCTTCCGCGCGCGATCTACAAGGGTATGTAGATCCACTCGTCCCTCGTTGCTAGATGACTCCATAGATTGATCTTGGTGATGCGTAGAAAATTTTAAAATTATGCTACATTACCCAAAAGTGGCATCATGAGCCAAGTCTATGCGTAGTTTCTATGCACGAGTAGAACACAAACTTGTTGTTGGCGTAGATGTTGTCGAATTTCTTGCCACTACTAGTCTTATCTTGTTTCGGCGGCATCGTGGGATGAAGCGGCCCGGACCGACCTTACACGTACACTTACGTGAGACAGGTTCCACCGAGTGACATGCACTAGTTGCATAAGGTGGCTAGCGGGTGTCTGTCTCTCCCATTTTTGTCGGATCGGATTCGATGAAAAGGGTCCTTATGAAGGGTAAATAGAAATTGGCATATCACGTTGTGGTTTTACGTAGGTAAGAAACGTTCTTGCTAGAAACCTATAGAAGCCACGTAAAAATATGCAACAACAATTAGAGGACGTCTAACTTGTTTTTGCAGCATATGCCTTGTGATGTGATATGGCCAAAAGGATGTGATGAATGAAATATATGTGATGTATGAGATTGATCATGTTCTTGTAATAGGAATCACGACTTGCATGTCGATGAGTATGACAACCGGCATGAGCCATAGGAGTTGTCTTTATTTTTGTATGACCTGCGTGTCATTGAATAACGCCATACAAATTACTTTACTTTATTGCTAAGCACGTTAGCCATAGAAGTAGAAGTAATCGTTGGCGTGACAACTTCATGAAGACACGATGATGGAGATCATGGTGTCATGCCGGTGACGAAGATGATCATGGCGCCCCGAAGATGGAGATCAAAGGAGCAATATGATACTGGCCATATCATGTCACTATTTGATTGCATGTGATGTTTATCATATTTTGCTTCTTATTTGCTTAGTACGACGGTAGTAAGTAAGATGACCCTTATAATAATTTCAAGAAAGTGTTCCCACTAACTGTGCGCCGTTGCGAAAGTCCTTTGTTTCGAAGCACCACGTGATGATCGGGTGTGATAGATTCTAACATTCACATACAACGGGTGTAAGACAGATTTACACATGCAAAACACTTGGGTTGACTTGACGAGCCTAGCATGTGCAGACATGGCCTCGGAACACAAGAGACCGAAAGGTCGAACATGAGTCGTACAGAAGATACGATCAACATGAAGATGTTCACCGATGTTGACTATTCCGTCTCACGTGATGATCGGACACGGCCTAGTTGACTCGGATCATGTTTCACTTAGATGACTAGAGGGATGTCTATCTGAGTGGGAGTTCATTGAATAATTTGATTAGATGAACTTAATTATCATGAACTTAGTCTAAAATCTTTACAATATGTCTTGTAGATCAAATGGCCCACGCTAATGTTGCCCTCAACTTCAACGCATTCCTAGAGAAAACCAAACTGAAAGATGATGGCAGCAACTATACGGACTGGGTCCGGAACCTGAGGATCATCCTCATAGCTGCCAAGAAAGATTATGTCCTAGAAGCACCGCTAGGTGACGCACCCATCCCAGAGAACCAAGACGTTATGAACGCTTGGCAGCAGCGTGCTGATGGTTACTCCCTCGTTCAGTCCGGCATGCTTTACAGCTTAGAACCGGGGCTCCAAAAGCGTTTTGAGCAACACGGAGCATATGAGATGTTCGAAGAGCTGAATATGGTTTTCCAAGCTCATGCCCGGGTCGAGAGATATGAAGTCTCCGACAAGTTCTTCAGTTGTAAGATGGAGGAAAATAGTTCTGTCAGTGAGCACATACTCAAAATGTCTGGGTTACACAACCGCTTGACTCAGCTGGGAGTTAATCTCCCGGATGACGCGGTCATTGACAGAATCCTTCAGTCGCTTCCACCGAGCTACAAGAGCTTTGTGATGAACTTCAATATGCAGGGGATAGAAAAGACCATTCCTGAGGTATATTCAATGCTGAAATCAGCGGAGGTGGAGATCAAAAAGGAACATCAAGTGTTGATGGTGAATAAAACCACTAAGTTCAAGAAAGGCAAGGGTAAGAAGAACTTCAAGAAGGACGGCAAAGGAGTTGCCGCGCCCGGTAAGCCAGTTGCCGGGAAGAAGTCAAAGAATGGACCCAAGCCGGAGACTGAGTGCTTTATTGCAAGGGAACGGGTCACTGGAAGCGGAACTGTCCCAAATACTTAGCGGAAAAGAAGGCCGGTAACGTCAAAGGTATATGTGATATACATGTTATTGATGTTTACCTTACCAGCGCTCGTAGTAGCTCCTGGGTATTTGATACCGGTGCAGTTGCTCACATTTGTAACTCAAAACAGGAGCTGCGGAATAAGCGAAGACTGGCGAAGGACGAGGTGACGATGCGCGTCGGGAATGGTTCGAAGGTCGATGTGATCGCCGTTGGCACGCTACCTCTGCATCTACCTTCGGGATTAGTTTTAAACCTCAATAATTGTTATTTAGTACCAGCTTTAAGCATGAACATTGTATCTGGATCTCGTTTAATGCGAGATGGCTACTCATTTAATTCCGAGAAAAATGGTTGTTCTATTAATATGAGATAAATATTCCATGGTCATGCCCCGCTGGTCAATGGTTTATTCTTAATAAATCTCGAACGTGATGTTACACATGTTCATAGTGTGGATGCTAAAAGGTGTAAGGTTGATAATGATAGTCCCACATACTTGTGGCACTGCCGCCTTGGTCATATTGGTGTCAAGCGTATGAAGAAGCTCCATGCAGATGGACTTTTGGAGTCTCTTGATTATGAATCATTTGACACGTGCGAACCATGCCTCTTGGGCAAGATGACCAAGACTCCGTTCTTCTGAAAAATGGAGCGAGCAACCAACTTATTGGAAATCATACATACTGATGTATGCGGTCCAATGAGTGTTGAAGCTCGCGGTGGCTATCGTTATGTTCTCACCCTCACCGATGACTTGAGTAGATATGGGTATGTCTACTTGATGAAACACAAGTCTGAGACCTTTGAAAGGTTCAAGGAGTTTCAGAATGAGGTTGAGAATCAACGTAACAGAAAAATAAAATTCTTATGATCAGATCGTGGAGGAGAATATTTAAGTCACGAATTTGGCACGCACCTAAGGAACTGTGGAATTGTTTCACAATTGACGCCGCCCGGAACACCTCAGCGTAATGGTGTGTCCGAACATCGTAATCGTACTCTGTTGGACATGGTGCGATCTATGATGTCTCTTACCGACTTACCGCTATCATTCTGGGGTTATGCTTTAGAGACTCCTGCATTCACTTTAAATAGGGCACCGTCTAAGTCCGTTGAGACGACACCGTATGAACTATGGTTTGGCAAGAAACCTAAGTTGTCGTTTCTGAAAGTTTGGGGATGCGATGCTTATGTCAAGAAACTTCAACCTGAAAAGCTCGAACCCAAATCGGAAAAATACATCTTCATAGGATACCCTAAGGAAACTATTGGGTATACCTTCTACCTCAGATCCGAAGGCAAGGTCTGTGTTGCCAAGAATGGATGCTTTCTGGAGAAGGAGTTTCTCTCGAAAGAAGTGAGTGGGAGGAAAGTGGAACTTGATGAGGTGATAGTCACCCCTTCCGAACCGGAAAGTAGCGCAGCGCGGGAAGATGTTCCTGTGGTGCCTGCACCGACTGGGGAGGAAGTTAATGATGATGATCATGAAGCTTCAGATCAAGTTACTGCTGAACTTCGTAGGTCCACAAGGACACGTTCCGCACCAGAGTGGTACGACAACCCTGTCATGGAAATCATGTTGTTAGACAACGGTGAACCTTCGAACTATGAAGAAGCGATGGCGGGCCCGGATTCCGACAAATGGCTTGAAGCCATGAAATCCGAGATAGGATCCATGTATGATAACAAAGTATGGACTTTGGTTGACTTGCCCGACGATCGGCAAGCCATAGAAAATAAATGGATCTTTAAGAAGAAGAATGACGCGGATGGTAATGTGACCATCTATAAGGCTCGGCTTGTCGCTAAAGGTTATCGACAAGTTCAAGGAATTGACTACGACGAGACTTTCTCTCTCGTAGCGATGCTGAAGTCCGTCCGAATCATGTTAGCAATTGCCGCATTCTATGATTATGAGATATGGCAAATGGACGTCAAAACGGCATTCCTTAACGGCTTCCTTAAGGAAGAACTGTATATGATGCAGCCGAAAGGTTTTGTCGATCCTGAGAATGCTGACAAGGTATGCAAGCTCCAGCGCTCCATCTATGGGCTGGTGCAAGCATCTCGGAGTTGGAACATTCGCTTCGATGAGGTAATCAAAGCGTTTGGGTTTATACAAACTTGGGGAGAAGCCTGTATTTACAAGAAAGTGATCGGGAGCTCTGTAGCATTTCTCATATTATATGTAGATGACATATTGCTGATGGGAAATGATGTAGAACTCTTGGAAAGCATAAAGGCCTACTTGAATAAGTGTTTCAATGAAGGACCTTGGAGAAGCTGCTTATATATCAGGCATCAAGATCTATAGAGATAGATCGAGACGCCTCATAGGTCTTTCACAAAGTACATACCTTGACAAAATATTGAAGAAGTTCAATATGGATCAGTCCAAGAAAGGGTTCTTGCCTGTATTACAAGGTATGAGATTGAGCATAGCTCAATGCCCGACCTCGGCAGAAGATAGAGAAAAGATGAGTGTCATCCCCTATGCCTCGGCCATAGGTTCTATTATGTATGCCATGCTGTGTACCAGACCTGATGTGAACCTTACCATAAGTTTGGTGGGGAGGTACCAAAGTGATCCCGGTATGGAACACTGGACAGCGGTCAAGAACATCCTGAAGTACTTAAGAAGGACTAAGGATATGTTTCTCGTTTATGGAAGAAGAGCTCGTCGTAAAGGGTTACGTCGATGCTAGCTTCGACACAGATCCGGATGACTCCAAGTCACAAACCGGATACGTGTATATTTTGAATGGTGGGGCAGTCAGCTGCTGCAGTTGCAAGCAGAGCGTCGTGGCGGCATCTACATGTGAAGCGGAGTACATAGCTGCTTCCGAAGAAGTGCAGGAAGGAGTCTGGATGAAGGAGTTCATCACCGACCTAGGAGTTGTTCCAAGTGCGTCGGGCCCGATGACTCTCTTCTGTGACAACACTAGAGCTATTGCCATTGCCAAGGAGCCCAGGTTTCACAAGAAGACCAAGCACATCAAGCGTCGTTTCAACTCCATACGGAATTATATTCAAGATGGAGACCTAGATATTTGTAAAGTGCATACGGATCTGAATGTGGCAGATCCGTTGACTAACCTTCTCCCTAGAGCAAAACATGATCAACACCAGAACTCTATGGGTGTTTGATTCATCACAATGTAACTAGAATATTGACTCTAGTGCAAGTGGGAGACTGTTGGAAATATGCCCTAGGGGCAATAATAAAATGGTTATTATTATATTTCCTTGTTCATGATAATTATCTATTGTTCATGCTATAATTGTGTTATTCGGAAATCGTAATACATGTGTGAATACATAGACCACAACATGTCCCTAGTGAGCCTCTAGTTGACTAGCTCGTTGATCAACAGATAGTCATGGTTTCCTGACTATGGACATTGGATGTCATTGATAACGGGATCACATCATTAGGAGAATGATGTGATGGACAAGACCCAATCCTAAGCATAGCACAAGATCGTGTAGTTCGTTTGCTAGAGCTTTTCCAAATGTCAAGTATCATTTCCTTAGACCATGAGATTGTGCAACTCCCGGATACCATAGGAGTGCTTTGGGTGTGCCAAACGTCACAACGTAACTGGGTGGCTATAAAGGTGCACTACGGGTATCTCCGAAAGTGTCTGTTGGGTTGGCACGAATCGAGACTGGGATTTGTCACTCCGTATGACGGAGAGGTATCTCTGGGCCCACTCGGTAATGCATCATCATAATGAGCTCAATGTGACCAAGTGTTTGGTCACGGGATCATGAATTACGGTACGAGTAAAGTGACTTGCCGGTAACGATATTGAACAAGGTATTGGGATACCGACGATCGAATCTCGGGCAAGTAACGTACCGATTGACAAAGGGAATTGTATACGGGATTGATTGAACCCTTGGCATCGTGGTTCATCCGATGAGATCATCATGGAACATGTGGGAGCCAACATGGTTATCCAGATCCCGCTGTTGGTTATTGACCGGAGAGTCGTCTCGGTCATGTCTGCATGTCTCCCGAACCTGTAGGGTCTACACACTTAAGGTTCGGTTAAGCTAGGATTGTAGAGATATTAGTATGCGGAAATCCGAAAGTTGTTCGGAGTCCCGGATGTCACGAGGAGTTCCAGAATGGTCCGGAGGTAAATATTTATATATGGGAAGTCATGTTTTGGTCGCCGGAAAGGTTTCGCGCATTATCGGTATTGTACCGGGAGTGCTGAAAGGGGTCCAGGGGTCCACCAAGGGGTCCACCTGCCCCGGGGGGCCACATGGGCTGTAGGGGTGTGCGCCTTGGCCTATATGGGCCAAGGGAACCAGCCCCAAGAGGCCCATGCGCCAAGAGATAAGGGAAAGGGAGAGTCCTAAAGGGGGAAGGCACCTCCTAGGTGCCTTGGGGAGGATGGACTCCTCCCTAGCCGCACCCTTCCTTGGAGGAAGGGCCAAGGCTGCGCCCCCCTCTCCCTAGCCCCTATATATATGTGGGGAGGGGGAGGGCAGCCATACCCTAAGCCCTGGCGCCTCCCTCTCCCTCCCGTGACACATCTCCCTCCTCCCGCAGCGCTTGGCGAAGCCCTGTTGGAATCCCGCTACTTCCACCACCACGCCGTCGTGCTGCTAGATCTCCATCAACCTCTCCTCCCCCCTTGCTGGATCAAGAAGGAGGAGACGTCGCTGCTCCGTATGTGTGTTGAACGCGGAGGTGCTGTCCGTTCGGCGCTAGGATCATCGGTGATTTGGATCACGACGAGTACGACTCCATCAACCCCGTTCTCTTGAACGCTTCCGCGCGCGATCTACAAGGGTATGTAGATCCACTCCTCCCTCGTTGCTAGATAAATCCATAGATTGATCTTGGTGATGCGTAGAAAATTTTAAAATTAGGCTACGTTACCCAACAGTCTGTAGTTCTGACGAGAAATCTAAAAAAAGGTTTCTTGTCATCTCGCAATATTAGGTGTCATGTGCTTCGGATCACTGCGAGGGTTAAACAATGACAACCGCGTTCCTCCAAGGGGCTGGTCATTGGGGGCACATGCACGAAGACTACTCGGCTGCCATCTAGGTCAAGCCGGCTATGTTAATTAGGACATCTATCGATGGACCCGTTTTCTACGAGTTTATCTTTAATTTGAGCTTTGATCCTCGTCTAGTTTGTCCGTCGGGATTCATGTTGTCTCCTTTGGGCAGTGAGGTTATGGTTTCTTGTCATGTGGCATTTTTTTCTTCATGTTATATCTTATAATCCTGTGCTTCAGATCAAAATGACGACAACTGCACCTTCGGGGCACGTGCATGAAGACTTCTCAACAGTCATTGACGAGGTCAAGCCAGCTTCGGTAGACGAAATAAAACTAGTACTCCACTATATAGGGAGGAGCCTCCGCGCTTGCTTGCTAGTGTTGCTCTCTTCACACTATCTCGTCCTCTCCAGATCTAAACACGACAGCGGTGGCCACACTCTCTCTCTCTGCTCACCGCTGGTCACAGATCCAGCCGGATCCTCTCCGCCGGTGAAGGTGAGAAGGTGCAACGTTCATGCGGTCGTCCTCCGCAACGGCTCTTACCCACTGCCGGTGCATCCCGATCAGCGTGCCTTGCTGTTCTCACCCAAGCACAGCTGGCTAGGGAGGGCCTCCGGCCCCTTCTTCCTCGCTGACGTAGTGTGGGCAGATCTGGCCTCCCGCCGCCCACCTAGCGACATCCCGGCGACCCTCGGGTATAACTTCCTTCGATACCGGCCTTGCTCTACTTCCCGAGCTCCTGACGTCGCTGCATTTGTATCTTTTACTATTTCCCAGGCCCCCTTGTAGATAGGATCGATCGGCTGTTCGAAAGCCACCTAAATTTTGACTGTTAAGAGGTAAAAGTAGTTCATGCACTCGAATCTAGTACTACTTGGTTCAAACAAGTAAGAAAGGGGGTGGGGGTGGGGGAAGATCTGTTACCTGAATCTAGGACTTGGTCGAAAGAGGAAATAATGGGGGCGAAAAGTAGGAGAGACTGGCTATCCAACTGGTCTCTTGGTCTAATAGGGAAATAAAGGGAAACACAGTACAAACTCAATATAAACCTGATCTATTGGTTGAAAAAGGAAAGAAAGTGGGGACTAGGGGACAAGTCAATAGAGTAAGTCCAGCACTAGATTTGCTAGCCTCACATAGTATAAGGTGGCTATACCGAACAAAAATGGGACCAACCCAGATATCATGTTCTGATGTTTGTTGCCCCGAGCCACTCTTATGTAATGCCACTGGTAAAATGTGGCAGTCGCACTGTTAAAAGTAAGGACACGTTAAGCTAATGTTGTTTTCAATGTAATGCCCCCAGTAATATGAATCAATGGCACTTTTTTCATGTCCTGCTAAATTTCCCATTAAGATAAGTTGCTTCTTTTCGTTAGAAATGCAACTGTCCTGGTCCGCCTACTCTCCCATGCCCAAATTCCGACTCTGTAGCAGCTGTTAACGTAATGTTGCTGGTAAAATGAAGCAATGGCACCATTAAAGTAATGTCATATTTAACGGTTGTCATAGTTAATCCTAATGCCCACACTAATATCTAGCAATGCTGCTGCTTTAGAAATTGCTACTGTCCTTGTAGGATTGCCATTCAGATAAGCAACATGCTTCTTTTCATTTGATGTATGTTTCATCACTTGTTTGTCACCCTCCTTTCCACCTTTTTTGTGCAAACAGAGACATACATTTCACACTTGATCTTAGTTGAACTGCACAAATGATATCCAAATTATAGTTAAACATTCCAGGAGCTTCACAACCAACCTTGATGTTGCTCAATTTTATTGCAACTAATGAAGAAGAAGCTCTGTGGGTTTCGTTTTCTGATGGAAATGGAGCCGGGGCTGGAGCCCTTTTCTTAAAAAAATGAAGAAGAAGTTGCTAGCTCATGGGACATTGCTTCATTTTAGGTGAACTGCACCAAAAGGTCCCATGAATTGAATCATCCATGTTGGTGACTGGTGTCATCCCTTCTACGATGGCGTTGACTATAGATATGTGTCACAGCCCTAGAATTTGATTGCAGATAGTTGCATAAGCATTCATGGCATCATGTCTAAATTTATTTGAAAGTTGAAATGGGGATGATCAAACACCTAGCACCAAAACAATGCAAATAGGTTCAACTTAAAAATATTTTCAATTAACCCAAATTGGTCTGAAAAATGTTCATGATTTATGGAAAAAGGTGAAAACCATATCCAGAGATGATGCATATTTTTTCCATAACATTTTTGGTATTTGAATTAACACAGTACCTATTTGAGTTGGAGCAAGTAAATCATATAAATATATTTATTGCTCTAAAAATTCTGAAACTTGAGGTGGGGCTCTGTAATAATATAGTTTGCACCCACAAATAATTTCAGGATTTATGAAAGTGGTTTGGTCTTTGAACTAAATAAAAACATACTGCAAAAAACTAGAAAACAAAAAGAAATAGGAAAGACAGAGAGAGAGAGTGCTCACCTGGCACAGCCCACCAGGCCCAGCACTGTTGGCCCAGCCCACAGGGGCACGCCCGTCTTCTTTCTTCAGCCAGTAGGCAGAGGAGAGGTGTGGCGCGCGCGCGTGCGGCTTCGGCCACCTCCTGCTTCCACCTGGGAGCCCCGATCCTTCCCTCGTTGCCGCCCTGGACCCTTCTCTGCCTCTCCCCGTTACTCTCTGCTCTCGCCCTCTACTCTAACCCTCTCTCTCATGCACACCCGAGAGCAACGTCATCGCCGCTCGCCATTGCCGCGCCCACCGCCACGGCCTCGCCTCTCCGACGAGACCAAGAGCTTTGCTGCGTCTTCCTCGTCCTCTCCGTCAAGCCACGAGACGTCGGAAGCCCTGTGGAGCTGTCATCGCCGTCATCTTCATCGTCGGCCGCCCGAGATCGCCGCCGCCCGTATGTCACCGTCAGCACCTTCCCCGAGCGGCTGAGCACCCCCACGACACCGCTGTGTGCTCCGCCGTTTTCTCCTCCCCCCTCGTTGCTTCTCCCATGCCGTAGATGTGCCAAGCACCGTACTGTGGCACCCCGATCCGCATGGAGCAGGGGGCCTTCGCACGTCAGCCCAGGATAACACCTGACGCACGACAGGTCTAAGATACAGCATTCCAGGTACAATAATATTCATCAAATACATGTGTATATGATTACATTATTGATGAATACAATTATCTGGCATAGCCCTAAGGCTATTTACATGGCAGCGGAAGTCCATATAAATGGCGGCGGAAGTATTGGTTTGGCAGCGTCTCACAAAGGCTGGCTCCACAACTCACAGGACTAGCAAGGTTACGGCCTAGCACGACGGAACACGCGAACGACCTACAAAACTGGCATGACATGACAGGTCAGTACATTGAATGTACTTGCAAGACAACCAAGTACATAGCATCCAAACAAACAGATGACAAAGCAAGAACCAAGCGTCTGCAATAGCCTACCTTATAGCAGAAACTAAGCATGGCAAGATATTAACTAGAGACATGGATCAAAAACAACATCATGGCATCTACTAGCATGGCAATGGCATATCAAACTTACTTCTAACATGGCAGCAGCAAAACATAGCATGGCATATCAAAGCATGGCACAAGTTCAGTCAAAACATGGCATGGCATCATGAATCTATACTGAAAGTAAACTACCAGTCATATCCCATGCAAACATAACATGTTAACTCTATGCAATCATCTCATGTTCTACCATGCAAATAATAACATATTACTCATGCAATGCAAATAAATTTGTGCACCGGGTCCCTCGGACTCTCTTACGAGTGGGTTGCCTCGCAACCAAACGATGATCATACATTGATCAACAACGGAACCATACTTGGTTCAACACTTACCGAGACCTCGTCTCGATGATCCTACCAACTCATCATCGTGATTACTCACGACTATCTCATAGTCCAAGTCATCACATTTTATTATTTCACATGATTCATCCGCGTAGTTATTTAAGGTTTATCCTCCATTACGACCGAGACGCGATAGTGTGACCTTACTACGAACTTTTGCCCATGACCGAGGACGCGGCTATCGATAGATTAAATACACTCTGCAGAGGTAGCGCACTTTACCCACACTACGGAACCCTGGCATCGCACTCCCATACGTGCGGACCCGGCATTCCGACAAAACCAAGCTACTGCCATGACCCTCTCCCGGCCACTCCGACCAACACCCCTTATGGGTTCAGTCCTGGGTGGCCCCGTACCTACCAAAGGTACCAACGGCCACCGTCGTGGCAAAACGGTCCCAAACGGGGACATGAGGTCAAAACCAAACCTGGGCACACAAGGCATATGCCGTCCTACCTGATCAGGGTAGCGCCCGCGCATAACCTTGCCTCGCGGGAGGCACCGGCGAGAGGCATGACAATAGACCCAGCTAGGACCTTCCCATCAGGTAAATGTGGTTGCACTGGAGAAAGCCCGATTTGGGTGGCACTAAGATATCCCAGTGATGAAGGAGGAGGTTTGTTATTAAGTCATATTATTAACTTCTCCATCATCAATCATGCGAGCATTATTAACATGAATATAACAACTAACATGCAACCTACCAATACAGTAACAAAACATCAAGCATATCAAAAGAACAACGATAGCATGCGAAACATGTCAATACCTAGTAATAGCAATCTTAGTAGTGCAACAAAATTTTTCATAACATCGATACTACTAACATGAAACTAAACAGAGGCATGATATTATCATTAACAACATCAAACTAGCATGTCAACTATTTAATGAAAAATTAAGCATGCAAGGCAGATAACAAAATCATATCGTACGAGTGAAATATCAGCAGACGGAACAAACAAGGAACTACTGCAACTAAACACACACACAAGGTGCAAGCAAAGTCAGCATGCAAGTTCGGGGCTCATGATAAGATGTTGGCTTGCCTGGGGGTCGAGGATTACTCCGGAAAAAGTGCGGAACGATCGCGGAAAGATTTGCCGGAAACAGTTCTCTCTCGGAGGGGGCTGTTTACGTGCAAGGGAAAAATGGTCATTTTCAGAATGTGCAAACATGGTGAAAATGATTCCATCCGAACAGGCTCGACGAAACAAAGACGTGGGCTTTGGAATCACCTGATTCAGAGCTACGGGTAAAAAGATACGGAGGGTTCAAGCTCAGGGACCTATCGGTGAAATTTTTTCAGCAAACAAGCCTCTCGAGGAAAAACTGAACGCGCCTTTGGTCCGAATACGTTTTACGCACAGGGAAACGTATTTTGGGCCGAAGTGCCGAGGGAATACGTTTTCTGACTTGGAAAGCGTATTCACAGTGAATACGTTTCCAGAGCAGGGAAACGGGATCGGGGCGAGCGCGTCAACTTATCCGACGTGACCAGCGGGGCTACGCCCCCCTCTCGCCGACAGGTGGGTCCTGCAGGGTGGGGCCCGCCTGGCCTAGCTTCTTCTTCCTCCCGCGCGCACGCGCGTCTGGCCGAGGGAGACGCCCGCCTCGACGGCGAATGCCGGCGGCTCCGGCCGCCTCAGACGACGGCCGACCTATCCACGAGCTCAGGAGCGAGAGGCGCATCCCGTGGTGGTGTCCGTTGCCGGCGAGGAGCACGGGAGAAGGAGCAGCAGGGCTCGCGGCGGAGGTGGTCTTCGGACTCCGGCGAACAGGGGGCTCCGGTGGGGTAACCGGGTGGGCAAGGCTATGGGGAGGTGCGCCGGACCTCGGGGAACGCATAGGTGGTGGTGGAACGGCGAGGGGGGCATGGCATTGCCGGGATCGAGCGAAGCCCAAAAAAGCGGTCGGGGCGATGGTGGGGATCGGAGAGCGACTCCGGGGACGAGTGAAGGGCTTGGGGAGGCTTGAGGACTGCGAGGGAGCTCGGGACGGGCTTAAATAGCCGCGGGGATGAGCTCTAGGGGAGGGGAGGAGGTGACACGCGGCATGCGACATGTCCGTGCGCCGGCGACGCGCATGCGCGGCCAATGGCCACGGGAAGCGAAGGGAACGCGACGAGGGGGATGCGGATGACGCGTAGGGGCTCACAGAGACGAGGGGCGCTCGCGGACGAGAGGGAGAAGGGGACAAGAGCGAGGAAGCGATGGTGCACACGGGTAGAGACTGTGCGGCGACGACGACGGCTCAACGGGGAAGCAAACGAAGGGGGAAACGGGCCAAGCCACACGGCGACGATGAGGCTGAGCTGGTTGACAAGCTTGGACGAGCCAGAACCGGACGGAGCGGCGCCACTGTGGCAAACAGTGCGCAGACCACCGATTTGGATGGCATCACTCGTCATCACCACAGACACGGCACTCTCTGGACTCCTACATCGTGCCAAACCTTGTCATCAGTGGAGTCCTTACACAGCTCATGAAGACTGAGGTGATGGCACAGGCAAAGGTGTAGGGAGCAGAGGGGAACGAGCTCGATAAGTTTGCTGTTGCAAACGTGGCCACATCTTGGTGATTAGACCAGAGAGGGTAAGTGGCAAAATTGATGTCTAGGAGGTTTAGGCTAGAAAGAACTACAATCCTGGGAAGTTGAAAGGGATTTGGGCAAGGATTATAGCATAGTTGCTTTGCAACTGCCAAAATTGACCCAGAAAACAAATGAGGAAGGGGCACTTACTAGGAGTGTTATATTGGGCTACCACTTGGCAATTCCTCATGATTTGGTCATATGTAGATGCTGCAAAAAGATCATACCAAATGGACTTGCCAAATTGGTACTTACTTCACAAGCATCACTTTTGACCAGAAACTTGAGAAAATTCTAGGAAAATATTGGCTACATGAAATGAGCCAATCTCTTGGGTAGGTTGTTTATATGGATGGGAGAAGGCTTGGTAATATTTTCAGCCATAATGGAGCAAGATAAAATATACTTGCTTCACAAACTGAAAATTTGGACAAAGCAAGATTTGCTCTTGTGCTCTCATAGATCGATGAAATGAGCTGAATTTTGATGGAGACTAATGATTTGGGATACTTGAGAGGATTGCAAAGTTTCATCTCATTTGGAAACTCTCTGAAGGTACTTCCTTCACAAAGTTGCATTCTGGTTAGAAACTTTGAAAAATTGCACAGGGAGCTAGGATGAATGGATTGAGCTCATCTTTGGTATCCATGGGTGATTTATCAAGGTTAATCACCCTGCCAAACTGCAGCTCAAAAGGAATTAGGAATAAAGCACTTCCTTTGCAAAATTTCATAGAAGGCAGAAACTTGCATTGGATCATGTGCCAATATTTTTGAACTGTGGGGCATGAGATAGGAATGGAACTAGTGGTTATACAGCAAGGACAAGCTCCACAATTTATGTGGGAATTTTCCCTGCTATAAAAATAGTAGTTCCTTTGGAAAGTGGCAGAAATGCAATATTGGTATTATATAGTAAAAGGCAATTTTCCATATTTAATTATGGCAAATATCTTTGCCAGAGCTTGGATTAGACATAAATATCAACTCCACCGATTCTCATGAATTTAGGAGAGGTCTAGATATGCCTTTGGATTTTATTCCTCAGAAAGGCAAGAAAAGGAATAAATCATAATTCAAAAATATTGAATGGGACCTGACAATATTTTTCTATATTTAAGGTTTAGGAAGATAGGAGGGTCTCTTGGAACAGATGGGATGATCAACAGATCAAGGAAAATGATGGCTCCTTTGTAATCACAAAGGCCACATTCAAATTCCAAAAATTTGGAATTAGGGTTTGAGAGGGTTTGAGCTGAGGCAAATGAGGTCTTGCCCACTGAAAAAGACATGAGCAAGGTTTTGAAAGGTTGGAAATGACAAGAATTCTCAGGGTCATCCAACAAACTCAGGAGAAGGATTTTGAAAATGAGTGCCAGGAAGGAATAACAGCACCAAAATTGTCAACCCAATTTTGGGGCTGTTACAAACCTTCCCCCCTTAAAAAGAATCTCGTCCTCGAGATTCCTAGGGTTACAGCACAATTGCAAAGATAACTACTCCAGAGAAAACCTCGAGGTAAATTTTGAACCCTTGGGTCAGGTTTCAGCGAGTTGGGGCACCGATAGTTGGTACGCCTTGGGAGAGATATGGGCAAACAGGGTTACCTCCACGACCAGGGGCACTCAAGATCAGACTCCCAAAAAATGCTGGATGCACCCCAATGAACAGTGGTTTCACCTGCTGACACGTGGGTTCAGGGCCCACTGGCAGCCTCCTTCTTCTACCTCCGGCTTGCTGCTTCTCCTAGGCTGCCGCTCCGTGTGCGGCTTGGCGTAGCGCGCATCTATCTCCTAGGGTGATGAGGACCCTGGTGCCGTAGTGCGCGGCGTGC
Organism: Aegilops tauschii subsp. strangulata; assembly: GCF_002575655.3. Taxonomy (NCBI): domain Eukaryota; kingdom Viridiplantae; phylum Streptophyta; class Magnoliopsida; order Poales; family Poaceae; genus Aegilops; species Aegilops tauschii. The sequence continues at coordinate 521,945,805 of NC_053039.3, forward strand.
ACGGCGCCGGTGCAGCGAGCACTCACGTCGCGGGCCAGCACCTTGTCGGCACTGCTCGCGGATTCGCCTCCTGGATGCCGGTGAACGGGCGACGAGCGATTTTCCTGGAATTCGCTCACCGTACACCGGGGTTGGGCAATAAAAACGGCAGCGGAACTTGCTTCCAACACACAAACACAATGCCACTCTACTAACTCTTCGGTTTGGACGACATCGAGCCAAGCTCCTTCGGCGAGGTGTTCTTGGTGGCGTTACAGTTGTTCCTCGCAGCACTGCTGGGCACGCTGATCAGCTCGTCGGTCCTCCTGCTGATTCTCATCAGGAACGAGCGGGCTCGAGACAACGCGCGACTGGTGGCTCGGGGTGTGGAAGAAGATAGTGCACGGGGTGGTCCTCCGCCACGCTTGATTCTCCGTCGCTTTGCGCCGGCAAGGTAATCGCGTGCTGCGGTGGAGCGGTGATGGCGACTTGCGGCGCCACGCAAGGCAGGGATGGTGGTGGTGAAGGGGTTCGGATGCGGGTGAGGTGGCTACGCCAGCTCAGGAATCAAACTAGGGCACAGGAGAAATTTCGTGGATAGCTCCACGAAATGTAGGTGTCGAGGTAGAATCGGAGTTGAAATCTGCATCAGGGAGTTGTACTGGGTCGAGTGAAATAAACTGGCAGTGTTTCTCCGGAAACGAAATTGGAGCTAACGAAAAAGAATTAGGGACAAGAAATGGCCGGATGGAAATGCCTCTTCGAGGCTCTGGGTTTGGAAAAATCTGGCATACGGGGTGTGCACAGATAGCGAGGGATATGTGACTTTGCATTCCCCTGAGTACTGCCCTAAATGTACTCGTGGGTGAACCGGGTATGCGTGCAGTATGCAGTACAAACAAACTAACAAACAGACCGATGCAACAAACATGCAATGAAAAACACAGCAGACAAATCATTCTCAGGTGTTTTAATGCTAGTGGGTATATGTACTCCTGGCATACATATATCTACACCAGCGCGTATTTTATTATAGACTCAGAACGAGCCAATGTTGTTTTTAGTGTATGTGTCGTACTAATTAAAATCTTCTTAGCACACATTGCCAACCCTGTCAACCATTTCTGCTTGACAGAGAGAGAAGCAAAAACAAACACACAAACAAAAGCAAGCAAGCAAATAACATAGCATACGGGTTACAACAATACCAGCATACATCAAAGCACAAACACGCTACGCACCAATCGAAACTACTCGCTACGGGATACATGGTTCTATTCTCATATCGAGGATGAACCGACAGACCGACCTACTAGCAGAAACCACTGACTGCGTGACTGAGGTCATGCAGAAGACCGGCCTTGCTGGGGCTCTCCTGGAGGACGAAGACTGAGCCAATCTCCATCTTCATCATCTGACACGTCTATGGGTTGGGGCTCTACTGCTGGAGGTGTGGCTGAAATCGATCCAAGCAAATGTTGCTGGTGGATCCGTAAAAGAGCCTTGTCGAGGGTGACGATGTTTGGCCTGGGCCACAACACAGGCTGAGAGGGTAGCACTGGTTCAGATGGCATGGGATGAATGGCTTGGGATGCGAATTTACGAGCCTCACGATAAGTTTCCTGGACAACTCGTACCGCATCGTTGTCCATGGTTCTAAATTCGGCAAGCATCTTTGAAATCATCATCCCCTGGGCAGTGATGTATTGCACCAGGCGAGCGATTGCGGGGTCATCTCCTTGGATAGCGGGAGAAGGCTGCATTCCTGCTTTTGCCACAATGGGGAAAAAGCAGAACTCCCGCCTTGTTGCTACATGTGGGAACTTGGTTCGGAGGTGTAGGATAGCCTCCACAGCAGCGGCCTGAATGGCTAAATCAGAGGTAGTCATGGCTCTACCCTGTAAAACCAAAGGCTGGCCATCTACGACGGGACCTAGGCTGATGTGCACTCTTGCATCAAAGCGATGAAGGTGAGGGACGGGTGCCGATTGGAACACCAGGTAATCGGGGCTAGCCTTACAGCCAAAGGCTTTGGTGAGCATCTCGGCAAGAAGGGGTGGAAAGCCAGTGTGGTTGACGACACAGGTGCAGGTATAAAACTTGGGATCTCTGAAGGTGCTAGCCATGGCTGGAGCGTTGCTAGCTAGGCTTCTTTCCAGGGACATGGCCGAATGAGGAGTGCGCGATACGGCTAGCGGAAAGGGTATTTATAGGCAGCTACGCGGGACATGCCCTCATGGTGTGGCCCCTTTCCCTTAATGGCGAAGGGTCCGGCCGACCAGAAAGGATAGGGTTACTACACGTTCCACGGATATCTAGGCGGGGACAGCGGGGTGAGGACGTGTCGGTCCCGACTGCGCCACCTGTTGATTAACAGTGGCCATGCCGGATGCCAGGGATGGGTCAAATCCCTTAGGGGCATTATGGTTTAATGGTAGCGATGATCTAATGCTAGGATAACCTATGCCAGCCTAGCTGCTCTGATACCATCTCCTGTGGCACCCTGATCCGCATGGAGCAGGGGGCCTTCGCACGTCAGCCCAGGATAACACCTGACGCACTACAGGTCCATGATACAGCATTCCAGGTACAATAATATTCATCAAATACATGTGTATATGATTACATCATTGATGAATACAATTATCTGGCATAGCCCTAAGGCTATTTACATGGCAGCGGAAGTCCATATAAATGGCGGCGGAAGTATTGGTTTGGCAGCGTCTCACTAAGGCTGGGCTTCACAACTCACAGGACTGGCAAGGTTACGGCCTAGCACGACGAAACACGCGAACGACCTACAAAACTGGCATGACACGCCAGGTCAGTACATTGAATGTACTTGCAAGACAACCAAATACATAGCATCCAAACAAACAGATGACAAAGCAAGAACCAAGCGTCTGCAATAACCTACCTTATAGCAGAAACTAAGCATGGCAAGATATTAACTAGAGACATGGATCAAAAACAACATCATGGCATCTACTAGCATGGCAATGGCATATCAAACTTACTTCTAACATGGCAACAACAAAACATAGCATGGCATTTCAATCAGAACATGGCATATCAAAGCATGGCATAAGCTCAGTCAAAACATGGCATGGCATCATGAATCTATACTGAAAGTAAACTACCAGTCATATCCCATGCAAACATAACATGTTAACTCTATGCAATCATCTCATGTTCTACCATGCAAATAACAACATATTACTCATGCAATGCAAATAAATTTGTGCACCGAGTCCCTCGGACTCTCTTACCAGTGGGTTGCCTCGCAACCAAACGATGATCATACATGGATCACCAACAGAACCATACTTGGTTCAACACTTACCGAGACCTCGTCTCGATGATCCTGCCAACTCATCATCGTGATTACTCACGACTATCTCATAGTCCAAGTCATCAGATTTTATTATTTCACATGATTCATCCGCTTAGTTATTTAAGGTTTATCCTCCATTACGACCGAGACCCGATAGTGTGACCTTACTACGAACTTTTGCCCATGACGGAGGACGCGGCTATCGATAGATTAAATACACTCTGCAGAGGTAGCGCACTTTACCCACACTACGGAACCCTGGCATCGCACTCCCATAGGTGCGGACCCGGCATTTCGACAAAGCCGAGCTACTGCCATGACACTCACCCGGCCACTCCGACCAACACCCCTTATGGGTTCAGTCCTGGGTGGCCCCGTACCTACCAAAGGTACCAACGGCCACCGTTGTGGCAAAACGGTCCCAAACGGGGACATGAGCTCAAAACCAAACTCGGGCAGCCAAGGCATATGCCGTCCTACCTGATCAGGGTAGCGCCCGCGCATGACCTTCCCTCGCGGGAGGCACCGGCGAGAGGCATGACAATAGACCCAGCTAGGACCTTCCCATTAGGTAAATGTGGTTGCACTGGAGAAAGCCCGATTTGGGTGGCACTAAGATATCCCAGTGATGACGGAGGAGGTTTGTTATTAAGTCATATTATTAACTTATCCGTCATCAATCATGCGAGCATTATTAACATGAATATAACAACTAACATGCAACCTACCAATACAGTCACAAAACATCAAGCATATCAAAAGAACAACGATAGCATGCGAAACATGGCAATACCCAGTAATAGCAATCTTAGCAGTGCAACAGAATTTTTCATAACATCGATACTACTAACATGAAACTAAATAGAGGCATGATATTATCAGTAACATCATCAAACTAGCATGTCAACTATTTCATGAAAACTTAAGCATGCAAGGCAGATAAACACACACAAGGAACTAATGCAACTAAACACACACACACACACACGAGGTGCAAGCAAAGTCAAGATGCAAGTTCGGGGCTCTTGATAAGATGTTGGCTTACCTGGGGGTCGAGGATTACTCCGGAAAAAGTGCGGAACGACCGCGGAAAGATTTGCCGGAAACAGTTCTCTCTCGGAGGGGGCTGTTTACATGCAAGGGAAAAATGGTAATTTTCGGAATGTGCAAACATGGTGAAAATGATTCCATCAGAACGGGCTCGACGAAACGAAGACGTGGGCTTTGGAATCACCTGATTCGGAGCTACGGGTAAAAAGATACGGAGGGTTGAAGCTCAGGGACCTATCGGTGATTTTTTCAGCAAACAGGCCCCTGGAGGAAAAACTGAACGCGCCTTTGGTATGAATATGTTTTATGCACAGGGAAACGCATTTTAAGCCGAAGTGCCCAGGGAATACGTTTTTTGACTTGGAAAGCGTATTCAGTGGGAATACGTTTCCAGAGCAGGGAAACGGCTTCGGGGCGGGCGCGTCCACTTATCCGACGTGCCGAGCGGGGCCACGCCCTCCTCTCGCCGACAGGTGGGTCCCGTAGGGTGGGGCCCGCCTGGCCTGGCTTCTTCTTCCTCCCGCGCGCACGCGCGCCTAGCCGAGGGAGACGCCCACCTCGACGGCGATTGCCGGCGGCTCCGGCCGCCTTAGACGACGGCCGACCTATCCACGAGCTCAGGAGCGAGAGGCGCATCCCGTGGTGGTGTCCGTTGCCAGCGAGAAGCACGGGAGAAGGAGCACCAGGGATCGCGGCGGAGGTGGTCTTCGGACTCCGGCGAACAGGGGGCTCCGGTGGGGGAACTGGGTGGGCAAGGCTACAGGAAGGTGGGCCGGACCTCGGGGAACGCATAGGTGGTGGTGGAACGGCGAGGGGGGCACGGCATTGCCGGGATTGAGCGAAGCCCGAAACGGCGGCCAGGGCGATGGTGGGGATCGGAGAGCGACTCCGGGGACGAGTGAAGGGCTTGGGGAGGCTTGAGGACTGCGAGGGAGCTCGGGATGGGCTTAAATAGCCGCGGGGATGAGCTCTAGGGGAGGGGAGGAGGTGACACGCGGCATGCGACGTGTCCCTGCACCGGCGACGCGCATGTGTGGCCAAAGGCCACGGGAAGCAAAGGGAACACGACGAGGGGGATGCGGACGACGCGCAGGGGCTCACGGAGACGAGGGGCGCTCGCGGACGAGAGGGAGAAGGAGACAAGATCGAGGAAGCGACGGTGCACACGGGCAGAGACTGTGTGGCGACGACGACGGCTCAACGGGGAAGAAAACGAAGGGGGCAACGGGCCAAGGCGCACGACGACGATGAGGCTGAGCTGGTTGACAAGCTTGGACGAGCCAGAACCAGACGGAGCGGCGCCACTGTGGCCAACAGTGCGCAGACCACCGATTTGGCTGGCATCACTCGTGATCACCACAGACACGGCACTCTCTGGACTCCTACATCGTGCCAAACCTTGTCATCAGTGGAGTCCTTACAAAGCTCATTAAGACTGAGGTGATGGCACAGGCAAAGGTGTAGGGAGCAGAGGGGAACGAGCTCGACAAGTTTGCTGTTGCAAACTTGGCCACATCTTGGTGATTAGACCAGAGAGGGTAAGTGGCAAAATTGATGTCTAGGAGGTTTAGGCTAGCAAGAACTACGGTCCTGGGAAGTTGAAAGGGATTTGGGCAAGGATTTAGCATAATTGCTTTGCAACTGCCAAAATTGACCCAGAAAACAAATGAGGAAGGGGCACTCACTAGGAGTGTTAGATTGGTCTACCACTGGGCAATTCCACATGATTTCGTCATATGTAGATGCTGCAAAAAGATCATACCAAATGGACTTGCCAAATTGGTACTTGCTTCACAAGCATCACTTTTGACCAGAAACTTGAGAAACTTCTAGTAAAATATTGGCTACATCAAATGAGCCAATCTCTTAGGTAGGTTGGTTATATGGATGGGAGAAGGCTTGGGAATATTTTCAGCCATAATGGAGCAAGATAAAATATACTTGCTTCACAAACTGAAAATTTGGACAGAAAACAAGATTTGCTCCTGTGCTCTCATAGATCATAGAAATGAGCTGAATTTGGGTGGAGACTAATGATTTGGGATACTTGAGAGGATTGCAAAGTTTCATCTCATTTGGAAACTCTCTGAAGGTACTTCCTTCACAAAGTTGCATTCTGGTCAGAAACTTTGAAAAATTGCACAGGGAGCTAGGATGAATGGATTGAGCTCATCTTTGGTATCCATGGGTGATTTATCAAGGTTAATCACCCTGACAAATTTCAGCTCAAAAGGAATTAGGAATAAAGCACTTCCTCTGCAAAATTTCAAAGAAGTCAGAAAATTGCATTGGATCATGTGCCAATATTTTTGAACTGTGGGGCATGAGCTAGGAATGGAACTAGTGTTTATATGGCAAGGACAAGCTCCACAATTTATGTGGGAATTTTCCCTGCTATAAAAATAGTAGTTCCTTTGGAAAGTGGCAGAAATGCAATATTGGTATTAAATAGGAAAAGGCAATTTTCCATATTTAATTATGGCCAATATCTTTGCCAGAGCTTGGATTAGACATAAATATCAACTCCACCAATTCTCATGAGTTTAGGAGAGGACTAGATATTCCTTTGGATTTTATTCCTCAGAAAGGCAAGAAAAGGAATAAATCATAATTCAAAAATATTGTATGGGACTTGACAATATTTTTCCATATTTAAGGTTTAGGAAGATAGGAGGGTCTCTTGGAACAAACGGGGTGATCAACAGATCAAGGAAAATGTTGGCTCCTTTGTAATCACAAAGGCCACATTCAAATTCCAAAAGTTTGGAATTAGGGTTTGAGCTGAGGCAAATGAGGTCTTGCCCACTGAAAAAGACATGAGCAAGGTTTTGAAAGGTTGGAAATGACAAGAATTCTCAGAGTCATCCAACAAACTCATGAGAAGGATTTATAAAATGAGTGCCAGGAAGGAATAACAACACCAAAATTGTCAACCCAATTTTGGGGCTGTTACACGTACCGACCGCCGCCGTCCGCCGTGGACGCCGGGCATGGCGCTGCCGTGCCGCTGCACTCAAACCAGCGAGCCCATCGAGCTCCTAGAGGTCCCAGGAGGCCGTGGCACATCTCATCCGGCCTGCCCGTGCCCTGCAGCCATGCGCCCATTCGAGCCGAGCCCCAGCCTCCACCGCGAGCTCCGCTCCGGCGAGCTCCGCTCCGGCGAGCTCCGCTGTCCCCGCCGGCTCCCACCTGCTTCCCTGGATGCGGGAGAGCACGGGCTACGCCCCAGTGCTCTCAGCCGCCGCCCCCCTGACCGTAACGCGGACACCGCCATGTCCCATGGTCGCCGGCGACGACCTCGCCAGCCTGACTGGTGGACCCCGCCGGTCAGGAACCTAATTAGCACTAATCCCCCCACCTAGTGACACTGACAGTGGGCCCCGGCGCCCTAATCTTTAAGTTAGATTAGAGATAAACCCCCTGTTAACCCTGTGTCACCGACATGTGGACCCCACACGACAGGTTTGACCCCAGTCAGCGCAGTTGACCTGCTGACGCAGGCATGACGCGGTGCCGACGCAATAAGTGATTTACTGGGTTTAAAACGATTCAGGAAATTTCAGGAATGTTCAAAACTTTGAAAATTCATAGAAAATAAACCGTAACTCCAAATAAAATAAGTTATATATGAAACATTATCAGAAAAATTCAATATTTCCATCTGTACCACTTTCATGCATGTTTGAACAAGTTAACCTCACTGAATAGGATAAATCATGATTTGGGCAATTTATGAACTAGCATTTGGTGTTGGAGTTTAACCTTGTTTGAATTCCACTTCAATTAACTTGGCTTACTTCTGCATTAGGTCAATTCAGTTCCTTAACATGACATGTCATTCATTTGATTGTGCATTCCAATGAATGTTGTTCCTTTTGTGTTTGCCGGTGGTTGCTTCCCCCTCGGTAGACATGTGTTCCGACGATGAGTTCGATGACACCGATGAAGAGTTATACTGTCTTCAGAAGTGCCAGGCAAGCAAAACCCCCTTGTTCATTCTGATACAATCCCACTCTCTCGCTCCTGCTCTCTTTTACTGCATTAGGACAACAACAATTAAACTGTTACATGCTGCGGTAGTTGAACCCCTTTCCTCTGCATGACCTGTCATTGCCATAGTAAATAGATGAAACCCACTAGCATGAGTAGGAGTTGTTTGAGCCCTGATGTGACTAATCATTCATTCTTGTTGTCATGCCTTCTACTGCTTAGAGTTGAGTCAGGTCTGATTCATCGGGGATGAATTGGAATGTGGTGAACATGAACTACTATTGAGAGCTAAGTGTGTGAACACGATTTGGTAAAGGTAGCGGTGAGAGGCCATGTAGGAGTACATGGTGGGTTGTCTCATTGAGACCGTCCTCGGGAACTGAGTTCTGTGTTTGTGATCCATGAATAGTTACTACCACACATTGGGCTCCGGGCACTCCAAGCTCTCTCGACTTATTAATCAACCTGATCTCTGCCCAGGAGTTGCAACTAGTTTCTGGTGTTTGTATGTAGTTTTAGTAGTCTACCAAGTGGCACCCGGTACAGGTGGGCTTGGGATAGACTAGGCACCATGGCCGGGTATACCAAGCGTTGCCCGTTTGGTGGGCTTGGGAACCCTGTACACATCGTTTGGGGCCGTGAGCGACACCCTGGCCGGATCTCCTTGCGGATGGAACCCGAATAGGCGATAAACCTGGACTAGAGACTTGCGTGGTTAGTCAGGTCGTGGCCGACTCCGTCGCCAGGCTTCCGCTTGAAGGTTGCCGAGATACACGACGTGTACATGGTGGTAAGTGGCGAGAGCGTGTGTGAAGAAGTACACCCCTGCAGGGTTAACATCATATATTCGAATAGCCGCGTCCGCGGTAAAGGACTTCTGGGTTGCCTGTACAGTTCATAGACAAGTGAAAGTGGATACTCTAAAATGCGCAAGATAAGCGTGAGTGCTACGGATGGCCTTCTCGTAGGGAGATGGGAGCGGATCCATAGTGGTGTATTTATATGGTGAATATATGGACTCGTGTGCGCCACCTCAAAAGAATTACCAGCAGTCGTAGTTCAGGATAGCCACTGAGTCAAAGCTGGCTTGCTGCAGTTAAAATCCACCAGCCCTTTGTTGATACTGATGCATATGTAGTTAGTTCTGTTGTAAGTCTTGCTGGGTACATTTGTACTCACGTTTGCTTAATTTATGTTTTGCAGAGAGACTTCAGTCTCACTAGTAGTTCTGCATGGACTTCGACGTTTAGCTTGTTACCTCAGCTACGATCTTGTACTCTTGGGAGGGTCTTGTAGATAGTTAGGCTCTAAGGCCTTCTTCCTTTTCAGATGTCTGTACCCAGACATGTTTATGCTTCCGTTGCCTGTATGCTTTGTATGTTGGGTCATGTGACCCATCATTGTAATTCTTACTATCTATGACTCTTCGGAGCCTTATGAATAAATATTTTGAGTTGTAGAGTTTTGTTGTGATGCCATGTTGTATTTGCACATATCGAGCATATTGCGTGTATGATTTTGAAATGCTTGGTATGTGTGGGATCCGACAACCTAGTTGTTTATGCTTGGTAGCCTCTCTTACTGGGAAATGTCTCCTAGTGCTTCCACTGAGCCGGTAGCTTGCTACTGCTCCGGAACACTTAGGCTGGCCGGCATGTGTCCTTCTTCGTTCCTGTGTCTGTCCCTTCGGGGAAATGTCACGCGGTGTCTACCGGAGTCCTGTTAGCCTTCTATAGCCTGGATTCTCCGGAGTCCTGTTAGCCCAGACGCTACAGCCCGGATTCACTCGCTGATGACCGACACGTTCGTTGCTGGGTCATGTATGCCTGTCCCTGTAAGTTAGTGCCACTTTGGTTTACGACTAAGTGGTACCCGTGGGAATACCGTGCGTGAGGCCGCAAAGTGATATGATGTGTTACATGCTAGATCGGTGTGACTTAGGATCGGGTTCCCGACAATATGGTTCCCATCACGCGGTATGTTCCTTTTTGGTCTGACCGTTTGCCAAACATCATGCATGTTGAGTCTGCTCTTGTGCTACTATTTTGGCACTGCCATGAAAAAGTTGTAATGTTATTATTTTGCAACTTAATCTAGTGGCACTATTAATTTGAGGCAATGTTTTGGCACCGCTAGTGCCACAATTTTTTTTATGTATCGAAAGAGGGGGGTTTCCTCCGATTTAATTAAAGAAACCCTACCATAGAGAACCATTATCTGACAACAACTCAGTGTAAACCGGCAGTTATGCAACTACTACTAGACCGGACTGAGTACTAGCAGGAGACAAGTTCGCCACATAAGCTAGGTAGGTAGGGGGACGCAGCACCAGCTCGACGAAGTTTGGATTACAACCCAAATGCTACCACAGAAACATCAGGGGGGAAGATAGAGCCAGCTTCAGCATCCCAGTCTAAGCACCCCCGGCCTCCATCCTTGCGACGCACGGTACACCTCGTTTACCACCTGCTCGACCCTAGTGCCACTGATAAAATGAAGTAATAATACACTTAAAATAGAGCGAGTGTCATCTCTATCATTTCATTTCCAATGTAGATAAAGAAAGTGCTTCTCTTTGTTAGTATATGTTTCAACAACTAGTCCCATTGTTAATGTTTAAGCGTTTTTGCAAACTGGGGTGCTTAATTTTAGTTGATCTGCAAAAAAGTAGAGATTGGAATGTCTCAAGGCCCCTCCTTGTACTACCACTGTATACTGATGTTCATCACTGGCAGAAGGTGTATCGGGGAGACTTGGGTCAATTTCCAGTGTGAGGCGTACCGTATGAGGCGTCGCAGGGCCCATCTCGTCCTCGCAGCATGGCATACTATGATACTATCGCAATATTTTCTTCTATTTATTAGTGTATGTTTCATCAACTAGTGCCACTATAATGTAATCACGCTTTTTCATTATCTGTGCAAACAGGGTTATTCAGCTGCATTTTGGTGGAATTGCACAAATGTACGTATGGAACCGGCATATATGTAGAGTGCGAGGTGCCAAGTAAAAATTACTGACGCCAACCCTCCTCCATCTAAGCATTGGCATCCACCACCACCAGTGGGATGTGTGGCGCTCACTGTGGACGGATCTTTCCCGGCAGCAAATCCTCTAACCAAATACTAGTAGCTTAGACTTCAAAAAAATACTAGTAGCTTATATTGGCAGTTTTCTAGGGAGTACTCTTTTATGAAAGAAGCACCAATCTATTTTTCTTTATTTGTACACAGTGTCACAACTTTGACCCAAAGTTCCAGACCTATTTTAGGGTGATTGGCGTAGTACTCGAAGACTGATTGTAATCATGATTTTTATTAGTTGTCACACTGATTGTAAGCATGAGCAGATGGAAGATTAGGTTAGTGCGAAGCTTACCTTAAACCCTACTGCGCCGTTGAAATGAGGCGAGCGTCGAGGGAACCATGGAGAACGGCGGGGAAGCGACGTCACGCCATCCGCCCTCCTCTTGCGGTGGTAGAATGAATACTCATGTGGCTCGGCACACCGTACTCGATCGATTCGTTATCCTTTGGGTGCTCGACCTTCGACCTGTATGCCCACCACCTCCGCCTGACTTTCGCCTCGGGCGAATCTGTCTGCTCCATCGCCCAGAAGAGATACTCGATGAACTCGAAGGACTGCGGCGTGACTGCGCCGAGGAGTACATCGCCGCCCTCATCGCCGCCGTGTCACTCTTTGCATACATTGCCACATGGTCCTAATCGTCCTCAAAATCTCCCACTCATTGTCAAACCAAGTAAGGATCTCCTTCAACCTGGCTAACTTTGCCTGGTTGCCGCCGGCGATCTTCCTGATTCGCTACTGCATCCTCTCCATAGATGTCCTTCTGAGTGGTCCGATGCTAGCTTTGGAAGATGGGAGGAGATACGGTGGTCTTGCAACAGAGAAGAGGGAGAGGCAAGACAGTGGTTTTGGAATGGAGATGATGGAGATGAGATGGGGTGGTTTTGCGATGGAGAAGAGGGAGAGGCGAGACAGTGGTTTTGGAGTGGAGATGATGGAGAGGAGAGGTTTCCCTACCTTTGGGTCGCTGATATGTGGGCCCCGCACTTGGTGGGACCCATGTGTCAGTGTCTCAATGGCAGGATGGGTTACGTTAAGGGATCCTCATCCGAGGAGTGAGGAGGTGGTTTTGCAAGGGAGAAGAGGGAGAGGCAAGGCGGCGGTTTTGGAATGGAGATGATGGAGAGGAGAGGAGGTGGTTTCGCACTAGAGAAGAGGGAGAGGAGCGCGCGGCAGCGATTTAGGATTGGACGAGAGGGCCGGCGCGCTCTGACTGGATCAAACTCAAAATCAATTTACCCTTCAATTAAGAAAGCGACCCCACATTAACTAGTCTCCCTTTTATTCGGGGTGATAATTGACCATGATTTTTACAAATAAAATATATGTTATACGTTGCAAAAATAAAATAATTTGAAAGTACATTCAGATACGAACCAAACGATAAATTTTTTGGTGACATGCATTCACATTTTGCTTGTCAAATACAGTACGTGGTCAAACTTTGACCCAAAATACGCAAAACAAAAAAATACTTCCAAGACCAGTGCCGCTCCTCTCCTCTTAAACCACCGCCGCTCCTCTCCTGTTCCAATCTAAATCCAGCACCGCTCCTCTCCTCTTCCATTTCAAAACCACCGCCCCTCCTTTCCTGTTCCAATCCAAAACCAGCATCGCTCCTCTCCTGTTCTGATCCAAAACCAGCGCTGCTCTTCTCCTCTTCCATTCAAAAACCACCGCCGGCGAGTGAAGGTGTTGTGGAGAAGTAGATCGATGGAGGAGTACAACCGATACGTGAGAACCGCAGACGGCGACCCTGTGAAGCTAGCTAGGATGTTGTAGATACATTATTGGTTTGACAACAAGGACCAACTAGTGGCGACGGCGTCCATGGCCAAATATCTGCAAGAGAGCGAAAATGCGGCAATACTCCCAAAGGGAGTCGCGCGGGAGTACATAGAGCTGCTCCTCTGGGCCATGGAGCAAATAGATTCACCGAATCCGATCGTGAGGGAGCGGTGGTGGGAGTATCGATCCCAGATGGAGCATCCACCAGAGATTGAAGGATCGAGCATCTACAGGGTGCCGTTTGTGAGGGTGTCGTGCCAGATCCAGCCGGTGGAGTCTTCGTCGACCGAACCCAACTGCAAGAGGAGAAAACCAGTTGGCCCGACGATGCTTCCCTACCATCCTCTCCCTCGCCATTCACATCGTCTCACGGGGCGGCTGTCTGCCGTCGAGGAATAGGAGGAGACTCCCCCCAGCCCAATAGTTGGGCAGGTTGTGAATTGTCAGGAGGAGCTTAGGGTTGTCTGTATTTTCAGGTTGTGAATTATGTTTTGTGTTGTGTATTTTGAGAGTACTTTCAGATATGAATGTCTTTTGAATTTCAGATTTGCAGTATTGAGCATATGAAGTATTTTATGAATTCTAGAGATCTATTTTTAACACTTAAAAAAAGTAGTTTCATAGGAGTATAAAAGTGCAGACGATGTGATTCTCAGAGAAGAAACTGCAAGTTTCAGTTTCAGATACGAAACTGCAAGTTTAGTTTCAGATAAGAAATTGCAACTTTCAGAGGCAGAGCTTTTATATTAACATGGCCTTTTCAAATAGGGTTAACATCATGTTGGAAGTTTTATTCATGGTCGAAAATGGAACTACCAGCCAGTTAACATCATGCTTATCAACATTCATGCATAGCACATCTTCATATGATGCACCGTCAAAAAGGTATGCTATTTTCCAAATGCCCACACAATGTTGAGTGTGCGAAAAACAGAGAAAACGAGGGACAAAGTTTTGGCATGTGTTGGACGTGGTGTGCGTAGATGACAATGGGGACCCACATGTCAATAATGGCAGAGGCAAAAAATTTGGAGATATTTTCCCTGCATCAGGTGGAATCGAACCCGGGAGGAACAACTGTCGGGTAGTGTCACTTGGCCACTGGGCTAGTTCAGTACTTTCGTTAAAAATAAGGCACTGCCTCAGGTGGTCCGATCTCCTCCCGCGCCTTTGTGCGCTCGCCGCGGTGCCACTGTCTGTTGTTGTGAACATGCTGAGCAAACAAGAGGAATCTGGAGAGGACTCTACGTGGAGAGGCGGACAGTCGGGGCCCACCAGGTCTATGGCCGTACGCAAGCAAGTGCCGGCCAAATTTCGTGTATTGACCCTTTTGTGGTATAAAATCAAGATCTAACCCCCGTTTGAAAAAAATTCAAGATCTGACTCTTTCGCTACCGCCAGGGGACCTAGCGGTAGGATTAGACAGGCTACCGCCAGGGTCCATGGCGGTAGGGTGCGACGGAGGGCAACGACAGCCGTTTGCCCGAGCTAACGTGGATAAGTAGCCTACCGCCAGGGACCCTAGCGGTAGCCTGTCTAAACCCGCCAGACCACCTGGCAGTAGGGTGTGGCTGGGTTTTTGCCTCGCAAATTTCTGGAATGAAATATCAAAGTGCCCTGGCGGTAGGTTCGCCCTACCGCCAGGGGGTTTGGCGGTAAGCTGTCTGACCCTACCGCCAGGGTCCTTGGCGGTGGGGTCCTGTGTTTTATGGTTTCCAAGTTTAATTGTTTGCTTCTTTTCAAAAACAATATCATAGCAATGATATAGAACCTAAAAAACAGATCTCAAACAATTAAACTTGGGCATCACATACACATTAATAAAACTTTAGTGATTGTTTTATGGTTTAGGTTTTTACAAGTTTTAGTGATTGTTTCTTTTGTAAAGTTTTATCACATAGTTTCACAAAGAAAGCAAAATATGAGCTCACATATTAGTAAAGGTTCCACATAGCAAATAGTAAATAGTAAACTTGTCCACATAGTTTGACAACCGCAACTAACACAAGTACTTTCACAAAAAGCTTTCACAAAGCCAACAAACGCTGCAACGAGTTCTTAAGACAAGTTTATAGGGCGGGCAAACATCTTCCCGTTGTATGTTAGGCCTGGCCGTGGAGACAGATACGGCAGCGGATCCACCGGTTCAGGCGGAGGCGGAACGCTGGTTGGCATCCGACCGTTCAAGCACTCCCACCTTGCCTTGGCCGCTGGAGTTTTCACCTCCTCCCTTCCCCAGCTGATGATATCGACCGCCGATGCACTTGGGGGCGGCATCCTGGCTCTCTCCTCCTCATTGCTCTCGATCCTCCGGCTCAAATTGCACAGCTCCCAGTTGGAGTGCTACTTGGAAGCTTCAATGGCCCCTTCCCGGCGGACACGGGTGATAGTTTGATCTCCCTCCATCTCTGCAGTCACTCTCTTCCACTCCTTCACACTCTGCGACCAACACTTCACATCATCGGAGATCCGTTCTGCCCTCTCGTGCCACCGCACTGCCCTCGTCACCTCTAGGAACTCGTCCGAAAAAGCTCCCACCGGCTGCAGCATCTCGGGGAAGGACTTATACACGTACGGAAGTGGCAAGGCAGACAGGTCGTGTTGGAGATGAATGGGCGATGGTTGCGCCACAGTTGCAGACCTAAACGTATGGATGCATAACAAAAGTTCATCATTATCTAAATGAAATACATATATCAAGATGGGTCAAATGCAATATCATATCATATCATATTTACTCCAACCAAATCCACTACTTGCATCATATAAATTTTGTTTACTCCAATATTCATCATATCATAAATTTTGTTATTTTTTTTTGAGAACTTGAGGGTTCAACATTTGTTCTTCAACTATATCCACTACTTGCATCATAGCATATCAACATGCATCATCATATCACAATAAATTCCTCCAACATGCACCAGATAAAAAAAATCCTCCCAAAATAATATGAACTAGGGTTCATCTTCACATAACCATACCAACTAGTGACTAGTGTTCATGTCTAACACAATATAACATCTATAATCAACCTAAATCAATCCTAGGGTTCAAATTTTTTAAATCTAGTTCAAAAAGGGGATTGATTTGAATCAAGTAATGCGACTAAAACTAATTGGAAGGATCGAAGGAGCTTACTTTTCTTTCTTCGGGGCCATCTCGATCCGCAAAAACGGTGAAGAAACGACAAAGATCAGAGGTGGGGAGTGGAGGAGATGAGAGAGGGGGCGAGAGGAACAACTCTGTTCTTGGGCAGCTGGGTGGTGGGAGAAGGGGGAGGGGCGGCCGGCCCGTGGCTTATAACTGTCCACACCCTACCGCCAGGGCCTCTGGCGGTAGGATCGCACAGGCTACCGCCAGGACCAGCGGCGGTAGGATGGGACGGAGGGGGGCCGGAGGCCGTTACCGATGCTGACGTGGATAAGTTTCCTACCGCCAGAGGTTCTGGCGGTAGGCTATACAAACCTACCATCGGGCCTCGTGGCGGTAGGAAAAAGGGTCAGATCTTGAAAAAATTGCAAACAGGGGTCAGATCTCGATTTTATACCATAAAAGGGTCAAAGCACGAAATTTTGCCACAAGTGCCTCATCTAAAAAATACTTCCGCCTAATGCTATACTGACGTTGGGGCCCACGGGTTTGTCAACATAGTTACATTTTTTAGGTGCTTCAACGTAGTTATTATAGGAGATAAATTCACAATGAAGCCGGGGAGCTGGCAGGTATCATTTATTATCACTAGGGCAGCAAGTATCAGCTGGGTTTTGGGCTGCCCCGTCTAGGATTTCTTTTTTAACATGCGCAGCCCACGACATGCCGGTTTGTATTTTTTTGAGGGCCGTCATGTATCGACCGGCCTATGGACCTCCCATCCGAGGTTTTATTTTTCCTCAAACATCGGCAGACCAATTTATGTATTTTTTTGAAGAAAACACAGAGGTCTGTTCTATTTTTCTATATAAGAATAGGAACGCCTGGTCCAACTTATGTTTCCCTTCTAACTATATTATATGTATTTAAATTATTTTATATGTTATTATATATTATTGTTATTGTCATCATATATTTAACAGATACTTACATATGTAAGAAAACAATATCCCACATCTTATTAACTTATAAAAATAATTACTTAACAATAAAATCCTGGATTTTTTGGCAACGAAAATCCTGGTGATTGTGTACAAAAGCTTGGCAAGGTTTAAGGACCAATGTAATAATAAATGACTTATTATTTAAATATATTTATAACAAAATGCTCAGCCCCTGTTTATTTTTTGATAACATTGCTGCGCCCAACCCAACATTATAATTAGAATCAACCCAGCAAAATTTTGTATTTCGAGAATGTGCAAATGGCCTGAAATTTTTTAGGAAAACAATAAATGGGCCGCATGGACGCTACATTATTTGTTCACCTAGTGTCGGTGTGAAATGACACCTATGGGATCAAAGGAATCCCTTCTACGGTTGCGGGGCGCTGGAGTGGGGAGGAGAGCAGGATCAGCAGTCAGTACCAGCACAAGAATCGTTTACCCAGGTTCGGGCCGCAGAGATGCGTAATACCCTAGTCCTGCTTTGGTGGTTGTATATCTGTGTTCTTGAGGAGCTCGAACTAGCTACAGGGAGCGTAACTTGTCCAAGGGTCCGAATCCTTCTCCTGGATGCCTTGGGTCTCCTTTTATAGCCAAAGGGATCGCCACAGTGGCACCAGGAGGTGGCATCGAGGTATTGTGGCTAAGCTTATCGCTAGCCATTACGGGACAAAGCGCATTTAATGCGTAGCTTAGGTGTCCCCTCGCTTTATTGGGGAACGGGAGCAAGGCCCGTCCCGTCCGTCGCCGCTCTTCCTCGCTTCGACACGCGCCTTGGCCAGCGATGCATGCGGCGCCATGTAGGCAGGCAAGCAGCTGAGGTGGCGCGGTGGTGGAGCCTTCAAGAAGATCTGCATGCCACCACGTAAGCACGTGATGATTTGGCGAAGGCGTCCTTTGTTGACACGCAGGTGCCTGCCCGGCTGGTGGGCTGGCAGCTGCATGGGATTGGTGGAAAAAGCTTGTTAGATGCGGGCCTGGCTATGGCCTCGTGGACGCCCTCAGCAAGGGTCTTGCCGGGGCCCCCGGCAAGTGTCTTGCCGCGGCGTCATGGTCGTCCTCGGCAAGGGCCTTGCCGGGGGTCTCGTGGGCTTCCTCGGCAAAGATCTTGTCGAGGTTCATCGTCTTTTAATCCTCTGATTTAAGAGTGATACTCTTGTCTTCACAAAGATCTGCATACCACCATGGAGGTGCCTCCGGAGGCCTGGCCCAACGCAGTTGATGGTGTTGGAAAACGTGGGCTCAAGGTTGGCTCGCTCCGTTGGTGTTGGGGCGGGCTGCCCCGGCAAGGATCTTGCCGGGGGAACCCGCTTTGTCCCCTTGCTCTCTGCGTCTTGGTCTTGGTGTTGCTTTGCTTTGTCTTGTGCTTCTGGTTCCACCTCGGTTCACCTCCCTTGCCTTGCCAAGTGTGGCCGCGGCGCGTGGCTCCGACTGCCCGTGCACAAGTAAAGGGGTAAAAAGGAGAGCCCCTACTTTTGTACACCGACACCTAGCCCAGCAAATGGACTGTAATTCTAAAAAAAAGATGAAATTGACTGTAACTTTTGAAAAAAATGGGTTGAATATGTGCCACATTTTTGGAGGCTGAAATGTGGGCCAATAGGTCGAAGCCAACGCAAGCCGTTGTCAACTTAGTCAAATGATTCTGACATCGTTAGCCGTTGGATTTACATCCAACGACCGGCATCCATCTTCAATCTCTCGTCTTCTTCCTCCAGCGCCGCCGGGACCACCTGCTCCCGCCTCATGCTGCTAGCAGCTCTGCTTAGCATGCTTCGCTGTGAAGCGCTACCCCACCGTTGGCCAAGCCATCCCTCCACCCCTCCACACCTCCTGTTCTTCTCCACCGACTGCCAAACCACACCGCACCAGAACCAGTTAACCCTTGTACACCTCTTCGTTTGCGACTATACTCCCGCGTCTTCCCATCTCCAGCTCGTTGCTGTTCGGGGCCTCTGTAACACTCCAAAAATTTTGATTTGGCTTTTTCTTTATTTGATTTAAAGGAGGTTATTTGAATTTTTCTAAAAGAGGGACTCTCCTTCTCAATTTTTTTATGACAAATATTTTATTTAAAAGGGTCCTTCTCAATATTGATTTGTGGTCTTGAGGGTTTTACATCTTGTGTTGACTCAACACAAATATTTTCTTTGGGGAAGTTTTTGAAATCCTTTCTTTTAGAAATAACCCTATGACTTATGGATTGATTCTTCCTCATTCAAATTTTTTTTATTGCCATGACCTAGGTTGAAAAATTTTCTTCCAAAACCCCTCCCTCCACTTTGAGTCAAGTCAAATATCCAATCCCAGCAAGTTCAACCCATTTTGATTTTGACTCTATTTATTTTATCCTCAAATCTATTTCTGTCATTTATTTTGAACCTTAGTGATTTACAAAGGAACCACCAGATCCCTTTTGAGTTTTGGTTCCAAACAAACTCCTCTGACTAGTCCTTAGTACCCTCAACCTAGATCCATCAAGATCCACAGGTCCACAGTTCAAATTTTTCAAATTCTGCTTGCTGCAAGTTTGGACCAGATTTGCCATTTTTGGTGAAATTCATTATCTTTCTTCCCCAAAAATTCTGAGAAAAATCATGCGGCCTCCAGATGCATCAAGAGACCTCTCCACCAAAGATCAACTCCAGAAAATTTTTCCACGTGCTTGAAACATGTCGTCGAACACCTGGCATGCACTGTTTCTATAAAATTCAGAAAAGTTCAGAAATTCAGTGTTTCAGTTCAGACGACAGTGTCCTTTCTTCAGAACCGCGGCGTCAATCTCACCAGTGCACGCGTTGGCGCCTTGCTACCTGCTCCTCCTTCTTATCCACCACGCCGCACGGTCTCCTGGACGGTTGTGAGCGTCGGCGGTGAGCTGGCAGAGGTGCATCGCCCCCGTGTGCGGCGGCAGCAGCACTTGCTGCGGCTGCCAGAGAGGCGCAGCGAGGGACGGCGCCGTCCAGCACCGCCCACTCCACCAAAAGCCTACGCGTGGCCGTCTTCTTCCCCGTGCGTGCTGCAGCACAGTCGCCGTGGCCTGAGAGGCGCAGAGCACGCTCTCTGCCGCCGACGGGCCCGTGAGGCCATTCCGTCGAAGACTTGGAGTATTGCCCAAGTCTGGCCAAGTTTAGCTACGGGATGAAGCCAGTGATCCAATCCGCAGCTGCCCCGACCCCTAAACCCCCGTTCGACCACTGCCTCGCCGTAATCATCGCCGGAGTTATCCCGTTCTCGGCAACCGCCTCGGACCGGCTATAAAAAGGAGCCTCGAGCTCGCCTTCGACCCAGCACCACTCCTACATCTCACCAGAGCCACGCCTAGCTACTAGGGAGACCTCGGGGAGACCTTCCTCCCCGACTCCGGCCGCCCCGATCCGCTTCGGGCTCCAGCACGATTCCCTCTGGTGAGACCACCCCCGCCTCCCAGACCGTGCCGGTCGCCTCCAAGTACACCCAATCCTCTAACCCGAGCCTCAATTTGACATCTGCAGCGCTACCCGGCGAGATCCAGCATCGCCCGAACCACCGTCCGCCGGAGTGGAGGCCGCCATTGACGTGGTGCTCGCCGACGACCAACTCCACCACCCACAGACGCGGGAGAGCACCGTGAGTCCGTAGGTACCATCCACTCCCCCTACCTCGCCGTGGATCGCCGCCGGCGACCACCGCGGCCCTCGGGCGCCGGGTGCTCTGTTTTGATTTTTAAACCTAATGGGTGGGACCCCCTCGTCAACCTCTCTCTTTTATTCGAAACGTTTTCTGAAGGAAGCGCCTTCGGGCAAAGTACGTTTTCTGTTTTTATAAACTAACCCCTGGAAACTTTCTGTTTCATTACAGATGAGTCCCTGGACTAAAATCCTTATAACATTTAAACAAAAGATGATTTTGAGTTGATTCTTTTTCTGTCATCTTTGTTTTTCTGTCTAGTTTTTTATCATATTTATTTGAAATTTTTTTGGAATAATTTTTATACACACACGGTATTTACGTTAGTATGCGATTTCTTTATACCGTAGATACCGGAGGAGGTGACGGAACCGCGAACTTCGCCGAGCTAGACTCCGACTACTCCGAACCAGGCAAGCATGTTTGAACCTTTGATATGATGAGTGTTTTGCATGTTTTCTTGAATAGTTAGTTCATGGCATGTTTATATGGGCATCAGTGAGTGTTATATTGCATGCAAGGCAACTACGAGTATGCTTCGAAACTTGATGTGATCATTTGATGGGAGATAACATGATCATGTGGTGACATGAAAGGTGGTAAGATGGTATTGTTGAAGCATGCCAGTCTTATGTCAACCGTTAAACTCCAGTGTTAACGTGGATCAAGCCACGTTACCGTCCGTCCCCTTTTCGTGCTGCCACATGTTTTCTGCAAAGAATACGGTTTAGTAAGTTGCAAACCTCTTTCCTCGTACACACCAAATAGAGGGGCCGTGATGAGGGTTCCATGGCCCCGGATTAAAGCCCGTCATCCGGTTAGGGGGCATGGGTGTTTTCGGTTGGGACCGAGAGGGGGGCACCCCTTAGAGCGCGCGATATAAATTTGATCCCATGCTACGCGAGGTTGTGGCCTCGCCGTCTTAAAGTTTTTCTTGAACGTTGCCTAGGGTGATCCCCGGCAGTGGAATGTGGAATGGGTGTGTACTAGTTAGATGTCTTTCTCCTAAAATACCGTAAACGGAACTAGTCCTTTGTGACTACTGAAATCCGTTGGCTGTGGTTAAAGAGTACAAACTCTGCAGAGTCAAATCCATCCGAGTAACCGTGTCCATGGTCAAGGAACTTGGTCAACACATCCATATCAGTATCAGTATCAGTATCAACGTCCGTCTCAGCGTCAGTCTCTGTGTCATTCTCAGTGAAAATCTCCAGTGATTAAACATGAGTAGTAAACCCGGCTGAATGTTATTCCTGTGGATGGACTAACCAGTTTATTATTTCATACATGAGTATTTCCTTGACATGATTTAAATTCATAAGCTACTTGAATTCAAATAATGAAATATAAGCCCTTTATGTGATGTCGCTCAGACGTCCGACTGTGGCACTCTTGTTATTTACTTTGATATAAGCCCTTTATGTGATGTCGCTCAGACGTCCGACTGTGGCACTCTCGTTATTTACTTTTGATATAAGCCCTTTATGTGATGTCACTCAGACATCCAACTGTGGCACTCTTGTTATTTACTTTTGATATAAGCCCTTTATGTGATGTCGCTCAGACGTTCGACTGTGGCACTCTTGCTATTTACTTTTGATATAAGCCCTTTATGTGATGTCGCTCAGACGTCCGACTGTGGAACTCTTGTTATTTACTTTGATATAAGCCCTTTATGTGATGTCGCTCAGACGTCCGACTATGGCATTCTTGCTATTTACTTTTGATATAAGCCCTTTTCGAGATGTCTCTTAGACGTCCGACTGTGGCGCGCACTGTCGTTTATATTTCAATATGAGCCCTTTATGTGGTGTCGCTCTGACGCCCGACTGCGGCATTACTAATTTATTTTACCTTTCGAGGCGTCGCTCCAGACACCCGATCGGGTCTTAGTTATTTTATTGGGATTTCGGGAGGACTACCGCCTGACTTCCTTTTTATTTATCGTGCAGTGCAATTTATTATCTGAGTGCGCATTACTAATCTGCTCATGTGCATCATGTTTGCATTTGTTATATCTTATGTCCAAACTGTCTTGCGAGTACATTCAAAGTACTCACCTGGCTTGTTGATTTGGCCAGATGTTGACGAAGGCGATCTTATGGATGAAGAGTTCGATAGCGAGTTCGATGCCTAGAGGAGTCCCAGTCAGTTCCGTGCGATCCTGAAATTGGTCACTTGTGTTATATACGCTTCCGCTGCACCAATAAAATCATCGAGCCTCACTCCGGCGCTCGATGAGCTGAAAAAATTAGGAGTCTTGTCACCCATTTCGCTGTAACATATCCACCACCACTTTTATTACGAGTCAGTAGTTATGCCACCATACTCCTTGTGTCATATCCGCCCTTATGTATTATATCGGCGTGCTTGTAATAAATTGTTGAGCAACCTCAGATCAACCTTGTATAATATTTAGTACTTCTGGATTTCTGTATCAATGATTTGTCCACCAGTAAGAAGGATTCTTCTATACTGGTTTGATATAAGGGTCGGTTTCTCAATAAATGTTTTATTGAAAAACCGGTCTTGACAACATTGGTGTCAGAGCCAGGCTGACTGTAGGAAGCCACTAGGTGCGATCGCTAATCGGTTATTAGCGTAACAAGCGCTAGTTTAACATTTTGCAAACGTAGCAGTTTTCTGTTGGTCATCATAAATTTATGATTTGACTATCCAGAATTTTTGTCAACTGTTGTAGATGGCTGGCAACGACTGCGAGTCGATTGAGTGCGCCTAGCAGCCGTGCGATGTGCCAGCTTGTATGATATGTTTATATGTACATAGGTTTGGTGAGAAGTAGTTTGTGTGCACATCATGTAGGAACTCGGAGAAGTGCACTAGCCTAAATAACATGTCAGGAATGTGTACGCACATCCTGAGTGATGTATTGTATAATTGCGACTCGCGTGTAAGATATGTACTGAGCAGTCCTTCTCCATGCGCAATCAAGTATTTTTCTTGAAAAATCTTGGAGTCTTTAAAAATTCCGCCTTTGCAAAATTATTCATTTTGCCACTCGGTTTTTCTCATGAGTTTTGCAAAAATACCCCAGAGTGGAAAATGCCTCGTCCCTGGACTCGTTCCATGCCAAGTCCGCAGGAAGAAAATTATGGTACCCAGACAAGCAACAATTTCACACAGGGGCAGTCAAGTCAGCAAG
The DNA here is from genome assembly GCF_002575655.3 of Aegilops tauschii subsp. strangulata. Lineage (NCBI taxonomy): Eukaryota > Viridiplantae > Streptophyta > Magnoliopsida > Poales > Poaceae > Aegilops > Aegilops tauschii. The sequence goes on from NC_053039.3 coordinate 521,969,962, forward strand.
GCAGTGAAGCAGCATTTTCTCAAGTATGCCGCCTTTATGAGCAAAGCCAGCAGCAGCATCAAGAAATGATGAACCATGTTATCAATATGGGAAATCACCGTGAACCATACCAGCAGCATTCCAAATTGTCTGAACTACAAAAGACACGTCCCCCAACATTCTCTCACACTGATAGACCTCTCGAGGCCGATGATTGGCTTCGAGACATTGAAAGGAAATTAATTATTGCACAATGTTCGGACCGTGAGATGGTGCTTTATGTACCTCACTACCTCACTGGAGCAGCTGCATCGTGGTGGGAAAATTTTCTACACATGCACCCCAATGAAAATAACATCACCTGGGAAGAATTTAAAGAAGGTTTTCGTGGGGCGCATATTCCCAGAAGCATTATGAAGATCAAGAAAAGGGAGTTTGATGACCTCAAGCAGAGAAGCATGACAGTGACTGAGTACAATAGTCAGTTTACTCAATTATCTTGTTATGCCAACGAAGAGCATATGACTGAAAATAAAAAGATGGAGAAATTTTTGGACGGTCTGGCACCAGCACTTAAATGCCAGCTGGTCGTGCACACCTTTCCAGATTTCAAAACACTTGTGGACAAGGCTATTACATTGGAAAATGAACGCCGCAACTTGGAGGATTTTCGCAAGCGCAAAAGGGACAAGACTACTCATGCTCGCAACAACCGAAACTAGACTGATTTTCAGAATAATGGAGCAAACAAATCCACGACCAATGTTCCAAGCCCAACCAAAAATTTTCGTTCAAGGGACAAGGATTTTACGTATCGCCCAGGTGTTACTTGCTATGCTTGTGGAGAGGAAGGACACTATGCCAAACAGTGCCCAAAACCAAGGAACTCGGCCCCCAAGCCGAACAACGGTGGAAATAATCCAGCTCCCAAGCGTAACAACTTCAACCCCAATAACAATCACTAGAAGGGTCACTTGAACCATGTGACCAAGGAGGAAGCACAGAATGCCACGGATATCGTACTCGGTACGTTTCTTGTCAACACAATACCTGCCATGGTTTTGTTTGATTCTCGAGCTTCTCACTCGTTCATTTCAAAGAGTTTTGTTTTGCAACATGATTTTTTGATGCTTCCTTTGGAAAAATCCATGATCATCAAGTCCCCTGGGATTAAGCAAATCACTCAGAATTACTGCCAAGGTGTGGTTATTGAAATGGAGGGATTAAAGTTTCAGGGAAATCTCATCGTTTTGGAAAATAAAGGACTGGATGTTATCGTAGGAATGGACTGGTTAACCACCAACAAGGGATTTATCGACTGCTTCAATCGGACTGTAATTCTCACTCATCATCACGGCAAGACGATAAGAGTTGCAGCTCAAGAAAGACCAATGTCACGACAACCAAAGTTGAACAAGGTGGACATTTCAGAGTTAAGAAAAGTTCCAGTGGTGGGTGAGTTCCCTGACGTATTTCCCGAAGAACTACCAGGCATGCCACCAGACCGGGAAATAGAGTTCATCATTGAACTAGCACCTGGAACCACCCCCATTTACAAGAAACCTTACAGAATGGCACCCTCCGATTTGGTAGAATTAAAGAAGCAAATAAAAGAATTACTGGACAAAGGATTTATACGAGCCAGCTCCTCACCTTGGGGTTCACCAGTATTATTTGCAAAGAAAAAAGATGGGACACTAAGGTTATGTATAGACTATCGAGCACTCAACATGGTCACCATCAAAAACAAATATCCGATGCCACGGATAAATGATTTATTTGACCAGCTCGCACAAGCCAAGGTTTTCTCGAAAATTGATTTAAGATCGGGGTATCATCAATTAAAGGTACGGACAGAAGATATCCCCAAGACAGCATTCACCTCCAGATATGGATTGTATGAATTTACAGTAAATGCCGTTTGGACTGACAAACGCCCCCGCATATTTTGTCCACCTCATGAACAAAGTGTTTATGAAATTTATGGACAAATTTGTTGTGGTTTTCATTGATGATATTCTGGTATACTCAAAGACACCGGAAGAACATGCTAAACATCTTAGAATTGTACTGGGAGAATTGAGGAAACATCAATTATACGCCAAGTTCAGCAAATGTGAATTTTGGTTAAGACAGGTTGGTTTTCTAGGCCATGTATTGACCCAAGAAGGTGTTGCCTAGACCTAGAAAAAGTCAAGGCCGTACTTGGCTGGAAACCACCAGCCAACGTAACAGATGTACGAAGTTTCCTAGGAATGGCTGGATATTACCGAAGGTTTATTGAGGGATTCTCCACCATAGCAAAACCAATGACACAGTTACACAAGAAGGATAAGAAATTTGTATGGACTGAAGCGTGCGAGAAAAGTCTCCAAGAACTCAAAAGGAAATTAACAACAGCACCGGTATTGGTTGTGCCAGACATACACAAAAGTTTTGAAGTGTATTGTGACGCATCCCGGAAGGGCCTCGGGTGCGTATTGATGCAAGACGGCAAAGTTGTCGCATATGCTTCAAGGAACTACGAAAGCATGAAGAAAATTATCCTACTCATGACTTGAAATTGGCAGTAGTCATCCATGCACTCAAAGAGTGGAGGCACTTTTTGCTTGGGAATCATTGTGAAATATATACGGATCATAAAAGCCTCAAATATATTTTCACACAACCAGAAATCAACTTACGGCAACGATGCTGGTTGGAATTAGTCAAGGATTATGATGTTGGCATTCACTACCATCCAGGAAAAGTGAATGTAGTGCCAGACGCTCTTAGTCGAAACCCCAGCTCGGGCAACGACAGTCTACAGAACTTGAGGCCTGAATTTCAGCAGGAGTTCGCCAAACTCAACTTGGTGATGGTCACTGAGGGCAACGTGTCAAATCTGGAAATACAACCCACCCTAATGGAACAGATTAAGAAAGCTCAACATGGACATCCCAGCATTGAAGGCATAAAGAAAAAAGTGAGTCTGGGCAAAGCTTCAGAATTTGTCGTAGACGATGAGGGAATATTATGGTACGAGGAAAGACTTTGCGTACCGAACATAGAGGGCCTCAAACAGCAAATTCTAACCGAAGGCCAGACCGCTCCATATTCAATCCACCCTGGAGGGACCAAAATGTACAAGGACATCCAGGAAAATTTTGGTGGCACGGTATGAAGAGGGATATAGCCACATTCATTGCATGTTGTGATTCATGTCAACGCATTAAAGCCGAGCACCAAAAACCAGCAGGGCTATTACAGCCAAACAGGATACCTGAGTGGAAATGGGACGAAATTGGAATGGATTTTATTGTCGGACTACCTCGGTCACAACACGGAAATGATGCCATATGGGTCATCACCGATAGATTAACTAAAGTGGCACATTTCATCCCTGTAAAGACAACCTACACCACTCAGAAGCTTGCCAAGCTTTACCTCTCCCGTATAGTTTGCCTGCATGGAATCCCAAAGACTATAATATCCGACAGAGGCACTCAATTTGTCTCTAGATTTTGGGATCATTTACAACAAGCTCTGGGAACTCGACTAGCATTCAGTACAGCATACCACCCCCAGACTGATGGACAAACTGAACGCGTGAACCAAATTCTAGAGGACATGCTGAGAGCATGTGCTCTCACCTATGGAACCAGTTGGGAAGAAAGCTTGCCATATGCCGAGTTCGCATACAACAACAGTTACCAAGCCAGTCTACAAATGGCACCTTTTGAAGCCTTGTACGGGCGGAGATGTCGTACCCCATTAAATTGGTCAGAAACAGGAGATAGTCGTATCTTCGGCCCAGACATGCTCAAGGAAGCCGAGGAGAAAGTTAGACTAATCAGGGACCGACTCAAGACAGCTCAAGGCCGACAAAAGAGTTATTACGATCGAAAGCATCGTGAAGTCAGCTTTGAACCCGGTGAATATGTGTATCTACGAGTATCTCCTATGAGGGGCCTACAACGGTTCAAAGTTAAAGGAAAACTAGCCCCAAGATTTATTGGAGCCTTCTGTGTAGTTGCACGAAGAGGCACAGTAGCCTACCAGCTAGACCTACCCAAAGAGATGTCAGACGTCCACGACGTGTTCCACGTCTCACAGTTAAGGAAATGTGTAAGCAACCCCGAGAAGCAGGTGTCTCATGAGAACATTGACGTGCAACCAGACCTCACCTACATGGAACATCCAATAAAAATATTAGAGGAGTCTGAAAGGAGGACCCGTCGGAAAACAATTAAATTTTTCAAGGTTCAGTGGAGCAATCACACCGAGGATGAAGCAACATGGGAAAGAGAGGATTTTCTTCAGGCAGAGTACCCACACCTATTTGAGGATCAGCTGAAATCTCGGGGACGAGATTTTTCCTAAGGGGGTAGGTGTTGTAACACTCCAAAAATTTTTATTTGGCTTTTTCTTTATTTGATTTAAAGGAGGTTATTTGAATTTTTCTAAAAGAGGGACTCTCCTTCTCAATTTTTTTATGACAAATATTTTCTTTAAAAGGGTCCTTCTCAATATTGATTTGTGGTCTTGAGGGTTTTACATCTCGTGTTGACTCAACACAAATATTTTCTTTGGGGAAGTTTTTGAAATCCTTTCTTTTAGAAATAACCCTATGACTTATGGATTGATTCTTCCTCATTCAAAATTTTTTTTCTTGCCATGACCTAGGTTGAAAATTTTCTTCCAAAACCCCTCCCTCCACTTTGAGTCAAGTCAAATATCCAATCCCAGCAAGTTCAACCCATTTTGATATTGACTCTATTTGATTCATCCTCAAATCTATTTCTGTCATTTATTTTGAACCTTAGTGATTTACAAAGGAACCACCAGATCCCTTTTGAGTTTTGGTTCCAAACAAACTCCTCTGACTAGTCCTTAGTACTGTCAACATAGATCCATCAAGATCCACTGGTCCACAGTTCAAATTTTTCAAATTCTGCTTGCTCCAAGTTTGGACCAGATTTGCCATTTTTGGTGAAATTCATTATCTTTCTTCCCCAAAAATTCTGAGAAAATCATGCGGCCTCCAGATGCATCAAGAGACCTCTCCACCAAAGATCAACTCCAGAAAAATTTTCCACGTGCTTGAAACATGTCGTCGAACACCTGGCATGCACTGTTTCTGTCAAATTCAGAGAAGTTCAGAAATTCAGTGTCTCAGTTCAGACGACAGTGTCCTTTCTTCAGAACCGCGGCGTCAATCTCACCAGTGCACGCGTTGGCGCCTTGCTCCCTGCTCCTCCTTCTTATCCACCGCGCCGCACGGTCGCCTGGACGGTTGTGAGCGTCGGCGGTGAGCTGGCAGAGGTGCATCGCCCCCGTGCGCGGCGGCAGCAGCAATTGCTGCAGCTGCCAGAGAGGCGCAGCGAGGGACGGCGCCGTCCAGCACCACCCACACCACTAGAAGCCTACGCGTGGCCGTCTTCTTCCCCGTGCGTGCTGCAGCACAGTCGCCGTGGCCTGAGATGCGCAAAGCACGCTCTCTGCCGCCGACAGGCCCGTGAGGCCGTTCCGTCGAAGACTGTGAGTATCGCCCAAGTCTGGCCAAGTTTTGCTACGGGATGAAGCCAGTGATCCAATCCGTAGCTGCCCCGAACCCTAAACCCCCGTTCGACCACTGCCTCGCCGTAAGCATCACCGGAGTTATCCCGTTCTCAGCAACCGCCTCGGACCAGCTATAAAAAGGAGCCTCGAGCTCGCCTTTGACCTAGCACCACTCCTACATCTCACCAGAGCCATGCCTAGCTACAAGGGAGACCTCGGGGAGGCCTTCTTCCCCGACTCCAGCCGCCCCGATCTGCTTTGGGCTCCGGCACGATTCCCTCTGGTGAGACCACCCCCGCCTCCCAGACCGTGCCAGTCGCCTCCTAGTACACCCAATCCTCTAACCCGAGCCTCAATTTGACATTTGCAGCCCTACCCGGCGAGATCCACCACCGCCCGAACCACCGTCCGCTGGAGTGGAGGCCGTCGTTGATGTGGTGCTCGCCGACAACCAACTCCACCACCCACAGACGCGGGAGAGCATCATGAGTCCGTAGGTACCATCCACTCCCCCTACCTCGCCGTGGATCGCCGCCGGCGACCACCGCGGCCCTCGGGCGCCGGGTGCTCTATTTTGATTTTTAAACCTAATGGGTGGGACCCCCTCGTCAGCCTCTCTCTTTTATTCGAAACGTTTTCTGAAGGAAGCGCCTTCGGGCAAAGTACGTTTTCTGTTTTTATAAACTAACCCCTGGAAACTTTCTGTTTCATTACAGATGAGTCCCTAGGCTAAAATCCTTATAACTTTTAAACAAAAGATGATTTTGAGTTGATTCTTTTTCTGTAATCTTGGTTTTTCTGTATAGTTTTTTATCATATTTATTTGAAAGTTTTTTGGAATAATTTTTATACACACGTGGTATTTACGTTAGTATGCGATTTCTTTATACCGTAGATACCGGAGGAGGTGACGGAACCGCGAACTTCGCCGTGCTAGACTCCGACTACTCCGAACCAGGCAAGCATGTTTGAACCTTTGATATGATGAGTGTTTTGCATGTTTGCTTGAATAGTTAGTTCATGGCATGTTTATATGAGCATCAGTGAGTGTTATATTGCATGCAAGGGAACTACCAGTATGCTTTGAAACTTGATGTGATCATTTGATGGGAGATAACATGATCATGTGGTGACATGAAAGGTGGTAAGATGGTATTGTTCAAGCATGCCAGTCTTATGTCAACCGTTAAACTCCAGTGTTCACATGGATCAAGCCACGTTACCGTCCGTCCCCTTTTCGTGCTGCCACATGTTTTCTGCAAAGAATACGGTTTAGTAAGTTGCAAACCTCTTTCCTCGTACACACCAAATAGAGGGGCCGTGATGAGGGTTCCATGGCCCTGGATTAAAGCCCGTCATCCGGTCAGGGGGCATGGGTGTTTCCGGTTGGGACCGAGAGGGGGGCACCCCTTAGAGCGCGCGATATAAATTTGATCCCATGCTACGCGAGGTTGTGGCCTCGCCGTCTTAAAGTTTTTCTTGAACGTTCCTAGGGTGATCCCTGGCAGCGGAATGTGGAATGGGTGTGTACTGGTTAGATGTGTTTCTCCTAAAATATCATAAACGGAACTAGTCCTTTGTGACTACTGAAATCCGTTGGCTGTGGTTAAAGAGTACAAACTCTGCAGAGTCAAATCCATCCGAGTAACCGTGTCCATGGTCAAGGATCTTGGTCAACACATCCATATCAGTATCAGTATCAGTCTCAACGTCCATCTCAGCGTCAGTCTCTGTGTCAGTCTCAGTGAAAATCTCTAGTGATTAAACATGAGTAGTAAACCCGGCTGAATGTTATTCCTGTGGATGGACTAACCAGTTTATTATTTCGTACATGAGTATTTCCTTGAGATGATTTAAATTCATATGCTACTTGAATTCAAATAATGAAATATAAGCCCTTTATGTGATGTCGCTCAGACGTCCGACTGTGGCACTCTTGTTATTTACTTTTGATATAAGCCCTTTATGTGATGTCGCTCAGACGTCCGACTGTGGCACTCTTGTTATTTACTTTTGATATAAGCCCTTTATGTGATGTCGCTCAGACGTCCGACTCTGGACTTCTGTCGACGTCCTATGTGGAGTTATCTGCGAGGGAGCCCTTCCCTTTCTTGGACGTCCCCGCCTCCAGGTCCATGGAGGCCGCCCTCTTCTTCCTTCCCTCATTAGGGGAAGGGTTGTCCTCCTCGTCCTCCTCCTCTTCCTCCTCCTCCTCATCGTCGTCGTCTTCGGCAGCGAAGGAGCGGGTCTTGTTTTCGGACGTCGGGTCCGAAGCGCCCTTGCAACGGGGGCCACTCCGGACCCCCTTGGCCTTCCCCTTGGCCTTCTTCTCCGGCGCCTTATAGGGCGCCGACACTAGCATGTTCGCTAAACGCGGAATGACTGGGTCTTCAGGCAACGGAGCCGGACACTAGATCCGCTTCGCCCTCTCCATCCAGTCCTAAAGAAGCAATTGTCATAAAAGCTTAGATATCATCCTTGAAACAAGCAAGTAGGGGATGCGTTAACAATGACATACCTCGCTGGCGAGGTGGTTAATGTCGTGCCCGCGGTCCGAATCTATGGCCGGCGGTTTCTCATTGCCCTTAAAGGGCAACTTCCAAGCGTCTTTGTGAGTGGTTTCAAAGAGCCTCTTCAGGGTATGGTGCTTCTTCGGATTGAACTCCCATAGAGGGCGGCTTCGGCTTTGGCACGGGAGAATCCGGCCAACTAGCTTCACCTGGATTACATCGACAAGTTTGACATCTTTTTCCACCATACTTTGAACATGGGTCTGCAGCGCTATCAGCTCATTTGGCGAATACCAGTTCGGGCCCTTCTCGAACCAGGAAGTAAGCCGCATGGGAGCGCCGTAGTGGAATTCGGCAGCTGCGGCCCAGGTGGCGCCACGGGGTTCTGTGATGTAGAACCACTGTTTCTGCCATTCCTTTACCGTCTCCACGAACGTGCCTTTCAGCCAGGAGACGTTGGCCAGTTTGCTCACCATGGCGCCCCCGCACTCGGCGTGCTGGCCATCCACCACCTTCGGCTTCACGTTGAAGACCTTGAGCCACAGCCCGAAGTGGGGTTGGATGAGGAGGAAGGCCTCACACACGACGATGAACGCCGAGATGTTAAGGAAGGAGTTCGGGGCCAGGTCATGGAAATCTAGCCCGTAGTAATACATCAGCCCGCAGACGAAAGGGTGAAGTGGAAACCCTAGTCCACAGAAGAAGTGAGGGAGGAAAACTACCCTCTTGGTGGGCTTCGGGGTGGGGACGACTTGCCCATGGGCTAGAAGACGGTGGACGATTTCCTTTGCCAAGTACCCGGCTGCCCGAAGCTCGGCAATGTCCTCCTCCTTGACGGAGGAGACCATCCACTTGCCCTGACCCCCGGATCCGGACATGGTCGGATGCTTTCCGGAGATGGAGAAAGATGGGGACTTGGGCGCTGGAGCTCGAGGATGGAAGGGCAGAGAGAGAAAGAAGGCATGGGTGAAAAAAGGGAATCCTTATCCCCTTATAAAGGCCATGAATATCAAGCGCCTCCCCACTCGCCTTAAAACTCGCCTATTCCCAAGGGCTTTGTAAACAGCAGGTCGGGTTACCCATGCCCGTATTGATGAGAATCCCACAATAAGGGGACACAATCTCTGCTTCGACAAGACGTGCCAATGGCAACCGCATCTCGAAACATGGAGCGGCAGATGAAAAATGGTTCGAAATAATGACCGGGCAGACGTGATGTCATGTTACAAAAAGTTGTCAGCGGATTGGAGTCGTGGAATATTATACTCTCTGCGGTTGTGTGTACAGGTTCGGATACAATCATTACGTCCGAATACTATCTTGGAGTTCAGAAAGGGGCAACCCGCCTTGCAATGCCGAAGACAAATCTGCGCGCCGGACTCCTCGTCATTGAAGCCAGGTTCAGGGGCTACTGAGGGAGTCCTGGACTAAGGGGTCCTTGGGCGTCCAGCCTGTTATCCATGGGCCGGACTGATGGGCTGTGAAGATACGAAGACCGAAGAGTGCACCCGTGTCCGGATGGGACTCTCCTTGGCGTGGAAGGCAAGCTTGGCGATCGAATATGTAGATTCCTTTCTCTGTAACCGACCTCATGTAACCCTAGATCTCCCCGGTGTCTATATAAATTGGAGGACTTAGTCCGGAGGGAGAGATTCATTATCGTAGTCATATAGGCTAGACTCCTAGGGTTTTAGCCATTACGATCTCGTGGTAGATCAACTCTTGTAATACTCATATTCATCAAGATGAATCAAGTAGGAAGTAGGGTATTACCTCCGTAGAGAGGGCCTGAACCTGGGTGAACATTGTGTCCCCTGTCTCCTGTTACCATCGATCTTAGACGCACAGTTCGGGACACCCTACCCGAGATCCGCCGGTTTTGACACCGACACCCCTCCTTCCTGGCCTCACCAGAAGATCACCCGAATTCCGGCGATCCTCCCCATGCCCTCGCCCACTCCTCCGGTGTCCTGTGGCCGCTGAGGGAGTCCTGGATAAGGGGGCATCTGGACAGCCAGACTATATACTTTGGCCGGACTGTTGGACTATGAAGATACAATATTGAAGACTTCATCCCGTGTCTAGATGGGACTCTCCTGTGCGTGGAAGGCAAGCTTGGCGATGCGGATATGTAGATCTCCTTCTCTGTAACCGACTCTGTGTAACCCTAGCCCCCTCCGGTGTCTATATAAACAGGAGGGTTTAGTTCGTAGGACCAACAATAATAAGATCATCATCAACAATCATACCATAGGCTAGCTTTTAGGGTTTAGCCTCTACGAACTCGTGGTAGATCAACTCTTGTAATACTCACATCATCAAGATCAATCAAGCAGGAAGTAGGGTATTACCTCCATAGAGAGGGCCCGAACCTGGGTAAACATTGGGTCCCTCGCCTCCTGTTACCATTAGCCTTAGACGCACAGTTCGGGACCCCCCTACCCGAGATCCGCCGGTTTTGACACCGACATTGGTGCTTTCATTCAGATTTCCACTGTGTCGTCGCGATAAGGCTTGATGGCTCCTTCAATCATCTTCAACGATGCAATCGAAGGTGAGGTTTTCCTCCCCGGACATATCTTCGTATTCGGTGGCTTCGCACTGCGGGACAACTCACTTGGCCATCTAGAGCAGATCGATAGCTACGCCTTGGTCATCAGATCAGGTTTGGAAGCTTGAACTATACGGCCGACATCCGCGGAGACTTGATCTTCGACGGATTCGAGCCCATGGCAGGTGTGCCGAACAGTCACGATGAGCATGACTCAGATCTGCCATCGGATGGTGTTCATGAGATCGCGCCTGCGGCTGCCCCGGCTCTTAATCTGGAGCAGATCGTGCCATCCGAGGATGGGTGGATGGACCCCGCCACGGAGGCCGCACACTCAGCGGCGATAGAGCCGAACACAGGCTTCGCCTCCAATGAGGTCTGTGTCATCGGACCCTCGGACTCGTCTCTGGCCATAGGCTCTGAACCGCGGACATCCGTGCCTGTAGAATCTGATTGGGCACCGATCATGGAGTTTACCTCCGCGGATATCTTTCAGCATTCGCCCTTAGGTGACGTGCTAAATTCATTGAAATATCTCTCCCTGTCAGGAGACTTGCGGCCGAACTATGTCCGGCTCGAGTGGGGAGCGGACGACGAAGAAATTCGTCTCCCACCCACCACCCACTTAATAGCCACTGTCGACGACGTAACCGACATGCTTGACTTCGACTCCGAAGACATCGACGGTATGGAGGACGATGCCGTAGAAGAACAGGAACCACCGCCCACAGGGCGCTGGAGAGCCAGCTCATCATACGACATATACATGGTGGACACACCCAAAGAAGGCAATGGCAATGAGACAACGGAGGATAATCCCCTTGAGAAGCAATCTAAGCACCGGCGTCATAGGCGCCGCTCTAAGCCTCGCCATGACAAAAATAATGATACCGTCATAGAAGACAATAACGCTCCGGATGGTGCCGAAGACGAAAACAACCCCGCTGGGCCAGACTTCGAGCAGGCCGAACGGGAATATGGGCAAGATAGCCCCGATGATCAGGCAACAGATGGAGACTTGGACGACGATAACTACATGCCCCTCTCCGAAGACGAGGTGAGCCTCGGCAATGACGAATTCATCGTGCCTGAGGATCCCGTCCAGCAGGAGCGCTTCAAGCGCCGGCTTATAGCCACTGCAAAGAGCCTGAAGAAAAAGCAGCAACAGCTTCAAGCTGATCAGGATCTGCTAACTGATAGATGGACCGAGGTCCTGGCAGCCGAGGAATATGGACTCGAGCACCCAACAAAAAGTTATCCAAAGCGCAAGTTGTTACCTCAATTTGAGGAGGAGACACTAGAGCAGGATGCGGCTAACCAGCCACCACGTGGCCGGGACAAGGCATATCAGCCCAAACACCAGCCCGCACCCCGGGGCCAGTCAAATAATAACACGAAGGCCCGGGGCCACACGCAGGACCTGCAAGATGCGTTAGAAAACAAAGCAGGGCAGTCAAGATCGATCTTTGGATCACGGGGGCGCGCCCCAACGCTGTTGGCGATTATCACGCCGGATATAAATCCGGCCGGGCCGAACAAAATCGACCAGACTCACTTGAACTGCGTCATGATATAGCCCCACATAGAGGCGCCGCACACCCCTTATGCTTCACTGACGAAGTAATGGACCATGAGTTCCCAGAAGGGTTTAAACCCGTAAATATAGAATCATATGATGGGACAACAGATCCCACGGTATGGATCAAATATTTCCTTCTCCACATTCACATGGCCCGCGGCGATGATCTACACGCCATCAAGTACCTCCCACTAAAACACAAATGACCAGCTCGGCATTGGCTGAACAGTTTGCCGGGAAACTCCATTGGAAGTTGGGAGAACCTGGAAGACGCATTCGTGGATAACTTCTAGGGCACTTATGTGCGACCTCCGGACACTGACGATTTAAGTCACATTACTCAACAACCCGGAGAGTCGGCCAGGAAATTCTGGACTCGGTTCCTAACCAAAAATAACCAAATTGTCGACTATCCGGATGCCGAAGCCATAGCGGACTTTAAGCACAACTTCCGCGACGAGTGGCTTGCCCGACACCTCGGCCAAGAGAAGCCGAAATCCATGGCAGCCCTCACGACACTCATGACCCACTTTTGTGCGGGCGAGGATAGCTGGTTGGCTCGTAGCAGCAATATAGCAAGCAATCCTGGCACATCAGAGGCTAGAGATAGCAGTGGCAAGCCCCGACACAACAAGCACAAGCGTCACAAAAATGGGGATAACGCCACAGACACGGCTGTCAATGCCGGATTCAGTGGCTCTAAGTCCGGTCAGCGGAAGAAGCCATTCAAAAGAAACAGCCCAGGCCCGTCCAGTCTGGACTGCATACTCGATCGCTCGTGTCAAATTCACGGCAGCCCGATAAACCAGCCAATCACACCAATAGAGAATGCTGGGTGTTCAAATAGGCCGGCAAGTTGAATGCCGAAAACAAAGAAAAGGGGCCGCATAGTGATGATGACGAGGGGCCCCGGCCGCCGAACACAGGAGGACAGAAGAAATTTCCTCCCCACGTGAAAACGGTGAACATGATATACGCCACCCATATTCCCAAGTGGGAGCGAAAGCGTGCACTAAGGGACGTCTACGCGATGGAGCCAGTCGCCCCAAAGTTTAATCCATGGTCTTCTTGTCCGATCACTTTTGATCGCAGAGACCATCCTACCAGTATCCGTCATGGCGGTTCGGCCGCATTGATCCTTGACCCTATCATCGACGGATTCCACCTAACACGAGTCCTCATGGACGGTGGCAGCAGCCTGAACCTGCTCTATCAGGATACAGTGCGCAAAATGGGCATCGATCCCTCTAGGATCAAACCCACCAAAACCACCTTTAAAGGTGTCATACCAGGCGTAGAGGCTCGCTGCACGGGCTCAATCACATTAGAAGTAGTCTTCGGATCTCCGGACAACTTCCGAAGCGAGGAGTTAATCTTCGATATCGTCCCATTCCGCAGTGGCTACCACGCACTGCTTGGATGAGCCGCATTCACCAGATTCCATGCGGTACCGCATTATAAATACCTCAAACTCAAGATGCCAGGTCCTCGCGGGGTTATAACAGTCAATGGAAACACAGAGCGCTCCCTCCGTACAGAGGAGCACACTGTGGCCCTCGCAGCAGAAGCACAGAGCAGCCTTCTTAGGCAGACCTCCAGTTTGGCCATAAAGCCCCCGGACACCGCTAAGCGAGTCTGGAGTACTCTGCAACAGGATCGTCCGGCATGTCCTGGGCTTGCCTGGCAATTCGGCCTCCGTCCTAGTCCCAGTCAAGCAGCCGAATTGATGCCGCGCGTACATAACTACACACTTAAAATACCATGGGCACAGGCGGAGGCGCAGCTACAATACGGCCCACAATGCGGCTCAACCACCCCAGGACTCGTATACCTTCACCCCTTTCTTCCTTTCAGGTCCCTATTTTCGAAGGCTCTTCCGATAACCTGATCATGGGATCCATCTGGGGACAGAAACGCCAAGGAGGCAAGAAGCTTAGACGTACAAGGGAATTACCAGGTGGTCTGTGCAAACGATCGCTATACCTGTTTTACATGCCCGCACGCAGCTCGCTCTTCGCTAGGACATGTTAAATAGTCCTATTTTGCTTATCGCACTACTCGTATGCGTACGCCTTGACGTACTATTTAAATAGCGATGGAACATAATGTAGAACGTCGGCTTATTATCACATTTCTTTATTTCTTTCATTGTTTGTTTATTTATTAAAATTTGCATCTGTACACTTTGGTACGACCAGTTCGCCAGGGACTTCAGTGTACCCCATAACACGGCAAGAAAAGTCCGAACACTTTCGGCAGTGCGGCACCCCGAACTTATAGCATTATATGCATCAGCTCTGAATCATGTCTTTGGTCAAATGTTGGGTTTGCCCGGCTCTGGTGTTTTGATACCTTACGTTCCGCTCTATCGGCTAAGGTGCCACCGGGAGAACTACTGCGATTGTGCCCTGGTTCATCTGGGCAAGCAACTCAGTAGAGAAAGCCGAAAACTGACTGTCATGATGCGGCGAGAGCTGGTCGCTGTTCGAGAGGTCTGAAATCCTTAAAGATTTTTTCCGCTTCGGGCGAGGAATCGGCCTTGCCGGATTTAGGCGTGTATAGCGCCCCAGGTTCGGCCTTCTGAACACCAGGGGCTACGCCGAAATTTAAAACTGTAGACTTCTATGGCTAAGTGAGAGTGGTAAAGCCGTATAGTCCGATTGCCTGGTTCGTCGCGTTAAACACCTCCTCAAAGGACCAAAAATCTGGATAAAGAGTGTTTTCATCCCGAACACCCCGGTACAAGTTACATGGGGGCAGAAGCCGACGACTGGCCAACTTTCAGATTCTATAAGCGGCCGCACAGAAGGTAATATTTTAAATCAACAAGCGTTATATGGCGCAAATGAACTTGTTTTCATATTACAGGATCAAATGAGTACATTCACTCGAATATTACATCCTTAGCACATTCCTCCGCCACAAGGCGGGCGCCCTTCAGGACACTATCATAATAATTCTCGGGGTGGCAGTGCTCCTTGCCCTTCGGTGGCCCCTCCGTCACCAGCTTCTCGGCATCCATCTTCGCCCAGTGCACTTTTGCGCGGGCGAAAGCAGTGCAAGCGCCTTCAATGCAGACTGACCACTTTATGACTTCGAGCCGCGGGCAGGCAGACACAAGCCGCTTCACCAGGCCGAAGTAGCTGCTGGGCAGGGGCTCGGCCGGCCACATCTGGACTAGAAGGTCCTTTATGGCGAGTTCGGCCGGCTTGTGAAGTTCGACCAGTTGCTTCAGCCGGTCGCTCAAGGTCATCGGAGGTTCGGCCCCAACATATTGGGACCAGAACAACTTCTCCGTCGAGCTCCCCTCTTCAGCCCGGTAGAACTCTGCAGCATCAGATACGCTGCACGGCAGATCTGCAAATGCCCCTGGAGAGCTCCAAATTTGGGTAAGTAAAAGGAAAGTCTCCTTCACATGCTTGCTCGGGGTATTTCGCATTGGGGCATCTCTGGCACAATCTCCCCCTGGTCTGGTATCCTCTAGGAAAGCACCTCGGTGTCGTCCGTGGGCCGAGGGGAAGTGGCCGTCGGGAGTGAATCACTATTCATCACCGACTGACTCAAAGACCCGTCCGAGGAGGGTACGTCGATGTGAGATCTGGCCGGGCTGCACGATCATACTTGACACGATTATAATCAATAAAACAATACGTACCAGAAGTATTATAGTGTTCGGATACTTACGACTTTGCCAGGGGCTTGTCCCTGGGCAACTACTCCTCGTCGCTGTACGCGGCTGTGGTGGAGTGGCCCGGAGGGAGGGTTTTTTCCCTCTTGGACCCTTCGGCCTCCCCGGTCGGGGCGGCCTTCCTTTTCTTCTCCCCCCGGTCTTCGGGGGAGGCATTTCTGCTACCTCTTCCTCCTCTTTGTTGGAGGAGTGCGCCTCGGTGTCCTCGGACGATGAGTCCGATACAACCTTGCGCCGGAGACCCTTTCTGGTCCCCGCGGCCTTCTTGTTGGCCTTCTCCGGCACCTCTTAAGGCGCCGGAGACAGCATCTCTAGCAAAAGAGCCGATGTTGTATCTTCGGGTAAGGGAGCTGGACAATCAATTTGCTCCGCTACTACTACCCAGTCCTGATAAATTAGCATGGAAGTTTAGATTCCCCCCGCGGATGTGCTATTAAAAGGCACGTCTTGCAGAATATAAAAACTTACCGGATTGGCGGAGCGCTTTGCACTGAGTCCGCGGTTTTCGGTCATGGGTCGTGGTACTTCAGAAGCCTTGAACAGTACCTTCCAGACATCTTCGTGCGTCATGTCGAAGAGCTCTTGCAGCGTCTGGTGTTCTGCGGGGTCGAACTCCCACATTTGAAGGCCCTTCTTTGACATGGAAGGATCCGGCGGAAGAGCATGACCTGGACCACATTGACAAGCTTGATTTTCTTGCTCATTTTTTTATGCAGGTCTGGAGTCCGGTTAGCTCCGTTGATGAGCCCCAGGATAGGCCCTTCTCTTTCCAAGAAGTGAGCCGCATAGGGACACCAGATCAAAATTCAGGGGCCACTACCCAGTTGGTGTCGCGCGGCACGGTGATGTAGAACCACCCCGATTGCCACCCCTTTACGGTCTCCACAAAGGAGCCTTCGAGCCAAGTGACATTGGGCATCTTGCCCACCAGGGTGCCTCCGCACTCCACTTGCTGGCCCCCCACCACCTTCGGCTTCACATTGAAGGTTTTCAACCATAGACTGAAGTGGGGCGCAATGCGGAGGAAGGCCTCGCACACGACGATGAACGCCGAGATGTTTAGGATGAAATTGGGGGCCAGATCATGGAGGTCCAGCCCATAGTAAAACATGAGCCCACGGACGAATGGGTGGAGGGGAAACCCCAGTCCGCGGATAAAGTGAGGGAGAAATACTACCCTCTCCTGAGGCTCTGGGTGAGGGATGACCTGCCCTTCGGTGGGGAGCCGGTGCGCGATGTATGCGGCCAAGTATCCGGCCTCCCGGTGCTTCTTGATGTCCTCCTCCTTCACGGTGGAAGCCATCCACCTGCCACCCGCTCCGGACATGCTTGTGTGACTTTGCGGAAAGGGGGAGGGCTTGGGCGCTAGAGCTCGAGCGGGGGGAGATGGATGAGCAGAGGAAGAAGAAGGCGTGGGTGTAAAAAGGGTGAATCCTTATCTCTTTATAGAGGCGGTGGAAACCATGCGCCTCCCCACTTGCCCCGTAAAACTCGCTCATTCCCCCAAGTGTCGTGTTAACGGCGCGGTTGGGTTACCCACACCCGTATTGATGAGAATCCCGTGATAAGGGGACCTGATCTCTGCTTCAACAAGACGTGCCAATAAAACCGCCTCGTAATACGTGTTATGGCAGGCAGGGAGAAAACGGTTCGAATAATGACCGGGCCACGGTGTGATGTCACGCTATGAAAAGTTGTCAGCAAATTAGATTTGTGAAATATATTCTCTCTATGGTGTTATGTGGAATTTGTTTTGCAGAGCCGGACACGGTCCTCGTGTTCACAATCTTCTATGGAGTATTCGAAGAAGGAACCCGCCTTGCAATGGCGAAGACAATCTGCGCGCCGGACTCATCGTCATTGAAGCCTGGTTAAGGGGCTACTGAGGGAGTCCTGGATAAGGGGGTATCCGGACAGCCGGACTATATACTTTGGCCGGACTGTTGGACTATGAAGATACAAGATTGAAGAGTTCGTCCCGTGTCCGGATGGGTCTCTCCTTTGCATGGAAGGCAAGCTTGGTGATGCGGATATGTAGATCTCCTTCTCTATAACCGACTCTGTGTAACCCTAGCCCCCTCCGGTGTCTATTAAACCGGAGGGTTTAGTCCGTAGGACCAACAACAATAAGATCATCATCAACAATCATACCATAGGCTAGCTTTTAGGGTTTAGCCTCTATGATCTCGTGGTAGATCAACTCTTGTAATACTCACATCCTCAAGATCAATCAAGCAGGAAGTAGGGTATTACCTCCATAGAGAGGGCCCGAACCTGGGTAAAAATTGTGTCCCCCGCCTCCTGTTACCATTAGCCTTAGACGCACAGTTCGGGACCGCCTACCCGAGGTCCGCCGGTTTTGACACCGACATTGGTCCTTTCATTGAGAGTTACACTGTGTCGTCACAATAAGGCTTGATGGCTCCTTCAAACATCTGCAATGATGCGATCCAGGGTGAGGTTTTCCTCCCCGGGCAGATCTTCGTATTCGGCGGCTTCGTACTGCGGGCCAACTCACTTGGCCATCTGGAGCAGATCGATAACTACGCCCCTGGCCATCGGGTCAGGTTTGGAAGCTTGAACTATACTGCCGACATCTGCGGAGACTTGATCTTTCATGGATTCGAGCCCATGACGGGCGCGCCGAACAGTCACGATGAGCATGACTTAGATCCGCCATTGGACGGTGTTCGAGAGATTATGCCTGCGGCTGCCCCGGCTCTTAATCTGGAGCAGATCGTGCCCTCCGAGGATGGGTGGATGAACCCCGCCACGGAGGCCGCACACTCATCGGCGGTAGAGCCGAGCACAGACTTTGCCTCTAATGAGGTCTGCGTCATCGGACCCTCGGACTCATCTCCGGCCATAGGTTCCGAACCACGCACGCCTGCGCCTCTCGAACCTGATTGGGCACCGATCATGGAGTTCACCTCCGAAGATATCTTCCAGCACTCACCCTTGGGTGATGTGCTAAATTCGTTAAAATCTCTCTCCCTGTCAGGACACTCTTGGCCGAACTATGTCCGGCTTGAGTGGGAAGCGGACGACGAAGAAATTCGTTCCCCACCCACCACCCACTTAATAGCCACTGTTGATGATTTAACCGACACGCTTGACTTCGACTCCAAAGACATCAGCGGTATGGACAACGATGCCGGAGAAGAACAGGAACCACCGCCCACTGGGCGCTGGACAGCCACCTCAGCATATGACATATATATGGTGGACACACCCAAAGAAAGCAATGGCGATGAGGCAACAGAGGATAAACCCCCGGAGAAGCAACCTAAGCACCGGCGTCATCAGCGCCGCTCTAAGCCTCGCCATAGCAAAAATAGTGATACTGGCACAGGAGACAATAACTCTCCGGATAATGCCGAAGACAAAAACAATCCCGCCCAGCCAGACTTCGAGCAGGCCGAACGGGAGGATGGGCAAGCTAGCCCCGATGAACAGGCAACATATGGAGACTTGGAGGACGACAATTACATGCCCCTCTCTGAGGATGAGGTGAGCCTCGGCAACGATGAATTCATCGTGCCTGAGGATCCCGTCGAGCAGGAGCGCTTCAAGCGCCGGCTTATTGCCACTGCAAAAAGCCTGAAGAAAAAGCAGCATCAGCTTCAAGCTGATCAAGATCTGTTAACTGATAGATGGACTGAGTGAAGGAAATATGCCCTTGAGGCAATAATAAAGTTATTATTTATTTCCTTATATCATGATAAATGTTTATTATTCATGCTAGAATTGTATTAACCGGAAACATAATACTTGTGTGAATACATAGACAAACAGAGTGTCACTAGTATGCCTCTACTTGACAAGCTCGTTGATCAAAGATGGTTATGTTTCCTAGCCATAGACATGAGTTGTCATTTGATTAACGGGATCACATCATTAGGAGAATGATGTGATTGACTTGACCCATTCCGTTAGCTTAGCACTCGATCGTTTAGTATGTTGCTATTGCTTTCTTCATGACTTATACATGTTCCTATGACTATGAGATTATGCAACTCCCGTTTACCGGAGGAACACTTTGTGTTCTACCAAACGTCACAACGTAACTGGGTGATTATAAAGGTGCTCTACAGGTGTCTCCAAAGGTACTTGTTGGGTTGGCGTACTTCGAGATTAGGATTTGTCACTCCGATTGTCGGAGAGGTATCTCTGGGCCCACTCAGTAATACATATCACTATATGCCTTGCAAGCATTGTAACTAATGAGTTAGTTGCGGGATGATGTATTACGGAACGAGTAGAGAGACTTGCTGGTAACGAGATTGAACTATGTATCGAGATACCGACGATCGAATCTCGAGCAAGTAACATACCGATGACAAAGGGAACAACGTATGTTGTTATGCGGTCTGACCGATAAAGATCTTCGTAGAATATGTGGGAACCAATATGAGCATCCAGGTTCCGCTATTGGTTATTGACCAGAGAGGTGTCTCGGTCATGTCTACATAGTTCTCGAACCCGTAGGGTCTGCACACTTAACGTTACGATGACAGTTATATTATGAGTTTATATGTTTTGATGTACCGAAGGTTGTTCGGAGTCCCGGATGTGATCACGGATATGACGATGAGTCTCGAAATGGTCGAGACATAAAGATTGATATATTGGAAGCCTATGTTTGCATATCGGAAGTGTTCCGGGTGAAATAGGGATTTTTCCGGAGTACCGGGAGGTTACCGGAACCCCCCGGTAACTTAATGGGCCTTAGTGGGCCTAGGTGGAAGAGAGGAGAGGAGGCCAGGGCAGGGCCGCACGCCCCTCCCCCCAGTCCGAATAGGACAAGGAGAGGGGGGCGGCGCCCCCCCTTTCCTTCCTCGCCTCCACCTCTTCCCCCTCTCTCTCCTAGTCCAACATGGAAAAGGGGGGAGTCCTACTCCCGGTAGGAGTAGGACTCCTCCTGGCACGCCTCTCCCCTTGGCCGACCGAACCCCCTTTGTTCCTTTATATACGGGGGCAGGGGGGAACCTCTAGACACACAATTGATCAATGATCTCTTAGCCGTGTGCGGTGCCCCCCTCCACCATATTACACCTCGATAATATCGTAGCGGTGCTTAGGCGAAGCCCTGCGTCGGTAGAACATCATCATTGTCACCACGCCTTCGTGCTGACGAAACTCTCCCTCAACACTCGGCTGGATCGGAGTTCGAGGGACGTCATCGAGCTGAACGTGTGCTGAACTCGGAGGTGCCATACGTTCGGTACTTGATCGGTCGGATCGTGAAGACGTACGACTACATCAACCACGTTGTGTTAACGCTTCCACTATCGGTCTACGAGGGTACATGGACAACACTCTCCCCTCTCGTTGTTATGCATCACCATGATCTTGCGTGTGCGTAGAATTTGTTTGAAATTACTACGTTACCCAACACTGAGGTCCTGGCAGCCGAGGAATATGGACTCGAGCGCCCAACAAAAAGTTACCCAAAGCGCAGGTTGCTACCTCAACTCGAGGAGGAGGCATCAAAACCTACACTACCAGTGCATGATGCGGTTGACTGGCCACCTCGTGGACGTGACAAAGCGGAGTCTCAGCCCGAAGTCCAGCCCGCACCCCGCCGCCAAACAAGCAAAAACACGAAGCCCCGGGGCTCCACACATGACCTGCGAGACAAATTGGAAAACAAAGCAGGACAGTGAAGATCGATCTACGGATCACGGGGGCGCGCCCCAACGCGTGACGATGACCGTCACGCAAGATACACTAAAAGCAAATCCGGTTGGGCCGAATACAACAGACCAGACTCATTTGAACTGCGTCGTGATGTAGCCCGGCGTAGAGGCGCCGCACATCCCCTATGCTTCACTGAGGAAGTAATGGATCATGAATTCCCAGAAGGGTTTAACCCGTAAATATCGAGCCCTATGATGGGACTACAGACCCCGTAGTATGGATAGAAGATTTCTTTCTCCACATTCACACGGCCCGCGGGGGTGATCTACACGCCATCAAGTACCTCCCACTAAAACTCAAGGGACCGGTTCGGCATTGGCTGAATAGTTTGCCGGCAAATTCCATTGGAAGTTGGGAGAACCTGGCAGACGCATTCCTGGATAACTTCCAGGGCACTTATGTGCGACCACCGGATGCTGACAATTTAAGTCACATAACCCAACAGCCCGGAGAGTCAGCCAGGAAATTCTGGACTCGGTTCCTAACTAAAAAGAACCAAATTGTCGACTGTCCGGATGCCGAAGCCCTAGCGGCCTTTAAGCATAATATCCGTGACAAGTGGCTTGCCCGACATCTCGGCCAAGAAAAGCCGAAGTCCATGGCAGCCGTCACGACACTCATGACCCATTTTTGTGTGGGCGAAGATAGCTGGTTGGCTCGTAGCAACAACACAGCAAGCAATCCTGGCACATCAGAGGCCAGAGATAGCAACGGCAAGCCCCGACACAACAAACACAAGCGTCATAAAAATGGTGATAACGCCGAAGCCACAGCAGTCAATGTCGGATTCAGTGGCTCTATGTACGGTCAGTGGAAAAAGCCATTCCAAAAGAACAATTCAGGCCCGTCCAGTCTGGACCGCATACTCGATCGTCCATGCCAAATTCATGGCACCCAGGAACACCAGCAAATCATACCAATAGAGAATGCTGGGGCTTCAAACAAGCCGGCAGGTCAGGTGCTGACAACAAGGAGAAGGGGTCTCAAAGCGATGACGACGACGAGGAGCCCCGATCACCGAACACAGGCGGGCAAAGGAAATTCCCCCCCGCAAATCAAAATGGTTAATATGATAAACGCCACCCACATTCCCAAGTTGGAACGGATGTGAACTCTTACGGATGTCGACTTGTCAAAGTCAGTCGCCCCATAATATACACTATGGCCGATCACTTTTGACCATACGGATCGTCCCGCCAATACCAATCAGGGCAATTCAGCCGCACTAGTCCTTGACCCAATAATTGACAGATTTCACCTCACGCGAGTCCTTATGGACGGAGTCAGTAGTCTAAACCTGTTGTATCAGGACACAGCGCGCAAGATGGGTATTGATCATTCGATGATCAAGCCCACTAAAACCACCTTTAAAGGTGTTATACCAGGTGTGGAGGCCCGTTGTATAGGCTCCATCACTCTAAAGGTAGTCTTCGGAACATCGGACAATTACCGTACCGAAGAGTTAACCTTCGACATCGTCCCTTTTCGCAGTAATTATCATGCACTGCTCGGACGAACCACGTTTGCTCGATTCAACGCGGTGCCACACTATGCCGACCGTAAGCTCAAGATGCCTGGTCCGCGTGGCGTCATAACAGTTAATGGCAAGGCCGAACTCCACCTCTGTGTCGAAGACTATACCGCCGCCTTGACAGTAGAAGCAACGAAAGGCATCTTTCAATCGAACCTCGAGTCGACGGCCAAGCTCCCGGACACCGTCAAGGGAGTCCGAACTACTTCGCGGCAGGATAGCCCGGCTTGTCCGGAGCTCAATTAAAACACTCTGGTAGTAAACGGAGGCACAGCAAGGATAGGCCACACAATGCGGCTTAACCGCTCCATGGCACATAAATATCTTTTTTGCACTTCCTTTGCAGGTCCACTTTTGCGTAGGCCAGGACTGGCGACATGGAAACAGCTCAAACGCGTAAGGGAATCCTTAGAGATGCCCCTTGATGACCATCTGAACACACTACGGATCTGCACACAGCCTCCTCCCGCTAGTCTCAGCAGGGGCTACATTGTACCCATAATACGGCAATAAAGTCCGAACACCTTCACGGTCGTTCGGCACCCGGAACTTATAGCATTATATGCATCAGCTCCAAATCATGTCTTGGGTCAATAGTTGGGTTTCCCCGGCTCCTATGTTTTGCTGCCTTACGTTCCGCTATATCGGCTAGGGCGGCACAGGCAGAACTACTGCGATTGTGTCTCGGTTCTTCCGGACGAGCACCTCAGTAGAGAAAGTCGAAAACTGACTATCATGATACGGCGAGAGCTGGTCAGCTGTTCGAGAGGTTATAAAATCTTTAAGGATTTCTTCTGCATTATGCGATAACTAATGCAGCGTACGATGGATCGGTTTTTCTTCCGATCAGGTGCTCATAGAGCTCCCCTTGCGGTCTTCCGAACACCAGGGGCTGTGCCTACCTTCCTTTTGTCAAACTCCTATGGCTAAGTGAGAGTGATAATGCCTTATAGTCCGATTGCCTGGTTCGTTGTGCTGAACACCTCCTCCAAGGACCCAAAACTGGGATAAAGAGTGCTCAGGTTTATCCCGAACACCCCCGTACTTCCTACGTGGGGGAAGAAGCCGACGACTGGCCAACTCTCAGGATTTATATATAAAACGGCCGCGCAGGTGGAAAAATTTCAAATAACAGGCAATAAATAATAGAAATGTCCTTGTTCAACATTACAAAGGACAACATGACTGTATTCATGGAAATATAATGTCCTTGGTGCATTGCTCCGCCGCAAGGCGGGATCCTTTCAGGACACTATCATAATATAATTCGGGCTTGTGGCGCTCCTTCCCCTCCGGCGGTCCCTCAGTCATCAGCTTTTTAGCATCCATCTTCCCCCAGTGCACCTTTAAGCGGGCGAAGGCCATTCGCGCACCCTCAATACAGACCGACCGCTTGATGACGTCAAGTCGAGGGCAGGCACTCACAAGACGCTTCACGAGCCCAAAGTAGTTGTTGGAATCGGCTCGGCGGGCCATAGCCGGATAATTAAATCCTTCATGGCTAGTTCGGCCACCTTATGCAGTTCGATCAGCTGTTTCAGCTGATCGGCAAATGGCAGCGGATAATTCGGCGCCAGATACTGCGACCAGAGGAGCTTCTCCACAGTGCTCCTTTCTTCGACTCGGTAGAATTGGGCGGCATCTGGTATGCTGCGTGGTAGCTCCGCAAATACCCCTGGAGAAATCCGACTTCCAATTAGTAAACGTGATTTTCTCCTTTCAAATACACGCTTTGCATAGAAAAAGCCTTACCAGCCGCAATCTTCCTCACCTCCTGGATTTCCTTCAGGGCGCCCTGGGCTTCCCCCGGGAATCACTTACGGCTTGGCGAGCTTGGGAGAGTTCGGATTCTTTCCCTGATAAACTCTGCTCCAAGGTCTCGCATTTCTTCACGGCCTCTTGAAGCTCTTGCTCAGCCTCAATAACCCTGGCCTCATGCTTTTCGCGAAGAGCCTGCTCTGTGGCTGCCTTATTCTCGGCTTCGGCCACAGCCTTCTTAAGAGCCTCAATTTCGGCCGTCGCCCCTAGAGCACGTAAGAAAAATATTTTCATCATACTAACTCAATCATCCGCGCTGAATGCGAACAAGGTTTCTGCATACCTTGGTTATCCTCCAACTGCTTCTTCACTCGGCCAAGTTCTCCTTCGGCCCGCTCCAAACTCTGTCTCAGTCCGGAGACTTCCGCAGTTCGAGAGGTGGCAGTTGCTACAGACGCCTGCTTTTGAACAAAAGAGAGATGCCATAAAGTAAGTCTCCTGCAAACATATATTTGATCCTCTGTTCGGTTCTTTCTTTCACCGAACAGTGTATCAGGGGCTACTACCTATACTATGACACTCTTCGAAACCTCACAAAACATACCTCAAGGCCCGTTATAAGGCTGATGCAGGCTTCATTCAGTCCACTCTCAGCGGACTGAATCTTCTCAATCACCGCACCCATAAGGGCACGGTTTTTGTCTACGATGGAGGCGCTCTTCTGCGCCGCTGATAAAGTATCCGGCACCTCTGGTTGGACAGAGGTTGCCGGTGGAACAGGCGCACCCCCTCCAGCCGAGGGGGGCTGGCTTGCTAATTCTGGAGCCGTATCGGTCTCCGGAATTGCGTCAGGCTGGGGGCCGAATTCAAGATAGCCGCCGCCGTCGACATCCATGGGAGCCTTTTCTCCCGTGTGTACGACCCCTGAAGTTTGTCCTTCTAGCGCCGCCTTGGCGATCTTTTCCCCCCCTCCTTGGCATGGCTCCCTCTGGGACGATACCTCGGTGTCGTTCACGTGTTTTGGGGAACGGGCCATCGGGGGTGTCCTGCTGTCCATAGCATCCGAGCCCAGTAAATCCTCCGATGAGGATTGTTCGGTGTGGGACCTTGCCGGACTGCAAAACAGTATGGCTCGATGATTAAAACGTCATGTCGTAGTGAGTCTGGATGCGTAAACGTGTTCGGATTTTATATACTCACGAGTTCACCAGGGGCTGGGCCTTGGGATCCCACTCCGGGCTGCTGTCGGTGGCGGCGGTGGACTCCTCCGGAAGGGGAGTTTTTCCCTTCTTGGGCGACTCGGCCTCCAAGGACGTAGAGGCCATCCTTTTCTTTCTTCCCCTCACTGGGGATTGTTCTTCCTCCTCTTCCTCGGAGGAAGAGCGGGCATCGGAGTCTTCGAATATTGTGTCCGAAGTGCCACGGCGGCGAAGGCCGCCCCTGGTCTTTTTGGCCTCCTTCTCGGCCTTCTTCTTCGGCGCCTTGTAAGGCGCTGGGGCCAGCATCTTCGTCATAAGTGGGCCGGCCGGTTCTTCTGGCGGTGGGGCTGGACAATAGATCTGCCCCGCCTTCTTCATCCAGCCCTAGGAGCGTTGTGGACAACACATTAAGCATTTTCCTCGGGTTATGCGAATGAAACGTATGAATTGCCAACATACAATGAGTTACCGAACTTGCAGGGCGGGACAGTTGGTACCCACGGTCCTCGGCGGAGTCCGGCCACGATTTGCTCGACTTAAAGAGCACCTTCCAAATGTCCTTGTGCGAGGAGCCGAAGAGCTCTAGCAGGGTCTGGTGCTTGGCCGGGTCGAATTCCCATAAATTGCAAGCCCTGTGCTGACAAGGAAGATTCTGGCGAACTAACATCACCTGGACTACATCGACAAGTTTGATATTCTTGTCTTCCATATCCTTGATGTGCGTTTGGAGCACCGACAATTCATCGGACGAAGACCAGCTCAGGCCCTTCTTGGGCCAGGACGTAAGCCGCAGGGGGGCTCCGGATCGGTATTCGGGAGCAGCGGCCCATTCCGTGCCGGCTCAGTGATGTAAAACCATTGCTGCTGCCACTCTTTGATGGAATCATTGAAAGTACATGTTGGCCATGTGACGTTGGGCATCTTGCTCACCATGGCACCTCCACACTCGGCGTGCTCGCCACTCACTACCTTGGGCTTCACATTAAAGATCTTCAGCCATAAGCCGAAGTGTGGCGAGATGCAGAGAAAGGCCTCGCACACGACGATAAATGTCAAGATGTTGAGGACGGAATTGGGGGATAGATCATGAAAATCGATCCCGTAATAATACATGATGCTGCGAACGAATGGGTGGAGGGGAAAACCTAGCCCGCGGACAAAATGAGGGAGGAATGCAACCCTCTCGTGGGGTTCCGGAGTAGGGACGATCTGTCCCGCCGTCGGAAGACGGTGGCTGATTTTCTTGGCCAGATACCCAGCCTCCCGAAGCTTTTTGCTATCCTTCTCCCAGACGGTAGAGGCCATCCACTTGCCTCCTGCTCTGGATCCGGACATTTTTGGAAGGCCTTTGTGGGCGGAGAAGACGAACGCTTGGGCACTGGAGCTCGAGCGAGGGGGAAGTGATGAGCAGAGGAAGAAGAAGGCGTGGGTGAAAAAGGGGGAGTCCTTATCTCCTTATAAAGGCAGCAGGGATCCTGCGCCTCCCCACTTGCCCAGTAAACTTGCTTATTCCCCAAGCGCCGCGTTGATGACGCGGTTGGGTTACCCACACCCGTATTGATGAGAATCTCGTGATAAGGGGAAACGATCTCTGCTTCGACAAGACGTGCCAATAAAACCGCCTCGCTATATGTGCGGCAGCTGGTTGAGAAAAAGGTTCAAATAATGACCGGGCCATGGCGTGATGTCACGCTATGAAAAGTTGTCAGCAGATTAGATTTGTGGAATATTGTACTCTCTATGGTGGTATGTGGAAATTGTTTTGCAGAGCCGGACACGATCCTTGTGTTCAAGATCTTCTATGAAGTATTCGGAGAAGGAACCCGCCTTGCAATGCCGAAGACAATCTGCGCGCCGGACTCATCGTCAATGAAGCCTGGTTCAGGGGCTACTCAGGGAGTCCTGGATTAAGGGGTCCTCGGACAACCGGACTATGTACTTTTGCCAGACTGTTTGACTATGAAGATACAAGATTGAAGACTTCATCCCGTGTCCGGGTGGGACTCTCCTTTGCGTGGAAGGCAAGCTTGGCTATTCGGATATGTAGATCTCCTTCTCTGTAACCGACTCTGTGTAACCCTAGCCCCCTCTGGTGTCTATATAAACCGGAGGGTTTAGTCCGTAGGACCAACAACAATCATAATCATAGGCTAGCTTCTAGGGTTTAGCCTCTACGATATCGTGGTAGATCAACTCTTGTAATACCCATATCATCAAGATCAATCAAGCAGGAACTAGGGTATTACCTCCATCGAGAGGGCCCGTACCTGGGTAAACATTGTGTCCCCCGCCTCCTGTTACCATTAGCCTTAGACGCACAATTCGGGACCCCCTACCCGAGATCCGCCGGTTTTGACACCGACAGCATCCGCTTGCAAAGCGGCACTGAAGAATGCCGAGGCCGCCCAGGATCGCTGCCGGGTGTTGAAGGCCAAGCTGAACAGTCTACGCGACCAACACGCAGAGGAAGCTCGCGGCCGCCAGGCAGAGGCGGAGAAGATGAGGGCACGAGAGGATGCCATCAAAGACCGCGATGCCGAGCTGGGAGAGTTAGCGAGGACGCAGGCCACGGAACGCAGCCGGCTGGAGGAGCTAAAGCAGAAGGTGGAGGCGGAGAAGGCCGATCTTGGTGCCAAGGCGATGGTATTGGCCGAGGACCGCGCGGCCTTCACGCTCCTTGAGTAAAGGTCCCACGTGGCCCTGAAGGCACTCTGCGAGAAGGGCTTGGAGAGGCTGCTGACCACCGACGAGGACGGCCCTGCCCAGCTGCTTCCCTTCTTGGTTGATGCGCTCGAGGAGGTCGTGAGCGGCATTGGTCCCATGGCGGAGGAAGAAGCCCACGTTCTTTCTTCAGCCACACTGACGCGTTTCTTCAGCCACCTCCATCTTCGTGATCCCACTGCTTGACGAGCTGCTGCAGCCTGTGGACGACAAGCATTGTGCGGTCGTTGCCGCAGCCGTGAAGGGTCAGGTGGAGGCCCTGCTGAAGAAGTTCCGCGCCTTTGCTCTCGCGCCTTTGACCGATGGTACTACTGATCCTGCGACTCCGGCTGGTGATACAAGCGAAGGCGACGCCACCAAGGAAGGGACACCTCTTGCGAGCGGCGGCGGTGCCCAGGGATGACTTGCTCGCGGCTGCTTCCCTGCTTTTCTCCTGCAACATGCATCATGCCTCGTGGAGGCGTTTGAACTTGTGTCTGATGTTTGAGAGAACAATATGTCTTGTAATATTTGCTTTTGAGATTTTGCGATTTTCTTCCTATTTGCTTTACGTTCTACATCGGCAGGGCCTGGCCCCGCGCATACCTCAGCCGCCATTGGGTTGTCCGGAGACCAGGACAAGACCAAGGCGTGAGGGGCTATGTGACCAGTTAGGCTCCTGAGTCGCGATGCTCAGGAGTCCCCCTTGATGCGCAAACAGCTTATAGGAAGGAGACGCGGGGGTAGGTTTAGTGTTCTACGTCGGCAGGGCCTGGCCGCGTGCATACCTCAGCCGCCATTGCGTCGTCCGGAGACCAGGACGAGACCAAGGAGTGAGGGGCTACGCGACCAGTTAGGCTCCCGAGTCGCGATGCTGAGGAGTCCCCCTTGACGTGCAAACAACCTTCATACCTTTGCCCTCGCCGAGGCTCGGCTCGGGAGGGGGGCGCGACGACCAGGTCTGGGGGACCTGGTTGGGTGGCGTACGCTTGGGCATGACCCGAGTGCAATCCCCGTGCACAACTCCCTCGCGCAACTCTCCCGAGGGGAGGTGTTGCAGTGAGGCCGGACACTGAGCTCAGGGGCTCCCTGAATTTGATATGACCATGGGGTCGCCCTCAGTTGTTTATCACCAGCGCGGAGCATAGTGCTTCCGCGCTTGCACGGGCATAGCCGCTCCTCGGCTGTGTCAACGGCCAGCGCGGAGCATGGTGCTTCCACTAGTACGTGGGAGGGGATTCCCTACTGCGGAGATCCCTCGGGGCGTGTACAGCCACGCCCTGACACGTGGCTTGCATGGCAGGGCTAGACGAGGTGTGTCTGGGCGCTCGTGAGCCAACGCGGGACTCACGAGGCCCTACCTCAAGGCGGGTTGCGCCTGGTCTTGGTTCTCGCCTGGTGTGGTGGTCCTGCGAGGTGGTTAGACGACCTGCGCCAAACGAATCTCCTGAGGTTATCGTGTGAGAAGCCCAAGCACTAACGGCCCCAGGAGGTGACGTGAACGGGGCCGGCCCGCCAGACAGAGCTCAGCCGTTGGATTTATCGACGCTGCAGGGACGGGCCCGAGCACAGACGTCGTGCCTAACCCTCTCACGCGAAGGGTCCTAAAGAAAGACTATTGGCGCGCGGCTCCCGTGGTAGGTCACAATCAAGCAGGTGATAGTTATAGATGGATTAAGCATGAAAATCAAACTGGCTTAAGTAAATGCAGGGGAGATACATGCCATTGGGTCAGGCCCGAGCAGCTTGGGGATGATGCAGCCCGAGGGGCGCCCCCAGCAAGGTAAGCTAAAGACATAAAAAGGTATACATGCCGCAGGGACGGACCCACGCGGCCTGGGAATGATGTAGCCCTGAGGGCGCTCCCAGCTAAATAAACTTGGAAAATGTCACCTGGTTCCGTTGCAGAAGGGGTGTTGGGGCAGCTGAAGATGCGTGACGAAGGGGTTGCTCCTCACGAGCCACAGGAGCCCTGAGCCTCAGGAGGCTCTGGGGGTCCAGGCGGTTCCTTGAGGACCGTCTCCATCTCCGCCAGGACTGCGTGGTGCCTGGCCTCCTGAGCCGCCAGGACGCGCCGCAAGTTGTGCTGGTAGGCGGATGCCACGCTCGGCATGCCAAATGGCATGCGAACATAGCTGTGCGGTGGGCCCTCGCAGCGCCCTACGTGCGAAGGCCAGAAGGGCTCCTGAGACGCGGCCCTGTTGAGCCCTGGGACGTCAATGCAGACGCGCAACCCAGCATCCTCGCCTGGATGTGGGGCTACGCCTGGTGAGCGGCGATCGCCGCGCATGGCCCTTGCGTCCTGCAGTTCCTGATTGGTCTTGGCAATGAACTCCTGAGCGCTGGGTGCTCCTCGCCTTGTGTCCTCCTAAGGGAAACGTGCCGCAAAGCACGCCTCCAAATGGTGCCCGAGCGCCTCCCTCGTGATCTTGGCAATGTCTGAGGCCCTCCAGAAGAGAGCCCCCAAGCCCTGCCCAAGGAGGGTGCCGGGCTCGCCTTCCTATGCGATAGAGGGAGGCACCCCAGGCGCGGGCGCCGATCCTGACGTGGCACCGCTTAAGGCGCCGCTCCCCTGAGGCCCTGTGCGGAGCAGCTTCTTCTTCTTCTTGGAGATGGCCTCAGGAGGGTACTTGCCCTTGCTGCCGGGGTCTTCAATTGCTGCAGCTTGGAAGGCACGCTCGAGGGAGCACACCACGTCTCTTTCTTCGCAGGGGACTGTGATGATTCCACCGCTTCCTGGCATCTTGAGGATGTTGTAGCCGTGGTGGGTCACTGCCATGAACTTGGCCAGGGCTGGATACCCGAGGATGGCATTGTATGGCAAACGGATGTGGGCAACATCGAAGTCGATGAGCTTGGTGCGGTAGTTGTCGCGCTGTCCGAAGGTGACTGGGAGGTGGACCTGTCCTATCGGGGTGGTGGTGCCGTCACTCACTACTGAGAAGGGCTTGATGGGCTGAAGCTGATCATAGGGAACTTGGAGGTTGTCGAACATCCCGACAGACATGACGTTAAGCCCTGCGCCGCCGTCGATGAGTGTCTTGGTGACTTGCATGTTGCTGATAACGGCCGAACAAAGCATCGGGAGGGCGCCTGCGGTAGCCGCGCACTTGAGCTGGTTTGCCGAGCTGAAGGTGATGGCGCACTTGGACCACCTGAGCGGGCGCGTGGCCTCGAGCTTGGGGAGGACTGCGTTCACCTCGCGAGCAAACTGCTTGAAGATATGTTGTGAGGCTGGGGCTTGAGCTCCGCCCAAGATGCATGCGATAGCACGCGGCTCCTGGAAGCCCCCAGCACCCTCGTCTTGATGGTGGTCGTCGTTCCTTCTTGGTGGTGGTGCCAGTGGAGGAAGACCGGCGTTGCCCTGAGGGCGATCCTCACGAGGCTGATCCCTCCAGGCACCCTCGCGCGACTGATCTTGCCAGCGGTCCTCACGAGGCAGGTCGCGCCACTCCTGGTGTGGGCCACGGTCATCCTAGCGTCCTCCGCCACATCCTCCTCCTCGGCTGTAGCCCCGGTCGTTGCGCTCGGGGCATCGACCAAAGCGTCCGTCACGAATGGCCTTGAGCTCTTGACAATCGTTGGTGTTGTGGTTGTGCACGTTGTGGAAGGCGCAGAACGGTCGGCTGCTCTTGGATGACTCGGGCTGGTCCCTGCCGCGCTTGGTGTCAAGCTCTGCTGCGAGCACGAAAACTCCCTTGTGCTTCACGTCCTTGGCCTTGGCATGCTTCTCCTCCGGGTTGGCAGCCGGGAGCTCAAGGAGGGAAAGGCGTCCCTCCTCAGCTCTTGCACACTTGGTCGCCAGGTGGAACAGCTCCAGAGACGTGCACAGCTCCTCGTGGGTGGCGAGCTCCTCCTTCATCTTGACATCGCGGACGCCATCAGAGAACGCCAAGATGATGGCCTCGTCCGTCACCTTGGGGATCTTGAGGCGGACGTTGTTGAAGCGCTGGATGTACTTTTGCAGAGTCTCGCCTGGCTGCTGCTTGATGCGATGCAGGTCACCCATGGCCGGGGGGCGGTCGCGAGTGCCCTGGAAGTTGGGACGAAGCGGTCGCGCATCTCGTTCCAGGAGGAGATGGAGCCAGGAGGCAGGTTCAGGAGCCACGAGCGCGCGCCATCCTTGAGAGCCATGGGGAACCAGTTCGCCATGACCTTTTCGTCAATGTTGGCCGCCTCGATGCTTAGCTAGTAGAGTTGCAGGAACTCCGCGGGGCCGGGGGTGCCATCGTAGAGCGGAGGCAGGTCTGGTTGAACTTGCCCGGCCATGTGACGCTGCGCAGCTCAGGAGTGAAGGCGCGGCAACCTGCCATGGTCACCAGGGCCCTTCGCTGTTGCAGAGCTTGCCCTTAATGGTGCTCGCGCACCGCCACCGCGGGCGGCGCGCGGTCTTGTCATGGTGGTGCGGGGAGCACGGGAGCGTTCTCTCGCAGTCGGGGGACTTCTTGGCAGCTTCTTTCTTCCTGCGCGGGCGCCGGACGCGGTGGGTCGCGCCGGGGGGCCGCGCGTCTTGGTGCCAGGGAGCTGTCTTGGGGCGGAGGGCGAGGCAGTGAGAGGGACGATGCAGGGGAGCCCCCTGCGGCGCTGATGAGCTCGGCGATGTGGTCGAGCTAGTCATCGTAGGGGTCGTCGACGGGGCGGTAGCGCAGGAGCTCGCGTGCCATGAGCAGCGCGGCCTGCGCGTCCGTGGGAGCGCGACGAGCGTGGGACGACAAACTAGCCGGGGTCAGTGACGGAGTGGCGGTGCGGCCATCCCGCTGCACCGAGGGGTGCAGCGAGGATGCTTGCGCTCGTTCCCCGCCGGGCCGGTGGCGGCGTTGGCGGCAGGCGACGGAGAACGACGGGGAGGCCCGCCGACAGGAGCGGTCTGAGCAACATGGGCGGCGAGGGCGGCCCTGTGCTCAGCGCGAGCTCGGCGAGCGTCCGCCATGGAGACGAAGAGGCGACGGGACACGGATCGACAGAAGGAAGGCTTCGGCGCACCCCTACCTGGCGCGCCAAATGTCGGATTTCGGGTTCAGGCAAAACCCTCAAGGTTCGAACACTGGGGTGCGCATGAAGATTTCCCCCTACCAAATCACGCCCTCAAACCTCACCACGATCTCTAGGCTTAGCTCGACGAACTCGCAACACAAGAGACACAAGATTTATACTGGTTCGGGCCACCGTTGTGGTGTAATACTCTACACCAGTGTGGTGTGGTGGATTGCCTCTCGGGCTGAGGATGAACAGTACAAGGGGAAGAACAGCCTCCTGAGGAGAGGTGTTCTTGTGCTTGGTGGGTGTGAGTGGGTGAGGATTACTCAAGAAGAGATGAGATGCCTCCTACTATGGTGGCTAGCCCTATTTACAGAGGCCCTGGTCCTCTTCCCAAATATCGAGCGGGAAGGGATGCCACAATGGCCAATTTAAAAGGGGACAGCTAGTACAAGCTATCCTGACTAAAGGTGGTCTTCGCCTCCAAAGGCTCTGGTGGTGACGCCGCCTTGGGCTCCACGGTGACCTCCGTCTTGCCGTCCTGCTGGTCTTGGTCTTGTTGCACCGATATGGAAACCTTCGTTTGATGCCTCGGTACTCATCGCCTGCGCTTGCCCCCTTAGCACCAAAGAGGAAACAAGGACATTGTGTGCGCTGGCGCCCGCCTGGTCTCGGTCGTCATGGCTCACGTCATGAGAACCTCGTGAGGTTTGCCTTGCCTTGATCTCTTCGCCCCTCGCGAGCTATCCTGGAGAGGCCGCTCCCGAGGAGGTCTTGTGTCGTCCACCTCGCGAGGCTTCGCCCCTCGCGAGGCTCTTGAGTGCTTGTTGGTGAAGATAGGCCATACGGGCCCGCCCGCAGAGCCACGCCGTGGGCCGCAGGCAGGCAAGTCTGGGGACCCCCGTTCCCAGGACGCCGACACCGCCCTCCTCGACGTCTGTGCCCTTTGGGGACGGGTTCGCCTCGGTCTCCTCTACGCATGGGTGGTCCGGGCGCTCTGAACGATGGCCGGAGCCGCCCAGGAGCCTCGCTGGAGCGCGCCGTTCCTCCCCTGCATCGAGCGCGAGCGGGAGGAAGAAGGCGTTGACCCCAGCCAGGCGGGCCCCAGCCCCGCAGACCACACCTGTCGGCCTACGACGCGTTCACCTGGCGGCCGACGGGGATAAGTGACGGGCCCCATTGCCCGTGGGACCCGCACGTCAGCGTCACGCAAGCCGGCCCCGCCTCTTCCTAGTGACGTAAGTGGAAGCATATTCGCAGGAATACGTTTCCGTTTCTCGAAAGCGTATTCTCCCTTCTTATAAACCAAAATGCACGTTCCCTTCTGAAAAGTGTATTTCCTTTAACTCCAGCTCAAAATACGTTTTCCTTTTCAGAAAACATACTCAGCCGAAGGTGCTTTCAGTTTTTGCCTCCAGGGACTTGTTTGTTGATGTTTTGTTCACAGATTGGTCCCTTGTGTTCAACACCTCATAACTCCGCAACCGTAACTCCGATTTAGGTGAAACCAACGCCCACGTCTTAGTCTCTTCGAGCCCAAACATTTGGTATAATTTTCACCATGTGTAAGCATTCTAAAAATGACCATTTTGCCCTTGCCCCTAATCAGCCCCTCTGAGAGAGTACCCTTTCCGGTGATTCCTTCCGCGATCTTTCCGCACTTCTCCCTGGAGCTTTCTTCATACCCAGGCAAGCCACAACCACCATTTGCATGATAGCCATGCCGAAGCGTTGGTTTCCAACTTGAATCTTTAATAGCTGTTTGATTGTTTTGCTACTGCTGTTGGTATTTCGGTTATGCTTATGGATCGGTGTTTACCATCATGCTATGTTTCCTTGCACTCTGTTATTATGTTCTGCATGCTAGTATTACTTTCTTATGGACCATGCTTGGAAATAGTACATGTTGGTGATGGCCTTCGGTGCATGACTATCGTCTGTTCCGAGTACCGTTGTTATGCATGTTCCTTTGTACCCAGTTGGTTGAATGCTTGCATGGTAGTTTATCGTTATGTTATTGCATGGTATTTATTGTTGATGCTAGTGGTCATGTTATGCTATGAGTAGTGTTCTAGTTGTGATATTCATGCTCGTCAGTATGCCATGCTCATCTGGATAAATGATTAAATGTTGTTGTTATGCTCGTTGATTATGTTGCACCTCCATGCTTATTTTGATATCATGTTCATGCATTGTAGTTGCATCATGTTATTTTATCATGGCTCGGCATATTGCATTCAAGTTTAACCGGATTAAATGGAACTTGAAAAAATGTTGGCTGAGTCATGGTGCCACCATATCGATCTGACCAGTGCAACCACGCTTACCCGATGGGGGGGGTCCTAACTGGGTCTATTGTCATGCCTCTCGCCGGTGCCTCCCGCGAGGGAAGGTTATGCGCGGGCGCTACCCTGATCAGGTAGGACGGCATAAGCCTTGTGTGCCCGTTGTTGAGTATGGATCCTTGTCCCCATTTGGGACCGTTTTGCCACGACGGTGGCCGTTGGTGCCTTTGGTAGGCACGGGGCCACCCAGGACTTAGCCCAAAGGGGAGTTGGTCAGAGTGACCGGGAGAGTGTCATGGCAGTAGGACGGTTTTGTCGGAACGCTTTGGTCCACCCGAATGGGAGTGCGAGTCCAGGGTTCCATGGTGTGGGTATAGTGTGCTAACCTCTGCAGAGAGTGTGTGTTAAATCTATCGATAGCCGCACCCGCGGATATGGGCCCAGTTCGTAGTTGGTCACACTATGGGTCAACAGTAATAATAATGTGCTTAATAACAACCCCGGTTCGATGATGAGAGAAGTTGGTAGATATTTATGTGATCGTAAGAGGATCACTGTGGTATCATGAATACCGACTTGTTGGATATTTGTGGTGTTATGCGAGAGTCAAGGGTAAAATTCAACCTCCTTGTGGTCATAAATGATTACTACGGTATTGTTAATACCAAGCTTGATTGGATCCTGAGATGATCGTGTGATGTCCGTGATGGTAAGTGATGCACGTGATGGTTACGAGATAACCCGAGCAGAGTAAGTTGGTGCATGATAGTTTCATCATGTTGCATTCTAGTCTCATCATGTTCATATGTTTATGACATGCCCGTATTGTTCTAGCTGTATCATCTTGTTCATGCTATGATTGATCTGATAGTATCATGTTAAACCTGGTTAACCTGTAATTGCCATGCTATTGTTTGTCTTGATTGCTTTGGTTGCTGTGAGCTTGCAAGTACATTCAATGTACTGACCTGGCGTGTCATGCCAGTTTGCAGGTCATGTCGGATATGATTGCCTGTTTTCCGTGGATCCCTTGTTTGCGTGCTAGGATAAGCGTTCCAGCCAGAGTCACTGTGGAGTGGAGTTCATCACCGCAGTCGTTGTTCCGCTGCCAGTAGTCATTCCGCTGCGTCGAGTTGTTCTGCTGTTTACATAGAGCAACCGTGGCAGGCGTAGTGTCGCCGTGCCGATGTAATCCCCTTGTACCCAATGTAGCTTGTAATAAAGACCTGGTTTGTTCTATGCCAAGCAGTGCCGTATTCCAGAAGACTTCTCCTCAATCTCTGAGCTGGAATACGGGGCGTTCCGGTCTCTCTGTGTCAGGGTGCCACACCCACCCTCGTGGATGGTGGGCGGCCCCCCTATGGTACTTTCTTCGCCCAATATTTTTTATATATTCCAAAACTAACTTTCGTGGGGTTTTAGGACTTTTGGAGTTGTGCAGAATAGGTCTCTAATATTTGCTCCTTTTCAGCCCAGAATTCCAGTTGCCGGCATTCTCCCTCTTCATGTAAACCTTGTAAAATAAGAGAGAAAAGGCATAAGTATTGTGATATAATGTGTAGTAACATCCCATAATGCAATAAATATCGATATAAAAGCATGGTGCAAAATGGACCTATCAACGCCCCCAAGCTTAGACCTCACTTGTCCTCAAGCGGAAGCCGATAACGAAAAATATGTCCACATGTACGTTTAGAGATAGAGGTGTCGATAAAATAAAATACGGACGTGAGGGCATCATGATCATTGTTATAACAACAACATATATATATATATATTGTCATATGATTTCTTATGCTAAAGTAACAATCTATTCACAATGTCAAGTATGAATCAGAAACTTCATTGAAAACTAACAAACTATGATCTCGGTCATTGAAGCAATTGCAATTTATCATAACATCGGAAAGAGTCAATATAAGAGCTTTTCAGCAAGTCCACATACTCAACTGTCATTTAGTCTTTCTCAATTGCTAAAACTCACGCAATACTTACGGGTATGGAGTTTTAATCAGACACATAGAAAGATAGGGCCTTATAGTGTTGCCTCCCAACCTTTTACCTCAAGCGTAATGTCAAAATAATAATTTATGATAACTTACATCCAATTGGATATATATCAGGATCTTCCCAACACAATGTGCTTGCCAAAGGATAAATATAAAAAGGAAAGGTGAAGATCACCATGACTCTTGTATAAGGTATAAGACAAGAATAAAAGATAGGCCCTTCGCAGAGGGAAGCAGAGGTTGTCATATGCTTTTATGGTTGGATGCATGAAATCTTAATGCAAAAGAATGTCACTTTATAGTGCCACTTGTGATATGGACCTTTATTATGCAGTCCATCGCTTTTATTGCTTCCATATCACAAGATCGTATAAAGCTTATTTTCTTCACACTAATAGATCATACATATTTAGAGAGCAATTTTTATTGCATGCAATAATGACAACTTACTTGAAGGATCTTACTCAATCCATAGGTAGATATGGTGGACTCTCATGGCAAAACCGGGTTTAAGGATATTCAGAAGCACAAGTAGTATCTCTACTTGGTGCAAAGAATTTGGCTAGCATGAGGGGAAAAGGCAAGATCAACATGTTGGATGATCCATCACAATATACTTTATTTCGGATATAACAAAACATAACCCATTACGTTGTCTTCCTTGTCCAACATCAACTTTTAGCATGTCATATTTTAATGAGTGCTCACAATCATAAAAGATGTCCAAGATAGTATATTTATATATGAAAACCTCTCTTTCTTTACCACTTCCTATTAATTGCAATGATGACCAAAACTATGTTTGTCAACTCTCAACAACTTTTATTCATCATACTCTTTTATATGTGAAGTCATTACTCTCCATAAGATCAATATGATCTCTTTAATTCTTTTTATTCTTTTACTTCTCTTTTATTTTTATTCCCTCAAGATCATAGTAAGATAATCAAGCCCTTGACTCAAAACTAATCTTTATTATATATAGCTCACGGACTCGATTACATAGAAGCATCATAAAGCAAAACTCAAAACTAAATCATACTAAAACTTTATTCTACTAGATCAAGATATAACCAAAAGGATCGAACTAAGAAAAATGGTAAAGATAGAAGTGTGATGGTGATACGATACCGGGGCAACTCCCCCAAGCTTGGCAGTTGCCAAGGGGAGTGCCCATACCCATGTGTTTATGTCTCCTTCTTCGGAGGTGGTGATGATGGAGTTGTTGATGATGTAATGTCGCACATCGAGCGTAGGAGATCCTCCAATTTGCGGATAATGCCCTTGAGTGCAGTGATATGCTCCTTCAACAAAATATTTTCATGTGTGAGATACTCCCTCCGTTCGGAATTACTCGTCCAAGAAATGAATGTATCTAGATGTATTTTAGTTGTAGATACATCCATTTTTGTGACAAGTAATTCCGAACGGAGGGAGTACTTGTTTTGTATGTGAGCTAACTTAATCATCTTGAAAGCTTCAATCTCATTTGGGCTAAGAAGATTGTAATGAGGTTGAAGCATGTCTTCTTCTTCTACTGCCGAGGCTTGATCCTCCGTGGCCTTCTTGATCCTCTCATCCTTGTTGACCTCCCCGGGTCCTTCTCTCTTCAGCTCTATCTTCATTAGCCAAGCATTGTTGCCCTCATTGTTGGAGGAGGGGGACGACATGATGCCTGGCCTTGACAACTCTGGCAAGAAACAGCTCGAAACAAAAACAGAGGATATATGCGTGGTACGGTGGTAAAAACCTTTGGGAGATTATATAATGAATTTTTACCGACAAAAAGAATTATCGTGCAAGAAAACAGAGTCCGGAGAGCACACGAGGTGCCCATGAGGCAGGGGTGCGCCCAGGGGGGTAGGGCGCGCCCTCCACCCTCATGGATGCCTCGTGTCCTTCCCGGACTACTTCTTATCTTCCTATTTTCTTAAATATTGCAAAACGGAGAAAAATTGCTATTAGAACTCTTTTGGAGTCAGTTTACTTACCTTACCACATACCTATTCCTTTTCGGAGTCTGGAGTATTCTGGAAAGTGTCCCTTATATATTCCTCCGGGGTTACGCTCTCAATAGCATTAGTTTCAACATTTATTGGATTACCTAAGATATAATGTTTGATTGTTTGACCGTTCACCACCTTTGGATTTGTGCCTTCGAAGTTGTTGATTTTTATGGCACTGGGATGATAGACCTCCTCGATAACGTAAGGACCTTCCCATCTAGAGAGAAGTTTTCCTGCAAAAAATCTTAAATGAGAGTTGTATAATAAAACATAATCACCTACATTAAACTCAAGCTTTTGTATCCTTTTGTCATGCCATCTTTTAACTTTTTCTTTAAACAGTTTGGCATTCTCATAGGCCTGGGTTCTCCACTCATCAAGTGAGCTAATGTCAAATAGCCTCTTCTCACCGGCAAGTTTGAAATCATAATTGAGCTCTTTAATGGCCCAATATGCCTTATGTTCTAGTTCGAGAGGTAAGTGACATGCTTTTCCATAAACCATTTTATATGGAGACATACCCATAGGATTTTTATATGCAGTTCTATAGGCCCATAATGCATCATCAAGTTTCTTGGAAAAATTCTTTCTAGATCTATTAACAGTCTTTTGCAAAATTAATTTAATCTCTCTATTATTCAATTCTACTTCACCACTAGACTGTGGGTGGTACGGAGATGCAATTCTATGAATAACGTCATACTTAGCAAGCATTTTACGAAAAGCACCATGAATAAAATGTGAACCACCATCAGTCATTAAGTATCTAGGGACTCCAAACCTCAGAAAAATAACTTCTTTAAGCATCTTAATAGAGGTGTTATGATCAGCACTACTAGTTGGAATAGCTTCTACCCACTTAGTAACGTAATCAACAACAACTAAAATATGTGTATACCCATTAGAGGAAGGAAACGGTCCCATATAATCAAAGCCCCAAACATTATATGGTTCAATAACAAGTGAATAGTTCATAGGCATTTCTCGACGTATACTAATATTACCAATTCTTTCACATTCATCACAAGACAAGACAAACTTACGGTCATCCTTAAAAAGAGTAGGCCAATAAAAACCGGATTGCAATACCTTATGCGCAGTTCTATCTCCAGCGTGGTGTCTTCCATAAGCCTCTGAGTGACACTTGCGTAGGATTTGTTCCTGTTCATGCTCAGGTACACAACGTCTAATAACACCATCTACTCCTTCTTTATAAAGGTGTGGGTCAGCCCAGAAGTAATGTCTTAAATCATAGAAAAACTTTTTCTTTTGCTGGTATGTGAAACTAGGTGGTATAAATTTAGCAACAATGTAATTGGCATAATCAGCATACCATGGAGCGGTATGAGAAGCATTTATGATAGCTAATTGTTCATCAGGGAAGATATCATCAATAGGTAGTGGGTCATCAAGAACATTCTCTAACCTAGACAAGTTGTCTGCAACGGGGTTCTCAGCTCCCTTTCTATCAATGATATGCAAATCAAATTCTTGTAGCAAGAGAACCCATCTAATAAGTCTAGGTTTAGCATCTTTCTTTTTCATAAGATATTTAATAGCAGCATGATCAGTGTGAACAGTTACATTAAAATCAACAATGTAAGGTCTGAACTTATCACAAGCAAATACAACTACTAAAAATTCTTTTTCAGTAGTAGCTTAATTTCTCTGGGCACTGTCTAGATTTTTACTAGCATATTGAATAACATTTAATTTCTTATCAACTCTTTGTCATAGAACAACACCTACAGCATAATCACTAGCATCACACATAATTTCAAAGGGTAAACCCCAATCAGGAGGTTGAACAATAGGTGCAGAAATCAAGGCTTTCTTAAGTATTTCAAATGCTTCTACACAATCATCATCAAAGACAAAAGGAACATCTTTTTGTAAGAGATTAGTCAGAGGCCTAGAAATTTTTGAGAAGTCTTTAATGAACCTCCTATAAAAACCGGCATGACCAAGGAAACTTATTATACCTTTAATGTCCTTAGGACACGGCATCTTTTCAATAGCATCAACTTTAGCTTTATCAACTTCAATACCTCTTTCAGAAATTTTATGCCCCAAGACAATACCTTCATTAACCATAAAGTGGCACTTCTCCCAATTCAAGAAAAGATGAGTTTCTTCACATCTCTGCAAAACTCGATCAAGGTTTCGTAACCAATCATTAAAAGAAGTTCCATATACGGAGAAATCATCCATGAAAACCTCAACAATCTTTTCACAAAAGTCAGAGAATATAGCAGTCATACATTTTTGAAAGGTAGCAGGTGCATTGCATGAACCAAAAGGCATACGTCTATAAGCAAAGGTACCAAAAGGGCAAGTAAAAGTGGTCTTTTATTGATCCTCTTTTGACACAGGTATTTGAGAGAAACCAGAATATCCATCTAGAAAGCAAAAATGTGTATGTTTGGATAATCTTTCTAGCATTTGATCAATAAAAGGTAAAGGGTAATGATCCTTTTTAGTAGCTTTATTTAGTTTGCGGAAATCAATTACCATTCTATAACCTGTAACAATTCTTTGTGGGATCAATTCATCTTTATCATTAGGAACAACAGAAATACCTCCCTGCTTAGGGACACAACGGACATGACTTACCCACTGACTTTCAGCAATGGGATAAATGATACCTGCCTCTAGAAGCTTTAGTATTTCTTTTCTTACCACTTCTTTCATCTTAGGATTTAACCGTCGTTGGTGATCAACAACCGGTTTAGCGTCTTTCTCCAATTTTATTTTATATTGGCATAGAGTGGGACTAATGCCCTTAAGATCATCAAGAGTATATCCAATAGCAGCACGGTGCTTCTTCAGAGTTTTCAATAATTTCTCTTCTTCCTGCTCTGAAAGGTTAGCACTAATAATAACAGGATATATCTTCTTTTCATCAAGATAAGCATATTTAAGATTATCAGGTAATGGTTTAAGCGCAAACACGGGATCACCCTTGGGTGGAGGAGGATCCCCTAGAATCTCAACAGGCAAGTTGTGTTTCAGAATAGGTCCCTGTTTAAAGAATACTTCATCTATTTCCCTTCCTTCATTCATAAACATATCATTTTCATGGTCTAGCAAATATTGTCCTAAAGGATTGTTAGGAGGCACGACAATAGAAGCAAGACCAATAATTTCATCTTCACTAGGCAATTCTTTATCATTTTCATCTTTTTAGTAGCTTTATTTAGTCTACGAAATTTAGCAAAATTAAGTCATGAGACATATCCCCTAAACCAACAGAAACAATATCCGTTTTGCAATCTATCTTAGCATTAACAGTATTCAAGAAGGGTCTACCAAATGTAATGGGACAAAAGTTATCTTGTGGGGAACCAAGAACAAGAAAATCAGTAGGATATTTAATTTTTCCACACAAGACTTCAACATCTCTAACAATCCCAACCGATGAAATAGTATCTCTATTGGCAAGCTTAATTGTAACATCAATACCTTCTAACTCAGCAGGTGCAATATCATGCATAATTTCTTCGTATAAAGAATGAGGTATTGCACTCGCACTAGCACCCATATCACATCAGCCATGGTAACAATGATCTCCTATTTTAACAGAAATAACAGGCATGCCTACAACAGGTCTATGTTTATTTTTAGTATCAGGTCTAGCAATTCTAGCAGCTTCATCACAGAAGTAAATAACATGCCCATCAATATTATCGGCCAAGATATCTTTAACCATAGCAATACTAGGTTCAACTTTAATTTGCTCAGGGGGTGTAGGTGTTCTAGTATTACTCTTACGAACCACAGTTGAAGCTTTAGCATGATCCTTTATTCTAACAGGGAAAGGTGGTTTCTCAATATAAGCGGTAGGAATAATAGGATCAACATTGTAAGTGATAGTCTTTTCTTCAACTTTAATAGGTTCAACTACTTTTACTTCAATGCGAGGATGAAATTTAAACCACTTCTCCTTAGGGAAATCAACATGAGTAGCAAATGATTCACAGAAAGAAGCTACTATCTCAGAGTCAAGTCCATATTTAGTGCTAAATTCACGAAAAACATCGGTATCCATAAAAGATTTAACACAATCAAACGTAGGTGTTATACCTGACTCCTTACCTTCGTCGAGTTCCCAATCTTCAGAGTTGCATTTAATTCTTTCCAATAAATCCCATCTGAATTTAATACTCTTCATCATAAAAGAACCAGTACAAGAAGCATCGAGCATGGAGCGATTATTGAGAGAAAGCCGATCATAAAAATTTTGAATAATAATTTCTCTTGAGAGCTCATGATTGGGGCATGAATATAACATTGACTTAAGCCTCCCTCAAGCTTGAGCGATGCTTTCTCCTTTGCGAGGCCAAAAATTATATATATAATTACGATCACGACGAACCAGATGCATAGGATAAAACTTCTGATGAAATTCCAATTTCAATCGGTTGTAGTTCCATGATCAAATATCATCGCATAGCCTAAACCATGTAAATTCCTTTCCGTTCAAAGATAAAGGGAAGACCTTCTTCTAACATCCTCGGGCATACCTGCAAGCTCAAATAATCCACAAACTTCATCCACATAATTTAGGTGCAAATCGGGATGCAATGTTCCATCTCCTGTAAAAGGATTAGCTAGCAGTTTCTCTATCATACCCGAAGGAATTTCAAAGTAAACATTTTCAGTAGGTTCAGTAGGTTGAGGAGAAACTCTTTGCTCTACTGGTCGGGGTGAGGATACCCCGAACAAGCCCCTCAAAGGATTATGTTCCATAGTAACAAGTGAC
Source organism: Aegilops tauschii subsp. strangulata (assembly GCF_002575655.3). Lineage (NCBI taxonomy): Eukaryota > Viridiplantae > Streptophyta > Magnoliopsida > Poales > Poaceae > Aegilops > Aegilops tauschii. The sequence goes on from NC_053039.3 coordinate 522,014,737, forward strand.
AGTAAATTTCAGCACACTATATAAATTTTTCCTTACGAAATTCCACTTACCAAAGGCGCTTCACTCCCCGGCAATGGCGCCAGAAAAGAGTCTTGATGACCCACAAGTATAGGGGATCTATCGTACTCCTTTCGATAAGTAAGAGTGTCGAACCCAACGAGGAGCAGAAGGAAATGACAAGCTGTTTTCAGTAAGGTATTCTCTGCAAGCACTGAAATTATCGGTAACAGATAGTTTTGTGATAAGGTAATTTGTAACGGGTAACAAGTAACAAAAGTAAACAAGCTGCAGCAAGGTGGCCCAATCCTTTTTGTAGCAAAGTACAAACCTAGACAAACTCTTATATAAAGGAAAACGCTCCCGAGGACACATGGGAATTATCGTCAAGCTAGTTTTCATCACGCTCATATGATTCGCGTTCGCTACTTTGATAATTTGATATGTGGGTGGATCGGTGCTTGGGTGCTGCCCTTCCTTGGACAAGCATACCACTTATGATTAACCCCTATTGCAAGCATCCGCAACTATAAAAGAAGTTTAAGCTTACGAAGCAACGCATAAACTAGGGTTTAAGCTTCTGTCACTCTAGCAACCCATCATCTACTTATTACTTCCCAATGCCTTCCTCTAGGCCCAAATAATGGTGAAGTGTCATGTAGTCGACGTTCACATAACACCACTAGAGGAGAGACAACATACATCTCATCAAAATATCGAACGAATACCAAATTCACATGACTACTTATAGCAAGACTTCTCCCATGTCCTCAAGAACAAACGTAACTACTCACAAATAATATTCATGTTCATAATCAGAGGGGTATTAATATGCATAAAGGATCTGAACATATGATCTTCCACCGAATAAACCAACTAGCATCAACTACAAGGAGTAATCAACACTACTAGCAACCCACAGGTACCAATCTGAGATTTTGAGACAAAGATTGGATACAAGAGATGAACTAGGGTTTGAGAGGAGTTGGTACTGGTGAAGATGTTAATGGAGATTGAGCCCCTCCCGATGAGAGGATTGATGGCGATGACGATGGTGATGATTTCCCCCTCCCGGAGGGATGTTTCCCCGAAAGCTTCCTTCTGATTTTTTCCAGGGCGAAGGACTTCATATAGCCGAAGATGGGCACCGGAGGCCTGCCAGGGGGCCCATGAGGCAAGGGGCGTGCCCAGGGGTAGGGGGCGCCCCCCACCCTCGTGGATGGCGGGTGGCCCCCCTCTGGTACTTTCTTCGCCCAATATTTTTTATATATTCCAAAACTAACTTTCGTGGGCTCTCAGGACTTTTGGAGTTGTGCAGAATAGGTCTCTAATATTTGCTCCTTTTCCAGCCTAGAATTCCAGCTACCGGCATTCTCCCTCTTCATGTAAACCTTGTAAAATAAGAGAGAAAAGGCATAAGTATTGTGACATAATGTGTAGTAACAGCCCATAATGCAATAAATATCAATATAAAAGCATGATGCAAAATGGACGTATCAGATATGTTTTGGCACTCAACTCGGGGATTCCCGAGGTGACATTGGGGTAATCTATGCATAGGGGTTGATGCACGTTCTCGTCTTTTGTTTCTCCGGTAGAAATCTTGGGGCACTCTTTGAGGTTCTTTGTGATGGATTGAGTATTATGAATCTGAATTTGCTTTGGTGTTATTTTAGTACAAACTCTTGATAGATCGACCGAAAAGAATAACTTAGTGTTATTTTAGTACGAACTCTTGATAGATCGATCGGAAAGAATAACTTGGTGTTATTTTAGTACGAACTCTTGGATAGATCGATTGGAAAGAATAGCTACAAACAATTTCTTCTTATGTTCTCCGCTAGATAGGAACTTTGGAGTGATTCATCATCGCATGTTCAGGGATGGTTATATGATCCAATTATATTAGCATTGTTGAGAGATTGCACTAGCAAAAGTACGGACCCTAGGCCTCATTTTCAAGCATTGCAATACCATTTGTGCTCCGTTTTATCAATTGCTACCTACTGTTTTTTATCGTTCCTATTACAAATATCAATATCTACTATCATTACTATGCTTGTATCACCATATCTTCACCGAACTAGTGCTCCAATACAAATTACAATTGTATTTGGTGTGTTGGGGACACAAGAGACTTTTTATTATTTGGTTGCAGGGTTGTTTGAGAGAGACCATCTTCATTCTACGCCTCCCACGGATTGATAAACCTTAGGTCATGCACTTGAGGGAAAATTGCTACTATCCTACAAAACTCAGCGCTTGGAGGCCCAACACAAGTCTACAAGAACAAGTTGTGTACTAGACATCACGGCGTGCCCTCCACCCTTATGGCCCACCGGTGCATCCCCCTGGTGCAAGTTCAGTGTCAGAAATTCTCAAATATTCTATGAAAAATCATACTAAATTTTCAGGGCATTTGGAGAACTTTTATTTTCGGGGCATTTTTTATTTCATGGATAAGGCAAAAAAACAGACAGAAAATACTATTTTGCTTTATTTATTCTAAATAACAGAAAGTAAAAACTGGGTACAGAAAGTTGTGCTTCTAAATTCATCCATCTCATGCTCATCAAAAGGAATCTATTAACAAGGTTGATCAAGTCTTATTAACAAACTTCTTTCGAATAACATTAAATCGGAGAATTTTTGAATAACACTAGGTTACGTCAACGGGGATATGCATGTCCCCAACAATAAGAACATCATATTTCTCTTTGACAGCAGGAAGAGGGAATTCAAAACCTCCAATAGTAATAGTTGAAACTTTTCCAATAGAATTGATTTATGAACTTGAGGTTGTTTCTTCGGAAAGTGTACCGTATGCTCATTACCATTAACATGAAAAGTGACATTGCCTTTGTTGCAATCAATAACAGCCCCTTGTAGTACTCAAAAAGGGTCTAGCAAGGATGAGCAACATACTGTCGTCCTCGTAAATATCAAGAATAACAAAGTCCGTTAAGATAGTAATGTTTGAAACCACAACAGGCACATCCTCACAAATATCGATGGGCATAGTAGTTGATTTATCAGCCATTTGCAAAGAGATTTCATTAGGTGTCAACTTATTCAATTCAAGTCTACGATATAAGGAGAAAGGCATAACACTAACATCGGCTCCAAGACTACATAAAGTAGTTTTAACATAGTTTCTTTTAATGGAGCATGGTATAGTTGGTATTCCTGGATCTCCTAGTTTCTTTGGTATTCCACCCTTAAAAGTGTAATTAGTAAGCATGGTGGAAATCTCAGCTTCCGGTATCTTTCTTTTATTTTAACAATATATTTCATATACTTAGCATAAGTAGACATTTTCAGCATATCAGTCAAACGCATACGCAAAAACATAGGTCTAATCATTTCAGCAAAGCTCTCAAAATCCTCATCATCCTTTTTCTTGGATGGCTTAGGGGGAAAGGGCATGGGTTTCTGAACCCATATTTTTCTTTCTCTACCATGTTTCCTAGCAACAAAGTCTCTCTTATCATAACGTTGATTCTTTGATTGTGGGTTATCAAGATCAACAGCATGTTCAATCTCTACATCATTAGCATTACTAGGTTGAGCATCAACATGAACATCATCATTAACAATATCACTAGGTTCATGTTCATCACCAGATTGGGTCTCAGCATCAGAAATAGAAATATCATTGGGATTCTCTGGTGGATCTATAACAGGTTCACTAAAAGCATGCAAAGTCCTATCGGTTTTTTTTTCTTTTTATTACTAGGACTAGATGCATCGGTATTAATTCTCTGAGAATCTTTCTCAACTCTCTTAGGATGGCCCTCAGGATACAGAGGTTCCTGGGTCATTTCACCACCTCTAGTCATAACCCTAATAGCATTATCATTGTTCTTACTATTCAACTCATTAAGCAAGTCATCTTGTGCCTTAAGTACTTGTTCTACTTGAGTTGTAACCATGGAAGCATGCTTACTAATAAGCTTAAGATCATTAACAGTTATACTCATATTGTAACATCCCAAAATTCTAAATTTTGGAATGTTATATTAAATAAATATTTATGCTTGTTTGTTTGATTGTTGTGTGACTGATTGTGTGAAATTGAGTGAAATTTGAAAATTTTGAAAGTTGAATGAGAGGGAATGAAATGACTTTCCCAAACTTTCACCCTTGCATTTATGATCTCCATGAATTCAAATTATTTCATCACAAAACCCTAGAGTGAAGATGATATGACTTCTTCCATTTAAATAAATGAAAAAAAAAAGTTTTGAAAAGATTTGAATTCCATTTGGAAATATTTCAAATTCGAAAAATTTATGCAACTCAATGATTTTCAGGAGAGAAGATAAAATGACTCCTTTTCAAATTTGGAATTATTTGGATTTTATTCAAATTAATTTTCTCCTAAAAATAAATTAATGGAAATAAGGGTAAAATGATTCCCTTCAATGGAAAATTAGGAGAAAATAATTTTGAAATAATTTTGGTATTTTAAAAATGATTTTTGTTGGATTTTAATGCAACAGTAGCACTGTTTGCTTTATTTGATTTTTTGTGGATTTTATTTGAACTATATAAATAGTTCATGTTTTAGGAAATGTTTTTCTGAACATTTATATATATATATTATGCCTATATATAGTTTTAATTATTTTGGTTCTTTTTACTTTTGTTTGTCTGTTAAAAACAAAAAAAACCTAGCGCTAGCCAGGCCAGGCGGCCCAGGAGCCAGCCGGCCCAGCCAGCCAGCCACTCGAGCCGCGGCCCAGCCAGCGCCGTCGCCCGAAGCCCCTCTCCTTCGGTCGCCCGCTCCTCTCTCTCTCGCCCTTGTGCCACTGACCGCTGGGCCCCACTGCCCGATCGCCCTCGCCCGCTGCTTCTTCTTCCTCTCCACGCCAAACCGCGCCGCCGCCACCGCCGAATCCCACGATCCTCGGGATCCTCTCCCCGATCTTCCCCCTCCTCCAAGTCGACCCCGCCCCTATAAATACCCCTCCCCTCACCCGGTTCCGCCCCTTCCCGACCCCCAAACTCCTCTCCGCTCGCCGCCATTTCTCGCCGGAGCCCGAGCTCCGCCGCTCGCCATTGCTGCTGCTAGCTCTCCACTACGACCACCTCATCGTCGTCCGAACCTACCACCGAACCCCCTCGCTCGCCCGCACCTCCCCGTGCCCTCGCCCTCGCCCGAAACCCACCGGAGCGCCGCCACCGCCGACGCCCGAACGCCACCGCCACCTCGACCTCGCCGCTGACCTCCTCCGTCAACCTACGACGCCGCCTCGACCACCGCTGGACTCGCCGTCGAACGCCTCGTCCGCCCGTGCCCTCGCCGGAGCTCTCCGACGACCGGAGCGCCGCCACCGGCGACGTCCGAGCCGCATCGCCGGCGACCACCACCGCTGTAAGCTCCGACGACTCTCCTCGCCGTTAGATATTCATTATACGCCTAGATTAGATGCAAACGAACGGTTAGGTTATTTTTACTAGATCGGTTTAGCTTCGGTTTATTTACGGTTTAGATCTAATCGGTTTAGCCGGTTTTTCTTTTCTGTGCACGCGCGTTAGTCTGTTAAAGAACGACCTAGCGTTGTTTAGTTCAGAGCGCCCACTGCTTAGGCCCAATTGCAGCCGACGCATAGCTCCTGCCCGTTAGTTTTTTTTTCAGTTTTTTTTCGTTTCTGTTTTAGAAACAGAAATAGTTTCAATTTTAGATTGCTTATAACTTTTATATTTTATGTCCAAATTGAGTGATTATTTTTGCGCTGTGTCACAAATTTGTTTAAGTTTCTGTTTTTGTACTTAGGTTTCAAATTTGAGTAGTTTAAACTTGAGTTTGATGAAATTTGTTCAAATCACTAATTTGGTCGTATGTTGGGTTTTATAAAATATTTTTGATTGATTCTTTTTGCTACTGTTTTGTTATAGTTTTGTATATCCAGTAGCATATAGTGATTTATTTTTAGTTTATTTTAAATTAATTTTTTAGCAAAACAGTACTGTTTTAGTTATAGTGTTGTTTTAGTCTTTTCTTTATTGTTTTTATTAGTTTTAAATTATTTCTTTTTGTCACTTTTGACAAATTTAGTTTTGTTTCTGTTTGTCAACCAAAAAAAAATTATTTTTATTTCAAAAAAATTATTTTATTTAGTTTTGTATGAAAACTTGTTTAGGTCATAGTTACTGTTTCATAAAAGCTTTTTATTTGTTTCTTTTTGCAAATAAAAGTTTATGAAAAATACTTTCTGTTAAAATTAGTTGTTTTATATTTTCTGTTCTGTTTATTTATTATGTTAGTATTTTCTTTGTTGTTAAATTTTTACTTAGGACAAAGCTATCTTGGGTTATGTCTTAGAATTTTCTTTAGCAGTTTTCTTGTGTAGTTTTCATTGGTTTTTATTTATTTTGTGTTCTTTGTGATTTGCATTTTATTTGTTGATTTTTTTTGTGAGTGTTAGAAATTGCTTGCTAGTATGTTTGCTTATGTGAGTACTATGTTTTACTATATAGATTTTCAACAGAGTGACGAATAGTTCTACCAAGTCATTATTCTGAGAGTTTTGTTATCTTCATCAGGTAATACCAGGCAAGTTCACTTTGACCATGTTTTTCATACCTATGTTTTTATTGCATTTAGTGTCATCTTTGCAACAGTCCCACCAGTAGTGATATTGAATTCTTGTAGTTGAGTAGTATGCATGAGGTAGGAACCCATCACCCTGTTACCAAGCCCGGGACGTTATTTATTTTAATGCTACGCTATAGTAGACGGGGTTTGGTATGAGTGCACGAGAGTGGTGTGAAGAATGAGGACTCTACGTCAATGACGACAACTCCATGATGGCATATGCGAGGACTGCATCTTCAAGGCCTCAAGACTTCAAGACTCGAGACAAGAATTCAATACACACTACTGGGTGAAGGACGGTTGACGGGCACCCTGGAGAAACCAGTGGATGGCCGGGATGCATGGAGAAGCACCATGACATCTTGCGGAAAGCTTCACCCAGACTCAAAGAGACGGAAGAATACTTCATGCCCGGAAGCTTACCTGTGCAACCGCAAGTCACTATGGGCTCTGGCTTGGTTGACCTTAGTTGTGACTCTGGCTGGGACGGTGCTAGCAGATGTAGAACGACGGTAGGATTGGATGAGCACCGGACAGTGGTCAGGGGAACTCTTTGGAAGACCATGTTTCGGTCGTCTTGTTCTCAAACACCCTGAAGTGCGAGAACGTAAAAAGAGGGATCGAATCTTGCGGGTAAAGTGTACAAACCTCTGCAGAGGGTTAAAACCTAATCGATTAGCCGTGTCCCCGGTTACGGACAATTTGAGCCTCTGGACTTGGATTTATCTCGGAACTCTCAACACCGGACTGATAACATAATTGTGGGCAACTTATGATGATTTGGGCCATGAGACATCGGTTGGCGGAACCATGTCATGATAGGAAACTCCGTAGTATAGACTCCAGAATTTCTTTGATGTAGGGAAAATAAAACCAGCTTTTATGCAAAACAAAACTCAGATACAGAGCCACAAAGCCATATTGCATATAGTATAGTTTATCATCTGTTTTCTTACAGTGATCTTGCCGGTACATTCAATGTACTGACCTACACGGCTGCAACGTATCATGTTGCAGGATTTTCTTCGACGAGTAAGAGTTACGATACAGGGTTACGGTCTACACTCAACTTGCCGATGGCGTTGATGGGACTCCACCCCCGTTTAATTGTTTCCGCTGAGTATTATGAGGTATATATCAGTTTTACGTTATTTATACATGTGATTGCACTTTGATATATACATTGATGTACTGTGTGTGCCAGCATACTGATCCAGGGATGGCACAGATACACAGAGACTTGACCGTCTGAGGTTGGGTCGCTACAGATATGGTATCAGAGCACATGTTGACTGTAGGACGTGACCCTAGAAATCGGAAAGCCCCTATGACAGGATATATCTAAAACTTTGCTTTCAAAAAGACCCTTACTTCTCACCTTTTCTGATTTTATCAAATAGTCCCTCTTACCTCAAATAGTTAGAACATACCATATCCCCTTTTGACCACTCGGAGGATCAGCTGAAGCCACTCCATGAAGGACTAGATATCGGACAACTGATAACCACTTCAGAGTAAAGAGGATTTCATCATTTGAAGACTTCGAAGACTCGAAGAATTTGAAGACTAAAGATTTATTTGACCTTTAGAAGACCAAACTCCTGTTATATACTTACGTTAGATGCGACGATTTGTGAGCTGTCATTTGTTTGATGTTTTTTCGACAACCACAAAAAATAAAACCGGTTTCTTCAAAACTATTGTTTGTATTGTGTGTATCCCTCCCCACCTCTCTCTTATCTCACCCCAAAGCACTTAGTCCAAATAGATGAGGAATGAAGAAGGACTGGTATTCTCTGGACCGATGATTCAGTTGGAGGCAGAGCTACGTATTAAAAACATGGAGGATCACTTCGGGGAAAAAATGATTTCAAGGAAGTACGAGGTTCAAGATGCTATTCAGTATTTTACCGAGAGTGCTGCAACCTGGTGGAAAATGCATCAAGCCATACAAGGATGGAATGGAGCAAAGACTTGCAAGAAGACTCTGACAAGATCTCGTCTTATCCGGAAGCACCATGATAACCCGAAGAAGAAACCTTGTGCATGCAAGATTTGCAGAGAAATAGGACACACCCAGGAGGAACACAAGGATGGATGCCCTCATTGTGAGGAGAATCACCCAACCGAAGAATGCCCGACTGGGCAGGTTACTTGCTTCCTGTGTGAAGGAATTACTCATTTCCCGGCTCAGTGTCATATTTACCCCAAGGTACAAGAAATTACCAAGCAGCAGGAAGTAGCCATGAAAGAAACCCTCAGGGAAAATTCAGAAGAACCTGCGATGAAGGAAGTTATTGAAGACCCTAATGGTGAAGGCCTAAACAGATTTTTCGCCCAAGCTTGCTATTCATGTGGAGAAGAAGGATATTTTTCAGAGTATTGCATGAAGGAAAGCCAAGAGTATCTCAGAGACTTCCCGACAATAGAAGTGAAGTTTGACCCTCAGGAAATAGAAGCTCTGATCATTACAGAGAAATCTAGAAAGAGAAAACGAAGGCATACCCAGAACACCCCAATTTCTGCAGGAAAGGACCTGAGTCAGATCACTTGTTACAAGTGCAAGACCTTAGGTTACTATGCCAATAAATGTCCAGAGAAGAAGCCTAGAATCCAAGGAGCCTACATAATCACAAAGAAGCCCTGAGACATTTGTTTTCGCTGCAAGGAAGCAGGACATTTTTCTAGGGAATGTTCAAATCAGAAGAAAGCTGGAGCTGAGTAGTTGAGATTTTGATATGGATAATAAGAGTGGTAGAAAGCAATCTTATTTTCATAAGTTCGATGAGTTGAGTTATGTAATGGGTGCTCAGAGATTGTAATGAATTCATGAAATCAATAAAGTTAATGTGTTATGATTTCATATGTTGTATTATGTGAGTTTTTACTCTATGAACAAAGATTTTGGACCAGTTTCGAGGATATGAGAAATATGGTCTATGGATGGATTTGTGAATTTCATTTAAGGGTGGTAGTACCCTGTGAAGAACACTTGACCCATGGAAAGGATAATGATATTTCAGGGAGTGAAGTTTGGACAAAATAGGTATGAGTTTTGTTTCGATATGTTGGTTACCCCAAGAATATGAAGGAATGAAGCAATATTGGAATTTAAGGAGGTGTAATGTTGGAATATGGAACAATTGTAACTCCAAGGATGAGTTGAACAAGTGTTGAAGTGGGCCATAACCCACAGGCCCAGGATTTGAAAAGGAACAGACGTAACTTTGATGAAGGAAGAAAATTGGATATGATTCCATCAGCAGACATTTCCTAGGAGGTTACGAAAACCCAAGAGTTGTGAAGAACGATAGATGTTTCATTCAGCATGCAGAATCCATGGAATTATCCGAACTAAGTTCGTCGACAAGAGAAATTCTGCAATGCTTGTGAGAATTCCCGAGTGTTAGAAATGCGAGATTCGCTAAACCTTATACAGAGTAATGATTTGGGTGCGGAATGGATTGATCACCATACCGACTTACTCTGGTCATTCGCTCTTGCTATTTGGAATGGTAAATCTGAGTGACTTACCCATAGTAGAGAGACGACGATATCAAACCTTGTTTAAACCATAGAATGCTAGAACGATGGACCCCTATATAGGCAACCGTTGCCAATCGTATGATATACGCTGAGATTCAACCCAGACCCTTTTCTGCAGGAGAAACCATTAATTGTTGACCACCATGAGATTTCGCTAATTAATTAGAATTGGCGACAGACCTGTCAGATATGAAGACCCAGTCTCGGAAGAACCTCACCAGGATGAAAGGACACGAGTTTGAGGAAAAGGTTATGCCCTACTGGAAGAGCCCCAGCGTAGGAGTTACTCCGAAGATGTGAGAAGACCGATAGTGTCCACACTAAGGATGGAGTACATAAGATCTGTTGGAACCATAACCCTGTTTTTAAGTGTGGTAGCACACTAGACCTTTCCGATTGATGGATTTGCTAGAAGACCCCCAAACCCTAACCTTTCTTGCTAGCCTCTTCGAATCTCGAGGACGAGATTCATTTTAAGTGTGGTAGGTTTGTAACATCCCAAAATTCTAAATTTTGGAATGTTATATTAAATAAATATTTATGCTTGTTTGTTTGATTGTTGTGTGACTGATTGTGTGAAATTGAGTGAAATTTGAAAATTTTGAAAGTTGAATGAGAGGGAATGAAATGACTTTCCCAAACTTTCACCCTTGCATTTATGATCTCCATGAATTCAAATTATTTCATCACAAAACCCTAGAGTGAAGATGATATCACTTCTTCCATTTAAATAAATGAAAAAAAAGTTTTGAAAAGATTTGAAAATTTGGAAATATTTCAAATTCGAAAAATTTATGCAACTCAATGATTTTCAGGAGAGAAGATAAAATGACTTCTTCAATTATATGAAATATGAGTTGGAAGTTAAAAAAAAGAATCAAATTGAAAGTCATTTGAAAGTATTTTGAAACTCCTTTTCAAATTTGGAATTATTTGGATTTTATTCAAATTAATTTTCTCCTAAAAATAAATAAATGGAAATAAGGGTAAAATGATTCCCTTCAATGGAAAATTAGGAGAAAATAATTTTGAAATAATTTTGGTATTTTAAAAATGATTTTTGTTGGATTTTAATGCAACAGTAGCACTGTTTGCTTTATTTGATTTTTTGTGGATTTTATTTGAACTATATAAATAGTTCATGTTTTAGGAAATGTTTTTCTGAACATTTATATATATTATGCCTATATATAGTTTTAATTATTTTGGTTCTTTTTACTTTTGTTTGTCTGTTAAAAACAAAAAAAACCTAGCGCTAGCCAGGCCAGGCGGCCCAGGAGCCAGCCGGCCCAGCCAGCCAGCCACTCGAGACACGGCCCAGCCAGCGCCGTCGCCCGAAGCCCCTCTCCTTCGGTCGCCCGCTCCTCTCTCTCTCGCCCTTGTGCCACTGACCGCTGGGCCCCACTGCCCGATCGCCCTCGCCCGCTGCTTCTTCTTCCTCTCCACGCCAAACCGCGCCGCCGCCAGCGCCGAATCCCGCGATCCTCGGGATCCTCTCCCCGATCTTCCCCCTCCTCCAAGTCGACCCCGCCCCTATAAATACCCCTCCCCTCACCCAGTTCTGCCCCTTCCCGACCCCCGAACCCCTCTCCGCTCGCCGCCATTTCTCGCCGGAGCCCGAGCTCCGCCGCCCACCATTGCTGCTGCTAGCTCTCCACTACGACCACCTCATCGTCGTCCGAACCCACCACCGAACCCCCTCGCTCGCCTGCACCTCCCCGTGCCCTCGCCCTCGCCCGAAACCCACCGGAGCGCCGCCACCGCCGACGCCCGAACGCCACCGCCAACTCGACCACGCCGCCGACCTCCTCCGTCAACCTACGACGCCGTCTCGACCACCGCTGGACTCGCCGTCGAACGCCTCGTCCGCCCGTGCCCTCGCCGGAGCTCTCCGACGACCGGAGCGCCGCCACCGACGACGTCCGAGCCGCATCGCCGGCGACCACCACCGCTGTAAGCTCCGACGACTCTCCCCGCCGTTAGATATTCATTATACGGCCTAGATTAGATCCAAACGAACGGTTAGGTTATTTTTACTAGATCGGTTTAGCTTCGGTTTATTTACGGTTTAGATCTAATCGGTTTAGCCGGTTTTTCTTTTCTGTGCACGCGCGTTAGTCTGTTAAAGAACGACCTAGCGTTGTTTAGTTCAGAGCGCCCACTGCTTAGGCCCAATTGCAGCCGACGCATAGCTCCTGCCCGTTAGTTTTTTTTTCAGTTTATTTTCGTTTCTGTTTTAGAAACAGTAATAGTTTCAATTTTAGATTGCTTATAACTTTTATGTTTTATATCCAAATTGAGTGATTCTTTTTGCGCTGTGTCACAAATTTGTTTAAGTTTCTGTTTTTGTACTTAGGTTTCAAATTTGAGTAGTTTAAACTTGAGTTTGATGAAATTTGTTCAAATCATTAATTTGGTCGTATCTTGGGTTTTATAAAATATTTTTGATTGATTCTTTTTGCTACTGTTTTGTTATAGTTTTGTCTATCCAGTAGCATATAGTGATTTATTTTTAGTTTATTTTAAATTAATGTTTTAGCAAAACAGTACTGTTTTAGTTATAGTGTTGTTTTAGTCTTTTCTTTATTGTTTTTATTAGTTTTAAATTATTTCTTTTTGTCACTTTTGACAAATTTAGTTTTGTTTCTATTTGTCAACCAAAGAAAATTTTATTTTTATTTCAAAAAAATTATTTTATTTAGTTTTGTATGAAAACTTGTTTAGGTCATAGTTACTGTTTCATAAAAGCTTTTTATTTGTTTCTTTTTGCAAATAAAAGTTTATGAAAATACTTTCTGTTAAAATTAGTTGTTTTATATTTTCTTTTCTGTTTATTTATTATGTTAGTATTTTCTTTGTTGTTAAATTTTTACTTAGGACAAAGCTATCTTGGGTTATGTCTTAGAATTTTCTTTAGCAGTTTTCTTGTGTAGTTTTCATTGGTTTTTATTTATTTTGTCTTCTTTGTGATTTGCATTTTATTTGTTGATTTTTTTTGTGAGTGTTAGAAATTGCTTGCTAGTATGTTTGCTTATGTGAGTACTATGTTTTACTATATAGATTTTCAACGGAGTGATTAATAGTTCTACCAAGTCATTATTCTGAGAGTTTTGTTATCTTCATCAAGTAATACCAGGCAAGTTCACTTTGACCATGTTTTTCATACCTATGTTTTTATTGCATTTAGTGTCATCTTTGCAACAGTCCCTCCAGTAGTGATATTGAATTCTTGTAGTTGAGTAGTATGCATGAGGTAGGAACCCATCACCCTGTTACCAAGCCCGGGACGTTATTTATTTTAAAGCTACGCTATAGTAGACGGGGTTTGGTATGAGTGCACGAGAGTGGTGTGAAGAATGAGGACTCTACGTCAATGACGACAACTCCATGATGGCATATGCGAGGACTGCATCTTCAAGGCCTCAAGACTTCAAGACTCGAGACAAGAATTCAATACACACTACTGGGTGAAGGACAGTTGACGGGCACCCTGGAGAAACCAGTGGATGGCCGGGATGCATGGAGACGCGCCATGACATCTTGCGGAAAGCTTCACCCAGACTCAAAGAGACGGAAGAATACTTCATGCCCGGAAGCTTACCTGTGCAACCGCAAGTCACTATGGGCTCTGGCTTGGTTGACCTTAGTTGTGACTCTGGCTGGGACGGTGCTAGCAGATGTAGAACGACGGTAGGATTGGATGAGCACCGGACAGTGGTCAGGGGAACTCTTTGGAAGACCATGTTTCGGTCGTCTTGTTCTCAAACACCCTGAAGTGCGAGAACGTAAAAAGAGGGATTGAATCTTGCGGGTAAAGTGTACAAACCTCTGCAGAGGGTTAAAACCTAATCGATTAGCCGTGTCCCCGGTTACGGACAATTTGAGCCTCTGGACTTGGATTTATCTCGGAACTCTCAACACCGGACTGATAACATAATTGTGGGCAACTTATGATGATTTGGGCCATGAGACATCGGTTGGCGGAACCATGTCATGATAGGAAACTCCGTAGTATAGACTCCAGAATTTCTTTGATGTAGGGAAAATAAAACCAGCTTTTATGCAAAACAAAACTCAGATACAGAGCCACAAAGCCATATTGCATATAGTATAGTTTATCATCTGTTTTCTTACAGTGATCTTGCCGGTACATTCAATGTACTGACCTACACGGCTGCAACGTATCATGTTGCAGGATTTTCTTCGACGAGTAAGAGTTACGATACAGGGTTACGGTCTACACTCAACTTGCCGATGGCGTTGATGGGACTCCACCCCCGTTTAATTGTTTCCGCTGAGTATTATGAGGTATATATCAGTTTTACGTTATTTATACATGTGATTGCACTTTGATATATACATTGATGTACTGTGTGTGCCAGCATACTGATCCAGGGATGGCACAGATACATAGAGACTTGACCGTCTGAGGTCGGGTCGCTACACATATAATCACCCAAGCAGTCAAGCATGTGAGCATTGCCTTTCAATTATCTACTAACATAAGCATTGAAGTTTTCTTGTTTAACTATAAAATTATCAAACTCATCCAAGCATTGACTAGCAGACTTATTATGAGGAATATCACCTTCATCAAATTTATAGAGAGAGTTTACCTCTACTACCTGTGTCGGTCATCAAGACCATGTATTTCTTTGATAGGCGGTAGATTCTTAACATATTCAGCTTTAATACCTTTTTCTTTCATAGATTTCTTTGCCTCTTGCATATCTTTGGGACTGAGAAATAGAATACCTCTTTTCTTCAGAGTTGGCTTAGGAGTTGGTTCAGGAAGTGTCCAATCATTATCATTTCTCAATATATTATTCAATAGCAATTCAGCTTGCTCAACAGTTCTTTTCCTGAAAACACAAATGTTGGAAATATGCCCTAGAGGCAATAATAAAATGGTTATTATTATATTTCCTTGTTCATGATAATTGTCTATTGTTCATGCTATAATTGTATTAACTGGAAACCGTAATACATGTGTGAATACATAGACCACAACATGTCCCTAGTAAGCCTCTAGTTGACTAGCTCGTTGATCAATAGATGGTTATGGTTTCCTGACCATGGACATTGGATGTCATTGATAACGGGATCACATCATTAGGAGAATGATGTGATGGACAAGACCCAATCCTAAGCATAGCATAAGATCGTGTAGTTTGTTAGCTAAGAGCTTTTCTAATCTCAAGTATCGTTTCCTTAGACCATGAGATTGTGCAACTCTCGGATACTGTAGGAATGCTTTGGGTGTACCAAACGTCACAACGTAACTGGGTGGCTATAAAGGTGCACTACAGGTATCTCCGAAAGTGTCTGTTGGGTTAGCACGAATCGAGAATGGGATTTGTCACTCCGTATGAAGGAGAGGTATCTCTGGGCCCAGTCGGTAATGCATCATCATAATGAGCTCAATGTGACTAATGAGTTAGCCACGGGATCATGCGTTACAGAACGAGTAAAGAGACTTGCCGGTAACGAGATTGAACGAGGTATTGGGATACCGACGATCGAATCTCAGGCAACTAACATACCGATAGACAAAGGGAATTGTATACGGGATTGATTGAATCCCCGACATCGTGGTTCATCCGATGAGATCATCGTGGAACATGTGGGAGCCAATATGGGTATCCAGATCCCGCTATTGGTTATTGGCCGGAGAGGTGTCTCGGTCATGTCTGCATGGTTCCCGAACCCGTAGGGTCTACACACTTAAGGTTCGGTGACGCTAGAGTTGTTATGGGAAATAGTATGTGGTTACCGAAGGTTGTTCGGAGTCCCGGATGAGATCCCGGACGTGACGAGGAACTCCGGAGTGGTCCGGAGGTGAAGATCGATATATTGGACGAAGGGTTTTGGAGTCCGGAATTGTTCTAGGAGTATCGGGTGACGACCAGCGTGACCGAAAGGTGTTTCGGAGGCCCCGACAAGCGTTGGGGGCCTTATGGGCCAAGGGGAGGGGGAACACCAGCCCACTAAGGGGTTGTGTGCCCCTCCCAACCCCTCTCACGTACCGTGGAGAGGTGGGGGCGCCTCCCCTAGGGCAGCCACCCCTCCCGGCTTGGGGGGCAAGTTTCCCAGGGGTGGGGGCGCCCAAACCCATCTAGGGTTTCCCCTGTGGCCGCCGCCCCTCCCCTAGGGAACCCTAGGGCGGCTCGTCCATCCCCTTCCCCCTATATATAGTGAGGGAGAGAGAGGGCAGCCGCACCCCTTGCCTGGCGCAGCCCTCTCCTCCTCCAACTCCTCCTCTTCCTCCATAGTGCTTAGCGAAGCTCTGCCGGAGAACCACGAGCTCCATTGCCACCACGCCGTCGTGCTGCTGGAGTTCTCCCTCAGCTTCTCCTCTCCCCTTGCTGGATCAAGGAGGAGGAGACGTCCCCGGGCTGTACATGTGTTGAACGCGGAGGCGCCGTCCGTTCGGCGCTTGATCGGATCTTCCGCGATTTGGATCGCCGCGAGTACGACTCCATCAACCGCGTTCTTGTAACGCTTCTGCTTAGCGATCTTCAAGGGTATGAAGATGCACTCCCTCTCTCTCGTTGCTAGCATCTCCTATATTGATCTTGGTGACACGTAGGAAAATTTTGAATTATTACTACGTTCCCCAACAATGGCATCATGAGCTAGGTCTATGCGTAGATTCTATGCACGAGTAGAACACAAAGTAGTTGTGGGCGATGATTTGTTCAATTTGCTTACCGTTACTAGTCTTATCTTGATTCGGCGGCATTGTGGGATGAAGCGGCCCGGACCGACCTTACACGTACACTTACGTGAGACAGGTTCCACCGACTGACATGCACTTGATGCATAAGGTGGCTAGCGGGTGTCTGTCTCTCCCACTTTAGTCATATTGGATTCGAGGAAGAGGGTCCTTATGAAGGGTAAATAGCAATTGGCATATCACCGTTGTGGCCTTTGCGTAGGTAAGAAAAGTTCTTGCTAGAAACCCATAGCAGCCACGTAAAACATGCAACAACAATTAGAGGACGTCTAACTTGTTTTTGCAGGGTATGCTATGTGATGTGATATGGCCAAAATGATGTGATGAATTATATATATGTGATGTATGAGATTGATCATGTTCTTGTAATAGGAATCACGACTTGCATGTCGATGAGTATGACAACCGGCAGGAGCCATAGGAGTTGTATTAATTTTTTATGACCTGCGTGTCAATGAAAACGCCATGTAATTACTTTACTTTATTGCTAACCGTTAGCCATAGTAGTAGAAGTAATAGTTGGCGAGACAACTTCATGAAGACACGATGATGGAGATCATGGTGTCATGTCGGTGACGAAGGTGATCATGCCGCGCCTCGAAGATGGAGATCAAAAGGCGCAATATGATATTGGCCATATCATGTCACTTTATGATTTGCATGTGATGTTTGTCATGTTACATCTTATTTGCTTAGAACGACGGTAGCATAAATAAGATGATCCCTCACTAAAATTTCAAGAGATGTGTTCCCCCTAACTGTGCACCGTTGCGAAGGTCCGTTGTTTCGAAGCACCACGTGATGATCGCGTGTGATAGATTCTAACGTTCGCATACAACGGGTGTAAGCCATATTTACACATGCGAAACACTTAGGTTGACTTGACGAGCCTAGCATGTACAGACATGGCCTCGGAACACAAGAGACCGAAAGGTCGAACATGAGTCGTATAGTAGATACGATCAACATGGAGATGTTCACCGTTGATGACTAGTCTGTCTCACGTGATGATCGGACACGGTCTCGTCGATTCGGATCATGTATCACTTAGATGACTAGAGGGATGTCTATCTAAGTGGGAGTTCATTAAATAATCAGATGAACTTAATTGTCATGAGCATAGTCAAAAGGTCTTTGCAAATTATGTCATAGCTTACGCTTTGGTTCTATTGTTTAAGATATGTTCCTAGAGAAAATTTAGTTGAAAGTTGATAGTACAAATTATGCGGACTCGGTCTGTAAACTGAGGATTATCCTCATTGCTGCGCAGAAGGCTTATGTCCTTAATGCGCCGCTCGGTGTGCTGAACCTTTAGCGTCGTCTGTAGATGTTGCGAAACATCTGACATACACGTTTTGATGACTACGTGATAGTTCAGTGCGTAATGCTAACGGTTTAAAATTGTGGCACCAAAGACGTTTTGAAACGTCGCAGAACATATGAGATGTTCCAAAGACTGAAATCGGGATTTCAGACTAGTGCCCACGTCAAGAGGTATGAGACCTCTGACAAGTTTCTTAAGCCTGCAAACTAAGGGAGAAAAGCTCAATCGTTGAGCATGTGCTCAAATTGTCTGAGTACTACAATCACTTGAATCGAGTGGGAGTTAATCTTCCAGACGAGATAGTGATGGTTTTCCATAGTCACTGCCACCAAGCTATTAGAGCTTCGTGATGAACTATAACATATCAGGGATAGACATGATGATCCTTGAGCAACTCGCGATGTTTGACACCGCGAAAGTAGAAATCAAGTAGGAGCATCAATTGTTGATGGTTAGTAAAACCACTAGTTTCAAGAAGGGCAAGGGAAAGAAGGGATACTTCATGAAACGGCAAATCAGTTGCTGCTCTAGTGAAGAAACCCAAGGTTGAACCCAAACCCAAGACTAA
Organism: Aegilops tauschii subsp. strangulata; assembly: GCF_002575655.3. NCBI lineage: Eukaryota > Viridiplantae > Streptophyta > Magnoliopsida > Poales > Poaceae > Aegilops > Aegilops tauschii. The sequence goes on from NC_053039.3 coordinate 522,033,509, forward strand.
GTGCTTTTGTAATGAGGGGAACGGTCACTGAAGCAGAACTACCCTAGATACTTGGTAGATGAGAAGGCAGGCAAGGTCGACAGAAGTATATGGGATATACATTATATTAATGTGTACTTTACTAGTACTCCTAGTAGCACCAGGGTATTAGATACCGGTTCGGTTGCTAAGTGTTGGTAACTCGAAATAAAAGGCTACGGAATAAACGGAGACTAGCTAAAGGTGAGATGACGATATGTGTTGGAAGTGTTTCCAAGGTTGATGTGATCAAGCATCGCATGCTCCCTCTACCATCGTGATTGGTGTTAAACCTAAATAATTGTTAATTGGTGTTAGCGTTGAGCATAGACATGATTGGATTATGTTTATCGCAATACGGTTATTCATTTAAGGAGAATAATGGTTACTCTGTCTATTTGAATAATACCTTCAATGGTCTTGCACCTAAAATGAATGGTTTATTGAATCTCGATCGTAGTGATACACATGTTCATGCCAAAAGATATAAGATAGTAATGATAGTACCACATACTTGTGGCACTGCCATTTGAGTCATATTGGTATAAAACGCATGAAGAAGCTCCATGTTGATGGATCTTTGGACTCACTCGTTTTTGAAAAGACTGAGACATGTGAACCATGTCTATTGGTAGATATGCATGAAGAAACTCCATACAGATGGATCGTTTGGACTCACTTGATTTTGAATCACTTGAGACATGCAAATCATAACACATGGGCAAGATGACTGAAAGGCCTCGTTTTCAGTAAGATGGAACAAGAGAGCAACTTGTTGGAAGTGATACATTTGATGTGTGCAGTATGAGTGCTGAGGCACGCAGTGGATATCATTATGTTATTACTTCACGGACGATTTGAGTAGATGCTGAGAATATTTACTTGATGAAAAACAAGTCTGAATTATTGAAAGGTTCAAGTAATTTCAGAGTGAAGTTGAAGATCGTCGTGACAAGAGGATAAAATGTCTGTGATATGATCATAGAGATGAATACTCAGTTACGAGTTTGGCACACAATTAAGACATTGTGGAAATTGTTTCACAACTAATACCGCCTAGAACACCAAAGTGTGATGGTGTGTCCGAACATCATAACTACACCCTATTGGATATGGTGCATACCATGATGTCTCTTATCGAATTACCACTATCGTTTATGGGTTAGGCATTAGAGACAACCGCATTCACTTTAAATAGGGCACCACGCAATTCCGTTTAGACGACACCGTATGAACTATGGTTTAGAGAAACCTAAGCTGTCGTTTCTTAAAAGTTTGGGGCTGCGACGCTTATGTGAAAAAGTTTCAGGCTGATAAGCTCGAACCCAAAGCAGATAAATGCATCTTCATAGAATACCCAAAACTGTTGGGTATACCTCCTATTTTAGATCTGGAAGCAAAAGTGATTGTTTCTAGAAACGGGTCCTTTCTCGAGGAAAAGTTTCTCTCGAAATAATTGAGTGGGAGGATGGTGGAGACTTGATGAGGTTATTGAACCGTCACTTCAACTAGTGTGTAGCAGGGCACAAGAAGTTGTTCATGTGGCACCTACATCAATTGAAGTGGAAGCTTATGATAGTGATCATGAAACTTCGGATCAAGTCACTACCAAAACCTCGTAGGACGACAAGGATGCGTACTACTTCAGAGTGGTATGTAATCCTGTCTTGGAAGTCATGTTGCTAGACAACAATGAACCTACGAGCTATGGAGAAGCGATGGTGGGCCCAGATTCCGACAAATGGTTCGAGGCCATAAAATCCGAGAGAGGATCCATATATAAAAACAAATTATAGACTTTGGAAGAACTACTTGATGGTCGTAAGGCTGTTGGGTGCAAATGAATTTAAAAGGAAGACGGACAATGATGGTAAGTGTCACCATTAAGAAAGCTCGACTTGTCGTTAAGATGTTTTCCGACAAGTTCAAGGAGTTGACTACGATGAGACATTCTCACTCGTAGTGATGCTAAGAGTCTGTTTGAATTATATTAGCAGTTACTGCATTATTTATGAAATCTTGCAGATAGGATGTCAAAACATTGTTTCCTCGACGATTTTCTTGAGGAAAGATTGTATGTGATACAACCAGAAGGTTTTCTCAATCCTGAAAGATGCTAACAAGTATGCAAAGCTCCAGCAATCCTTCTAAGGACTGGAGTAAGCATCTCGGAGTTGGAATGTACGCTTTGATGAGATGATCAAAGATTTTGGGTTTATACAAAGTTTATGAGAAACTTGTATTTCCAAAGAAGTGAGTGGGAGCACTATAGAATTTTTGATGAGTATATGTTGTTAACATATTGTTGATTAGAAATGATGTAGAATTTCTGGAAAGCATACAAGGTTATTTGAAAAGTGTTTTTCAATGGAAAACCTGGATTAAGCTACTTGAACATTGAGCATCAAGATCTATAAGGATAGATCAAAAACGCTTAATAATACTTTCAAATGAATACATACCGTGACAAGATTTTGAAGGAGTTCAAAATAGATCAGCAAAGAAGGAGTTCTTGGCTGTGTTACAAGGTGTGAGTATTGAGTAAGACTCAAGACCTGACCACGGCAGAAGAGAGAGAAAGGACGAAGGTCGTCCCCTATGCTTTAGACGTAGGCTCTACAGTATGCTATGCTGTGTACCGCACCTGAAGTGTGCCTTGCCATGAATTAGTCAAGGGGTACAAGAGTGATCCAGGAATGGATCACATGACAGCGGTCGAACTTATCCTTAGTAACTAGTGGACTAAGGAATTTTCTCTATTATGGAGGTGGTAAAAGAGTTCGTCGTAAAGGGTTACGTCGATGCAAACTTCGACACTAATCCGGATAACTCTGAGTAGTAAACCGGATTCGTATAGTAGAGCAGTTATTTGGAATAGCTCCAAGTAGCGTGTGGTAGCTGCATCTACAAGATGACATAGAGATTTGTAAAGCACACACGGATCTGAAAGGTTCAGACCCGTTGACTAATAACCTCTCTCACAAGCGAGATATGAACAAACCCCATGGGTGTTGGATTCATTACAATCACATAGTGATGTGAACTAGATTATTGACTCTAGTGCAAGTGGGAGACTGTTGGAAATATGCCCTAGAGGCAATAATAAAATGGTTATTATTATATTTCCTTGTTCATGATAATTGTCTATTGTTCATGCTATAATTGTATTAACTGGAAACCGTAATACATGTGTGAATGCATAGACCACAACATGTCCCTAGTAAGCCTCTAGTTGACTAGCTCATTGATCAATAGATGGTTATGGTTTCCTGACCATGGACATTGGATGTCATTGATAACGGGATCATATCATTAGGAGAATGATGTGATGGACAAGACCCAATCCTAAGCATAGCACAAGGTCGTGTAGTTCGTTTGCTAAGAGCTTTTCTAATGTCAAGTATCATTTCCTTAGACCATGAGATTGTGCAACTCCCGGATACTGTAGGAATGCTTTGGGTGTACCAAAAGTCACAACGTAACTGGGTGGCTATAAAGGTGCACTACAGGTATCTCCGAAAGTGTCTGTTGGGTTGGCACGAATCGAGACTGGGATTTGTCACTCCGTATGACGGAGAGGTATCTCTGGGCCCACTCGGTAATGCATCATCATAATGAGTTCATGTGACTAATGAGTTAGCCACGGGATCATGCGTTACAGAACGAGTAAAGAGACTTGCCGGTAACGAGATTGAACAAGGTATTGGGATACCGACGATCGAATACCGATAGACAAAGGGAATTGTATACGAGATTGATTGAATCCCCGACATCGTGGTTCATCCGATGAGATCATCGTGGAACATGTGGGAGCCAATATGGGTATCCAGATCCAGCTATTGGTTATTGGCCGGAGAGGTGTCTCGGTCATGTCTGCATGGTTCCCGAACCCGTAGGGTTTACACACTTAAGGTTCGGTGACGCTAGAGTTGTTATGGGAAATAGTATGTGCTTACCGAAGGTTGTTCGGAGTCCCGGATGAGATCCGGACGTGACGAGGAACTCTGGAGTGGTCCGGAGGTGAAGATCGATATATTGGACGAAGGGTATTGGAGTCCGGAATTGTTCTAGGAGTACCGGGTGACGACCAGCGTGACCGAAAGGTGTTTCGGAGGCCCCGACAAGCGTTGGGGGGGGGGGGGTTATGGGCCAAGGGGAGGGGGCACACCAGCACACTAAGGGGTTGTGCGCCCCTCCCAACCCCTCCCGGCTTGGGGGGCAAGTTTCCCAGGGGTGGGGGCGCCCAAACCCATCTAGGGTTTCCCCTGTGGCCGCCGCCCCTCCCCTAGGGAACCCTAGGGCGCCTCCTCCACCCCCTTCCCCCCTATATATAGTGAGGGAGAGAGAGGGCAGCCGCACCCCTTGCCTGGCGCAGCCCTCTCCTCCTCCAACTCCTCCTCCTCCTCCATAGTGCTTAGCGAAGCTCTGCCGGAGAACCACGAGCTCCATTGCCACCACGCCGTCGTGCTGCTGGAGTTCTCCCTCAACTTCTACTCTCCCCTTGCTGGATCAAGAAGGAGGAGACGTCCCCGGGCTGTACGTGTGTTGAACGCGGAGGCGCCGTCCGTTCGGCGCTTGATAGGATCTTCCGCGATTTGAATCGCCGCGAGTATGACTCCATCAACCGCGTTCTTGTAACGCTTCCGCTTAGCGATCTTCAAGGGTATGAAGATGCACTCCCTCTCTCTTGTTGCTAGCATCTCCTATATTGATCTTGGTGACACGTAGGAAAATTTTGAATTATTACTACGTTCCCCAACAACAACCAGCACAACAATCCAAGTGGTCTCTGGAAGCATCTGTTTGTCCATTATAAAATATATCAGGTATATCATTTTTCTTGAGAGGATGATCAGGAAAAGCATTAAGTAATTGGAGAAGCCTCCCCCAAGCTCGTGGGAGACTCTATTCTTTAAATTTCACAAAGGTAAATATTTCCATTAAGGCAACTTGTTTCTTATGAGCAGGGAAATATTTTTCAGAAAAGTAGTAAATCATATCCTGGGGACTACGCACACAACCAGGAGCAAGAAAATTAAACCATAACTTAGCATCACCCTTTAACGAGAAAGGAAACAACTTATGAACATAGTAATAGCGATTTTTTCCCTCATGGGAAAATAGGGTGGCTATATCATTCAACTTAGTAAGATGTGCCACAACAGTTTCAGATTCATAACCATAGAAAGGATCAGATTCAGCCAAAGGAATTAACTCAGGATCGACAGAGAATTCATAATCCATATAAGTAACAAAGATATGTGAAGTAGCAAACTTAGGATCATATTGCATTCAAGCATTCAAAGACTTTTCTTTCAACTTAGCTAACAGTTTCTTAAGATCATCTTTATCATTGCAAGCAAAGAAGTCTCTAGCAGTTTCTTCATCCATAATATAACCCTCAGGTACAACAGGCAATTCATATCTAGGGGGAGAATCATAATCTTCAGTTTCAGTAATATCATCAGTTTCAGTAATTTCATTCTCTCTAACCCTAGCAAGTTGTTCGTTAAGAAATTCACCTAGTGGCACATTATTATCAAGCAAAGAAGTAGTATCATCATAAGCATCATTCATAGCATAAGTAGCATCATCAATAGCATGCGACATGTTAGAATCAATAGCAGGTGTAGGTGTCGCAAGTTTACTCAAAACAGAAGGTGAATCAAGTGCAGAGCTAGATGGCAGTTCCTTACCTCCCCTCGTAGTTGAGGGAAAAATCTTGGTTCTTTGATCTTTGAAATTCCTCATAGTGATCAACAGATATAAATCCCAAGTGACTCAGAGAACAGAGCTATGCTCCCTGGCAACAGCGCCAGAAAAAGGTCTTGATAACCCACAAGTATAGGGGATCGTAACAGTTTTTGAGGGTAGAGTATTCAACCCAAATTTATTGATTCGACACAAGGGGAGCCAAAGAATATTCTCAAGTATTAGCAGCTGAGTTGTCAATTCAACTGCACCTAAAAGACTTAATATCTGCAGCAAAGTATTTAGTAGCAAAGTAGTATGGAAGTAATGGTAACGGTGGCAAAAGTAACAGTAGCAGTTTTGTAGCAATCATAACAGTGGCAACGAAAAAGTAAACTTAGCAAAGATCAATATGTGAAAAGCTCGTAGGCAATGGATCAATGATGGATAATTATGTCGGATGGCATTCATCATGCAATAGTTATAACCTAGGGTGACACAGAACTAGCTCCAATTCATCAATAGAATGTAGGCATGTATTCCGAATAGTCATACGTGCTTATGGAAAAGAACTTGCATGACATCTTTTGTCCTACCCTCCCGTGGCAGCGGGGTCCTAATGGAAACTATGGGATATTAAGGCCTCCTTGTCGGTGTACAAAAGTAGGGGCTCTCCTTTTCTACCCCTTTACTTGTGCACGGGCAGTCGGAGCTACGCGCCGCAGCCACACTTGGCAAGGCAAGGGAGGTGAACCGAGGTGGAACCAGAAGCACAGGACAAAGCGAAGCAACGCCAAGGCCAAGACACAGAGAGCAAAGGGACGGAGCAGATTCCCCGGCAAGGTCCTTGCCGGGGCGGCCTCTACGGCCACGGCAAGTCCCTTGCCGGGGCAGCCCGCCCCAACACCAACGGAGTGAGCCACCCTTGAGCCCGCGGCTTCCAACACCATCAACTGCGTTGGGCCAGGGCTCGGGAGGCACCTTCATGGTGGCATGTAGATCTTTGCGGAGACAAGGAACAACACACTTGATCAGAAGAGTAAGATACGACGAGCCTCGGTAAGATCCTTGCCGAGGGAATCCACAAGGCCCCCGGCAAGATCCTTGCCGGGGACGACCGTGACGCCACGGCAAGACCCTTGCCGAGAACCTGGCAAGGCCCTTGCCGGGAGCATCCACGGGGCCGCAGCTAGGCCCGCGCCCACCAAGCTTTCCACCGCCAATCCCATGCAGCTGCCAGCCCACCAGCCGGGCAGGCACCTGCATGTCAACGAAAGGCTCCTTCGCCAACTCATCACGTGCTTACGTGGTGCATGTAGATCTTCTTGAAGGCTCCACCACCGCGCCACCTCAGCTGCTTGCCTGCCTACATGGCGCCGCATGCACTGCTGGCCAAGGCGCGTGTCGAAGCGAGGAGGAGCGGCGACGAACGGGACGGGCCTCGCCCCCATCCCCAATAAACGAAGGGACACCTAAGTTGCGCATTAAATGCGCTTTGTCCCGTAATGGCTAGCGATAAGCTTAGCCACAGTACCTCGATGCCACCTCCTGGTGCCACTGTGGCGATCCCTTTGCCTATAAAAGGAGACCCAAGGCATCCAGGAGAAGGATTCGGATCCTGGGACAAGTTACGCTCCCTGTAGCTAGTTTGAGCTCCTCAAGAACACAGATATACAACCACCAAAGCAGGACTAGGGTATTACGCATCTCTGCGGCCCGAACCTGGGTAAACGACCCGCGTGTTTGCACTGACTGTTGATCCTGCTCTCCTCACCACTCCAGCGCCCCGCAACCGTAGAAGGGATCCTCATTGGTCCCATAGGTGTCGTTTCACACCGACATCTTTGGCGCGCCAGGTAGGGGGCGCAGTAGTGAGCATCTGGTTCTACAGCCAGTAGCACAATTCTTCATCACCATGGCTCCCAAGAAGAAGGCGACCACGGCGGTCGGTTTGTCAGGAGCCAAGAGGACCGATCCGGTGCGAGCGAGCAGCGGACCGGTCGCGGATAGAACTCGAGCAGCAGCCCGTGAACATCAGCATCGCTCTGGCGGTCATAGCCTGGCGATCGGCATCGTTCGTACGTCGAATGGTGAGCCACGCGCCGCTAGATTCCAGGGCGGGGCCGGGCCCCACGCAGGCGGCGCGGGGCCTCCAAAAACGTTGCTGTGCCACCCACAGGCGGCGCAGCGACCTCCAAGACGCATGTCCCGACGCCCACGGCACGCTCTTCCCACGGTGCGCGCGACAAGCAGCGTCCCCATACTGACGACCCTGGACGCCATCGTGGGAAGAGCCATGTGCTTCATCCACGAGACGAAGGGGGCCTGCGTACCCGCCGAAGCGCTGGCAAAAGTGGCACGCAGCCGCTGGGCCGTGACGGAGCTCCTTCTAACGCGGTTAGAAGTCGAAGCGCCCCACGGTCCACGCCGCTTTCGCTGCCGCCCACACCAGCAGAAGATTTGGCGCGCGCGCAGCTGCTCCTCGATTTCCCTCCTGCTGCGGAGAAGCTTGATGAGTGGAGAGCCACTATCCGGAGCCTCGTTGCCACCGCCAACAAAGACGGTCCGCGACCAACGGGGCCCTCGGGTCGGCGCTCCGTCGAGCCACCACACGCCAGTGGAGGAGGGATCGGGGGTGCTGCGGCCACGGTACACTCTCCTCCTCCAAGCCAACCGCCGCGAGCGTCAGCCCGTCGTGACGACGCTTGTGATAATATCTCCGTAGCGTCGTCCGACCCGCGGTCCCGTGTAACACCCCGGATGTAACTTTCCATATTTGTAACTCCAACTCTTGCCATTTTCGACTATGTGTTATGATATTCCCTTTGTGGTCGGGTTTTGTTTTTCGTTTTTCATTTTTGTTCATGTCATGCATCTCATATCATGTCATCATGTGCATTGCATTTGCATACGTGTTCGTCTTATGCATCCGAGCATTTTCCCCGTTGTCCGTTTTGCAATCTGACACTCCCACGTGCACTGGCGCACCCCTCTTGTCTCTTTTCGTGAGTGGGTGTTAAACGTTCTCGGAATGGACCGAGGTTTGCCAAGTGGCCTTGGTACATCACCGGTAGACCACCTGTCAAGTTTCGTTCCATTTGGAGGTCGTTTGATGCTCCAATGGTTAACCGGATAACCGCAAAGTCCTTTTGTGTGTTGCAGCAAAACCCCCATCCAAACAGCTCAATAACCCATCTAAGTCACCTCCATGCTCTCGGTCGTTCGATCATGATCGTGTGGGCAAAAACCGCACTCCATTTGGAGCCTCCTAGCTCCCTCTACCTATAAATATGTGCACACCTCCTCCAAATCCCGGATGAAACCCTAGCCACCGCTCCCCTCGCGTCGCCGGACACGTCCGGTCTGGACGGACGCTTCGCCGCCGCCGCACCCGATCAACGGGACGCCGCCACATGGCAGCCGCCGGCACCGCCGCCCGCGGCCCGCTCGGCCCGCGCGGGGCCCCCGCGGCCCGTCTCTCCCGCGCCGCCGCCCGACCGCGCCCCGCCACCGACGCCGGTCGCCGCCTCCGCCGCGCCCCGCCACCGACGCTGGCCGCCGCCTCCGCCCCGTCGCCGATGCCGGGCCTCATTGCCGCTCGTCGCCTCCGCCCCGCGGCCCCGAGCCTCTCCAACTCCGGCCCCGACTCCGGCGTCTCCCTCTCCCCTCCGAGCTCCGACCGCGCCGACGAGCTCCAGATCCAGATCCAAACCGGTTGACTTTTCCCCTCCCTCCGATTTTCTCCAAGTCCCGAAATGTATTGAATTATGTTGCCATGTTCTCTGCATCATAACTCCGTGCACATAGCTCTGTTTCGTGCGTGTAATATATGGAAATGTTCATCACGAGATGCTCTTCATTTTGTTCTATTGTGCCCTCCTCTTTTGGGTCCATCTTGATGCCCAAATCTCTGGTGCAAGAGTGCTATATGATGTTTACTGCTGTTACTTACCAGAACTTGGTGATTTGTTATTTTTGTTGCAATTGAGGTGTGCATCTTATGAGCATTATCAACAGTCAGTGCAAACACGCGGGTATATGCCATGTATTTTTGTGATCTATGTGGTGACTAGCACAAGCATGCAAACTAGGCTTCGTGATGTTTCTGTTTTCAGGGACTTGGGATTTTGCTGTCTGTTACTGCTGTTATTTTGGTGCCATGTATCCATGTGTCTACAGAGAGATCCATGCTTCTTTTGGGCATGTTGAGTAAGGCTGTTTTGTATATATAGTTGTGCTCTATCCATCCATTCCCATGTTTGCAATTATGGAGTGCCCTAGCATGTCTTAATCTTGCTCTACGTTTGCTATAAAATGTTTCTGGCAGAATGTCAACATGATATTCAATTTTGCCATGGTTGTTGTAGTTGATCCATACATGCTATGAACTTTCTCTTGCCATGGTTAGCTTAATAAACATGCCATCTTGCTGTAGGTATGCTTGTTTTGTCATGCGTTGCTTTGTGATGAGTGAATCAAGCTCACCAACATGCCTTCATAACTCTGTTAATGCCATGTTCTGTTTTCTGCTAAGTCTGAAACCTGTTAACGAAACTTGCTATGTTTACATGAGTGCCATCATATCTTCTGATCCTTTTTGACTCAGGGTCAGTAAGTAACTTTTGTTCTATGCATTTAGTAGATTCATGCCATGCCTTGTTTTGCTATGTTAATTTCCTGCAGCATGTGTTTTTCTTGCTCTGAACATTGCTACCTGATGCTGTTTACGCCATGTCCAGTAATTTCACTAAGTCTGTGATCCCGATATCTTGCACTTTTGCCATCCTTTTTTGAACCTGTTATTTTGTGATCTAGCCGTAGCTTAGTGTTCATCTTTTGTCAAGCATCTCCTGTAGATTACTGCCATATGCTTTGTTGCTATGTTGTGGTGCTGTAGCATAGTTACTTGTTGTATTCTAAGTGCAATCATGCTGTTAATCGGAGATCCGTGTCATTCTTGTTTTGCTTGCCATTTGCAAACCGTGCATCCGTTTCCGGTGATCTTTATATCGATTTCGACCGAAATCATCTCATCTTTCTAGTGGCATACTTGGTTTGCCAAGTTACTGCCTTGTTCATCCCTTTTCTTCCGGAGCACGCATATGCATCACATATCACATCTCGCATATCATGCATGTTTTGCATCATGTTGCTTGTGCATTTCCCGTGATTGATTGTGGTTCCGTTGCTTGTGTTCTTGCTGTGGGTAGAGCCGGGAGACGAGTTCGCGCACGAGGAACCTGTTGAACACGCTTACGAGGATCAAGCTTTCGACAACTCTGAGAACCTTGCAGGCAAGATGACCATACCCTCGAAATCACTTCTATCTTTGCTTTGCTAGTTGTTCGCTCATTTTGCCATGCTGCGCTACCTACCACTTGCTATATCATGCCTGCCATATTGCCATGTCCAGCCTCTAACCATCCTTTCCTAGCAAACCGTTGTTTGGCTAAGTTACCGCTTTTGCTCAGCCCTTCTTATAGCGTTGCTAGTTGCAGGTGAAGTGAAGTTGGTTCCATGTTGGAACATGGATATTTTTGGAATATCACAATATCTCTTATTGAATTAATGCATCTATATATTTGGTAAATGGTGGAAGGCTCGGCCTTATGCCTGGTGTTTTGTTCCACTCTTGCCGCCCTAGTTTGCGCCATACCGGTATTACGTTCCTTGAGTTTGCGTTCCTTACGCGGTTGGGTGATTTATGGGACCCCCTTGACAGTTCACCTTGAATAAACCTCCTCCAACAAGGCCCAACCTTGGTTTTACCATTTGCCACCTAAACCTTTTTCCCTTGGGTTGTCGCGAGCCCGAGGGTCATCTTTATTTTAACCCACCCCCCCGGGCCAGTGCTCCTTCGAGTGTTGGTTCGAACCGAGTAGACTGCGGGGCCACCTCGGGGAAACTTGAGGCCTGGTTTTACTCATAGGATGTCTCATCCGTTGTGCCCTGAGAACGAGATATGTGCAGCTCATATCGGGATTTGTCGGCACATCGGGCGGCTTTGCTGGTCTTGTTTTACCATTGTCGAAATGTCTTGTAAACCGGGATTCCGAGACTGATCGGGTCTTCCCGGTAGAAGGTTTATCCTTCGCTGACCATGAGAGCTTATAATGGGCTAAGTTGGGATACCCCTGCAGGGTATTACCTTTCGAAAGCCGTGCCCGCGGTTATGAGGCAGATGGGAATTTGTTAATGTCCGGTTGTAGAGAACTTGGCAATTGACTTAATTAAAATACATCAACCGTGTGTGTAGCCATGATGGTCTCTTTTCGGCGGAGTCCGGGAAGTGAAAACGGTTTGAGTTATGCATGAACGTAAGTAGTTTCAGGATCATTTCTTGATCTTTTCTAGCTTCGTGACCGTTGCGTTGCTTCTCTTCTCGCTCTCATTTGCGTATGTTAGCCACCATATATGCTTAGTGCCTGCTGCAGCTCCACCTCATTACACCATCCTTTCCTATAAGCTTAAATAGTCTTGATCTCGCGGGTGTGAGATTGCTGAGTCCTCGTGACTCACAGATTCTACCAAAACAGTTGCAGGTGCCGACAATGCCAGTGCAGGTGACGCAACCGAGCTCAAGTGGGAGTTCGACGAGGAACATGGTCGTTACTATGTTTCTTTTCCTGATGATCAGTAGTGGAGCCCAGTTGGGACGATCGGGGATCTAGCATTTGGGGTTATCTTATTTTTGATTTGGGTTTTCACCGTAGTCGGTCTATGTGTGGATTTTGGATGATGTATGAATTAATTTATGTATTGTGTGAAGTGGCGA